>NC_133123.1:40343208-41013230 GCF_033568475.1 Henckelia pumila | reverse complement strand
ATACCTCAGAGACAGGAAAAAGGCTGCCATTATTGGGTTTCCCGTTGACTTGGTTCCTGTCATCGTTTGGAACAGCCTCGACGGGTGTAACTGCCTCTAGATCTGGATAAGAAGCTGCAGAAAATATCCAAAAAGGAGCTGTCTCGCCCATCTTTTCTCTTCTTAGTGCAATCTATATTTGTTAAATTTTTCAGAAGTTATAAATGGCAAAATGTGTAGCTATAGGATCACAGAAACAAAGCATTGAAATGTGACTGCGTCATGATGTGATAACCCACTTATCGCACACCTAACCCAAAAGAATGGCACATTTCAAAATATCACAAGATGGTATTTTAATGCCGCATCAGAATAAACAGTTTCACCTTTCCAGTTCTCGCAAGCTCTTTTATACCAAACTTTTTAAGATTTCTCAGGACAGCCGCCATCTTCCCAGGATCTCCAGTGACCTAGGTTAACCCCAAGCAAAGAATCTTACGGTTATAGCATATACTATATGTTACATTAAATATAATGGAAGTTTTCCATCAGGCAACTCAGACACACTGTATACCAACCTCAATGGTCAAAGAATGTTCTGATGTGTCCACAATGTTCGCCCTGAAGATGTCTACTAACCACATGATCTGAAAATTGGAGCCAAATATCAAAATACTACAACAGAAAAAGGTAAAATGGAACGAATTAATAAATTTTCTATGTCTAGTTTCAAAACTATAAAGATGGCAAGACACATATATAGCTGGATTTCCTACATAAATCCCAGAAAAAGACATCCTTCTAAGTGGAAAGGTTAAAATGCTGTTTGCTGATAATAACAGCTACAGCTACTTCAACTGAAAACGTATAACGAGAAATTGAGAGTTTGAAGGCTAAATTGTTGAGTTCCCTGGAAACCAGAAGACAATCCATTGGTTTTCAGTTCGTACAATAAATCCATTCATATTCATGAGTAGGATAACCCAAGACGTTTGTCGTGAACGGAATACCAGGCTTGTTCTGTATCAGACCTTAATTGTAAATCTTTCCTGCTATCCGTGATCTATCAATCCATCAAGTTTGCAACTCATATGAATCTACCTCCAATTTTTTGAGATTACACAGAATATGAATTTAAACAAATAGAAGATTCGGTATTATCAAGTATGAGGTATCATACTTCGCCTTTAGTGCTGGAATCTGCATTGACTTTTATGAGCATCATTTCCCGTTCAACTTGTGGTTCTGTAGATAGATCTTCTACCTAACACAGGAAACACAAACGGAGTAATAAAAGAAAGTATATCAAGTATGAGGTATCATATGACAAGATATGTTTCATATAAACTCTCATTAGTCATTATTTAGCATCATTAAGTCAGTGTAGACTTCTTTCTGCATGTTCTTGACACCGGACAAGTCCAACCCTTATTAATGATTAAAAAATATCACATTTTTTGAGGGCGTTGGTGGCATAAAGAAAAGAGAATCCAATCTAAGTTATAGACGATGAAAATCTGAAACATCTATAAAACTCCATTCAGACTCCACTCACGCAGCTATACCTTCAACACATTCACGAGCTTGTATAGTTGTTCAACAACTTGTTTTAGAATTCTATCTGTTCCAGAGACAACTATTGTAAACAATGCTCTGTCCTTGTTTAGACCAACAGCAAGGGACTCGATGTTGTAGCCACGGCGAGCAAAGAGACCAGCTATTCTGTTTATCATACCACTTTCGTCCCCAACAAACACTGAGATTGTGTGACGTTTCACCCTAAGATGATCGAATTCAAAATGTTGACAGTTAGAACTCCTGGTAAAATTAGGCGATTGGAATATTTACATGTCCAAGAACCATTCGGGAAAACAATAACCATCAAAGTGTAATGACGACAAAATACAACTTTCCCAATTCACATATGCCACAACCTCATCTCTAACAGACAGAAAAAGTGTAAAACAAACTTTACTTAACAAAGCATTGGGAAAAGACAGAAGACCAATCAAAATAATTCACAACGCGTGTAATTATACGCAAACACCAGGTTCGTACACTAAACACAACGAACAGAAGAAAAAAAAAATTTGCATCAAATGATCAAAAAATCACGTCCAAAAAAATCTTGCGACACCCATTTATCTTGTAGTCATGTATACCGAAAACAAACCTCTAAACCCATCGAAAAACAAGCATCAAATTCAACACACACCAGCCAAATGTATATATATACCTGGAGTCTGCCGAGATAGGCCGGGGAGGAGAAGGCTGAGAGGAGTTTTGGGTGACTGAAAACGCAGCTCCACCGTCACGTGCACCATTTGCTGCACCCACCAACAATAAATGCTTATGAGACCTGTAACTCGAGCTTCTTAATCGAAGCACGCTGCTCGAACACACACAGTGCGGCGGCGTTTTCGACTTCCCGGCAGAGGCGGTGGGGCAATGCGACCAGGCTGCGGCCTCCATAGCTTTCTCCGCTCCAATGCAACAGGGATTGAGAAGCGAGAGGGAAGTGGCGTAGGGAGTGGAGGGAGGCACACAATAGGGAGAGAGAGAGCTGATGATTAATAGGACCACTGGCCACTACCCACCCACCCCTACCCGTAATCGTATGCAAAAACGTGATACTTTTCCAGCTTTATTAATTGAATTTTGCTATATTCATAATCAGATTACACATTGAAGTATGTTTGAAATTATAAATTTTAAAAATATATTTGACATGGTTTTATAATTTCAAAAATAATATGTAAATCAACGTGTAACTTTTGTTGTCGTATATGTAACATTTTTTTTAATTAATTTAGTATCTTAAAAATAAACTTTATCAATTTCGTAAATTGTTATATTACTTTACGATAAAATTGTATTTTTTTGTTTTATTATAATTTGTATTTTTTTATCCTCCATATTATTAAAATTAAATTTTTAATATTTTTTTATAATATATTTTGGGAAATTTTAGTTATTTTTTTATTGAGTTTATCATATATGACAAAAAAAATACAGTTTATCTTATTTTATCGAAATGGCTAATTTATGCCTAACTTTGATTTGTATTTTTTCAAAAATAAGTTTTGTCATGATATCATACATTTAGATAAAATAATATAATATTGTTTAAAGATATTAATATATTGTTTTTTGTAATTTTCAATGATTACTATAACGGTAAAGTATCGTTCAGTACTTAAACCCAAACAAATATATATGTTCAGTTCCCCGTCAGAAAAATATTTGTTTAAACTTCCTGGGCCCATATTTTTTTCTCGAATGAAAATCAGTACAAAACATTAAAAATAAGGTACGAATACATGATATTCCAGTACAAAACATTGAAAATCTGGTATAAATGTATGATATTTGAGTACTCAAATATATAGATAAATATTGACATTAATGACAAATTGTAGTTTTTGATGAAAATGGGTACAAAATATCAGAAATAGAGCACTAATATATGTTTTTTGAGTACGAAATGTGTTAGATCTGGTACAAATATATTATTTTTGAATATTAAAAATATTAATATTAATGACATATTTTTCTTATTAATAAAAATGTTCATGTTAATTTTATACTCAAAATCTTAGTTTTTATGCCAGATTTTCAATGTTTTGTACTGAAATATCATATATTCGTACCTTATTTTCAATGTTTTGTACTCATTTTCATTCGAAAAAAAAAATGTGGGCCCAGGGAGTTCAAACAAATATTTTTCTGACAGGGGACTGAGCATGCATATGTGTTTGGGTTTAGGTACTAAATGCGAATTTAATATAATTATAAAAAATCACACATAGAAATAATACTAGTTATTCTTTGAAATAGTTGTATATATAATTCTCATGCATGAATATCTAGTATTATTTGAAATATTTGTATATATAACTATCATGAACATTGAAACTATTTTACAGTGTAAAAAAAGTAGAGTAAATATCTTTATATAATCAGGAAAATTTAGTTAATAAGTAACATTACCTTTAATTAATTTGTTGCGGTAAAAGTTCATGAAAATGGTTTGTGCGTGTTAATAAATTATGCACAAAAACTCATGTGAGTTAGTCTCAGAGGTCAATTTTGTGATACAGATATCTTATTTGACATCCACGAAAAATTATTATTTTTATGAAAAAAATATTATATTTTGTTTTAAATATAAGCAGAGTTGACTCATTTCACGGATAAAGATATGTGAGATTGTGTCACAAAAGACGTATAGTAGATTGGCTATAAAATAAACTGTAGTGATATTTTAGTAATTTTTCAAAAAACCTACAATAAGATTTTAAAAATCACAAAATCTCCTCTGAGACGGTCTCGAGGGTAAATTTTGTGAGATAGATCTCTTACTTGGGTCACACATGATAAAGTAATATTTTTTATGCTAAAAATATTACTATTTATTAGAAATATGAACATGATTGACCTGTCTCATGGATAAAGATCGTAAGATCATCTCACCAGAGACATACTCTTTAAAAATTAGTTTACCATGATCCAACATCTTTTTTTTTAAAATTGGGGGAAATTGTTAAAAGATGCCATGTTTTATACTTATTTTCATCTTTTAATTTGTCAAAGTTGGGTTTAAGTTTTATTTTTTTATTTTTATTTTAGTTTTTGTTATATTTCATTAGAGTCGTGATGGTAGGGTTCAATCTAGCTTACAGGTATTAACCTTATTGTCAATCTAATGGTCCAATGGTTTGTTGCATCGGCTCTCCAAAATTAATTATATTTATGTGTTAAAATATAGATCATTAAATCCATGATTTGGATAATACTCTAAAGGTAGGATGTCATTAACCAGTGATGTGATGACTACGGTGAAAAAGAGTTTGAAGCCAACAAAAAAACAAATTTATAACACTAAGATCTAATTTTGATACGTTGGATGATGAAAACAAAAAACACAATTTAAACGAACAAATTTATTTTTTTTTATTTTATGTAGTTTATAAACTTTCAAACATTTTATTTTTCAATCTTATAATTATTTTCCAACCATTTGTTTGGATTTTTTAAGATCTCAAACGTACAGTTTGTAAATTAACTATATTTTGTTGTAAACAAAGTATTTAAACTATTTTAAAGAGCTTTCTTTTTATTATTTTTATTATTAAAGGATGGAAATACTCGAACTCAAGTCTTCATCAATTAATGACGTATATGTGAGAGCAATTGGTATAAGTTCGCACTCATTTAGTCATTTTAAAGAACTTTTATGATCGGTCATGAGAATCTAATCTCTTGACTCTTGAGATATAAATTACCCTTATATATATATATATATATATATAAACTAACTAATTAAACTCTAAAACTTGTAATCTAAATTTTATAAAGTGAAATATTTTACATATTTACCAACTTGTTTTATTTGGAAAATAGCCCTCTCTAGTCAGTATTCTCTATAATCAGATACAATAGGGAGGGCTATTTTCAAATAATAATATTTTTTTAAAAAAAAAAAATTTGGCTAGCCTATTCCCCAAAATATGCGTTTCTTTTGTCATATGCTAATTTTTTGGGTCTAACTATTAATAAGGAAAAAACCTAAACATAACATGATATATTAAAACATAGAGATTTCCTTAAATTTATAACTCCGAGCAAAAGTATATTGTATTTTTTGCTTGATTTACATTTATATTGATATACTATTCTCTATCTTATTGCTTTAAAACCAATATTGAGATTTGAGTATCTTTTTAACAAGAATTTTTTTTTTGGGGGGCAAGAAAATGAACTTTTTATAAACACAAAAAACAAAGTAAACAGCTATAAATGCCATAAATGTGTGCTAATTCAATATTCGAAAAAAACATGTGATTAGAATATGATGATGATGACGAGGCGAAAATACACTTAAATGATGGAGTATAAGATATATACTTCAATTTTATATATTTGTAACTTAATTACAAGCATTAATAACATAGACTATAGAGCTTAGATGACTAACACCAGTTTAGCTATGTAGGATTTACCAAAACACAGCCAATTTTTCTTCATATATATATAATTTTGTAGCACAATTTTCATATACATATAGGACGAATTAACCCTAGCTTTTAATATATTTGAGCTACTTTAGTGTAGCATATATATATTAGGTAACTTTTGGCAGCTAAATATTTAATGAAATCTCAAGTAGCTGAGGCATGCATCCCATCCTTACGTACCTATGAGAATATTTCATGCTATCTATCAGGGGCGTAGCTAGAAAATTTAAATCTGGTGGACAATTTGTTTTCCATAACATATGCATAAATGCAAAAAAAAATAAAAAAATATGCAGCACATTACATTTGAATATGGTTAATAAATCTAAAAATACTAAATAGCACGATTTCAGTAAAATATAAAGATTTTTTCATGCATATAAGATTTGAGGTTATGACATCTTATATTATATTTTTTTAGGTAAATAACTCCAAATCCATTTTAATACTTATAAATTTTAAATTTATAATTTAAATAAATAGTAAAAATAAAAGATGATAAATTTATTTTGGATATGAAATACAATACCTAATTTATTCAAAACAATCAAAATTCAAATATTGGCTCTTCGTTCGACAACTTCACTTAAATTTATATCACAAAATATAGTGAGACAAAAATTTTTATTTTCGTATATTAAAAAAACAAGCAACAAATAGTGGCTAAATCGAAATAAATATAAGAAGACTGAGAAGAAAAAATTGTTGGGTTAGAGAGTTGAGTACCTTTCATTTATATAAAAAAAATCAAGGAATTAATTGATTTATTTGACAAAAGTTGTAAATAATTAGAATTCTTTAGTATTGAGCTTTAATTAAAAAAACACTTGAGCCAAAAAATTCTGCTGGGCAAGAGCCCACCTTTGCCCCTACATACCTACGCCCTTGCTATCTATAAAGGCACTATCCCATGATAGTACACCCCACATGTATTAATGAATGTCAACCGTTGTATGTATGTCAAAATAGTGCCCTTACAGATAGAATTTAACTAGCCCGTACCTATGCATGGAAACAACATCAGTTACACACTCCATACATGAACTCACGAATATTGCTGACACAATATCTCACCCCGGCCTGCTGATATGAGATCATTGTCACGCGTTCAATTCTCATGAATTGCAGCACCTATATGATGTGCAATAGGAAAATGATAACCATGCATTCCACTGACTATATATGATATGCAATGCTTGTGTTGTCACATAATTTAAAATATTCGAATTACATGGTTACCACTGACTATAGATTTTGGGTAAAACAACGAGCATTATTTCTCATATGTATATATATAATTGTGTAGTAAAACTAGAGATGTCAAAACGGGCCAGCCCACAACCCGTTGTAACCCACCATTAGGCAGGGCAGGGCGGGTCGGCCCACCTTTTAGGCGGGTTGGGAAAACAACAACCCAACCCACCTATTTTAAGTAGCGGGGCGGGCCAACCCAAAGGGACTATGTGTAATTTGGCGGGTTTTGGCGGGCCAACCCGCAACCCACCCCAACCCACTATTAGACGGGGCGGCCCACCTCTAGGCGGGTTGGTAAAATGACAACCCAACCCACCTATTTTGTATGGCGGGGCGGGCCAACCCGACGGGCCTAGCCCATTTTGACACTTCTAAGTAAAACTTGTTTTTGCATTCCATATTGTCGGAAGGTTCAATTTCCTCAAAATTAAAACAAAGCAAAACTCGACCCTTACCTGTTTTTATCTTCTATAATTCGTCCGTTGGTAAACTTACAAACTAAACGATATAATTAGATCCCTTATATTAAGAATCTATCCATCTATCTATCTATCTATCTATCTATCTTCTAAATATGTGAGTTTCAATTGTGCTTGAATCCTCTTATAAATATGTGCTTTTATTAATTGTTTCTTTCCATTTCATCATTAATTGATTTGTACATTTTTTTTGTTTTTCACCACACTTTTTTTATCTTTAATTATATTGATTGATTATTTTTAAAATAAGGCTAGAAGATGTGCTTAAATAATCTCTATTATATATATGAGTTTCAATTGTGAATTTACTTGAATGCTCTTATTAATATATGTCTTTATTAATTGTTTCTTTACATTTCATCACTAATTGTTTTGTATTTTTTTGTTTTGTTTTTTTTACCACATTTTATCTTTAAGTATATTGATTATTTTAAAAATAAGACTAGAAAATTACATATATATTATATATTATATTATTTTATATTTATATTTTAAATATGTGAGTTTCAATTGTGAATTTACTTTAATTTTCTTATTAATATGTGCTTTTATTAATTGTTTCTTTCCATTTCATCATTAATTGTTTTGTACATTTTTTTTGTTTTTCACCACACTTTATTATCTTTAAGTATATTGATTATTTTAAAAATAAGGCTAGAAGATGTGCTTAAATAATATCTATTATATATATGTGTGTGAGCTTCAATTGTGAATTTACTTGAATGTCCTTATTAATATGTGCCTTTATTAATTGTTTCTTTCCATTTCATCACTAATTGTTTTGTACTTTTTTTTGTTATGTTTTTTACCACACTTTATCTTTAATTATATTGATTATTTTAAAAATAAGACTAGAAAATTACACACACACATATATATATAGTATACTATACTATACTATTACTATTACTATTACTATATTCTGTATTACTATATTCTAAATATGTGAGTTTCAATTGTGTTTTTATTAATTGTTTCTTTCCATTTCATAATTAATTGTTTTGTACATTTTTTTTTGTTTTTCATCACACTTTATTATCTTTAAGTATATTGATTATTTTAAAAACAAGGCTAGAAGATGTGCTTAAATAATCTCTATTATATATATATGTGAGTTTCAATTTTGAATTTAATTAAATGCCCTTATTAATATGCGCTTTTATTAATTGTTTTTTTTCCATTTTCATCACTAATTGTTTTGTACTTTTTTTCGTTTTGTTTTTTACCACACTTTATCTTTAAGTATATTGATTATTTTAAAAATAATCTATCTTTCTAATCTATCTATAGTATAAATATGTGAGTTTAAATTTTGAATTTACTTGAATGCTCTTATTAATATGTGCTTTTATTAATTGTTTCTTTCCATTTCATCATTAATTGTTTTGTACATTTTTTTTGTTTTTCATCACACTTTATTATCTTTAATTATATTGATTATATTAAAAATAAGGCTAGAAGATGTGCTTAAATAATCTCTATTATATATATGTGAGTTTCAATTGTGAATTTATTTGAATGTCCTTATTAATATGTGCCTTTATTAATTGTTTCTTTCCATTTCATCACTAATTGTTTTGTACTTTTTTTTGTTTTGTTTTTTTTACCACAATTTCTTTAAGTATATTGATTATTTTAAAAAGAATACTAGAAAATTACATATATAAATATGTGAGTTTTTTTTACGAATTTACATGACTACCCTCCATTACTATATAATTACCGTGTTTTTTTAATTGTTTATTTATATGACTATTCAATTAACTAATTTATTTTAAAAATTATATCATGCAATATTTCAAATAAAAAATTAAAATTTTGTGTATCTACTATTTATTATTTTCTTTTTTTATTATTTGATTTAATTTTTATATACTTATTTGATTTAATTTTTCTATTATATATATATATATATATATATATATATCTAATCTAATACTCAAATTTCTAATCTATCTATACTTACTATCTATAAATATTTGAGTTTGTTTTATGAATAGTCTTAATTATCCTTTTCTTAATTGTTTTTTTATTTGTATAGCGAAAAGTCAAGGGAGTATTAAGTCATTTTCACAAAATTTAATAAAATTAATTTAATTCTTCATATTGTTGCATTCACCATGGTTTTACTATTACTATTATTACTAAAAAAATTTAAACATGTTTAAAACATTATTATCAAATTAAATTGGATAATAATAACCACTACTATTGTTCAAAATGTGTCATTATATGTGCTTTATTTGAATGTATTGTCGTGGTTTTGGTATTGGTCAAATTTTTTATTTTTATGTTAATTTATTTTCTTGTTTTCTCTATATGGGTAAATGTATTTTCTGATTTTTAAACTATACACATGTATTGTTCTAATTCTAATACATATGTTTTTTTTTCAAAAATATACATGCTTTTGTGTGATATATTGTCACGTATTTACTATTTTACAGATTAAATCTAAGCGGTAATTTTTTCTAACTTTAGAAATATTAATATGTGCATGTAATGATTATGATGTGCCACAATAATTTTTTTAAAATAAGAAACTACACTTATTTTATTGAAGTTTCTCAATTATAAATTACTTTGAATATATTTTTTTGTCTCCTCGCAAATAATGTCTATCTACTTCCTTTTATCACAATAATATTTTTTAATCTATTAATTAACCGCTCATGAATTGACATTTGGATTCACCTAATTTTTTATATCAAGTACTTATATAAATAATTTGGAAATTATTATGTATATTTATTTTAATTACTTAATTTTTTCAAGTGTTTTTCATTCCAAATATAGGAAATCAAACATTATCTATGCCATATAATTAAAACAAATCAAGAGCTTTAGACTGAATGAGTACATTTAAAAACAAAAATGCTTATCCTACATATTTTTATATAAGAATTATATCTTTTAGGGAAAAATGTGTTTTTCTGTAAGTTGGGTTGTTTTGATTTTTTCATATAACTTGTTAAATATTTTTCGATTCCATCCTATAATTTGATTTTATTTATTTGCTCTTTGTTACCTGAAACCACTAAATATGCTAAAGATTGCTTATTTGATATTGATGCTCTCATACGTGGCTAATGTAATAAAAATAAATGTTAGGATCGGGTTGGGGGGTGGGGGGGGGGACACAAGTTTAAAAATATTTTGAACTACAATAGCTCGGTTACTGAAATATTCGGTAGACTGATCTTGGAAAACTTCAGTTTAGCTCGGTATACTGCTCTTGGCCAACTTCGATTAGAGTAGCAGTTTAGCAAGCTAAACTGAGTTGCTAAACTAGATACAGTTTGGCATGATCCGTTAATATCTGGGCACAACAATGAACATGAAAGTTATAGTCCTTTGTCTTGAAATTCCATAAAATCAAGAATCACTCAATTTGGATTTAATATGAGATATTTAAGCTCGAAATACCAGACTGTGTTAAAAATTCTGCTCTGCAGAATTTCAGTTCCAAACTAGCAACTTCAATGCATTTTAGCAGCTCTCTATGCTCCGATTCAGACTTCAACTTGTGAATATGATTTGTAGATCATTGGCTTAGCTTTGCAAAGCATGTTGAATGGTTCCATTTGGATAACTGAGCTACAAGATATGACCAAAATACCAGAAAGCTTGAGGTGAACTGATTATGTTTTCTTGCTCAACTGATCCGATTCAGTTTGGTATTGATACGCCAGTTTGATCTAGATAACATCCATTTTTGCACAACTGGCATGAAATATGATATGTTCCAAATTGGGTTTTCTATGTATTCGTATTGGCGGCTAATCATTTGCATCAATGAGCTAAGATATATCATCAAAATACTAGAGCTCGCCAGAAATTCAGTTTGGCTAATTTCGTGTTTAGCTTCTATCTTGAGTTTAACGTCACACTAGAGAAAATATATTAGAAACATAATAACAAGTTTTGTTATCATCAAAATCAATATTGCTTGTGTTTCACAATCCAACAATAAAACTTATATCACACATTAAAAATTTATCTTAAAAAACAGAAAATTACAATTTGGGTCCGTTAATTTTGTTACTTCGTGATTTTGGTCGTCCATATTTTCACGTTTCAGTTTTAGTTTGCATGTTTCGATTTTTTGCTATTTTAGTCCCTTTTCGTTGAAATGCTGAAGTGACACTGTAACGTCAGCTCTACATCAACACTATATTGTGACATCAATGCCACATTCGAATAACTGACTAAAATTGCCAAAAAAACAAAAAATAAAATATAGCAGACTAAAACTGAAATCTTACAATATAAAATATCGAAATCATAAAGTGACAAACTTAAGGGATAAAAAATGCCATTTTGCCATATAGAACTAAGGGGAACACCAAAACTTTCCATCCTATTTTGATGTTTTCATGGTAATTTTGCTTTATTTTCCTCATTTTTTTTCCTTGATGAATTTTAAAATAAATATTTTAAATTAAAATATGATATAATAGCATAATACTAATCTATAATCAAGAAATAGTTGCAATATGTTTAATGGTAACTATAAAATTACATATTGGCATGAAAAAAACATAAAATACTTTAAATATAATGTTTCAAGTGGCTGACTCTAAAAAAATCTTGGGGACTATAAAAATATCATGTTCGCATAAATAATATATAAATTTTCATATTAAATCTATATTCTACAATATAGACGTAAGGAAAAATATGATATTTAAAGTAAACACACCGAAAAAATTTACACGTGAACTACTCAAAAAATACCTCATTTATGATTAAAAAAATAAGCGTAAACACTTCAAAATTCAAAAATTTCTATTTCCATTTTCTAAATGAAACAAGCAGTATTTATAAATTATGCCAGTGAATAACTCGAAAACACACATTATTTTTATTTTTCAATGAAAAAATGCAAAATTGTATAGAAAAATTTTGAAACTAAATCAAATAATTTTAAAAAATATCATAAATTTACTTCATAATTATTTCTAAGAAACCCACAAGTGCACACATCAATGAAATCAAGCAAATCTAATTTACAAAACACAAAAATTTAGATAAAAATTATTAGAACGAACGGGCAGAAGCCTGAATTGAAAAATTATGTGAAGAAGTGAATATGCTTCTCATCATCACCTGCTTTCATTTTCTTTCAACAACAATTTTGTGAATCAAATACCACAAATATATTTCAAAAAACAAACTGGACCAATTCTATATAAATATATTTAAGAAAATGAGTTGTAACAAATTTAGCGCTAATAAAAATTTAATCTGGACTGAGATTGTTAAACTTAAATGTTTACATATATAAATATTAATACTAATCGGAAAAATAAAAATAAAATTAGACCGAGCTGGATCCCACCCCAGCCTTTGGGGTGGCTCCGCCCATGATAGTACATACCTATAATGAATATTATGTAAAGACAATGTTTTATTACTATTACCGATTATATATCTGTAATATTTAATAGACATTAATAAACATATATATAATTCTAGGTTCATCACGTGCATCGCACGTGAACCTTTCTAGTATAACGTAAACGTGTGAGAACGATCGAATCATGTGATTAATGATTTGAAAGATCATCGTGTATATATATGTCAAGGGGCGGAGCTAGACAAATTTATTTTGGTCGAGGGATAATAAATTTTCTCACAATAATCGATTATTAAAAAAAATAGTAATAAAATACAAAAGTACTGTTTAATATTTACTTACAAGATATTTGTAATAACACAATATCTACCGTATAATTATAGATTTTAAACATGATCTTAACTTAGAACAATAAAGATTTAAAATTTTAAAAAAACTCTATGAATTAAAGTTTTTAATATTTCATCCGTAACAAATTGTATTGCAATCAGTTCCTAAACAAAAGGAAAGGAATGAAGAAAGAAAGAACGAACCAAACAAAAAAAAACCAAAACTAATTAAAACTTTGGGATAGTGTTTGGGAGAGCTTCTACGAAGTACTTCTCAAATTTTCTTTAACAAAATTTTGAAAATTTATGAAATTTTGTTAAGGAAAAACTGAGAAGTGCTTCCTATAAGCTCTCCCAAACACTATCTAGGTCTTATGGGTGAAATTAGAACTAACACGTACGTATAGTATCAGTATCTTCATAAAACTATTTGTTGAAATAAAAAATGAATTTTTCTAAAAACACACTGAGACAGAAGGGGATAAAATTTTTTTTTTTTACTTGCATTATTTTAATAATATTCACAAGAAGTTAAGTAAGTAACTAAGCATTACACAAATTTATATAACAATTAAACAAAAAAGTACTCAAAAAAAATCATGAATTTGGTATAAATTCACTTCTAGATTTCATTTTAATATTTGATATATTTGTTCCATTTAGATTGCGACGGAATTGGAATACTAGACCGCATGGCTGGTTAGCTGGGGTACGCAACTAGTGAGCATTAAAAAAATATGGTTGGGGTAGTTGAAGGTTATATTTGCAAGAAAATTTTTGTATAATTTCTTTATATACGTGCAATTTATATAATTTCTAATCTATAGAAGATCGTGTTATCTTATATTTGTTTCATGGGCCATGATTGAGTTAGCTACCGATGAAACTATCGAGGTAAACCGATGACCAACATTACCTAAGTCGTATAAATTTACAATAAAGTTTTTTATTTTTCTTAATTAAATTTCACCGCCTACTTCGGTGGTTTTAGTTAAATAAATAAATAGGTGAAACGAGCATATGAAATGAGTCAAAATTAAATAGAGAAATGGGATACAAGTGAATATAAGAACAAATAGTTATATACCATAAGTCACGGGATGAGCACTACGTGCGATCTTGCATGTGAAATTTGGAGGAGGTTGATTTTGCATTAAAATACATTTGACAGAAGTTTAAGGGTTTTTATTTTTGAGAAAATGAGGTTTTTGTGGAAATCAAAAGTTAGGGGCCAATATCAATTCAAAATTTGAAATGTTGGCTCAATTCTTGTAAGTTCTAAAAAGGGGGAACATATGATCTTTCTTCTTCGATCACAAAGGGCCGAAAGATGGTTTTATCTAGCTATACTACACATAGACTATATATATAGTCAAACAAGAGAGGTGGGCCTCTCATATATGAAAGGAATATTTATTCCTTAAATCTTTTCTAATTTTGAAAGATTAAATTTGATCTTTTGTCTTTGGCCACAAGTTTTAAATAGTTATTTTAGATTTGAGATATGATCAAGTTTTTATAATATTTATTATCGTATCTTTAATGATTTAATTCCTTTGCTTTGTAGATTTGACTTGATAAAAAAGTAACAAGATCTAGAATCCTATGTCAACAAGAAAACATCTACAAAGAAGGATTCTAGTCTATATATGGAGATAGGCGTGCATAGAAAAGAGCACCGAGAAATAAAGAGACCGTGAGATTTTCTGATAGCTTCACATACGTACATTAAGAGAAGGATTTAAGATCTTTGAAAGTTCATATCAGTCAAGGCTGCTTGATACATTGAAGAACACTTAAAGATCAAAGATCAAAGAGTGTTTAGTCTCTACGAGTTTATGCATCAAGATTTTCAACTCCTTGTTTTATTTTCTTTATTCTATTTCATATAGAATTTTAGGAGTTGTTTTTATGGTTTATTTTCTCACTTGTTTTTTGAGAAAATTGTTTTTGAAATAATCAGTAGTTTTAGGGTTGTAAAACTCTTTGAATTATTTTTTAGTGAAAGTTTTGCCCAAAGGCGCTGCAAGAGTATTTTATACTCTTGCTTAAAATATTTGAGTCTATTTATTTGGTTGCTTGTTTATTTTATTCACGCTTAAATTATATTTCGCTGCAAATTACTCAAGGTGTTATTGTAGGTGTTGTCAACACCTTATGACAACACCTCAAACTGTTTATGTGCAACCCCCATTCCCTTACAATATAAAATATGAGAAGTACTCAATTTTGAGAAGAGGAGGCAATCTTCTCCAAGGACAAGAAAAAAACAACCTAAAATAACTATTATTTTTCCGATTTCTAGGAACAAAGGGTCGTCATAAGTCATATGTGTAATATGTTGGGTACATGAGGTATAAATTTGAAACTATTTGATAAATTGTTACAGGATATGCTGAGACAAACATTGAAATAATGTAGGACGGAAAGTAAATCGAGATAAGAGTTGAACGTTATCTCCTTAAGAAGAATTTGTCCTCACACATTGTACATATGGAGCACAACAATCGTATCTTAAAATACAACGAATTTTATGCTTTGTGATAAGAGCACTACAAATCACAAAAATAAGCTAGCTTCTTTTGATGTTTTTCGAACTCAATTCATGAATGAATGAAAATATATTTTATCAGGGAATCATGTGTATGACCAATTTTTAATTTGTTATTTGATCCCTATCAAGTTCTAATAATCATCTTATTGCACTGGTCAATTGTAAAATTGTCATATGACCCCTGTCAATTTTGATAATTATCATATTGCACCAATTCTATCATCTAATATCTAATCTAATCTAATCTAATATATATATTAAAAAATGTGAGCGTAATTTGTGTAATGTCCACTTTGTCCTTGTGTTAATAAAAAAAGATGGTGAGAGTTTAATTGCGGCATGCCCATTTTGTCCTTGTGTTAACATTAAAAAAGGTGAGTGCCTCTTAATTGCATTCCTCTAAATTTATGGTCAATTTATATTCAAAAAAATATGGCGTAACATATTTTTTGCAATATTCATATGAAAATTCATAAAAAAAATATTTATGTAAAATTAGTTAATACTATAACGATTAATGTTATAATATTTTTATAATTAATTAAAAAACTTATTTACAAATATATAGAATATAAATTAATGATTTATTTGTGGAGATTTTAAAATTAATTACATAAAAATATTTATTTATATAATTATGATTACGTTATAAAGTTTTTTATTTAAAAATAAAAAAAATATATTTAACAACTATTTTGTGAGATTTTTAACCAAAAACATGGATGATAACAATATTGAAGTAAATTAAAAGGTTAGGTATTTTGAAATTTATTTCAAATGTGAAAGATGTATATGAATTAATTCTATATTTTTATATTGTTGATTAATTATTTTTTCCTTGACACTCAACGAGGTGGACTTGGATCGCTTACATGTACTTGCATCATTCTCACCGTGTCCTTTTTGTCGTGCTTGGAGGTTTTCTTACAAACCTCTGTCGTTTTGTTGGGCTTCTGACAAGATATATTAGGTTGGACTTATCTGTTACTCCAACAATTTTTCAAGATTTGTTCAAAGCTGATGTGTTGTCCCATGTTCTTTTGTTCCGTCAAAGTATCTGGTTGCATAATAATATATTTTCATTCACTTCTTTCAGTATTCGGTTTTATAAGAATGTATTTTTGTTGAATCATGAGATGTATACATTTCGTGTGCCAGGGTAAGTGTTTTATTAGTCTAGCTCAAAACCTTTCAAGGATGGAACGTTCTATGTCTGATTGTGAAGAGAGAGTTTTTTCCCCTCCCTCTTTTGTTGTCAATGTGACGCTATAAAATTTGATGCGATAAAATTAATTTACTTCCTTTTCAAAAAAAAAAAAAATACTTCAATATATAATTGTCTATATTATAGTATCCATGATTTTGAATATTACGCCACATTTTTTTATATAATTGAATTGTCTAATTGCGATATGTATTTCTAAGTTTTTTTTATGTAGAAACTGATGGAATTGTTATAAATCATAATAAAAATGAAGAGATGAGTTGAGAGAATTCATGAGATAAGAGAGAATCATATGAGTCGATACTCAGGTGCAATTATTATTGAACTCAGTCACTCTATTTATAGAAAAAGATTACAAAATACAAATCTTTACAAATATTATCTTGACATATTTATCTTGATCTCAAATCTTTCAAATCTATTTAGATAAAGATAATCATCTATAATAACAATATATTTATAACACTCCCCTTAGATGATTATTTGCACAAGCAATCGATTCTTCAAAATCTCCATTTGGCAAGATGGATGCTCGGGACTTCATCGTGACTAAAGTGATGCCTCATTAAAACCTTGACAGTAAAACCCCGTGGAAAAAATCTGAACGAAGGAAAAAGAGTACAACAACATATTCTTTATTTGGATGTCTTTCCGATGATAGATGCGTCTCGTTAAAATCTTATCAAGAAAAACCCAATGGGACAAAATCCTAATGAAGGAAAAAGAGTACGACATCTCTTGATACTTCTTAATTGTCTCATTAAAAACCTTGTTATGAAAAACCATGGGAAAAATCATAGACAATGGAAAAAAAATACAACTTTGATTGTTCCCCCTCTTGCAAGCATCACTTGAAATTTTTAACTCTTAATATTTCAATCTTATGCACTTATTTGCCAAAAATTAATTCAGATGCTGATTTTGTCAAAGATATGGTACTTCAAGACCAAATATATTTTATTCTTCTTCAAGTTGACAAAAACAATATTTTGAGCATCAAATCCTTCGAGGATGTTTCTAAATATATCACCGTCAAATCAGTGCATTCATGACAAGTGCAAATATTTTCTCATAATCTAATTGAAATATTTTGAGAAACTTTGCTAATATTTGCTCATATGCAACATGTCACTCGTCAATCATTTGTTATTGATAATCTCTACAAATTGTTGTTCAAAATAATCATCATTTTGCATAATAGCAAAAACACATTAATGATTATATCATTTCGATCCCAAATAATTTGTGAATTATCATCTTTTATATACTTGTATTCTCAAGAATAACATAATCCAAATTGGATTCATTGAAATAATTGGTCGTTCACGCTTCTAGCGTCTTTTTCATTTACTTGCAAGTAATATAAGATATGGTCCTGCAGGCCAATAATTTTTTTCACAACGACCAGTCTCCATTATTCTTTTCACATTGAGATATTCATTTATTTTCTTTAAAGGGGTTTTTTCGCCACTAAAGACGATTTATATACATTGTTCAACTTGAACATAAATGAAGCAAAATAGTATAAATGATCTTATACACAAGATCAAATAATATATTTCGAGATTTAAACTTTGAACATCATGTTCACTTTATATTTCATTGGGATCGATCTCAGAAATATTCGTGTAGCTTCTATTTTCTCCCCCTCAATGTTGGAAACATTGTTTCACAAGAATAACAAATGAGAATTTCACGTCATAAAATCTCATTGCTCAAAATAATTGATCATAAGATCCAATTTATTTCCAACATATTTACAATCTCTTCAAAAGATTTATTGTAGTGCATTTCTCGCACAAACATTAACTTTCAGTACATGAACATTGGCACAATATTTATAATATATCTTTCAGATATCTCCAAATATGACGCATTTATTTTCATGGTTTAATAGTTGATTGGAGGCAAAATAAATCAATTAAATCAACGTATTTATAATCATAAAATTGATATGCATATCATCTTTTTTGATCAAGCTTGTCCTGATTACATATTCTGGAAGTTTTTCTCAATACGTATTTTCGCAAAAATCATGTTGCACTTCGTGGGCCCACGTTATTTATTCATTCCAGATAATATGGGGATTCTCTACCAATTTGAGCTAATGATAGTGATATCAAATTTGATAAGCCAATAAGAATTCATAAAATATTCTGGATTTTTGATTCAAAAACATCCATATTTATCGATCTAGGAACTTTTGGCTTGTTCATTAACAACTTTGTGCACTATCAATAGTTTTTCAACTATTTATATTATTTGAATGCTCAATTCAATCCATTATGCCAAACTCTGAAAGTATTTGTATCAATGATACTTTTGGAGCTCTTTAGCTCTTCTAGATATATTGATTTGTAATATACTATTTAAACCAAATCAATATCTACTAGATTCAAAAATATATATACGTCATTATTGTGTATCACTATTTTATAATATCAAGCACATCATCTTTTTTTCATCGTCAATCAAGCGATCTTATAGATCTTTCAAACATTCAATCAACATACGATGAAACATATGATTTGGATAGATATCAATGGTCTCCACAAACTTTTATATCTTACTTGATAGATATCAATAAATCTTTTACGTACTTCATGTATGACAGTGATACGAGATACCGATGTACGTTTAGTACAATACTTGATTATGACGTATATTTCAATATTTTGTGTCGAATTTATAATTATATCTCGATTCATACGAGATGACATATTCTTCCTTGAAGAATTAAACTACAGTGTATCAACTGTGTTCATTGGCACTGTCACATTCACTTAAAAGAATGGACCACATTAATCAGACGACTTTCATAATTGTCTTTTCTTGAACAAAATACTACAATAAGATATTATAATAAAAGAAGAAATTGAAAAATCGGACATACATTTTCAAATTTCTGTATGCATCAAGTAGATCTTTTATCTTCAACAGTAACATTCGATCTATCACGAATATCATTTCATATTGAATTTGTATTCCTTTTCAAATTCCTGTACGCACCAAGTAGATCTTTTACCTTCAATAATGATATTCAATCTATCACGAATGTCATTTTACATTAAATTCATGTTCCTACATGTAAGATAATAACATGTGATAAAAATACTCTATCATTCATTTAAAAAATGATAACTTAATCAAATGATTGAAAAAATTCAAAATTTATATCCACAATCCAAATTGAGGAATTTAAAATCCATAATCAAATTTTATTAAATAAAGATTTAACAACCTAATATATCCTTAAAATATAAAAATTCTCAAATCAAAAAATTTATCAACAGATTGCATAATCAATATCTCATGCAATATATTGTCTAATAGAATAGATTCACAAATTTTGTAGATCTTATTTTATATCGTCAAAATAATTTATGTGCATCAAAACAAAACACATGTTAGAGTTTTCCACAATTTAGTTTAAACAAATACAAACTTAATTTACCAAAAATAAATTATTTCAATAAATAAATAAAATGACTTGAAGTTAGTCATAAATCAACTCATTGACATCATCATGCATAGGCTACCATCAATCCATCATCGTCTTTGCCCAATATAGATGATGGTTCAATTCATTGGGTTTAACATTTATTTTTCTTTTTCGATTGATAGTATTGCGATCTTATTACCGCACATTCATAATTTTCAATTAATAGCATACGCAGTTCATCATTGAACATCAAGTCGCTATTCATAAAAATACTGACAAATAATAGATCATGCTTCTTCTAGAGCATTAAGAACGGATATATTATTTGAATCGATATCAAGTCAATATATTTTGATATATATTTTACATATATCTTTAATAACCTTTTCTTATGGATATTGAGAATTTTAGATCACACATCGATATTCTTTGAGAAATTGTACCAAATTTCTCAATTCATAAGATCCTCAACAACCAAAAGGGCATTAAATTATATTTTTCGAGAATATTTCCAAATCTTGGATCTTATATTAATATTCTTCATGAATATTATCAAGTCTTGCATCTTTTATCAATATTTCAATATTGATATATTTTGACATGAGATCAATTTCTTCAATGATATTTGTAGATATTTGATATAATATCAGATATCAATCATGATTTTTTCGCTTTCTCAATATACGAAATCATATATCACATCTTTTTCATGAATCTATTCAGATTCTCAATATATTATATTATAACTAGGAATCTCTTTAGATTCTCAATATATTTGATCTTATATAAGATCTTAATCTTGAATATCTCAAATATTCAATATATTATATCATGAATTCATGAATATCTTTCGATATATCAAAATTGTAATCATGAATCTCTCAAAATTCTCAATATATTATATCATGATCATGAATTTCTTCAAATTCTCAATATAAAATCATGTTGTGCTACTTTATAGCAATCAACATTGAAACGCCTAACACTAATAATATGCGGAATTTTTTTTTTAATAATACTAAATAAAATAAATGCACACACATGTCCATACATATATGCACAAAATAAATAGATTTAAAATAATAAATAACTTAAATAAAAATGCATTCTTTAACAAATTAAAGGTCTGAGTCATGCATTAAATAAAATGTTTTCCTAAACAATTAAGTAAAAGTTTGCATGCATTGAAAATAATTAAATAAAAATAAGTACTAGTACCAACCACTGAAAACAAATAAAAAGAACAACATGTTTAATATTTCATAAAAACATAATCATAAAAACTCAGCCGGCGGTCACGGGGGTCACTGCATGTCCGCTCATAGATCCTCGCCTCCGGTGGGTACTATGTCCTCTACGTACTCACATGCACCATACCAGTGTAGTGAGCCTAGAGGCCCAACATGCTAACATAACAAGGATTTAAAATAATTTAAATCACTTTAATACTAATACATAACATATACATGAATGAGCATGCTTAAAATATCATAAACATAATCGTAACTTAAATTAGACTTGAATATCATAATAATACATAAACATTGTTGAGCAAAGTATTTTCTAACATCGCATGGTTGTATCCATAGTGTAACCTTAAATCATACATTAAATACTGATCAGCGTGGAAACCAACGTACGTGGCGGTGACGAATCACCTCTTAAATTGGCAGTAAACTGCCCTTCAATAGTTCACATATGGGGACGAGTCCCCCTTAAATTGTCACACTACTTCAACTTCCAACATAAAATATTTTTTTTTGCTCAACCTTAAACATTAAATCATGCATAAAAATTATTTCATGAATGCAAGCACTGAAAATATGTCCGTAATATATATTTAATTAATTTTTCATAATATAATATACTTATACTCAAAATAGACTTATGCATAAAAATAATTAAATATATATTCCGGACTTATTTATTTTTCATGGGTTGTACTGAACTGCTGGCCCTGCACTCTCAAGCCCATTTACTTAAATCTGGCCCATTAACACTGAGACTGGCCCATTAACATACTTAAGCCCAAAAATACAATTCTAAGCCCAAATAATTAAATGTAAGCCCAATTAATTAATTAAAGCCCAATTAATTAATTAAAGCCCAATTAATTTTTCTAAGCCCATTAAATAATTAATCTGGCCCAATGGGCCCAAAAGCCCAAAGACTGGCCCAATAATTTCCATGGGCCCCCAAGGCCCATAAAAATTAATGGACTCACTTAATTAAATTAATTAAGCCCAAAATAAATAAATTTGACTCAAAATAATTAAATGGAGCCCAATTAAATTTTGAGATTTAATTAGGCCCATTAACCACTTAAACTTAAATAATATCTTAAAAATAAAATACCCAAGCCCGACTCACTTAACCCGGACCCGGACCCAACTAACATAACCCATGACCCACTGACCCGACCCGGAACCCACAGCCCGACCCGAACCAGCTAGAAACCCTAGAACCCGAACCCCTCTCTTATCCTTCTCCTCGGCCGCGAGCAGCAGCTTTCCAGGGCTGCCACCGTGCTCTGATCATCCCCTGGCTGGAGAACCACCACCTACCTCTAGCCCTCTTCAAGACGTTTCCAACAAGCTAAAAACCAGCCCAAACCGAGCCCTAACGAAGGAGAACAAACCAAAACAAACTAGCCCTTATTCTGCTCGCCTCCTGCGCGCGACAGCAGAGTTCCGGCCAATCGGCCGGCCATCTCCGGCCATCACTGGCCAGGAACTCACTGACAAAACCTACCCCTATGTCGTAGGGTTCTAACCCAACTGGAATCACCCTAAAACATGCTCTGTGGACCGAGAACGAGTCAATCTCCAAACGCTGCGCAATCTGCGCGAACTGTTGCACCAGCTACTTTGGCTTCGGTTTCGGCCCTTCTTGGCTCAAACCACTCGACCCAACTGACCCTAGGGACCCTAAGGTAACCCTATGAACCATGAACCAGCAGCTGGAACAACCATGACTAATAAAACGTGAGCAAGGTGGATACAAATGCATGAACAAGATACAAACATCAAAACCGAAACCATTTTCTGAAAATTATCTGAACCAAACTATGCATACACGACACACACATATATATTCACTGACATGGTGCGAAAAAGAGGAAGAAAACATGTCTTTCACCGTTGAACGAAGAGAAGAGATCGTAGATGGCGATTCCAGGACGACGGGACGAACGACCTTGCTAAACGTCTTAAAATAATCGACTATGGCTTCCTCCTAAACTTGCTGGTCGATGAAGGTAAATGGGGATGGGAGGGAGGCGCTAGGTTGAAAAGAAAAGGAGTTGAGCGTGTGAAGGGGCTTGAGCGATGGTTTTGGGGTTTAAATTGGGTAGGTAATATTCTAGATAATTTAATTAGGGATAATAACTAATATAAGATAACTCCTAACTTTAAAAAAGATAATAACTAACATAAATATCATAAAATCCCGAAATATTAATTTAAAGGGATTTTACAGATAATTAAAAGTCAATATTTTGGCTTAAATTGGGTAAAAACGGACCCCTAAAATTAAATAAATCAAATACTGGATATTTTGAGATATAAAAACTCAACATAAATATTTTTGGGCTCTTAAAAGGCTCATGAAATAAATTGGATAGAAAGTTGTCATCTCGTCCGTCCACGGTCTCGTCAACGCGATAAAATAATTAAAATGCCATAAATCATGAAAATCACTAATTATGGGTTAAATGCTTGAAAATAAATTAAATCATGCACAAATAATTCACATAATTATTTAACCCATAATCTAACATTTTAAATTAATTAAATTCCTAATTATGCATGCGGATTTACGTATTGAAAATACCGGGTGTTACAATTCTCCCCCCTTAAATTGAATTTCGTCCTCGAAATTGAGCTGATCTAACTCTGATAACGGAGTCTCTCAAAAAAATTCAATTTACTAATTCCACGATCCCTATCTAGTTCCCAAGTTTCAGTATCCCAAAAGTCAAACTTCTGCTGCGCACTCTGATAAACAAAATATTTTATCCTTCCCAAGTGTCCTCTTCCTCTCCATCAAACCTACATTTATAAATTTCCGCTGCTGAAACACCTCAAAAATAGAATCATTACAATTTACTTATATCCACTGCAACCAAAATCTGACATTTTATACAAATCTTAGTACTATAATGAAGGTACAACCACATACTGACCTCAACTTATACGTAAAACTCAAATATTAACTCTATTATTCATCTCCCTAAACACAACAATCGCACTATGCCAAAACTTAACTGATTTCATATGCTTATACACTCTACTTATCAATCCTCCAACATTCGTGAGCCGAGCTTTTGTTCCGAAATTTACTTATTAAAGCATAGGATTACACTATCAACTCCGATAAATCCAACTTGTAGAGCTTATCCACAATCTAGCCTTCTGTAACATGTTTAAATCCTTTAGTCGAACGTCTGCCATTCATCGAAATTTTTCATTGACTTAATCATTTACCACTACACTACCAACTATTGAACACTTGCAAGTCTTAACTCTCGAGTGCTATAAGTCCATAAAACCCAAAAAATGAATTCAGTGCCCAACTTCAAGTACAACACAAATTCTTCGAACAGTACTTATAGGTCATCTTCTCTAAATAGTGCAATCACCTATCATCCAATAATTAATTCCATATAATTTCCTAGTTGCCTCTACTTATAGTCCATGAACCTAAACTCCTCAACATCGAAATACTATATCGTATACTCTTAGGCCATAGCTAAAACTTATATTATACTCCACCTCAAAACCAAAATTATAACAATTGTGTTATGGTTTATCTTACCAAGCACCCAAACTTATGAAATTTACACATTTATCCTTCAATCATCACCTCATCTATGAGTCAGGCTGAAAAGTTCCCATATCTAATTATTTAAACGTAGTGTCTTAAACGTCAACCCAATACAGCTTACTTGGTAACACCGAACATGCGAACCCTTAAGTCTCATCCAAGATTATTCAATTCTTAATCAAACTAACTCCACGATTATTCTTATTCTCTAAGATTCAAGAACCTAATACAAAACATACTTATCATCAATTTACACCTCAAATACTTAGGAGTACCCACTTAAAACCAGAAATCATCATACTATAATCTTATGGTACAAATGTCATCTCCGAGAAAATCATGACTTCTTCATCAAAGGAAAGGCCTTAATAGTTAAGTGAATGACAATCTTCTATCCTTAAACCCAACTCACATAATTTGACCCGTGCGAACTTAATTTCCAAATTATATATAAACCTCGACTAATCTTTCTTGCGAGGCATCCTACTCTCGCCTTTATCAACCATTCTAATGTTATAGGTATAAACCATAGTTCCCAGATAATTTCTCATAATGAGTT
The DNA here is from genome assembly GCF_033568475.1 of Henckelia pumila. Lineage (NCBI taxonomy): Eukaryota > Viridiplantae > Streptophyta > Magnoliopsida > Lamiales > Gesneriaceae > Henckelia > Henckelia pumila. Next base: position 40,987,209 of record NC_133123.1, on the reverse strand, counting down.
AAATAATTATAATATGCTCTAATGCTAATCCCACAATTAAATTACTCAATAATTCACCCATGAGATCGGTCTAACTTAAAATCAATAAGTTACTACCAACAAATTCTTATGTCCTGATGAATCCTATATATCAAAAATATCAAACTTAGATTCCAACAAAATAAAACCAGATTCTCAAATTCGCAAGTCCTTGCGGTCCACCTGTCGTATAACAATTCTTGGGGCATACTGCACCACCATAATTTTCTTTACGTAAACCGCAATGCACAACTAAGTACTTTAAAATTTTTTTTTTTTTTTTTTGCTAACATAAATACTTAAGCATTAAACATGCTGCTACTAAATCATGCTGAAAATACTTAAAAACTTACAGACCGGTAGCGTGGATTTCTGAGCTCGCACTGCAGTTATGACTCCACCAAGAACGCGGCTCTGATACCAATTGAAACGCCTAACACTAATAATATGCGGAATTTTTTTTTTTTAATAATACTAAATAAAATAAATGCACACACATGCCCATACATATATGCACAAAATAAATAGATTTAAAATAATAAATAACTTAAATAAAAATGCATTCTTTAACAAATTAAAGGTCTGAGTCATGCATTAAATAAAATGTTTTCCTAAACAATTAAGTAAAAGTTTGCATGCATTGAAAATAATTAAATAAAAATAAGTACTAGTACCAACCACTGAAAACAAATAAAAAGAACAACATGTTTAATATTTCATAAAAACATAATCATAAAAACTCAGCCGACGGTCACGGGGGTCACTGCATGTCCGCTCATAGATACTCGCCTCCGGTGGGTACTATGTCCTCTACGTACTCACCTGCACCATACCAGTGTAGTGAGCCTAGAGGCCTAACATGCTAACATAACAAGGATTTAAAATAATTTAAATCACTTTAATACTAATACATAACATATACATGAATGAACATGCTTAAAATATCATAAACATAATCGTAACTTAAATTACACTTGAATATCATAATAATACATAAACATTGTTGAGCAAAGTATTTTCTAACATCGCATGGTTGTATCCATAGTGTAACCTTAAATCATACATTAAATACTGATCAGCGTGGAAACCAACGTACGTGGCGGTGACGAATCACCTCTTAAATTGGCAGTAAACTGCCCTTCAATAGTTCACATATGGGGACGAGTCCCCCTTAAATTGTCACACTACTTCAACTTCCAACATAAAATATTTTTTTTTGCTCAACCTTAAACATTAAATCATGCATAAAAATTATTTCATGAATGCAAGCACTGAAAATATGTCCGTAATATATATTTAATTAATTTTTCATAATATAATATACTTATACTCAAAATAGACTTATGCATAAAAATAATTAAATATATATTCCGGACTTATTTATTTTTCATGGGTTGTACTGAACTGCTGGCCCTGCACTCTCAAGTCCATTTACTTAAATCTGGCCCATTAACACTGAGACTGACCCATTAACATACTTAAGCCCAAAAATACAATTCTAAGCCCAAATAATTAAATGTAAGCCCAATTAATTAATTAAAGCCCAATTAATTTTCCTAAGCCCATTAAATAATTAATCTGGCCCAATGGGCCCAAAAGCCCAAAGACTGGCCCAATAATTTCCATGGGCCCGCAAGGCCCATAAAAATTAATGGACTCACTTAATTAAATTAATTAAGCCCAAAATAAATAAATTTGACTCAAAATAATTAAATGGAGCCCAATTAAATTTTGAGATTTAATTAGGCCCATTAACCACTTAAACTTAAATAATATCTTAAAAATAAAATACCCGAGCCCGACTCACTTAAACCGGACCCGGACCCAACTAACATAACCCATGACCCACTGACCCGACCCGGAACCCACAGCCCGACCCGGACCAGCTAGAAACCCTAGAACCCGAACCCCTCTCTTATCCTTCTCCTCGGCCGCGAGCAGCAGCTTTCCAAGGGCTGCTGCCGCCATGCTCCGACCGTCCCCTGGCTGGAGAACCACCACCTACCTCTATCCCTCTTCAAGACGTTTCCAACAAGCTAAAAACCAGCCCAAACCGAGCCCTAACGAAGGAGAACGAACCAAAACAAACTAGCCCTTATTCTGCTCGCCTCCTGCCCGCGACAGCAGAGTTCCGGCCGATCGGCCGGCCAGCTCCGGCCATCACTGGCCAGGAACTCACTGGAAAAACCTACCCCTATGTCTTAGGGTTCTAACCCAACTGGAATCACCCTAAAACATTCTCTGTGGACCGAGAACGAGCCAATCTCCAAACGCTGCGCAATCTGCGCGAACTGTTGCACCAGCTACTTTGGCTTCGGTTTCGGCCCTTCTTGGCTCAAACCACTCGACCCAACTGACCCTAGGGACCCTAAGGTAACCCTATGAACCATGAACCAGCAGCTGGAACAACCATGGCTAATAAAACGTGAGCAAGGTGGATACAAATGCATGAACAAGATACAAACATCAAAACCGAAACCATTTTCTGAAAATTATCTGAACCAAACTATGCATACACGACACACACATATATATTCACTGACATGGTGCGAAAAAGAGGAAGAAAACATGCCTTTCACCGTTGAACGAAGAGAAGAGATCGTAGATGGCGATTCCAGGACGACGGGACGAACGACCTTGCTAAACGTCTTAAAATAATCGACTATGGCTTCCTCCTAAGCTTGCTGGTCGATGAAGGTAAATGGGGATGGGAGGGAGGCGCTAGGTTGAAAAGAAAAGGAGTTGAGCGTGTGAAGGGGCTTGAGCGATGGTTTTGGGGTTTAAATTGGGTAGGTAATATTCTAGATAATTTAATTAAGGATAATAACTAATATAAGATAACTCCTAACTTTAAAAAAGATAATAACTAACATAAATATCATAAAATCCCGAAATATTAATTTAAAGGGATTTTACAGATAATTAAAAGTCAATATTTTGGCTTAAATTGGGTAAAAACGGACCCCTAAAATTAAATAAATCAAATACTGGATATTTTGAGATATAAAAACTCAACATAAATATTTTTGGGCTCTTAAAAGGCTCATGAAATAAATTGGATAGAAAGTTGTCATCTCGTCCGTCCACGGTCTCGTCAACGCGATAAAATAATTAAAATGCCATAAATCATGAAAATCACTAATTATGGGTTAAATGCTTGAAAATAAATTAAATCATGCACAAATAATTCACATAATTATTTAACCCATAATCTAACATTTTAAATTAATTAAATTCCTAATTATGCATGCGGATTTACGTATTGAAAATACCGGGTGTTACAAACATATTCATGATATTTCATGGACACCAATATATCAATTATTTTCATTGTGCTACTTCTAGAGCACCAATGAATATCTCTTTATGTTACTGCTGGCCAAGATCCAGAATCCTTCACTCAACACAGTCTTATTTTCTTTTCTTTCTAGAACACCAATGAATATCTTTCATAAATTTGAGTATTGACAACACGTTGTGCTATTCCAATAGCATCAATAAAACGAGAATTATTTTTATTCTCAATTGGTTACAACATCGTGCTGATAACATGTTATAAATCATAATCATGATAAAAATAAAGAGATGAGTTGAGAGAATTCATGAGAGAAGAGAGAATCATATGAGTCAATACTCAGGTGCAATTATTATTGAACTCAATCACCCTATTTATAGGAAAAGATTACAAGATACAAATCTTTACAAATATTATCTTGACATATTTATCTTGATCACAAATCTTCCAAATCTATTTAGATAAAGATAATCATCTATAATAACAATATATTTATAACATGAATAATATTATTTGATATATACCCAAGAATGAATACAAGACGTGTTTATATACACCTATAAACCTAAGAAGAATAAAAGGAAATATAATATACAAAATATAAAAAAGATAATTGTGGAGACCTCGGGTGCAATTATTTTAAAAAAAAATCAATAAGACATTTGGCGACGCATACCTTACATTCGGCGACGCAAAAACGCGTCGCGAAGAGATTTTTTTTTTTTGACTAGGAGGCGCAGGCGCGCCCCTGAGCTGCGCGGGCGCGCTGAGGCTTCGAAAATCTCTATTTTTCTCTTCTTTTCTTGCTCCAAAGACCCGGAATGGTGACCTCTTAAAGTCTTGATTACAATATACAATAAAGAGATGTCCGAAAATCATTCAAACGATTATCAAATGCAACAAGTTTGAAACTTCCAAATATTCAACAAGTTTTCAACATTTATTTAAAATCATTCGATTGCTAGACCCGAGCTCCATTTCTACTCTCATTTCAAATCTTTAAGGTCCTCTAAAGCTTGAACCCGAACCTCCTGTTGCAATGCACACACACAAGACAAAGCAACAGCCGGAAAACCGGTGAGTATAAAAACCCAGTATGAATGACAGAAACAAATGAGCATTTAAACATTTCAATGATATCAATATAAATCCATAAGTAATCTCAAATGGATAATGCATGGGTGAAATGCATGCTCAAGAATCTGGGGTTATCAATTCTCTGATTCAGTCTGAATCTCGGTCTTAGGGATCCCAAGGGAAAAGAAAAAACAACGTCACCACCTACTCTCCCAATCGGGGTGGGCGTTGAGCTTCTCAACCCCGGACTTCGGCACTCCTATATAGAGTATTCTTGTCATGGAAGTTGCTCTACATTTCATGCCACTCAAATATAGACCCAAACGTCCGCTGCAATCTAGGCAAGTCTGCCATCAAATCTGAACAAAATCTGGCTCAATATGAATGAGATGATGCAATTCAATATATCAAAATCTTTGCTCAATTTGAGCATCTCATCTCATATATCAAATCATTAGCATGAATCATATATCGATAATCATCGAATAAAATCAAATTCATAATTTCATGCTATTCAATCAATTCATATAATTCAAATAATATAACAAATAAATGTGTGATTTATTGGGCTCGAGAATCTCAAAATCTTCTCGAGGATTCAATCTCAAGCTCTTCATTGTCTATCCATACCTCAATTCCAAGTCCGGAATGCTCAAGTCTTGAAAGCTACATCAATATGAAACTCATATCAATTTCTTGTCATTCTTGCTAAATAATCATTTAACAATTTCTTCAAGATTCAACCCGACGGCATAACGTCTAAAAATCGGGTATTTCTAAAATTCTCAACATCAATATTACTACAATTCCATCACAATATCATCATCAAAATCATCTCTAATTTTCGAAAATCATTAACCAAAAATTCTAGAAATTCCGAAAATTCTTCGAAAATCAAAAACATGTTCAAACGATGGTATTTTCTCAAACCATCTTAGATATATCATCTCTATTATCTCAAGAACATATTTATCCAACTAAAATTCAAATCCAACAACATCTCAAAATTAGAACTTGGTAGAATTTAATCATACTTACGTAGAAACGTAGCTCTTGTTGCGAGGATCGCAAAACCGTGCTCAAATCAAAATTCTACCGGTTGGATTTTCTTGGATCGAGGCTTAAAATGCTTGAAAAGCCTTGGCTATGGCTTTCTCTCTCTCGCGGTGAAGTTGTGAAGATGGGAATGATTTGGAGACAACACTTAATTCTCATTAAGTGCATTGTCTAGCCAATTTGCATTTTAGCCCTTGAAACTCTCCCAAATTACAATTTAGTCTCCGATCATTTATAAAATTCAATTTCAGTTCTCTAATTTATGAAACATAGAATTTAATTCCAATTCTCATAAATTATTTAATTGGTTATTTTTCGGGGCATTACAATAATATAGAATATATTCCAATATATAAAATATATTCCAATATGTTATACCTTATTCTTTTTCATTGATCTATTTAATTGAACTAATAATTATTTAACATGTATATCAGTTTGAAATAACTTTTCTTATTCATTAATATAAATATATTTTACTTATTTAAAATTTAAATCATTTTAATTATTACATATATGTATATGCATGTATATGTTGGATTCTTTGTATACCATTAAATTTTTTTAAAAATGTCATTATATTAAATCAGGAACCTTATGTTTGAATTTATAATATATATCTTCAATTCAAAACAATATTTAAAAATATTATTTACAATTGTGTAAATATTATTTTTGAATAAAAATATGTTAGTTTACATAATAATTGAAATACGGGAAAAAAATCAATTTGATTAAAAGAATTAAAATTTAGATTTTATTTATTGAAAAATTTAACATCTTTCAATTCTAAGGGCCAACAAAATTTTATGATTTTCGTAATAATTTTATTAAAAAAAACTCATAATTTTAATTTTGTTTTGATTTCAAACTATTGTAAAAAAATTAGTGATTTAAGAAATTATTCGTACCTTGTTCGGCCAAATAAACGAAAAAAATTCCAAAGATAAAAACAATAATTAAATAGTGGGAAAAATAAGTTTTTTAGTTCAATAACTTTACTCCCTTTGGGTTTTGGTTAGGGATGGCAACGGGCGGGTCTGGGGCAGGTTTGGCTAAACCCGGGACCCGCCTCGCCTCCCTTTGGACCCGCCCCGCCCCGCCCCGCGAACCCGGCGGGTCCAATCCGGGTTAGACCCGTTGGACAATATATAAATTAAATAATTTTAAATTTATTAAAATAAAAAAATAAAAAGTTTAAAAATTAACAAAAATAATTAAATTTAATTTCAAAAATAGATTTATAATATTTAAGACAAAAAAGAAATTATTCTCCCAAGTTTAAATTTATTAACTTGTAATTAATTAATATTTATTAGCTAAAAACATTATAATGATTTATTTTTATACTAAACATATCATAATAAAATAAATTCATTTCAATCCAATAATATTACACATTCAAATTATGGATAAAATATTAATTATTTAGTATAATAATATAATTATATATTATTAATATTACATATATATTTTATATTTATATATATACATGAATATTTTAAATTTATATATATATAATACTTTGGCGGGGCGGGTCCGGGGCGGGTTTGGCCAAACCCGAGACCCGCCCCGGGCCCTCTTGTGGACCCGCTTTGACGGGTTTAGACCCGCCCCATTGCCATCCCTAGTTTTGGTCCATTAACTTTTCATATGTGAGTTTTGGTACACTAACTTTGCAATTTCATTGTTTTTTGGTCCAATTGCATACGTGTTAGCTTCTGATTGGTCGACATCATCATTTTGGACCAATCAGAAGTTGACACGCATGCAGTTGGACCAAAAAACAATGAAATTGCAAAGTTAGTGTACCAAAACCCACATCAAAAAAGTTAATGAACGAAAACCATAACATGGACAAGTTAATGGACCAAAAAACTTATTTTCTCATAAATAGTGCAAATATAAAAATATATTTTGAAGATAGGAGAGAGTGAGATAGAGAGGAGAAGAGAGAAGACGTGAGAGAGAGAAAGAGAAAATTTGTACGTGAATTATGAGTTTTAAAAATTCATCCAAATGTTTGGGTTGGATTAAAAAAAAATTGATAATTTATAATTTTACTTTATGCTTTAATGTTTTATGTTAATGAATTCAATGAATTTGTTACAAGTTTATTGGATTTTTTAATACTACCGGTAGACTTTTGTAAAAAATTTAAAAGTTAAGGTCGAATATCAATTAACTTTTTAAAACTCTAGGAAAGTGATCTATTTTGAATATTGCTAGACTTTTATAGATAATACAAAAGTTTGGATTGAATACCCGTGAATTTTTAAAATCTACAAAAATAATTAAAAGTAATCAAAATTACTATATTGAAATGAATTTAAAATAATTCGACATGTTCACAATTATCAGATAACCTTCATATAGAACAAGTATAATTAAATCAAAGAAAGCATAAATTAAATTGAAAATAAAGCATTGTCGTGGTACAAGGCTTGTAGTAATTGTTACAAAGACGTTATCAAAACTTCTCGTGGATTTAATTGCAAAAATTATGTTAAGATCAATATAAAAGACGTCATAAGGTTGTAAGGTACTCACCTATGTTAAACTATATATAGATTCTTAATCAAAAAAATTTAATTCTTTTGTGTATACATTCTCACAATTGATTTTTCAGGTATCGAATAACAATAATCGTCCAAGATCAAAGTGAAACGTCCAAATTAACTAACATTGTTTGAAGAGACGTTGCAGTTTTATTTATTGGTTGTTCTATTGAGAAATATATCGACAGACACACTTGTAATTTAATTTAAAAAATTCATTCCAATATTTTCATATTTATCTTATAGTAGTATTTCAAATAATTACGTATTTTATATTGTAGCAACCATGTACACTGGAGTAAAAAACCATATTTTATCACCCAATAAAATAATATCACAAGTTTCTTTTCAAATTAGACAATTTTATCTCATATAAGAATGCGACACTAAAAATAATTGGGGATGGTTTCAAGAAACCAGAACAGTTAAAGAGAAATGTTACAGATAATAAGAAAAAAAAATACTAATAACATCAATAAAACACAAAATGGTGATAAGAAAAAAACAAGCGCAAACAAAATGACAAAACCTCGTAAAAAAAATCAAAGTCAGTCATCTCCAAAAACGTTATCACAAAGATTCAAGATGATGAGAGTATTGGTGATTTTAATAGAAGAATGAAGAAACTCAAACAAAAAACAACATAATCATGACCAAAAAGTGAAAATTAAGCGGCAGAAAAATTATTAATGCTTTTTAATATCGAGAATTTAGAATGAACACCATGTTTTTTATTCAAGCTTCAATGAACAATGAAAATTTTGCTTTTCTAAATAAATCTACATAAATATTTAATTTCTCTTAACTTCTTATAAATTGTTTTTTTGGATCGTATAACACGTGCAACGCACGTCGTACTTACTAGTAATATATAAATGTCGATATTACCAATTTACCATGTATCATAACAAATTACAAAATTACACATATTTTACGAACTGATTACAAAAGTCTACGAAGGCAAAACACAAAAAAAAAAAAAAAAAAAAAAAAAAAAAAAAACCTTACAAAAAACTACAGTATAATCATGCATGTATCGTATGCATTGAGATACTAGTATTACTAATATTTGATGTATATTTCAGTATACAGCATGTGTACATATGTAATGATCATGATAGCAATTTATAAGTTTATAGAATGAATATTAAAATTGCACACATTCAAATTCGTGATTAATTTATAAATTACTATACTAATAATAAAAAAAAAATACTTTCATTCGTCAAACAATTTCAATGAAACTGGTATTTAAATTTTTCCATTGTAAAGGAGAAGCAAACGCTATTTTATTCTCTTTGGATTGTGGATAGCTTACAATATTTCAGCACTGACAAAAGTCCCACGCAGTTGCATGTAAATTCTTCCAAATTATTACACAAATTAAATCAAAGAATCGGAAATCCATTATTATTATACATAACATTCCAACATTATACATTTCTACTTGTGTTGAACTTTTGTAGACACTGAAGATCCACCACTACACTCAAAATCATCAGTTTCACCACCATCTTTTCTTGGTAAAGACGCATCATAAGGATGCCTATGAACATCTTTATCCGATCCAAACTCGGTCGCAGACGAAGATGCAGATGTCGAATTTGTGTTTAGGCCACTATCCTGTAAGATGGACTCGAGGGACTTCACAACTTCACTCATTGTTGGACGGTCTGAAGCCGATTCTTCGACACATTGCATGGCTAACTCAAGAAATCTTGAAAATCCTAGGAGATTCGGAGCATCCCTTATCGTCGGATCGATGATCTCCTTCAATCCAAAGTATGTTTCATCCTTCTTCTCCATCAATATCCGAACTATTCTTACAATGTATTTTCCCTTTTCGATAGGCTGCTTAGAGGTGATCAGTTCAAGCATCACAACACCGAAGCTATAAACGTCGCTTTTCTCAGTTAACTGTTGTGTCATATAGTATTCAGGATCCAAATAGCCCTACAAAACATGCAAATATTAGCTTTTTTTTTCCCAAAATTTTGAGTGTAATAGTTTCGGTATGTTCACTACTAACCAGTGTTCCTTTTACTTGAGTGGAAACATGGCCTTTTGAAGTGTCACATACCATCTTAGACAACCCAAAATCTGCTACTTTTGCTGTTAGATTTTCATCCAACAAAATGTTAGTCGACTTGATGTCCCGGTGAATAATCGGAGGATTAGCGAGCTCATGTAGGTAAGCTAATCCTCTAGCTGAGCCTAACGCAATTCGCATCCTCCTCTTCCAATCTAAAGGGATTCCCCTTTTTCCTGTTCATGAATAAAACCCGAAAGTTCTATGAAAATTTCAGAAGATGGCACAAAACAGTTCACTATTGAAAATGAGCTTACCTGATAAACTTTCCCTAATAGTTCCATTAGCCACATACTCGTAAACTAACATCTGTTCACCGTGTTCAAAGCAAAAACCGACAAGTCCAACGAGGTTTTTGTGATGAACTCGCGAAAGCAACTCTATTTCATTCTTGAATTCAACCCTGCCTTGCATAGAGCCTTCTTGAGCCCTTTTAACTGCGACTGCTTGTCCACTCGACAGCGTTCCTCTGTATACCTGATTACCAAAAACAAGTAGATTTCTTTATCTTACCAATTCATGGCATGCAAGTATGTACATTGAGTGAGTTTGTTAATTGTTAACAACCTTGCCATAGCCCCCTGAGCCAATCTGATTGTTATCAGAGAAATTACTGGTGCATTTTTTTAGCTCGGCGTGAGAAAACCAGTGAGCCCCTTTTAGCTGTGGTGCCCCTCCGTTATCTCTGCCACTCGAAGGCCAAGTTACTGGATCGGAGAATTCAAGTGAATAAGTCAAGAAAATGGACCATATAGTGCACATGAATTCAGAAGAAATGGGAATTGTCAAATGGTTTACTTATTGATTCGGCTTGTTCAGCACGTCGTTTTTGCCAAAATGCATATGAGCCTAATCCTGCTAGAACCAGGACTAGAAATGCACATCCGGTCGTTACTCCAGCTATCATACCCGGGCTAAAGCGAGCTTTCCCCTTTTCTTCTGAAACCATTATGAATTTTTTGTTAAAAAATAATCAAGAAATATGTGTTCATATGCAAAGATTGAACCATTTTAACTCATAACTACTCAAGTCTTACCTTCAAAACTGTATTGAGCTGCTATAAAATAGTAGGGCCCAAATCCACTTGGAGGTTTATAAATCTGATTGCTGAACATATATCCTAGCCTCCGAATCTCTGACCGGTTGAAGTACTTTGAATTGGTAGGAAAGAGCGCAAGCTCCATTTGCAGATAGTCATAAATATTGAAAAATGGATTATTTAAAGAAACTGATCCATTGGAAAGGCCTAGTTGTAACCAAAGTGTAGTTTCTAATGACCGAAACAAAGTAACATTTGATAAATCTCTAAAAGACGGTGCTCTGAAATTCAATGTTCCTGCATATGGATAAGCACATTCACAACTTTGTGGATTGAGTTTTTCATCGGAGTCACACGAATGGCTTCCACAATTTGAGAGACTGGTGGAGTAAGACTTTTCTGGTTCCTGAATTTGACAGTAAACCGTATTCTCAAGAGAGGCCGAACATACGGGATTTCCATACAACCTATGGACAAAAGAGAAGTAATCTAAGACATGTATAAAGTTCAATACTTTTGTTTCATATGAGTATGGTAGTATTCTTACATTAAAGTACTTTTATATTCTCCTAGCGTTATGGATGGAATGCTGTTGTTCTGCAAGTCAATAAGCTGAAGTTGCGGGCTGATATTGTCGGTCATGTTTAAATTCTTATCAAAGCCATTGTTACTCAGTTTCCTGTCAAATAGTTGCCACTTATTTCAGTTTTGCATATTTCGGAAAATATCATTGGTGAATTTGTGTAGGTTTGTAGACTCACACTTGTTGAATCTGCGGTAAATTGAAAATTCCAGGTGGAACCGAGCCTTGCAACGGTCCAATTTCAATCATCCTGAGGATCAGACAGAATTAGTGACAGGAGGATAATTGCTCCATGATTCTTGACTTTAAAAGAGAGAGAAGTCCTTGTTATGAATGTTTTCTTGATGTTCATTTGTTTTTCGTTTTATACTCACAATGTATTAAGTGACTTCAAAGTCGAGAACCAATCTGGAGCTTCTGATGGATCAAAAGAGTTGTTACTTAAGTCCCTGCAGTAAAAGAAGGCTGCGTCTACTCCGATTTTGCCATGAACTCAATGAAGGAAAAAACTAGGGGGGCTATTTCTTACACATAATTGAGGGAGTTCAGTCCGGATAGATCTGGTAATGGACCAGAGAGCATATTGTGAGCCAAATTCCTACAATAAATCACATGAATATTCGAATATTAGCAAATCATTGTAGGTAATGAGACTCAAAATTTCATTGGACTTGGAAAAATACTCACAATTCAGTGATTTTAGTGAGATTGTTGAGATTTGATGGGATGCTTCCATTCAAGTTATTCCGGTCAAGCCGACTACACACATTCATTGTCAAAAAACAACAAAATGACAAAAAGTTATTCACATACATCAGGCTAGATCTATGGAAGTGAAGTTAAAACAAGAAACATAGTTAAGACTCTAAGTCACTCACAGAACTTCGAGCGACTGAACCAATCCAACAGTAGATGGAATGTTCCCCTCAAATTGATTCCCATCAAACAATCTACAAATAGTTTTTTCATCGTTACTACAGTTACTAAAAGGAGTTTTGAGAACAGAACAAGATGGTCTTGTTTCTCGGCTTACACATGTAATACCGCCATGTCGGGGCTAAAAAGTTCCTCTGGAATCACACCAGAGAGCTGGTTTCGGTTGAAATGGCTGCAAATATTAAAGATCAGAAACCTCAAAAATGAAAAAATTAACAAGATCAGAGATTCATAGCTAATCATACTCACAAGTGTTTCACATTCTTAAGTTGGTTCAGTCCCAGGGGAAAAATTGTAGAGACAGGGATCGATCCACTCAACTGATTTTCTGCCAGATCAAGCCAATATAGATTCCAGAGTTTACCAAGAGAAGGTGGTATTTCACCAGTTAAGTTATTCGTATTCAACGCTCTGTCGATGCATATGTGTTCCGTTAAGTAAGATGCATAGAGAAGTTCGATAAATTTCATAACAAAATGTGACTAAACCAGATGTTCTTACAGAAAAGTTAACTCTGCAAGATTCCCCAATTCACTTGGTATATTGTTTGTGAAGCTACAGCCGGACAGAGTTCTGTGAGAAAACCAAGAAACTAATGAACCAGTTTCATGTATATGCAGCATGACACGTAATTAATATTTGATCTTACAGTGAAGTTAGCTTCTGCAGATCTCCAAGTCGAGGAGAGATCGAACCTGTAAGGCCGGGGTTATATGACAAGTCCCTATAATCATTAGCTCAGTCTTAGGCTTAAAGCAAAAAAATAGGCAAGATATACATAAGGAGTAGCAGTTTAACTCCAATCTCTAAACTGTACGGATGACACACCAGATTTTTTACAGTAAGTCGACCTATAGGCCTCGATGTCACAAGCAAATCGATCATACGGTGACCAACTCACTGTTCAGTTACAGCTCTTAGTTCAACAGGAAGTGTTCAATCTTATGATATAAGAAAACTCACAAGGTAGTCAATTCACTGAGGCCTCCAATGTCACCACTCATTTGACCTGTTATTTGCAAAGATGATATTCCTCTGCATAGTGAAAGAGAGCATACGATAAAAATTCACGAAGATTCTCCGCCCAAAGGGCGACTGACCTAGAAAAAATAAGTGTCACCCTTTTGGAATAAAAATAGAAACTGTTATAATCTTACAGTGAAATGACCCTCGAGTTGTCGCATGAAACTCCATCCCACGATGCACAGGGATCATCGGACTTGTCCCAACTCGGGGGCGTGTTTCCCCATTGACCTTTTAAGGATCGAAGTACTGCAGCTGCAACCATTTACCAATCCAAGAAAGTGCTTAAGCATTAGAATCTGATTCTATGAATACTACAAGTCCTATATCATTATGATTTTTACAGCTATAGAACACGAAAAGGTCAAAACTTGACATGAAGAATAACGTCATGTGACTGATTGAATCAGACAACAAGAGACCTCCCTAAGTTCCTTTTCAGACAACCTTCAGTTTAGTTTAATAATTCATTTGTTGATGTTGTTTCTTTTGCAGATTCAAAACTAATATTGGTCGAATATCGATTACTAACTTTAAAAAATCTCACTTCATATCAGATATATGTATACTTGAACCAAAATTCTGACATCCATTTACAACCACAACACACAAATTAACACAAATCGAATCAAACGAGAAATTTCGATGAAAAAAACATTAGTTATAAAAAATTTATGGATAATAACAAAAATTCAAATACATTAAAAACATTTTGATAAAGATATTCTTACCATCTTGGGGGTCTGTCACAGAAGAGACATCCCATGAAGATAAAGCCAGATAGCAGAAGAGCAACCACCGGAGTGCCATGGCTGCAGTGCAGCACAAATTTCTTCCCACAAAAAAGACAAAACAAAATTTCTTAAATTTGTCACAGTTTGTTGAAGAAGAAGAAGAAGAGCATTCACGTAAAACCCATTTCCTAGAATGTTGATTACCAAGAAAATAATGATTACAAACAGAGAAAAGAAGTTAGAAGGCGATGTTTATGCTTCATTTCCCATGAAAATCAACTCCACCCGTTTTTGTGATTACAAACGTTAACTGAAAACGAACATTACGATGATGTTTTGTTTTGGACGTGGATTTGTTCGATATAAGAATTTGAAGTGTTCTTTTCAGTTTAATTTTCTCCGCCTGCCAGCCTTCCAATGTCAACAAGAATCCATACCAGCATCCAAAAGCGGCCATTTTTTTTTATATTAAAGGAATTGATCAATATATATATAAACTATTGCATGCATGTTATATATTATATTCTCCATTCATCCTCCGTCACAATTATATAGTCACACTTTTTTTTTAATGTTGATTAAGAAAAATCATTGAGAAAACTAATTTTATACAAACTTACTATTTTATTATTCCTATTTAATATATTCAAAAAATGATTGTACAATTTTTAAGATATAGTTAATAGGGGTATATTAGTATATGAGTTTAAAACAATATTACTGATACATGTCTATATATTTGGGACAAAAAAAAACATGACATATATAATTGAGATGGAAGGAATATATTTGTATGATATAGTTGGGAGGGAAAATTCCAAACTACTACCAACACACATGTGTGATATTTGAATAGAGATGGCAATGGGGCGGGTCTAACCCGCCCCCGCATCAAACCCGCCCCGACGGGGCAGGTCTAGACCCGCCAAAGCGGGTCCACAAGCGGGTCCGGGGCGGGTTTCGGGTTTGGGCAAACCCGCCCGGACCCGCCCCGCCAAAGTATTATATATATATATATATAAATTAAAAATATTCATGTATATATATAAATATAAAATATATATGTAATATTAATAATATATAATTATATTATTATACTAAATAATTAATATTTTATCAATTTGAATGTGTAATATTATTGGATTGAAATGAATTTATTTTATTATGATATGTTTAGTATAAAAATAAATCATTATAACGTTTTTTAGCTAATAAATATTAATTAATTACAAGTTAATAAATTTAAACTTGTGAGAATAATTTTTTTTTGTCTTAAATATTATAAATCTATTTTTGAAATTAAATTTAATGATATTTGTTAATTTTTAAACTTTTTATTTTAATAAATTTAAAATTATTTAATTTATGGCGGGTCCAAAGGGAGGCGGGGCGAATCTCGGGTTTAGCCAAACCCGCCCCAGACTCGCCCCGTTGCCATCCCTATATTTGAACCCAAGATGAGTGTAAATTTTGAAAAACAATAAAAATTAAAGATATATAATATGTTAAATTTATATCAGTATTATGTAATTGGATACAAATATGTAATTGGATACTAATAATATAATAACGACTTGAGGAGTGAGCCCATTGTTGTGCGAAGACCACGAAGTCAGACTTTGCATGACCTACATTTCGAAAATCCCGTGAGCCTTGGTGCGGGCTTTTTTTCGAATTTTTTTAATTTAAAATTGTTGGGATTGTGTTTTTAAAGCATTGTAATCGTACATGTTGTTATTATTAATAGTGACATTTATTATCGAATGATTTTTATTGCAAATATTGTCATGAATATCATAGTAAAATCCCTAGTTTATTGGATGTAACCATAACATTAGTATATATAAGAGTTATATATGCGAGAGGAATAAAATTATGGATAATAAACTTAAATTAATGAAGTATGTGATAAAATTAATTAAAGTTTGGGATCTTTAATTAAAACATCACTAATGCGGCTCATGAACATTATGAATGTGACCGTCTTATCCGGACCATCGATGTGGAGACATCTAGATGGGGGCATTTATATATAATGAGATTATGTAGGACTTGGACCGATTTAATTATATATTTCATAATAAATTTCCGTTATTAATATGAAATTCTAATTAAATCAAAAGATGATCATATATGGATGAATCTTAATCCTGAGGTGATTATAGACTCCTGTTCATTTCAATATAATTCTTAATTTGCTTGCTTAAGTTTGCAATTGTGCATTCTCAATACTTGCATTTTAGATTTATGTTGAAATGAGTGACTGAGAATATTAATTCACATATATGAAATTCATTCTTTCCTGCGGGAATTACTAGAAAGACAATTCTCTCATTTGTTAATTTTGAAAGTGAGTGATGAGCCCAACTAATTTATAAGTATGTTATAAATTGAACCACTCACTAGTGAGTTAATGGTAAATGAGGATAAAATAATTGGAGAGGTAAACGGAAAAATCCTAGATCTAAATTATGAATTGTCTATGAAGGATTAATTAATATGTAATGATTATATCAATGGACTACTAATTTGGTAGAGTAAAATATTTCATAATTGAGAAGAGTGCAATTCCGTATTTTTAGTGGAGTAATAACGGAATTAATAAGTTGGATAAATTGATTAAAGAGTTTAATTGTTTGTCTGATTTATTGGAGCTTCTAATTATGAGTCCATGGTCCCCGGCACGCCTTCTTGATAAATGACGGAATAGAACACAAATAAGAGATCAAATGAAAGTATGAAACAATGAAAAATTGTTCCATAAATTTAAGGGCTTGTATATAAATATTTATTTGATTTAAAATATAATTATGAGATAATTATATATTTGGATTATTATGGTATTATTATCCAAATAGAAATCAATGATATATTTTATTTATTGAGAATATATATTATATATCTAAAAGATTTGATTTGTTGGATTCAAATTTGAAATTCTTGAAATTTTTTAGGATTTGTGGAATCCTATGATATTAAAAGATAAGAGATTTCGAAAAGAAAATTTTGAGAAAATTTTCAATTACAATTTCAAAATTGATACTTTCCTTTAATATATATATATATATTATGAAATAAAGAATTATATATATATATATATATATATATATATATATATGTGTGTGTGTGTGTGTGTGTGTGTGTACGTTTAGTGACATATATATTATATATATTTAGATATATATATATATATATAAATAATATATATTTTAACTAAAGATATAGATATTGTAGCGACAAATTTCACCACTTGCAACCACACGATCAAAACAGCGAGCCAAGAGTTTAACTCTTTTTCTTTAAGACAAAATTTGCCCTGCCTAGGTGCTAACGGGATTGTGCAAAGTGTCTCCCAAGATAGAACGCTTTACAACTTTGAGTAGCAGCACTGCAAACCCAAAGAACTTCGAACACAAAGTGCTTTAAAGAAACTCTTTTATGAAGAGAAACAAGAGAGATCAGAACTCTCTAAAAAGACAAGAGAAGAAAGAATGAGTGAATTGGTGAGTTCGAATGAATGCAGGGGCTATCTATTTATAGACGTTGGAAGGCTGCCTCGGACGGTTGCACCCCTTCGATGCATGCATGGCCGAAAAGTTGCAATGGTTCGGTCTGAAGAGATGCACCTGTTCAGCCGAAAGGACGCACTGTTTCCGAGCTGGATGGTTGCACTGATTCGGAAGCAAAATAAAATATTTAATTAATTTTTGTCCAAAAAAGTTATATTCATGTCAAAGCCAGCCCAGCCCAGCCCGTGACCGTGCCGTGCCGTGCCGGTCGGTCGGACGGCGGCGGCGGCGCGCGCGTGGCTAATGGTTCGAACCTAGCCTAGACTAGGTCCGCTCCCTTTAACAAACATGGGTACCCCTTGGGGCCCCAACCCATTGTCTAAACTTTGACATTATATAGTGCAATTTATTCCCACATTTTATCAATGTGGGACAATGAGCATAAAGCCTCATTCACCATCCATTTGTCCATAACAAATTTTCCAACAATCCCCACATGAATGTGATTTATGCGAATATGTATGCATATGCTAAAACAGAGTTTCTTACGAAAATTATTGTATGGGAAGAGGTAGCTTGCGGCTTTGAACCTTCCTTAGTGAAATACTATCGGATTTACTAGGCTGCCTAGTGAACGTGATGTCTTGAACTATTCAGCCGTTGATGTAAACCAAGACAACAGTATTCACACAATAATTTTTCTCACACTTTATTTGTTCTCATGGTTTTGTCCGTTTTGGCCCTGGACAAAATCTTGGATTCTTAAGTGTTTTTTTGAAGCGGCCCGTCTTCACACTTAAATAGGTGACCTTCTATTATATGAGTATCCTGCCATACCCTATTTATTAAAGAAATATAGGAATCATTAAAAGTTTTAAAACTTAACCTCACTACTTGCACAGGTTGCACTTTTATCCTAGGAATGAGAAGAGAACGAAGTTCTAAGTGCACACGAACATTCATAACTTGATTTTCCCATTGAACCAAGATCTTGGGATCTCCAATCTACAAGGTTGGGTTTCCGCTATGAATATTCTTTAATTTTATAGGTTTTAATCTCATTCCTCTTGATAAGCAGTTTACTTGATCTCTCCCTAAACCTTTTGTCAACGGATCCGCTAAGTTATCTTTTGATTTTACATAATCAACTGCGATAACTCCATTTGAGATCAACTGCCTAATGGTATTATCTCTTCGACGTATGTGTCTTGACTTACCATTATACATACTACTTTGTGCCCTACCAATAGCCGACTGACTATCGCAATGTATCATAATTGCTGGCACTGGTTTCATCCAACACGGAATATCTTCTAGAAAATTACGAAGCCATTCCGCTTCTTCTCCCGCTTTGTCTAAAGCTATGAATTCCGATTCCATTGTGGAACGAGCTATACACGTTTGTTTTGAGGGTTTCCACGACACAGCTCCTCCACCGATGGTGAACACATATCCACTTGTGGATTTAGAATCTTTTGTGTCAGATATCCAATTTGCATCACAGTATTCTTCTAGTACGGAAGAATATGTTGCATAATGTAATCCATAGTCCATTGAATACTTTAAGTATTTAAATACTCTTTCCAACGCTTTCCAATGATCATTACTAGGATTACTTGTAAATCTACTCAATTTATTTATTGAGTATGCTATATCAGGACGAGTACAATTTGTAATATACATTAGACTCCCAATTATCTTTGCATATTGCTGTTGAGATACGGGTTCACCTCGATTTTTGGATAAATGTAAACTTAAATCCACGGGTGATTTTAACGGTGTGACGTCATATGCGTTGAATTTCCTAAGTACTTTCTCAATGTAATGAGATTGTGTTAGGATAATTCCTTCAGGCGCTTTTACAATCTTAATTCCTAAGATAACGTCAGCTTCTCCCATATCTTTCATATCAAAATGTTTTGTCAACATTTTCTTAGTTTTCATGATGATATCATGATTACTACCCATTATGAGCATGTCGTCTACATATAGACAAACAATTACATATAAGTCATGTGTGTCTTTTATATAAACACATTTATCACACTCATTAATCTTGAATCCATTTGACATCATTGTTTTGTCAAACTTTTTGTGCCATTGTTTAGGAGCTTGTTGAAAGAGTGGGTGCCCAGTGAGCCAACTTGTGGCTATGGGCTTTGATGACTCTTTGTACAAACAATCTTTTGTTTAATGTAAATTTACACTTTTATTAATGGCAATGACTTTATCTTTCTTCATATTGTTATATTGTGATATACTATTGTTGTTTTGATAAAGACCTTGAATATACTATAGTGTATGTAAGATGTGGTAGAACATGGGGATGTCTATCATGAAATACATCTTATAGTCACTGTATATTCTAAACTGTTCCTAGTCGATTGAGCCGTCCGAGAATAAGGATAAGGATCGCTCGAGTGTGAGACTAGCATTTGCGATGCGGAGTACCACGTTTCATTGGTAGGGAACATGGAGATGTTCGAAGCATGCAAATGGATATTCATAGGATGAATAATCGAACTACCCTATCCGGACTTTCCAAGTGGTTATCACTTAT
Organism: Henckelia pumila; assembly: GCF_033568475.1. Classification (NCBI taxonomy): domain Eukaryota; kingdom Viridiplantae; phylum Streptophyta; class Magnoliopsida; order Lamiales; family Gesneriaceae; genus Henckelia; species Henckelia pumila. The sequence goes on along the minus strand of NC_133123.1, from coordinate 40,966,731 downwards.
CGAGTGGATAAAGTTCGCGGTTTTGGTTGTACACCATTAGTCCTTACGACTTGAAACATCATGGAGACTCTATATGCTAGTGCTGTGCTTTGACTCGTTTACCGACTCTATGGGGGTCATCAGGTGTCGGGATTGGGTACAGTTACGACACATATAGGAGTCGATGCATTGTTGTCAAGGATTCACCACATACTTGCGAGTGTGGATATCCTATGCGATCTGAGGAGATATTAGTGTGACAAATCTCTGGCCAGAGTACTTGATGTGATTTAAGAAATGGTTTCTTAGTAGCACATGCGATGTCACTAATTTGATCTTCAAGATGTATTGCATAGTTATCGAACCTTGAGCGACTCTCGATATACCAATGGTTGTTGATTCGATCGGGATATATGGATGAAGGGACCGTACTGTACGCTAACCAAAATCTACTGGTTCTTGTAGGCACTATCAGTGATACCTAGGGAATCATGGGGCGATGTTGCTAGGCGCTTTACCATGATTCGTTGGGCAAGTCGGAAATCGTTGTTCCGAGTCACAAGGAGTTGTGAGCCCACGGCTAGCTGTATCCCTGAACCATTGAGGATCACACAGTGTAATGGAGTTTTAATCCCCGTTGAGATAGTTAAATTTAAAGAGTTAAATTTAATGAATAAAGAAGTTGGACTTCTTAAATAAGAGTAAGGGAGTAGGATTTCCTAAAATGACATAGGGATGGGCATTTTTGGAAACCACTGAATTCGGATTCAAGAAAATTTATTTTGACTTTAAAATGTGCAGAAATGGTTTCTGTGCACATTGGTGAAATCGGTTCATCAATCGGAGTCACGATGAATTTTATATTAATTTCTGAACGTGCGGGCTTTGCTTGTCGGGCCCTAGCTTATGACTAATGGCCCTAAGTGTTAGTGGCCTGCATTATAAATAAGTTATTGCAGTACAGAAATTACAGACAACAGCTCATTATTTTTGAGAAGCAAAAATCGAAAACCCTAGCCTCTCAAAGTAATAATCGGCCGACCCCTCCCATACTCTGCCCGAGAAATTCCGGTCTGTGATTTTGAATTGCAGTCAGAAATAACGAATCAGATTCGTTTAATCTCTTCGCAGAAAAACTTCTGATAGATTTTCTAGTGCAATCTATCAGAGGGATTTAAACCCCATTCGTGGACCTGATTGAAGGAGTTCATCAGTTCCTGGGAGATACAAGAAGCGCAGAGAAATCTGTGTGGTGTCCATTAATCTCGCTTCGAGATTGAAGGTAAAATTTAATTAATTGTTATTTGAATTTTACACACACAATAATTTAATCGTTGAACGGTTGATACCCACACCATGGAATTGTTCCATGATAAAATTTTTAAACTTCCGCTGCACCGGGTATCAATCGTGATTGATCAGAGAGCCGCGTTTTCCAACAGTGGTATCAGAGCCAGGTTGCTCAGATCAAACGATTGAATTAATCAATTGTACAAAATTTTTGAGTCTCGGTTTTTGAAACAAAATAAATATTTTTAAATAAAATTTTTTTTTCCCGGGGCAAAACCCGGGCAGCGATTGGATCGCTGCCCGGAGGGGGCGGCGATGGTCGCTGCCCCCGGGGGAGGCGCACGGCGCCGCCCAAAGGGGGAGCACGTCGCCGCCCAGGGCAGCGCTGTGCGCTGCCCAGCGCAGCGCTGGGCGCTGCGCAGGGCAGCGCTCGGCGCTGCCCAGGGCGGCGCACAGCGCCGCCCAGGGGCGGCACTCGGCGCCGCCCAGCGGCGGCACCAGGCGCCGCCAGGGCAGCAATTGTTGCTGCCCTAAGGGGGCAGCCGGGCTGCCCCCGGCCCGCGCCCCGGGTGCGGACCGGCCCGGGAGTGTCCCGGGCGGCCCGCGGGAAAAATTAAATTTTTATTAATTTTAATGTGATAAAATTTTATTTTTGGTCCGGTCAAAAATTGTTTTTGATTGGTTCACGAGATTTCGGATCGAATTGTTCGAGTCCGTAAATTTTAAAATTGATTTTATATAAATTTGAATTTTTGGAAAATTTTAATATTTTATCCGTAAATTGAATTTTGAAATCAATTATTTTGGTACAATTGATGATAAGATATGATCTTATGATATATTGGGTAAAATATGATTTTATTTGTAAAATTGGATTTTATAGATAAAATATGATTTTATTTGATATAGAGATAAAATATGATTTTATATGTGAAATGAGATTTTATATATAAAATATGATTTTATCTTGTTTAAATTTGAATTGCCACTGCATGTTATCCAATAAATTAATTTTGAATTAAATGTTATTGGATAAGGATGATCGATTGCCATGACCAATTTTGTAGGTGTATGTTAGGAATTTACATTTTGTTTTTATTGTTGTTGGTTTTATTAATGGGCCTGGTTTATGGCCCGATATGAATGTCATATGTAATAAAAGTGGGCTTGGTTTATAGCCCGTTCCCACCCCTAAAATGTATCCCCTACTTGTCATTGTTATTTATTGTAAATGCATTAGATTTAGTGGGAGATCAAGATTTGAAGATGGTGGGCCCAGCAGACAATAAAGACTGAAGAAATGTAAATTGGAAGCACATGTAATAGGATTGCATTGCATACTGCATATTACCTAGGATTGGACTAAGACCCGTGATTGGCAACCACGGGTCAATTAGAAATGGAATCGATCATCCTATATAATATTTGATATTATGATTGTATGCATGTTTAGACATAAATTGCGTGAATCCGGCAAGCATGCAATAAAATGAATATGATGAGACAAATATTTTTATAATTAAAAATCCCTCATTTTAAATATGATTTAAAATTTATATCAAGATAAATAAAGGAAATTTAAATTTGTTTAAATGTTCCCACCTTCCATCAACGGTCAATGTATGTGATGCTACCCGGATACGTTCCGGCTCATATTATTGGGGGGGCCCGTCCGTCGGAAAGCTGTACATTGGATCGACAAATGTTGTAAGTTGGGTGGAACTCCCATGGGATCGGCTCATATTATTGGGGGATCCACATGGCGACCGTCCATCACAACTTAATATTGATGGGTCATCTTGACATGTCACTTTAAACGGCGTCATATTATTGGGCCCTTATTGGACATGAGGTAAACACATGGGGGTTGCTTTGGAAGCAATTGGGCTCTACCTTTTGAGAATTATGGTTGGCTGATATTATTCGGGACCATAAGTTTGTCAATTGGACTCCATGTTCTCACTAAGGAAAAAGTTTCCCGTTTTCACTAGAGGGTGGTGAAATCGTTAAAATAGTGGGAGTGAGATTCATAAAATTAAATTCGCCTATTTTATGTCTTAGTAAATTGTTAAACAATCATTGATATATGTCTGTTTTTCTTTTCAGTATTTCATACAATGAATTCGCGAAATCCATTATTCTCGATCCTCGAACAAAACAAGTTGACTGGCGCCAACTATACGGAATGGTTCCGGAAGTTGAAGATTGTCTTAACTTCGGAGAAAATGCTCTACGTGTTAGAGAGCACCTCCGAAGAAAGCACCAGCTGATATAAGTCCGGAGGAATTGGCCAAGCTTGATGCATGGTGTGACCATGACATCAAGACCAAATGCTATATGCAAGCCTCGATGTCTGATGAACTCCAGAGGCGATTTGAGGACACGGTGAATGCTGCTGACATTCACGCGCAACTCAAGGAACTTTTTGGGGCTCAGTCGAGGGCTGAAAGGTTCGCAACTGTTAAGGAGTTGATGACGTGCCGCATGCGTGAAGGGACTTCGGTCCGTGATCATGGGGTACGAATGATTTGGCTCATACAAAAGTTGGCGACCCTAGATTTGGTGTTGGATCATGAACTCAATGTGGATTTATTGCTTCTGTCTCTTCCTTCTTCATTTGATGGATTTGTGATAAATTTTAATATGAACAAGATAGAGGCCACCCTAGAAGAGATGGTCAATATGCTCGTTACATATGAATCCACACTTAAGAAGGATAAGCCCGTTTTCTTGGTGGGCTCCTCATCTTCTGCTAAGAAGGGGCCAAGTATGAAGGGAAAGAAACGTTCTGCCCCACCCAAGAAAGTCGAGCCCGAGAAGAAGCAAAAGACAAAGGCTTCAAACAATGGAAAATCCAAGGATGTTTGCCATTACTGCAAGAAGCCGGGTCATTGGAAGCGCAACTGCAAGGAATATCTTGAGCAGTTGGGAACTGCAAAGGGTATGTTCTATATTGAAATAAACATGTCACTTAATACAACTTCTTGGGTATTGGATACCGGATGTGGATCTCACATTTGCAATGATTTGCAGGTGATGACAAGAAGTCGCAGGCTTAGAATGGGTGAGACCCAGCTGAGGCTCGGGAATGGTTCCAGAGTTGAAGCTACGGCCATTGGAGATGTTTGTTTGACTTTGCAGAACGGTTTTAAATTATTGTTAAGAGATGTTTTATTTGTGCCAGATTTAATTAAAAACATTATTTCTATTTCTATTCTATGCTTGATAGAGATGGTTATTCTTGCAATTTTGTGAATGAGATTTGCAATATTTACAAGAATGAATGTTTAATTGGAAATGGACAACTTGAAAACGATCTATACAACTTAAAACTAAAAGACGTTCCAGTGAATTATGTTGATAAACCGGCGACAACAAACAAAAGGAAAATCGATAGTCAAAACCCGGCGAACCTTTGGCATGCTAGGCTAGGTCATATTTCTTCAAGGAGGATGAACAAGCTAGTGGGAGAGGGCATGTTTGATATGTCTGATATTAACTCTCTACCTACTTGTGAATCCTGCCTAAAAGGAAAAATGACTAAATCTCCTTTTAAGGGGAAACCTGAGCGTAGTCAGAATCTGTTGGATTTGATCCATACAGATGTTTGTGGTCCATTTAGAGTAGGGACTCAACATGGCCACACCTACTTCATTACCTTTACTGATGATTATTCAAGGTATGGGTATTTATATTTAATGAAATATAAATCTGAAGCATTTGAAAAGTTCAAAGAATTCAAGGCTGAAGTAGAAAACAAGCTAGGTAAAAGTATTAAAGCACTTCGATCGGATCGAGGTGGAGAATACTTAAGTACCGAGTTTTTGGACTATCTAAAAGAGAATGGGATTCTCTCTCAGTGGACTCCTCCTATGACACCACAGCTTAATGGTGTATCGGAGCGTCGTAATCGAACTTTGTTGGACATGGTTCGATCTATGATGAGCTTCACTGAGCTTCCACCTTCGTTTTGGGGCTATGCGCTTGAAACGGCGGTATTGTTGTTGAACAACGTCCACACTAAAGCAGTGGACAAAACACCATACGAGTTATGGAATGGCAAAGCTCCTAAGTATTCGTACTTGAGGATTTGGGGATGTCCTGCTTACGTGAAGCGGACAGTGGGAGATAAGTTGGATAGTCGATCCAGCTTATGTTATTTTGTAGGGTATCCGAAGAATTCAATCGGATATTATTTCTATTATCCTGCTGAAACAAAGGTGTTTGTTTCTAGGAATGCCACCTTCTTGGAGAAGGAGTTCTTATTGGATAAGAAAGGCGAGATGATGGAACTCGAAGAGGTTCGAGAAGAACCCGAAATACAAAATAACGATCCTACACCTCAGGAACCATTGCTGGACACGCCTGAACCTAGAAGATCCGAGAGGACTTCTAGACCTCCTATTCGATATGGTCTTCTTCTTGAAGGGGATCAAGATGATCCCGACATTGGATGTGATCCAAGAAACTTCAAGGAAGCAATTTCTGATGCGGATTCGAATTTATGGCTTGAAGCTATGCAGTCAGAATTGGATTCGATGCATACAAACCAAGTTTGGTCTTTAGTAGATCCTCCCGATGGAATTGTTCCAATAGGGTGTAAATGGATCTACAAAAGAAAGCTTGGGCCTGATGGTAAGGTATTGACCTACAAGGCGCGATTGGTGGCGAAAGGTTATACTCAAAGGCAAGGAGTTGACTATGATGAAACCTTTTCACCAGTTGCTATGTTCAAGTCCATAAGAATCCTTATTGCCATAGCTGCATGGTATGACTATGAGATATGGCAAATGGATGTGAAGACTGCTTTTCTTAATGGAGACATTAAGGAAGAAATCTATATGAAGCAGCCTGAGGGGTACACATCCATGGGAAGCGAGCATAAGGTATGCAAGCTTCAGAGATCAATTTATGGTCTAAAACAAGCATCAAGAAGTTGGAACCAGAAATTTGATGAAACAATTAAAGATTTTGGTTTCATCAAGAACCCGGAGGAACCTTGCGTGTACAAGAAAGTAGTTAAGGATGCGGTGACATTCTTAGTACTTTATGTTGATGACATCCTACTCATTGGGAATGATGTAGGGATGTTGCAGTCAACAAAGATATGGTTATCAGGTAGATTTTCGATGAAGGATTTGGGTGAGGCATCCTACATTCTTGGGATACAGATCTATAGAGATAGATCTAAGAGAATGATAGGACTCACTCAATCAACCTACATCGATACCATATTGAAACGGTTTTCAATGGATGGGTCCAAGAGAGGACATCTACCCATGTGTCATGGAGTTTCTCTATCCAAGTCTATGTGTCCCAAGACTGATGCAGAGATAGAGAATATGACACATGTACCATATGCGTCAGCTATAGGTAGTATCATGTATGGGATGATATCTACCAGACCGGATGTAGCATTTGCTCTGAGTGTCACGAGCAGATATCAGTCTAATCCTGGTCAAATGCATTGGAAAGCCGTGAAGGACATTCTTAAGTACTTACGAAGGACTAAGAATATGTTCATGGTATATGGAGGACGAGATCTGAAATTGGAAGGCTATACCGACTCTAGCTTCCAAAGTGACGTGGATGACTCGAAGTCAACCTTTGGATTTGTGTTCATGCTCAATGGCGGTGCTGTCTCTTGGAAGAGTTCCAAGCAGGACACCACAGCGGATTCCACCACTGAGGCTGAATACATTGCAGCATCAGCTGCTGCTAAAGAGGCCGTTTGGATGAGGAAGTTCGTCCAAGAGTTGGGCGTCATTCCTGAATTTGTTGGTCCAGTCCCGGTGTACTGTGACAACACGGGTGCCGTTGCTCAAGCAAAGGAACCAAGGTCTCATCAAAGATCCAAACACGTACTGAGGAAATACCACATCATCCGGGAGATTGTAGAAAGAGGAGACATCACTGTCGAACGAGTGGCCTCTGCAGACAATATCGCTGATCCGCTTACTAAGCCCTTGCCAGGACCATTGTTTGACAAACATCGCGAAGCAATGGGTCTACGTAGTATGACTAGTTGGCTATAGGGCAAGTGGGAGATTGAAAGAGTGGGTGCCCAGTGAGCCAACTTGTGGCTATGGGCTTTGATGACTCTTTGTACAAACAATCTTTTGTTTAATGTAAATTTACACTTTTATTAATGGCAATGACTTTATCTTTCTTCATATTGTTATATTGTGATATACTATTGTTGTTTTGATAAAGACCTTGAATATACTATAGTGTATGTAAGATGTGGTAGAACATGGGGATGTCTATCATGAAATACATCTTATAGTCACTGTATATTCTAAACTGTTCCTAGTCGATTGAGCCGTCCGAGAATAAGGATAAGGATCGCTCGAGTGTGAGACTAGCATTTGCGATGCGGAGTACCACGTTTCATTGGTAGGGAACATGGAGATGTTCGAAGCATGCAAATGGATATTCATAGGATGAATAATCGAACTACCCTATCCGGACTTTCCAAGTGGTTATCACTTATCGAGTGGATAAAGTCCGCGGTTTTGGTTGTACACCATTAGTCCTTACGACTTGAAACATCATGGAGACTCTATATGCTAGTGCTGTGTTTGACTCGTTTACCGACTCTATGGGGGTCATCAGGTGTCGGGATTGGGTACAGTTACGACACATATAGGAGTCGATGCATTGTTGTCAAGGATTCACCACATACTTGCGAGTGTGGATATCCTATGCGATCTGAGGAGATATTAGTGTGACAAATCTCTGGCCAGAGTACTTGATGTGATTTAAGAAATGGTTTCTTAGTAGCACATGCGATGTCACTAATTTGATCTTCAAGATGTATTGCATAGTTATCGAACCTTGAGCGACTCTCGATATACCAATGGTTGTTGATTCGATCGGGATATATGGATGAAGGGACCGTACTGTACGCTAACCAAAATCTACTGGTTCTTGTAGGCACTATCAGTGATACCTAGGGAATCATGGGGCGATGTTGCTAGGCGCTTTACCATGATTCGTTGGGCAAGTCGGAAATCGTTGTTCCGAGTCACAAGGAGTTGTGAGCCCACGGCTAGCTGTATCCCTGAACCATTGAGGGTCACACAGTGTAATGGAGTTTTAATCCCCGTTGAGATAGTTAAATTTAAAGAGTTAAATTTAATGAATAAAGAAGTTGGACTTCTTAAATAAGAGTAAGGGAGTAGGATTTCCTAAAATGACATAGGGATGGGCATTTTTGGAAACCACTGAATTCGGATTCAAGAAAATTTATTTTGACTTTAAAATGTGCAGAAATGGTTTCTGTGCACATTGGTGAAATCGGTTCATCAATCGGAGTCACGATGAATTTTATATTAATTTCTGAACGTGCGGGCTTTGCTTGTCGGGCCCTAGCTTATGACTAATGGGCCCTAAGTGTTAGTGGCCTGCATTATAAATAAGTTATTGCAGTACAGAAATTACAGACAACAGCTCATTATTTTTGAGAAGCAAAAATCGAAAACCCTAGCCTCTCAAAGTAATAATCGGCCGACCCCTCCCATACTCTGCCCGAGAAATTCCGGTCTGTGATTTTGAATTGCAGTCAGGAATAACGAATCAGATTCGTTTAATCTCTTCGCAGAAAAACTTCTGATAGATTTTCTAGTGCAATCTATCAGAGGGATTTAAACCCCATTCGTGGACCTGATTGAAGGAGTTCATCAGTTCCTGGGAGATACAAGAAGCGCAGAGAAATCTGTGTGGTGTCCATTAATCTCGCTTCGAGATTGAAGGTAAAATTTAATTAATTGTTATTTGAATTTTACACACACAATAATTTAATCGTTGAACGGTTGATACCCACACCATGGAATTGTTCCATGATAAAATTTTTAAACTTCCGCTGCACCGGGTATCAATCGTGATTGATCAGAGAGCCGCGTTTTCCAACACTTGTTTGAGCCCATACAATGATTTAATGAGTCGACACACTTTCTTTTCTTGACCGGGAGCAATGAATCCTTCAGGTTGTGCCATATATATTTCTTCCTCTAACTCACCATTTAAAAAGGCCGTTTTAACATCCATTTGATGAATTTCGAGATTATTTAAAGCAGCAATTGCTATAAGTACTCGAATAGACGTTATTCTTGTAACAGGTGCATCTCTTCAGACCGAACCATTGCAATTTTTCGGCCATGCATGCATCGAAGGGGTGCAACCGTCCGAGGCAGCCTTCCAACGTCTATAAATAGATAGCCCCTGCATTCATTCGAACTCACCAATTCACTCATTCTTTCTTCTCTTGTCTTTTTAGAGAGTTCTGATCTCTCTTGTGCCATAAATAACACGATTTTGTGCCATAATAAGAAAAACGCAGCACTTATAAATAGATCTCAAACATTGCAGCAATCACACCACAAACTCTTTTAGATTTCGAGCAAGCAGCGGTCTGAATTTCAGAACAAGCAACAATCTAATTTTCGAGTTTTAAACAGCAACCGAAATTCTTGTTGAGCAATTTTTGTAAGTGTGCTTATATTATAAAAAGTATATGTGTATGTGTTAACTCGATCGAGCATGCTCTTCTTTGTTCTATATATGTCCTGTCTTATAGAACCATGTCTAATCATTGTTAGGATTTGAGTTTTATATGGAGAAAAAATTCTTAAATATGTTATGTTATGATATGACCATGAAATTATAATTGTTACATGACCTCATTCTTTAGAGGATTAACAATCAAAACCTCATTAGTAATTCATGAAAATAGGACAAAATTTCATTGTTATATATTTATGCTCTGTTTATGACTTTTCCTTTAAATTCCCGAACCCAAACATAACTTTGCATTCAATCTCTGTCAAAATAATATGTTTGAACCCCTGATACACAACAAAATGTTTCTGCATTCCGTGTGACCACATGTATTTTTTTTTATAAAATTCGGTACACAATATTGAAAATATAGATTATATAGTACTAGTACATGATATTTGAGCATAAATTGTTTCAAATTGATACTAATATATGATTTTCGAGTACTAAAAAATATATGCATGTATTAATATTAATTACATATTTGTCTTTTTTTGTGTGACAACGGTACAAAATATTGAAAATATGGTACTAATATATGATATTGGAGTACCAATTCTTTTAGGTCGGGTACTAATATAGGATTAAGTACTGAGTATGCAAACATGTGTTGTAAATGTTGACATAAATAAAATTGTTCAAATTTTGTACCCAAAATGTTATCTTTCGTACCAGATCTAATCTAAATCATTTAATGTTTAAATATCATATATTAATATCATTTTTTCAACGTTTTGTACCGATTTTTACTTGTAAAAAAACATGGCTCAGGCAGTGCAGAAACTTTTTTTTGTGGATCACGGAGTGCATACACATTTTTTTCTTGATTGATAGGGACTGAACTCAAATTTGAGTTAATTAGGTTTGAGTATTTAAAGCAAATTTGATGGTTATAACTTTGCATATAAAATTCAAAATCCTATTCATTAAACTTTATAATGATGATCCATATGACTTATATTTTCGGTCCATTCTGGAAATTTCCTTGAAAAATCCCATTCAACACGTATGTTATACCAAAATATTTTAAACTGAAAGTTTGATGTTGGTTCATGGTTATTGTATTAATTGATCACTCGTATTATACATTCAAACTTCTAAGCTTTTTTAGGAAATGGTTTTCCCCGGTACCGATGCCCAAGCCGCTTCTCTCATGCATCAGTTCGCCATCTACAACAAAAATCGTGTGATTAAGAGATTGAAGGCACAACTTGCCAGTGAGCAACAAGAAAAGCTTGGACTTACTAAGGATATGGAACAACTTAGGGGCGACAATCGACGTTTGCGTGACGACATTAAAATAGGCATGGATCAAGAGAAGAAACTGCGTGCTGAAATCAATCGCTATGCTTCCCTGCATCGCCTCGAGGCAGAGAAGCAATGCTTGCATGAGCCAATGCAGGATATCATGATTCAGATGCAGCAAATCCTGGTACACTATGTGAAGTATCAGCAGCAAGCAGATGCTCAAATTCAGGAGTTTCAAAATACAATTGACGCTCTCAGGGAAGAGAACGCTAGTTTGCTCCAAGTGATTGAGGAGTTACAATGGATAACGGAAAGATAGATATATGATCATAAACTAGACTAATTATTTATATGCATGTTATTTTCAAATAAGGATCATTTTCTTTCATTAATGTACCACGTTGGATTTAATTTTATCATGTTTTTCCTTTGAGATCAATAAAAGTTGTAGATTTATCAATTGATTTCCTTTTATTCTTGAGCATCTAAATTATTAACTTTTACTTTGTATCTATTTTGCTACAACCTTATACTTATAGGTGAAGAAAAACTCGAGGTGTTTTTAACTCGAAATAAATAACAATTCTCTTAAGTTGAGTTTGAATGAGAGGATTCAAATTTATATATGGAGTTCGATTACGATTTATTGTTGACAATAAAATATAAAAAAATCTTAGTTATTTACATATTAGATATATAGATTAAAATGGATTTCAAATCATGACCACGTTATTGGATGAATTTGAAATCCATCTTAATTAATTAGAATTACTAATAAACTTGAAATTCATCATAATTAATATGAATTACCATGTAAACATGAAAGGATAACAAAAAAATATTTCAAATCCACGAATTTGAGATATTTCTATCCAAGTTCAACCTTATTTATTTTTCCATCAAGCTCAAGGGGTGCAATCGAGCCGAGCCCTACTCGAGCTCGAGCTCGACTCATATGTAACTACTCGAGCTCGAGCTCGATCGAGTAATAAATTTTGTACTCGAGCTCGAGCTTGTCTGTAGTTCGAGTACTCGAACTCGAGCTTGAAAATTATATATATATATATAAATAAAAAAATATATGAATAAATAAATAAATATAATATATAAATATATAAATATTATAAATAAATAAATAAATATATATAAATATAATATTATATATATATATATATTTATATATATTTTTATATATATATCTTATCGAGTAGCTCGCGAGCACATAAATTTAAAGCTCGAGCTCGATTATATGCTCGAACTACTCGAATTCGAGTCGAGCTTTGACGGATCTGCTCACGAATAGCTCGGCTCGTTTGAACCCTTAAGCTCAACCTTATTTTGATTAATAAATCACAAACCCGAGGGCAGACATGCCAAATTGAACCGGTCCGGACAGGTGACCCAACACCAAAATAAGTAAAGAACCTTATTCCTGATTTCCTGTGCTGCGGTGGGCTCTTAAATTCCTGAAGGCCCAATTGAAATTAATGCCCATCAAGACCCAGAACTAGCCCATGAGACCAGGATCATAACATAATATGTTTTGTATATAAAACCATGATCTAACCCACACCATTGGTTAATTATGTTTTTAGCCCACGCCATCTGGTGCAATAATACTGGGCCTATTTCGTTGTTCGGCCCAGTGTTAGGCCTGGCCAGCATTTATACCCGGCCTGCCTGATGCAACTTTATTCTTCCTCTCCCTCTCTCTTGATCTCGATTCCTCATCATCACAGCATCTCCCTGCTTTCCGATTTTCCAAAATGCCCACCGATCAAGCGGAGCTCTCCACCGACCAGGTAGATCGAAGAATTACAGGCATTCGGTGTTTCTTTCTGATGAAATTTCAAGTTTAATGTACACCATGAGCTCTGATTTAGTGCCTGATTAAGTGATTTGAGTTTAATTGTCTTCCTTGATTTGCAATTTCTTGATTCTTTTATAAGTTTTGCTGGAATTTTATCTTGTTTGTATCTGCTGTGGTTTATTTATTGAAGGTTTTGAGGAGGGATATTCCATGGGAGACCTACATGACGACAAAGTTGATCTCCGGAACTGGACTTCAGCTGCTGCGGCGCTACGATAAGAAGCCTGAGAGTTACAAGGCTCAGTTACTGGACGATGTAATTTTCTAACTGCTTTATATTTAGTTGAAATTTTCGGTGTTTTGTGATTTGTTTAGACTTGTTTTGTGTTTTTTAATTTATATTTTAGTTGGACGTCAAAAGTTTGAAGGATTGTGAAAGTGTTTGTAGTTATTTTGTGGGAGGTATTAATTGTTTTATGATTCTTATGGGCTGTTCACACTTTACCTGTTTATGCCGAAATGGTTGTCTAATTAGCTTTGATCTTTATTTTATTCTCGTTTGGGAACTCAGAAAGTAGGAGAGATATGAGAAAGACTTGCTGAAAAATTTTCTTTTTCACTACATTATCAAAAGGAGAAAATATCCCTTCTCATTGGAGTTTTGTTATCATCTGAATTCTGATTACTTTTGAGTTGGTGTCATGAATTTCTAGTACTATTTTATGCAGGTGGAGAAATTTAGCCATCATGCATTTGTTTGGTTTGTCTCAAGTTTAGTAGGTTTTTTTGTTGAGTGCAGCACCTAAATCCTAGATTTATGGTGCTTCAAATGGCAGCTTATGTTTTTCAAGCCTCGGATGACTTTGATGAATAATTCTTGTTATTTGATTGGTGAAAGTAACTATGCAGGATGGTCCAGTATATATTCGATGTTTTGTCAGCATTTTGCGAGACATATTCAAGGAAGAAACTGTGGAATATGTGTTAGCTCTGATTGATGAAATGCTTTTGGGTAAGTAGCAAAACTTTTAGTTTTTTTTCTCAGTTTTTACCATTTGAATTAGCTGACCATATATATATAATTGTAACTTTTACTCGACAGCAAATCCCAAACGAGCTAGAATATTCCATGATAAGTCTCTGGCCGGCGAGGATATATATGATCCTTTCCTGAGGCAAGTATTCTACCCATGCTAATTGCTACATCATGCATTGATGTGGACGACATTATTGGTCCATGTCTATTTTCCTTGATATCCCTCCAAATTGGAACACTATTTAACTTCTGTAGCTACTTTTTTTGTTTAAGTTAGTGTTTTCTCGTAGAGGAAACCTTTAATCTTTAAGGTGAAATTAGATGATTCTTGTTGCCTTGGACCACCGGTGAATAACTTTGACCACCAAAAGCCTATTCTTCCACCAAGAGTCAAAAAGCAAAATAGGTATTAGTTTACAGTCGTCGATGCGGAAGCTAGAAAAGGTCATTGTGAATTGTGATACTGTAGTAGTACTCTTTTATCAAAGCATTCACTTGTAGTTACTCGTGAATCATCACCCTATATTTTATTAAGTTTCACTTGTAATGGTTGGAGATGCTCCTTTTTCTTTTGCAGGCTGCTTTGGAAAGGTAATTGGTTCATACAAGAGAAGAGCTGTAAGATACTTTCTTTCATAGTAAGGTGCGAATGTTTTCATGTATTGACCTCCCAATCATGGTTATTGCCTCCTAACCATGATGGATAGATTGGTTTTATCTTTTTCTTGTGTGGATCTCTGGTCTGCTTTTTGTAATTATTCTTCTTCTTTTTTACATAACATATATTACCGTTTCCGATAAAAAAAGTTGCCTCCTTTATGACCTCTCTTCTTTCATTAATTTCAGTGGAAGGCCTAAAGGTCAAGATAATGCCATTTCTGATTCAGCAGCCAAGTCGAAGAATGTAGCCACCTCTATAATTGATGTTTTGAAGGGTCTGGTTGATTGGTTGTGTGCACAGGTAAGTGATCTTTCAGTTATTTTTTCACTGAGGTTAATTCTGCAGAATGTCAATGAGACTTGCCACCTTAAATTTTGGACTCAGTCTTCATCAGTTTTTGCTGTTCACGTAAGCTGAAAATTTCACAGATTCTGGAAGTTAATATCTGTTACAGTTATGATGAATGGTTATCCCAAATCCTATTTAGAAGATGATAGATAATAAGGAAAACTGATGTTGTGATATATTTAAGAAGTTATTGTGGGGCATCCCTCTGCATACTTGTGCTGTCAAACCAACAGGATCACCAACTATTGTTGCCCATCATCATTCTTATTGAGATGTACGACTATGCTTCTTAGTAACTAGTTGGCGTAAATATTATTTAAAACTCGTATACTTACGAGCATGAGCAGATATATTAATTAATGTTATTCCTATATAATATAGATAGATGCTTCCATGCAATTACAACTCGTAACTGCTTCTTGAGAGAATGAACTGCACATTCCATTGAAAGATTGTATGAGTGGGCATATAAGCTATTACATATCCCGGGGGAAAATATTTTAGAACTGATACACTATATTTGTGAGCAATCCTAGCTCTTACAGTTTTCTTGTACAGCTGAAGAACCAATCTCATGCTGGCCGCAGCATTCCAGTAGCTATCAACTGCCTTTCAACTCTACTGAAAGAGCCTGCGGTGCGATCTTCATTTGTTCAGGCTGATGGAGTGAAGCTGCTCATTCCTTTAATTTCTCCAGCATCCACTCAACAATCCATCCAGGTAATGCATACAGATTTCAAAGTAGAACAGCATCAACTTTTTTTGCTTTTCCTCAAATACATCATATAGAATCTATCATCTAGCGGATGGGTTGGGTTCTCAATCTGGCCTTACATAACAGTGGACTGTGGCATAAGTATTATTGGCTTTGGAATTTTAAATGTTCGATCACCTATCCGTATAACTTGATATTTCTTGTCCTTGATTTTATCCTTGAAACAGCTCCTTTATGAAACTTGCCTTTGTGTTTGGCTCCTGTCTTACTATCAACCTGCGATTGAGTACTTGGCTACCACTAAATGCTTGCCGCGGCTGATTGAAGTTGCCAAGGGATCCACAAAGGAAAAGGTGAGTTCCTTTTTGTGATAATTGTCAAGACTCAAGAGTAATATATACCTTTCTGGATGGATACCCTTTTTATATTTACATCCCTAATTGTCCTCCCTATTCTCTGTATAAGCTTTGAATCAGCGGAATCTGTATTTTACTTATGACTGGACTTATGTTGGAAACGTTTTCTACTAAACATTCATATGAATTTATCTTTCTATCAACTTGTGCTAGGTCGTCCGTCTGGTTGTCTTGATCCTTAGGAATTTGCTTCACAAAGGAACATTTGGAGCTCAAATGGTAGACCTGGGCTTGCCACAGCTTGTTCAGAGCTTGAAAGCCCAAGCATGGAGTGATGAGGTGAGGAACTTTTTTGGCCTATTGGGAACTTTTAGATTTGTTTATCTTTTAGTTCTTGCATCAGGTGAAAGGCAAGTAAAGATGATATCTCAAAAGAATATTTTTTGTTATAATAATATGCATGAAGCAATGCCACCACTCATGGCACCACTGTTAAAATTTAGAGCAGATGGCATGCCTTGAATTTTATTCATGTTATCAACGGCAACAAAATTCATACTCACAGTGCATACATTTACGTGTGTAATATGTCAACTCCCATATTTATATGTTATTATCAACATAATTCTCAATGTAGAGTGAGTGCTCAATAATTTTCTTTTTCCATTATTATTTTATTTGCTATGATTTAATTTCTTTTTTCTGGTTTTGATTCTGCATATTTCCCTTGAGGAGAGTAATTGATCATTTTATGACACGGGAAAAGGCATAAAAGATGACCATTTTAAGCCTAACTGAAAACTCTTGCTCATGCGGGCTTGGTTAAGTGTTTAACTACTGTTGCTGTTGTATGCTTATTCAATTTCTTTCAGTATCTGCTCTATGCTGAGGCTGAGTGAAGCATAACCAACACCTCAGCTCTGTTCTATCACCCACAAGTCTGATCTTCCAAGGCAATTTTTATTCTTATTTTTTTCAGGATCTGCTGGAAGCGTTGAATCAACTGGAGGAAGGACTGAAAGATAACATCAAGAAGCTTAGTTCTTTTGATAGGTACAAGCAGGAAGTCCTCCTTGGACACCTTGATTGGTCACCTATGCATAAAGATCCTATATTCTGGCGGGACAACGTTACAAACTTCGAAGAACATGATTTTCAGGTTTGTTATTGCAAATTCTTTGGCTGGATTGCTGATTTTTCTTGACTTGGGACTTGTTTCAAGCGATACTGGTTTTTTTGTTGCACTAAAAGAAGCAAGTGTTATTTTTAGATGAGTTTTTAGTGCCGGGGCATTTGTGAGTATGTGATAATATTGTGTGGAATACTACTCCGTATAGTAAGACGAACCCGATTCAACAATTTGATATTTACTTAAAGTGACTAGCCAGGTTTATCTACAGTAGCAAATTTTCATTTTTTTTTTGAAACCTGGACTGCGTTTTTTTTTTCTTGCACCTTTTGTGCGTGTCTCGCATTTTTAATTCGAAACGTTGCTACAGATCCTGAGGGTCCTGATCACAATTTTGGATACATCTACTGATCCTAGAACACTAGCTGTTGCTTGCTATGACCTCTCTCAGTTCATTCAGCACCACCAGGCTGGCCGTATCGTTGTGACAGACCTCAAAGCAAAGGACCGGGTGATGAAGTTGATGAACCATGAGAACGCAGAGGTCACCAAAAATGCCTTGCTCTGCATCCAAAGGCTTTTCCTAGGAGCCAAATATGCAAGCTTTTTGCAGGCTTGAGTATGGTCCATACAAGTAATTTATACTGTGATTAAACGAGAATTTGTTGTACTTGTTTTACGGCCTGTTTTTTGGGAAGTTCAATACTCTGTCATTACGCTATGAGTAATTATCCAGGCACACGAGGCCATGCAATAAGTTGAAAACGTGTTGGTGGTGGTTTTATTGTTTTGATTCTATTTTGTACCTTTATTGTTGTTGATCAATATAATAAGCATGTCGATATTTTGCTGCACTATTTTGGATTGTTGTGCGTTATCTGCTATGACACTGTGTTAGTATGTTATGTGTTACGGTTCCCTTTTCAGTTGTCTAGCTTCTTTATCCGTAATTGTTGAGGGACAAATATAAATTTTTTTTTTGCCCCTGAATACAAGTACTTGACAAAAATGTCAACGTTTATTTCGAGGTCCAGAAGAACTAATACCCAAAAACATAACGCTAGATGTGATTGAAGTTGTTTTTGCAGATACCATCTGCTTACTCAAATATCATATCATGATAGATAAAAAAATAAAAATAAAAAAAGTTTTGCTTAAAACAAGATATTGACTTTGGCCACCCAATAAATGCTCACGCAACGTGATGTATATGGTAAATTTTTTTACTGAACGCTTGATGGTGCAGCCCTTGATGCCCTCAAGCAAAGAAGTGCAACAAGACAATTTGGAGATGGCTAATCTCATTATGAGAACCTGCAATCGCCTGGAGGTTAAAGAGATTACACGTACCATTTGTGAAAGATGTCAAAACTACATAACAATCCGCTTTAAGATACAACTGGGAGGTGTATAATTCTGTTCAAAAGGTATGCAATGCGGGTAACAAGAGGCAAAAAATATAGGGTGCAGCAAAATGCTCACCACCAGAGAGATCACCATGTGAACGAGGGCAGCACATACGTTGGAAATGCTTCATATTTCGTGGAAAGAGAACGGACCAAGGAATCCTCTGCAGTTTCTCCGAATTTATGGAGTCCTAGTTCAGTTGCATGGATCCCACCGGTGATAAAAGCTGATGAAATTCCAGCTGAATTTGCACCTTTTATATCATGGTGGAGAGAGTCCCCAACAGCAATACAAGCAGCAGCTTCCACACCAACCAATGACATGGCTGAGTTATATATGATCTGTATTGTCGATTGAAGTTGTAGTTAAAGTCGTGAATTCCAAATCAAATCAAATCAAATCAAAATAGTGAATTATATGGAGTGTCTTAAAACAAATCTTAGTGTTAGTGATAGGCAAATGTAACAGCCACAATCCAACTTTTATCATAATTCACAAGCTTTTACATCAAGGCTCAAAAAGCTGAACAGAACCGGTACTAGATAAACATTGGCAAACTGAGTAAAACAAATGACCATAGAGTGATGTTTATTCCCAAAAACAGACCATAGAGAGATATAAGAAAAGTGATCAATGAAGTTTACCAATATCAAGGACTTTGTTGTTAAAGAAAACAGACAGAGAACTCCAACGTCACTGCATTTGTGTATACTTCCCTTGCCATTTGCTTAATCTAATCACTTTTCTGTTTTCTTTTTGTTTTTTGCATAAATTTCTGGTTTCGAAAAATCATGGATGACGGAAACATTTCCAGCAACATTTGAGGAGACAAACACACTAGATCATGAGCCCTGCTGGGGCCACACGACAAATATGCACTCAGTCAAACAATGCAATAACATTCATAATAAGATTTTCAGTTCTCAAACCAAGTCACCTCTCCGGGCTTGCCCATCCACATCACTTCCCCACCAAGCTTCTCGTATTTGGCTCCCAGAGTTCCTAATGGAACAATTCACATAAAATTAACCAAGTAGATACATGCAAGAGTGCCAATTGAAGAACAGTATTTTCGTTACTGAATTTAGAGGAGACATCAGACAATATACTAAATATTTACCAGGCATCACCCGCAGAGCTCTAACCTCCACAGTAACAAAATCAGGATTAGCCACCACCATAGGAATCTTCTTAGCAGCACATTTCTCTAAAATATTCTCAAGTTCCTCAAGTGTCCTGGGAAGAGCAGCACCAGAGGGAAGTCCCAAAGCTTCAGTTCCATGAGCCAAAATAAATTCAGCGTCTTCGACAGTATCCACAACTCGAAGCCCCAAGCCCTAAAGCAACAATACACTTGCACCATCACGAAAACAGAAATTTGGCGGCGGAGGTTAAGGGGATGCCTAATAGAAAACCGATTAACTTTGAGTACTTCATCAGTAGGCAAGGGACGACACATGTTCTGTGCTCATAAAATGACATTTTATAATATTCCAAATTTAAAATTTCTTTCTCCTATTCTTATTGAGGATTGTAATCAACAAAAGCACTCTTAAAAAGTGCAAAGCAAACTCACATAAATAAATGCTTCATAATAGTTTTCTCGTTTTCTTTCACCTGTAACTTGAAAGCTTTAGAGCCCTTAGCATTCAACACTTTATATTTTCATGCAGGAAGATAAATCATATTTAGTTGAAAATAAAATAACATCTGTATGATAATAACCAATTGATTGAGACAAAGAAACTTGTACATTTTCACAAAATAATATAGTTGGTGCCAACACTGATGACTTAGCATACCTCAAGAGATATTGCACCTCTATCATTCCAGGTCATGTGCATGCAGCACCTTCCCAGTCTAGCAAACCACTCACTCTCTCTCCTGATTTTCATCGAGTAACATGATACCATCGTGAAGATAATTTCCAAATAACTTAGCATATCTCAAAAGGTATTTTCAAAAGTACAACTACAAGTTACTGTTTACATGAAGCAAAAAAAAATGGGTCCCATGGATAAAAAATGATGAAAATTTGATCAAATTTATCACTATTATTATGATAACAAAATCGAATCAGCTGATAAAAATTATACAAATGGAATTAATAAAAAAATAATAAAAACCAATGGAAATATAATTGGATCATACAGTCATACTGACCCAAAAGTATAACCTCAACTTAGCTCAAACAAAAAATTCAACTTGAGAAACAAGAATCAGAGTTCATTCTACACAAGAAAAATCATTATCCAACTGCTTCTAATCAGGTAAAGAGAACTTTAGAGAAGATCGTAAGAACTTTATAACAAGGATTGCATTCTAAATAATTAATGTAGAGTAGCTTAATAAACCTCAGCAGATGCTGGTGCGCCAACTCTCCACTTGTGATGGCACCCACAAAGAGAGAGGGATCAAATCCAAGGCTGCTTAACTTTTCTATAGTGGTTGATGCACGCCTCGATGAATTACTAATAACCACCATCTTTGCACCAGAGGCTGCTAACTTTTCTACTGTTCCACAAAACAAACATGCAAAAAGATACACACGAGAATACAAAAAGCTAAGTGAATTTAGATACCAAAGTTGCCGAAAGAAACTATTAAAGAAATAAACAGGCTTACCAAAATGCCAAAGCTAACAGATGAGAACATACATGTCATGACGGCCCCAGGGTATGGCTGTTTCCCATCGTGCAGGACTCCAAACTGATCCAAGAACCATGCCTGCTCCACCAAATATCAAATGTATATTAATTCTACCGACATGACTAACAAAAACTGGATACTGAATAAAACATTAGTGTAGTTCGTTCGTGTAGGTGGCATACATAAACATAATCCTCACATCATAACTGTGTTCTAATTAACGAGTATCAATCTCAAAATTCCCATCACCTCAATCCAGTCGCTCATTGTCATCAACCAATCCAAGAGTGTTCCAATCCCCAGTTCTACTTGTCTAGGTAAATGCCACTTGTCAATTCTAACCATCCCGTGTTGTTCTTCGACTTAACACATGGAAAAACACTTACTTATCCACCAAAGTACATGTACGACAACAGAGGAACACTATTTGCAACAGTAAAGATGAAGCCGTGTTGATTGAAATTAAACCACGAGAATTAAACATAACAATTCGAAGGTCACAAGTGAGATACTGGAATGAAAACCCAAAAAGAAAAAAAAAACAAAAACAAAAACAAAACAAATCAAAACAAAGAAGACAAAGCTTCATAGGAGAATTATAATATTGTTGGTAAGAATTAACAATGCCTTGAATCGATTGGCTTCCGCGAGCTGTTGTAATCCATTGATGGCCTGAAATGGCTTCAATTCGCTTGGATTTGGCGATGGAATCGATGAACAGCATCTTCCCATCATCTTTGGACGGATTGGAAATGGGTACCGAATTGGGAGATATCGTATGAATTTGAGACTATTTAAAAGAGATGCGGTGGTTCGGTTTTCTTATGAGTAATATGCAACTTTAAAAAAGACTGAATTTTTTTTGTATATAAAAAACATATAATAATATATTATATTGTAATTTATTTATTTTTATTTATAAAGAATAGCTTCAAAAAACAAAAAAATAAATAAAAAAGAATAAATCGATAATGGCTCAAAGCATTTCGGGCTGGTTAAAAACATATGATTACTTTGGGGAGTATTTAAAAAAAAGGATGTTGACTTCTTTTTTAAAAAAAAAGGGAGTTGACTCAGGTAAATTAAAATTAAACCTAATAAGTTAATTAGTTAAACTAATTAACAATCCTAACAGTTTTATTCGATTCTTTCCTGCAATTTGCCCTATTTTATTTTCCCGCAAGAAAAACTTGGGGTTGTCATCTTCTTCATTTTTCTCTTCACGTGGCTGCTCCGATCCTTGAGCTGTGAAGAAGACCTAATCTATTTCAAACATTGTCTATTTCCCATTCATCTGTATTTGAAGAAACTTATCTCAGTACAAGCGCAAGTTTTCTCCATTGTTGTTGAATGTAAGCATTAATACGATTTAAGTCTTTTTTTTTCATTCAGCAAGTGTGGATTAAAAAATGATGTGTTGGAATAAGCTGAGTTTGATTTTATTGGTGATCTCGGAGAATTTTTTGGTCGACCCAAAGAGTTCTGGGACTGAGACTGAGAACTTTCTTTTAGTCGACCATAAACTTTATTGATAGACCATGGGTAGACCATGGGTAGACCATGCTAGACCATGGAGAATTTTTGTTATTTTTGGTAATTAAAATAGTCTTATTCTCATTATTTTTGTGAATTTTGTAGGTTATGCCTACGATTATTGTTGTTCATTTTGATGGTCGATGGGAAGCGAGTGAAGACAACATATATAAATGGAATCCAGGGCCCAATTCAAAGTTTGCTGCTATTCCAGTAGATGGTGATTTTTTTTTTCTTGAAAATTTAAATCGTGAACTATATAGAACTGGAAAAATAGAAGAGTCTGCCAACCTGAGGTTGAGTTACCTTCTAGAGTTGACGTGCAACATTCAACCGATCTATATCGATAATGACCAAGATTTGAAAGCATATCTGTATTTTGGTTGTCCCAAAACGAGGCCAGTGCTCAAAGTTGAAATTGAACATGTTGGTTTTTTGGATGTTTCTGATAACGTGCATGAAGTTAGTATTGATGAAGGCAATACTGATTATAACGATCAAACCTCTTATGATGATTATTTTGATTTGAATATTGTTTCTTTGGATCGTAATAATATCAGTGAGGCTTTTGATGAGGCAGATGTGGTTGCAAATATTGAGGCAGTTGTGGTTGCAAATGTGGATATTGATAGCGAGACAATTGTGATTGCAAGTAATGAAGCAGTTGTGATTGCAAGAAATGAAGCAGATGTGGTTGAAAATGTGGATATTGATAGTGAGACAATTGTGATTGCAAATAATGAGACAATTGTGATTGCAAGAAATGAGGAAGATGTGGTTGCAAATGTGGATATTGTTAACGACACATTTTTATTCACAGATGGTTCAAACTTATTTGTTGGTCAAGAATTTCAAAACAGAGATGCAGTGAAAAAGGTGTTAAGAAGGATCAGTTTGGAAGCATGTTTTGAATTTGAGACAGTAAAAAGTATTCATATAGTGTATGCTGTAAAATGTATAGTGGCTGATTGTAAGTGGAGAATCTGGACCTCAAAGATTAAAGATTCACATGCATTCTCCATTCGAACATATTGCAATACACACACTTGTGATTTGACAGGGAGAAGTAAGAGAATACGCGGAGCTAGTTTGGCTATTGTTCGTGATATGTTGGTGAATACTTTCCAAGGTAATCCAGTGTCAATAGCCCCGAAAGCAGTCTGAATGCTGATATATCATATTACAAGGCTTGGAGAGGGAAAGAACTAGCAGACAATATTTTGAAAGGTGATCCTACCAAAAGTTTTACTTTACTGCCTTGTTATTTACACATGGTTGAGAAGATGAATCGAGGAAGCATAACAGACATATGTGTTGACGAGAAAAATCGATTCAAGTATATGTTTCTTGCTTTTGGTGCATGTGTCAGGGGATATCGAAGCATGTGAAAAGTTGTATCAATTGATGGCACATGGTTGAAGGGAAAATACAATGGTGTTTTACTTGTGGCATCCACACAGGATGTAAATTATCACCAATATCCTCTGGCGTGGGGAATCGTCGATGTTGAGTTTACGTTTTCGTGGAGTTGGTTTTTGACGAAGTTGTTAGAAGTAGTACCAGACGAGGATGAACTGGTGATAATTTCAGACAGACATCAGGGAATAATTAATGCGGTTTCTAGTGTCTATAGAAATGCACATCATGGCCATTGTACGTGGCATTTATCCCAGAACTTGAAAATCAGGTGCAAAAAGAAGGGTGCAACGGAACTGTTTCTGCAAATTGCAAAAATTTATAAGCAAAACGAGTTTGATATTGCATACAGTGATTTTAGGAAGAGATATCCTGAGGCCGCACAGTTTTTGGACGAGAGAGATACACTTGATCGATGGACTCGAGCATATTGCCCAAATACCCGTTACAATATTATGACGACAAACGGGGTTGAATCGATCAATGCTCGACTACTTGAAGATAGGAAGCTTCCTATTATTTCGCTTTTAGATTCTTTGCAGAGACTGACATCATCTTGGTTTGTCCGCTATCGCAACGCATCAGTTGCAGCTAACACTAATCTGACCCCAACCATAGAGGGAATTCTTCGAAGCCGTTTCACTGATGCCCAGGGAATGCAAGTTTTTGAATTGGGCCATCTTGAGTTTGATGTTCGGATTGGTCGACATTCGGCCATTGTGGACCTGGAATCTAAAAGATGCGCTTGCCGAGTTTTTGATATTGATAGAGTCCCATGTGCTCATGCCATTGCAGCCAGTTGGTTAGCGAAGATTGACTTATATCAATTGTGTTCAAAGTATTATTCTACAATGACATGGTGCATGGATTACTCAGAGACTGTCTATCCCGTTCCCGAAGAAAGTGAATGGCCACGTAACATTAATTTTCCAGTGGTCCTACCTCCTTGTTTAGAGAAGAGAGTTGGTAGAAAAAAACAAAAGAGAATTTCTTCTATTGGTGAATTTAGCAAAAGGTAGAAGCGAGAGAATTCCTTCTATGGTCTACCAAACACTTTTTATGGTCTACCAAAAAATTTCTATGGTCTACCGTGGAGAGCCATTGTTGACCAATTCAAATGATTTCTATGTCAAACATTCAAAGATTCAACCATAAAATCTTAAATTTCTCACTTCAAAAAAATAATTACAAATCAAAATAATGTCCATCGATTATCAAACATATTACATGTTAAAAAAAATATAAACTCAGTTACAAGTCTATCATCTAACTTTAACACTAGGTGAGCACTGTCTCTAGTTAATGAATATCCAGTCGCAGCTAGGACAAATGCTCCTGAATCCTCGTTGTACAATAAAAAGCAATGAACTAATTAGTCATCTGTCAATGCTAAACATATTAACATTATATGTTAGAGAACCTACTGTTTTATCTGGGCTTTGAATTCATCATGCATCTTTATATACCATGACCTCTCAGGGTGTGGATTGTTCCCAACAAGATATAGCAGACGAGCAACATTGATAAGTATAGGTCGTATGTCTTCGTCCAGAGCTTTGCAATTAGGGTCGTGTCTTCGCTGCAAGTCAAATATAATGCACTTATTGACCCTTGCTATGAGTTTTAGTAAAAACCAGCGCCCATCAAAGTGAACAGGGATCATAATTAGTTATGCCTTTGCCCATGGCACGCACGGCCATTCTGGATTAGTCCCTTTAACCACCCCCACAAGATTTGTGTTCAGAACTTGATTTTCATCTTCATTTACTACTGACATCAACGTATAGAAGTGCCTATTCATCAGCGATACATTGGGTGCCATCACTTCAGGATGTCGCAGCTGAATCTCGAGCAATCCCCGGAGAGCTTCACCCATGTGCTTCATTTGATAGAACAATAAATTTTCAAAGTTTAAAAATAAGTGTTATACAAATATACACGAATTGTAAATGCTTACACTAATCAAGAATGGCGAATTTGCAATCGCCATGGGCCGGTAAAATGTCTTGTCATAATCGTCATAAAACCCTTTAATTCTGCTAGGCGAACTCACGAGTATCGATGCCCTGACTCGAGCCAGCGAGTTGTTTACCTTGATAGTCACACTCTCCGCAAATGACCTCACACCGTCACAACCTCTCGACGTGGTTGCCTCGGCACTTGACATGACCGCATCAGGAGTCACCTGAATATCTAAACATAAATTTGATTTTTTATTATACTATACATAAATATATAAGTAAAAAATGCATCAACTCACCTTCCGAGGATTCTTCTGGTATAGTTGCCAGCTCAGCTCGGCTACTATAGGGAAACAATTCCTTGACCATATTATGATCCACACCTAATAGCATACATCAAATAAATTAAAATTCTAAAGAAAATTCTATTACATAATCCTCTTATGAAAACATAATTAAAAATTACTCACCAACGTCTGTCTCAAGTACAGATGATTTCCTCTTCTGTCTTCTGCAATAGACTGTTCTAAAATCTCTCTGATCATGCACTATTTTTTGAGACCTGATCTCATCCAAACCTGCTCTAATTTGTTCCACCAAAATCGATCTCAACTCATCAAAACCCAATCTCATTTCCATTCTGCACTCTCTCATCTCTGTACGCAATGATTTAACATTATCCTCCAATGCACTCAAACGATGCTCCAGTGGTGATGGGCGGCAAAAAGGATTGAGTCCAAAGTGGACTCGTGGACTTGTACGATTAGAGAACTGGTGCTGGAGCTGGATCTAGTGGCTTCAGCATAAGAGGTGCTAGAGCTGGATCTAGTGACTTCAATAGAAGGGGTGTGCTGGACTAGGGGAGACTCCACATCATTCTCGAGACGGTGCTGACTACATATAACAGTCTGACCCTGACTCCACAGCTCTAGTACCCGAGTGGTGACAACATCTGGTGCAGAATCAACAAATACACCGGTCGTATAATACGATGACACGAGCTCCTCAGGAGTAGGAGTCAAACATCCAACACAATCCTATATTAATTTAATCTCGTATCAAATAAATTAAAAATTTATTACAAGAGTTATTATATCAAATTAATTCATATTACTTACATGTATATCACAGGCACCAAAGGCTGCACAAACATCAACATCAGACGGGGCACGGTTTGAGGACGTGTTAGTTATCCACTGAAACATCCTGGGCAACATCAAACCGTCCACCACATCTTTTCTCTTGGCAAACTTTTCTCCCACACTAGGATAATATTCATAAGCAAGTATCTGTAATATAAATTTCAAGCAATGTTATTATTAGAAATAAAGAAAACAAAGTCACTTTAAAATTTAAAATAAAAAAAAATGATATACTTGCAGAGGAAGCACAAAACCACTGAGAAAAAAACTGCCATCAACTTCTTTACAACCATATGTCTCGCTAAGGGAAGTATATTTCCCTGAAAGGTCCTTTTTCAAAGATTTGACGGCATCCCGATAGGCTATTCTACCCCAAGGATAACTATTAAATCTATCCAAATCTTCTATAAGCCTTAACCATCTGAGATCAATCTTCATGCTCTTTTTCCTACTCCCCCCCCCCCACCGAGCACAGCACAATAAAAATAAAGACTAGCTATCTTCAACTTTTTCACATCCATTCCCTCGGTCTCATTCTGCCCTACGGCTTTGATCTTTGCCTCCAAATCACTGAGAAAAATCTGAGACTTACCAACAAAATTTCTGGATGCAAAGACATCTTCCTCTGGTAAATCTATCGGCTCTATACCGCAATCGAGACCGGTTATTAAACAATACTCTAACATAGAAAATCTTACCGGCCTCTTGCGCACAACCATCCAAAAATCATCACTGTTATTATCAAATATCTGCCTACTCATTAGATACCAAATAATTTGACCGAAAACATTAAAATCTCGGTAATACTTAACGAGATTACCAAATGGAGAGTGCTCAAAAAACGTCGCTCTCTCATTGTTATTTAGATAGTTATGAATCTTCTCCGACATCTCTTTATACCTCGACTCCATAGTCAATTTGACACGAAAAATTACATCCTTACCTAATTTTGTTGGCAAATGCACTTGGAAAATTCAAAAATATATGCTTTAGAATAATTAAAAAAACAAATATTAGATGAGTAGACCTAGAGAGCAATAAGCACTTGGGTCAGACCCAAGCTTGGGTCTGCCAAGCAAAGCACACGGTCTGCCAAACACTTGGCAGACCCAAGCTTGGGTCTGACCACTTTGGCCAGACCCAAACTTGTGCTTGGCAGACCCAAGCTTGGGTCTGCCAAGCAAAGCACTTGTGCTTGGCAGACCCAAAGCTTGGGTCTGCCAAGCACAACGCTTTGGGTCTGCCAAGTGCTTTGCTTGGCAGACCCGCATTGCTTGGCAGACCCAATGGATTTGCCAAGCACGCCAAGCACAAGGGATCTGGTTCGACCCAGAGCTCTGGGTTTACCCAAAGCTCTGGGTCGACCCAAGCTTAGGTTGACCCTTAGCTTGGGTCGACCCAGGCATGGGGCGTTTTATCGAAACCCACGCTTGGGTCGACCAAGGGTTCACGTTTGATTAAATTCACAGACGATGAGTTTTGAAAAATACATTTAGGAAGAAACGTTACCACTGTGTTGTCAGTCATTTGTTTCGCTTTGTTGCTAAGATTTGTCTCGCTTTGAGAAGATGAAGAGTGCGTAGAATTTTTGAGTTTAATGGAAGATTTTGTTTGATAAAGAAAGAAATTGAGAAATAGAAAATAATTTGAATGAAAAAGAAAGAGATGAAGAAGAAAGAGAGGAGAGATAATCACGTCGCTCGTTTAAGAAGAAATTTATTATTGATTTAGAATTATAATAATAACATAGAAGGATATATAAGTAATTTTAAACATGAATCCTTCTTTTAAAATAAGTTAGAAATGAATCCCTTCTCCCTAAATTTCCCAAGCATTTCCCGCTTCTGTCTTCGACTCTTCTCTTCTTCTGTAACTCATCTTCCTCGGCGATTTGCGGCGGCTAGGGTTCGCTGTTCACAATCACCGCCCACCGCCCACCCGTGTTCTCCTCGTATTTCTCAGCGAGTTGCGGCGGACACACTGTGTCACTGGCCTTCATTATCCCGGAGGTTTCTTTCCCAAATCTATAATTTCATCAATTCTCATATTTTCGCAGTGCCTGAAGATTTTTGTTCCCCTCTTCATAATTTTTGTCTTGGTTTGTAGCTTTCTCAGCTGCAAATTTGTCTATTTGCCTCTATAATTTTTCCCTATCTGCATCTCTGTACATACTATTATTTTATTTTATTTATGCACGAGTGGCAAGTCCAACTGAGCGATGTTCCATCGTTTATACGGCAGAGATTCGCTACCAACTTTTATGCTTTTAATATAGTACAAGATACATACAATACAGAGCTGAGTCGCAACAGAAGTGTACTGTCTCCTTTTTTTTTTTCGGTTGAGCTTTCCTTCAAGTGCTCTCACTTCCTTGAACTGGAATCTGATCTGTAACAAATTTGTTCCGCTGGCCTGTGTGTTGAGATAAACTTCAAAGTTGAAACGTGTGGAAAATAATCTTGGCACGCATTTGGATTCAATCATGGAATCAAACGACATGGAAGAGGATGATTTTGGGTTCTCGAGAAACTATTTTTTAGCAAAAGAACTAAGCAGCTCGGCTAAAAAATCCGCACGGAAAGTTTCAGAAATCAATCTCGTTGACGAACAGGTGTTTTGTTTAATCTCATGTTGGGCTGGCTGACACAAATATGCTGACCCAGTATGTCATTTATGCTGAGATTTGAATAAATCACATAAAAGAATTATAATATCCATTGTGTTTGCAGAAGCTAAGAGAAGCATATGCCAACATTGATCAGAAGCACGAGAAAGAAATTAACAATGCAATAAACAGTTATAAGGATTCGTACAAAGAGTGGGCTTTTGTATTGAGGTACTCCCACTAGAATTTGTTAGCTCCTGTTTTTCAAGTTGCGGCATTTTTGCTTGAAGGTGTTTCCTTTTTGAATAATTGAGTTAGTAACCCAAACTTCTCTACTTCTCTATAAAAGATGTGGATTTGGGCTTTTGATGTATGGGTTTGGGTCAAAGAAAGAATTGATAGAGGATTTCGCCTCAACCGCGTTGAGGGATTATTCTGTTCTTGTGATCAATGGATATCTTCAATCAGTCAATCTCAAACAGGTATGGATTTTAATCTCAAAATATTTGTATCCGTCTTTTCTTTTCATTAATGTGCTCAGACATGTTCAGAGTTTATGATAAGACTGTAAAGCTTGTGATTGTTGTATCAGTGAAGGAGGAGTTAGTGAAAAGATTGCAAGTTCTATCAAAAAGTTAACCGGTAACATGCTAGTAACCATTGCCGTGTGAATCACGATTACCCATCTGTAGCGGTGCACAGAAATATCAGTACTCAGTGAAAAACTCATTTTCCAACCATCCCCACCCCATTCCACATCATTAAGTTGTTCTCTCATAACTTCTTTGTCATGACTCATGATTATCATTAGATCATCTGTAAAACTACAAATGTCTTTAATCATGAAAAAAGTCCTGCACAAGTGTGGCGAAAAATCAGTTTTCCTTTTGATGCTCACCAGTTCATTGATGTGCAATATGTAGGCTGTGGCAACTTTAGCGGAACTCCTGTGGGATCAATTGAAAACGCTGCAAAAAAGTACTTCTGGAAAGCAACCTAAAAACCAGCAACCATTTAATACTCGCTCCATGGATGACCTTATTTCATTTCTCGATGGACCACATTTAGAGAATGATGAATGTTTTGTGTGTATCATAGTTAACAATATAG
The DNA here is from genome assembly GCF_033568475.1 of Henckelia pumila. NCBI lineage: Eukaryota > Viridiplantae > Streptophyta > Magnoliopsida > Lamiales > Gesneriaceae > Henckelia > Henckelia pumila. Next base: position 40,935,777 of record NC_133123.1, on the reverse strand, counting down.
ATGGACCTGGCCTGCGTGATTCTGAGACACAACAATATCTTGCTAGAATTGCAGGCTGTTCTCATATCCGTATGGTTGCTTCCATCGATCATGTGAATGCACCTCTCTGTAAGTTCATCTGATCATTACTAATTATATTGTACCAGATAGTTTTGCCAAGGCTGTGGACACGTGGCTTTTTGTTACCTTATTGAGAGCTTCAGACTTATGGTTTTCTTGAGTTTCTGCATTGTTTTATGATTGGTTCAAGCTGTTTGTTAGAGTTTCATGCTTCATAGTCAGACTAAAATACGGTTTCTCTTTCAAATGATATGTGAAAGACTCTATGTTCACTGAGAAACTATGTTGATCCCTGAATTTTAATACTGGTGTCTTTCTCCTTATACCAAAACTAATAGAAAGCAAATGAGACCATAAAATCAGTCCATTGGCGGAGCAGTTGGTTTCATAAGGGTTTAAGCATTAAATTTGGAGTCTGGGTCTTATTGGGTTGTAATCCCTGTTCTAAGTGTGTTATAATTCTTTTTCAAGTGTGGGACAAGAAAATGGTTCATACACAGTTCAATTGGTACTGGTTCCATGTTCCTACCTATGCACCTTACAAGGCTGAAGGAATGTTCTTCCCTTTGATACTCGCACACAGTGGCAGCGCGCAAAATGTGAAGACTGCTTCAATAGTTTTACAGAGTTTAACACCAAATGCTCAGAGTGTTTTTAAAGTTCTGGCCAATCATCAGCTCTCCCATCCTGATGAAGAAGGCAAGTGTTCACATGCTTGCTCGAAATTAGTCACTTTTTCCTTATCAAACCAATAATTTTTATTTGTTTTCCTCTCTCCAGGGATGCCGTTAAATAGTCTTTACACAATATCTCGGGAACGCTTTCTAGTGAGCAGTCAGATTACTCTGAATACTCATTTGACAGAATTCAAAGACCATGAATTGGTCAAAACTAGAAGAAATTCAGATGGTGAAGATTGCTTATACATTCCTCTCACAAGTGAGGCGCTTGAAAAACTTGTCAAAGAGATGAGCTAACAAAAGTTCCTTGGCATTTTTCAAACTCGAAATCTTCGACACCGGAATAGGATTTCCTTGGCTCAATCCGCTGTTATTTTCAAGTCTTGAAGCGATGAATTAATGCTTTAATTTGATCAAACTGCATTGTTGTTTGCATTGTACGATGTCCATAGTATGGTATTAATTATAATATATTATTCGATTTACTTTATTGATAATTTGTGTTAATATATTAAAAAACCATTTAATAATTTGTGTTAAGATATTGAATCGTCCCAATATCTCGTTATAATACTGGTACAATCTTAATTACTACGATCTTGTTCGTTCGTTCGTTCATTCACAAAACGCATCCACAGATCATCTTTGCTCAGTAGCCCGGTAGCATTCATTTAATTACTCAACTAAAAATGTTCAATTAATTTGAACTCGGAAAACAATATAAACAATAAGACATAATTGATGAATACATGAGTTCCAACAAAAAATTGAAAAAGCATAATAATTAATACATAAGGTGAAAATTTTTCAATGTACGCAAAATCAATGAATTAACACTACAAAAGGTTCAAGAATTTATCAATATCACAGCAGCCATTTTTTTTTAAAGTCTTCAATTTATTCGTTCTGTTGAGATAATCATAGCACGCATATATAGCAAGCAAAAACATATTCATGAAAGTGGTATATTAGTTGGTGGAGTAGGTGAACACATTAAAGTATGAAAACTGTGTGTTGGTGGGATTAGATGAAGAGTGTCAAGAGGTCACTGGTTTATTTGGCTAGCTACTGTTATGAGAGTTCTCGGTATTGTTTCATATATATGTTGATTTTCTAAATAACAATTCGATCGTTCAAATAAAGTTTGAATCAACTAATATTTCAAACAAAGTTCAAGAGAGAAAGAGGGCATCGGCGTGGACTTTGATATCCCTCACAAAGTTGAAATCGAATGGTGGCCGAATTCTTTCGCCACCAAGTTTTCCAATTCTAGTCAAAATTACCTCATGATCATTATGATTTCGGCGGCCAAACCACTCGAGAAATGGTCCAACGTGAAACACTAGTATTTCTCCATCTTCACTCACCAAAAGTGGTCTTAAAGTCGAGAAATTGTCCGACGCGATGTGAATCTTGTAGTGTTGAATCCATGTCTGATTTGTAGCATCAAGCTTCCACAATATTGTAACAAATGGTATCGGCCAATGCGCGGTCGTCAGATAAAGATCTCCCTTCATATCATCAAGGGACCAGGAGATCAAATATCTATGGATCCCATGGGGGCATGCAACCGTAAAGAATGTTTCCTTGTACAAGTCCAAGCACATGATGAGAGCTGATGGTTTCCGATCTGCAGGTGCGTATCTCCTCATTCAGTATAAAACCCCGTTAGCGAAAATCCCCTCGGGCTTGGCCAACTCCTCACGGTTGGGTGCGTGAATATTGTCCTTGACCTTTGAAGTTGTTTTGGTACAAAAAGTGATCATCTCCCATTCATCTTTGCCATTCAAGCTGACGATAACATATTGGTTGGTGGTAGGGAGGAAACAGAAACCATAAGCAAAAACTTTTTTCGAATATGGTAGATACAATAGTTTCCTACAACTTGGATCACACACCACGAATCTATCCCCATCGACGATGAAGCACACAAGATTATTGTTTGGGAGGAGGGCATAATTATAAAAGATATTTTCTCTCTGGGAGAGAAAATTATATTCCATCGGTCCAGCGCTTGTCCTGTGAGGCTCATTTTGGTTAGAAAATAGTGTCTGCGAGAGAAACCAGAATTTATAAAGAACAGACGAGACTTAGTTTCAAAAGGGTTTTCGAGTGACATTTTAATAGTATATATTCCAGAATAGCATCCGGCAGAACCCCCACGCCATCTCCATTAACTATTGTTAATTGCTTTTTCGTCATCCCTGTCTCCTTTAATTTGCTAGCTAGCTAGCTATCTCCAATTAATATTGTGATCAAATTCGTTCTTCCGACTATCTTATCTTATATATATTTTAATGTTGGTTAAAATATATATAGTTATTAATAAGTGATAATGAGGAAGATTTATATTTGTAGGAATTGAATTTGTCTAGCTCGCGTGTGTAGGATATGCAGAGGAAACTTATCGTGGCACATGGAAACTTTTTTTTATTCTTAGTTATCGTATCTTCTTGAATTACCACCAATATATATTTTGTAAAACGTACACCATATTTACCATCATTATATCTTCAGATTTTTTTTAAAAAATATAATCGTTAGATTTTGTATTCAGATTTGACAAATAAAATTTTGAATAATGCTAGAGTTACAACCAATTATCTTATACAACGATATTTACTAGAGTACTTGCAAACGAATCGAGCCAGTTCGTGAGTTTTACGAGACCGCTCGATAAATATTTTATTCGTATTTCGAACTTATCAAACTCGAGCCGAATTCAAACATATTCGAACTTTTTTCGAGCCGAGCTCGAGCCAAAATTATTATGTTTGATAGTTTCCGAGCCTTAATATTTAATTAATATAATATAATTATATAATAAATATATACATTTCGAACTTTTTTGAACATTTACAGTTTTTCGAACCATAATATCCGAGCAATAGTTCACGAACAGGTTCGAATGTTTCGAGCCGAACTCGAACTCGAGCTTCATTTCGAGCCAAGCTCGAGCCAAAATATTTAAAATTATCGAGTTTTGAATCAAGCTCGAACTCGAATATGCTCTTATATTCGTGAGTTTTTGCTATTGTATAGTAATATTTTGATGTTATATCGTGATATTTTGTTTTAAATATATCATGAGATTTGATAAATACAATGTTTATGTCGATTTTTTATGGTGGCAGAATGTGTTGCACAAATTTGGTTGTACATGAATTATTACTCTAAAATTTTTGTATCAATTTTTTTATGGTATAATAATTATTGTACATGTTTCATTTTAGCTGAGGCATTACTCTCATATCTTGTGGTAGTCGGAGGCAGATTAATGATATTAATCGAAAATTCATTTCATGTTATTTTCAAGACCGGCACGATACATCAAATATTCAAAAGTTTAGCTATCTAATCTAATCTAAAAATTTAAAGTTATAAATAAAGATATGATATAAGTTAAAATTACATATAGAAATACTATCGAACATTCGAAAGAAAATATATATTAGAAGTGACATTCGTAAAAGAATTTTAAAATATAAATCAAAATAATTGAATTTAAAAATATAGATAAAGATAGTACTGAAAATTAAAAAATAATTTATATTTTAGAAAGATTTTGTGTTGATATTTTACTTCTTCGTATTATCATTTTTATTAAATTTTCAACATACCTTTTATCCGTTTTTTGTACATAATTTATCAATTTTTCTAAATTAAATTTTAAAATATTTTTATTTTAACATATGTTTAACATTTATGATAAATTTAAATATATTTTTTGTATATATTAATATATTTACATTACTTTTGTAATTTTATACTTTTTTTTTGTTAATTTTGATAATAAAAAGATCGTATAATCCCCACAAATAAAATGAAAAAATATCAACCTCACTTGTAATAAAATAATTTTTTAAATCAAAAATATTATTTTTCAATCTAAATATTCGACTTAACTCATTTCAAAGATATAAGATATATATGACTAGATATTTACTCATAATCACATAATAAAGTGGTGTATTCGGTAGGGCTAATCAATTTTTTTCAAAAATCGCCCGAACCGACCGCTCCGCCTTGCACCGCACCGCAATATCTCATGTTTTTAAAAAAAACTGCATTTTTTTTTTAAAAAAAAAACGAACCAACCCACCCCCACGGTAGACTTGGCCACGAGCTGGGTCCGGGTTGGTATTTTACCAACCCTTAATCGGCCCGCCCATGGCCGGTTTCGGTCCGGTTTGTGAACCGGCGGTTTCGATCCGGGTCCGGTTAACCACCGGTTTTGAACCAAGCCTTGCAATTTTAAAAAAAATTCAAGAAGAAGTTTGCTGCGCCCCAATGTTGATAATTCGAAGGTGCAAGTGTGCAACTTCAATTTTTTTAAAAAAAATTTATAAGACATATTCTTTAAATAAATTCAATCAAATATTTCATATTTCTATAATAAAAGTCTATTACATTTATTAAATAAATAATATATTAGAATCTCAACATCTTATATTACAAATCTATTACATTTTATTCTACTTCACTCGCATTTTCTTCCGTCGTAGTTTCGGTTGTTCCTTCGGTACATTTTGGCTTCTTCATCATCACTTTGTATATGTTGTGTTCGACTAGCGGTTTTTTTTTATCACCAATCATTAAGCAAACATTGGGCATCAAATTTTTTCGGCCTTAAGCTAAACATCTCTCGTCCAATGTATTTTCTCTACTAATAGCTTATTCCACTGCAACTGTTGAAACAGGACATACTAGAATTTATTTGTCATTGTAGAAAAAATTTGATATATTTGTGTTTTTTGCGACCACCATCTCAAAATATCGAAGTTTTCCTCATCTGTTTCACTAAAATCAAAAGTAGTGATAAAATAATTCTCAAGTCCCTAACTAAAACTTGAGGATCCTTTTGGACGTTTCGTCCATTATACCTTAATAAAAGTTGTGTTTTAGTAAGTTTAGAAATAATATTACTAATTGCAGTGGATTGTGTTTCATGTGAAACAATTTGTCCACCATATTTGATGTTATATATTCATTATAAATATCAAATAAATTACTTTTAATATCAAACAAAATCAATGAGAGAGTAGGAATCATTTTCGCAATAGGCTCCAAAGATTCATTATCCCGGAGGTTTCTTCTTTCCCAAATCTATAATCTCATCAATTCTCAAATTTTCGCAGGGCCTGAAGATTTGTGTTCCCCTCTGCAAATTTTTTTTCTTGATCTGTAGCTTTCTCAGTTGCAAAATTTATCTATTCGCCTCTATAATTTTTCCCTATATGTATCTCTATACATACTATTATATTATTTTATTTATGCACGAGTGACAAGTCCAACTGACTGATGTTCCTTCGTTTATACGGTCACGAACCATATCAGTTTTCACCTTCACTTCAACTTTTATAAAAATTTATTTTTCTTAACATGCCCTTAAACTTAACATAAAAATTCTTACATGATGCATTAACTTAAAAAATTTCTTTATTTTTTATTTCATGAAAATTTGCCCGCAAATATATATATAAATTATTTTCTTAAAAATCATACTTATATATATATATATATATATATATATATATATATATATATTAAAAAAACATGCATGAAGTAAATATATATTTACGGACCTTTTATTTTTTCAAGGACTTGTTCGAGCTGCTGACCACTTAACTTAAACCCAAAAATTCCTAGACTAGCTCAATAAGCATTTGCCCAACATGAGTACATGACTTGGCTCATTAACTCTCATGGACCCCAGACCCATGGGAAACTAATGGGCTCACTAAAAATATTATTTAAGTCCATTTACTTAATTAATTAACTCAAAATTAATATAATAATTATTAACTAGCCTATTAACCTAAAAATTAGACCATTAAATTACTAAACCCAACATAACTTGACTCAATAATTTTCATGGATCACACGGTCCATGACAAATTAGTGGGCTCATTTTATTAATTAATTAAGAATATATTTAAAATTAAAATAGTATAATTAATTAATTAAGTCAAGCCTAAAACCCATTTAATATTAACTTAATCTCTTATTAAATTTAAAATAAAAATACCCGAACCCAACAAATATAACCCAAACCCGAACCAAACTAACTTGACCCATTATATTTTAGATTCGACCCGAAACCGAAAACCTGAGCCCAAAGCACCACCTGGAATATCTTCCCCTCTGTCTTCCGGTTCTAACCCAACTGGAATAGGCCAGAAGAGATTTCTTCGGTTCCAGCCCATTCCAACCCCAAACCCTGGCCTTTCTCGACCATAGGGACCCTAACTCAGACCCCAAGACATGGTGCATCATGCTATAGTACAAGCCATGGTAGAAAAACATGAGAAAGATGATGAATATAGCATAAAACGTGGTTGTTCATGTATTCTTGGTTGTTCATTATTCAAATCACATACATCATGTAAAATCAGAATTATCATTTTAAAATCAGTGTAATATGACTTAAATGGTGGTCAAGAATGAGTTCGAGACGTGCATTTGCGATTTATTCGCTCGAACATACGTTACCGACGCGTAGATTGATCTCCGAGATGAGCGACACATCAAACTCTTGATTTTTCTTCAAATTAATTGTGTTGTGTGTGCTGTGAAGGTTTTCTGATGAGGAACGTGAGGGAGAGGGGAGATGGCGGCTAGGGTGTGATTTTAGGTGAAGAAGGTGAAGAAAATAATAAAGAAGAATCTAGATATATCGTTAATTTGTTAAGATATTAAGTTTAGATTTTTAGGAAAATAAATCTATAATTTTTAATATAAAAATAACCTTTAAAAATTGTTATTTTACTGATAATTTTTGTGATATATAATTATAGATTTTTAAAAGCCCCTTAAAACTTTTAAAATGACTTATTTTGGTGAATATTGGACTCATATGCATACATACATATATATTAAAACTATTATTTTTAAAATAAAACCTTAAGATACTAATTTAACCCTTAAAAATTTTAGTCATAAATTTTTAGATGAAAACTTTTATCTCATTCGTCCACGGTCCCGTCTACACGATCGCAAAATAAGTTTTATCAAATAAATTCATAATAGCGGTTTTAATATTGTTGTAATAATATTTAAAAATGCAAATAAATCACATAATATCATATAAAAGTCATTTAACCCTTTTTTACTCTATTTTAAACTATTAAATCTCCCTAGTTATGCATGCGGGTACGTACCAAATTTCCGAGCGTTGCATATGTAGTTGGACCAAAATCACAACGTATGTCCGTGCATGTCTAGCCAATATGTATGTAGTCTGACCAAAATCACTGAAAATTAAAGTTAGTATACCAAAATCAAATTTTGAAAAGTTAATGAACTAAAACCAAATCATGAACAAGTTAATAGACAAAAAAAATATATATTCTCTTTTAAAAATCAACCACATTCACATGTTTGTCTGAGATTTTGATTCCCAGCATATATACTTCAATTTAGTTACAAGGACGACAAAATTGCGCAAAACTGGACCACTTATCATGAATGCTGGAGCACTTTTTGCCAAAGTCATTTTGGACACATGAGAACAAATTTTGAATTTGACTTTCATATCCTTATATATTTTTATACATACTTATATGCAGTATAATAATAATATATATAAAATAATAATAATATACATAATATATATATATATATATATATATATATATATATATAGAAATTTTCAGCTGTCTAACCATGTTTACCCACTTAGTCCGCGACCACTAAAATCCACTACCGGGTTTTAGTGATTTTTGTTTTTTTTTTCGCATCACTAAAACCCACTACTGGGTTTTAGTCGCGGACCAAGGGGGGAAACATGGTTCGGCAGCTGAAAATTCATATATATATATATATATATATATATATATATATATATATATATATATATAAAAGTTGCTTCTAAGCAACCCATTATGTGCGTGATATATTAATAAATGATCCTTTGTATTTATATTATTTTAAATATTTTATTTCAAAAATTGAAAATGAGTTTTGGATCAATTATTACACAATAAAAATCCAATGCAAAAATTTTATTTATCAAATATAAAATCTCGCAGTATAATAGAATATGAGATTACTCCCCTTGGAGATCATGGTTGTCCTCAACCATGAGAGAAGGTATGGCTCCCCTCAGAGTTTGAGCATCACTAAAAGGCGTCACTTGGTTCTCTTCAAGTTGATGGAATCTTTCAAGGACTAGGCTTCGATAGTTTTGGTTCTTAAATTCCTTCAGCTGGAACATGGGCTGATCTCGTTCCCAATTAAGGAACCATGGTTCACTATCGCCTGGACAAAGGCAAACATTTTCTTGTCTTTCTCCGATGTGCGTTGGTGTTGAATTTTTTTTTTCTCACATAACTAAGACATCCCAATGGGACTGATTGGCTATTGTACCGGAGAAATATTACTTTGAATTTTGAAGTGCAGAGGATATATATGCCATCCTCGCAGCCTTGATCTCCTGTATAATGTTGGTTGGTGGTCTGTTCAAATCTGATGCCCTGATCTCCTTTTTTTATCGAAAGGTTGACAAACATTTGAGTATTTCCTCCAACTTATCTCGAAACCTATTTTACAAAGGCTTCAAGTTTTTATTGAAAAACATTGATATCCCCCATAACGACCGGCTCTGACACCAATTGTTAGGATTTTTTCATTGTTCACCACAGAATCTATTTTTATTATAAGGTAAAGGCAGATAGATTTTGTTTCTACCTTATTACGCTTAATTTAAATCACGCCCTCTTAATAGGCGTGAATTTAAAAAAAGAAAAAATTAAAACACTTCCAATCACGCTACTCAAAGTGGCGTGACTTCAATTTCTAAAAATTTTACCTGCCTCGGTTAGCCCATATGGCTTCAATTACTATATTAATAATAAAAATAATTTAATAATAATAATAATAATAATTTAATAATAATAATAATAATAATAATAATAATAATAATAATAATAATAATAATAATAATAATAAGAACAACAACAATAATAATCCAATTAATTAACCAATTATTTGATAAATAATTTTATAACATTATGTAGCAATAATAATAATAATAATAATTAATTGGTTAAATAATTTTATAACATTATGTAGCAATAATAATAATAATAATAATAATAATAATAATAAATGTTCTAAAAAGCGCTAGGCAGACTAAAAAGCGCTCGGCGGCCTAGCCACTAGGCGGGGCCTGTTAGCAAATATTATCTACATAATATTTGCTAACAGGGCCTAGGAGGTTTTTTTTAGCTTAAAAAAATAAAATTTTGGAATATTTATGAGTTCCACTATGAAAAATAATTTTTATATCTTATGTTTTTCAGTTTTTGTGTAAAATTCTTTCAAAAAATTAAAATATCTACTTTTAAGTTTTTTTTATTAATTAAAAAAATTAAATTTTTTTTAATTTTTATTAATGGGTAAACCGACTAGGCAGTAGGTGACCCAGGCGGCCAATTAATCGGGCGACGCCCAGAGCACCGCCCAGGCATTAGTCGAGGCGGCGGGTCGCCGCCCAGCGCCCAGCGCCGCCTAGGCGCCGCCTAGGCGGGAATTTTTAGAACGCTGATAATAATAGATTGAATCACATGTTCAAATGCTTTATTAAAATTTCTCTTCCAACTCTTTAGCCGAGTGATGACGTTTAGACGTTCTTGAGCGATTTTTGAGAATTAATAATCAAATTATTTGGTAATATCCTAGGTATGATTTGTAAAATTACCTATAATGATTTGTAAAAGTCCTATATTAATTCGATTTTATGTTTTCCTTGTCTTGAAATGATATTATTATTATTATTATTATTATTATTATTATTATTATTATTATTATTATTATTATTATTATTATTATTATTATTATTATTATTTTAGAATCTTTAAAATAATCCAATTAACCAACTTTTTGACACACAACTTTAAGAAATATCACACATATAATGAAAAAAATCAACAAATAATAACTGAAATTGTAAAAATCGTTATTATCATAATACACAAATAAATTATTCTAATATAATTAACAAAAAAAATATTATCATATTAAAAAAATAAAAGATAATAACATAACCAAGTATCACAATCATTATCTGGCGTGATTTTATGGGACTAAACAGTTAATTAAAAAATGTCAATAGCCACACGCGCGCCGCCGCCGCCGTCCGACCGGCACGGCTCGGTCACGGGCGTGGGCTGGTGGGCTGGTTTTGACATAAATATAACTTTTTTGGACAAAAATTAATTAAATATTTTATTTTGCTTCCGAATCAGTGCAACCATCCAGCTCGAATCAGTGCAACTTTTCGTGTGAACGGGCACGACTTTTGGTCCGAAACAGTGCGTCCTTTCGGCTGAACAGGTGCATCTCTTCAGACCGAACCATTGCAACTTTTCGGCCATGCATGCATCGAAGGGGCGCAACCGTCCGAGGCAACTTTCCAACGTCTATAAATAGACGCCATATGCATTCATTCCAACTCGCTAATTTCTGATTCTCTCTTCCTTCTCTTGCATACTCATACATCTGAGTTTCGAGTCTGAGTTTTTTAAACACTTTGAAGTGTTCATAGTGCTTCGATTTTGTAGTGCTACTAATCGAAGTTGATAGATAGCGTTCTATCTTGGGAGACACTTTGATCAACCCGTAAGCACCTAGGCGGGCAAATTTGTCTTAAAGATAGAGAGTTAAACTCTCGGCTCGCTATCTTCTCTGTTGCTGCGTGCGTGCTGTTGAAAGGTGATTAACAAGTTTAAGACAAATTTCGTATGATGGCTACTGATCCTTCTGCCAAAGTCACGCCGCCCTCTGTTACGCCCCCTGTTACGCCGCCGCCACCCGCCGTCGCCGTCCGTCCGACTGACCGGCTCGGCTCGGCTCGGCACGGCACGGTCACGGGCGTGGGCGTGGGCGTGGGCTGGGCTGGCTTTGACATAAGTATAAATTTTTTGGACAAAAATAAATTAAATATTTTATTTTGCTTCCGAATCAGTGCAACCATTCAGCTCGAATCAGTGCAACTTTTCGTGTGAATGGGCACGACTTTTGGTCCGAAACAGTGCGTCCTTTCGGCTGAACAGGTGCATCTCTTCAGACCGAACCATTGCAACTTTTCGGCCATGCATGCATCGAAGGGGTGCAACCGTCCGAGGCAGCTTTCCAACGTCTATAAATAGACGCCATATGCATTCATTCCAACTCGCTAATTTATGATTCTCTCTTCCTTCTCTTGCATACTCATACATCTGAGTTTCGAGTCTGAGTTTTTTAAACACTTTGAAGTGTTCATAGTGCTTCGATTTTGTAGTGCTACTAATCGAAGTTGATAGATAGCGTTCTATCTTGGGAGACACTTTGATCAACCCGTAAGCACCTAGGCGGGCAAATTTGTCTTAAAGATAGAGAGTTAAACTCTCGGCTCGCTATCTTTTCTGTTGCTGCGTGCGTGCTGTTGAAAGGTAATTAACAATTTCGGGGACAAAGACACCACAGTAAAAAGAAGTATTTGTTCAAAACGAAACGATTTAAAAAAAATAAAAATTGAAGAAAGGTGACTAACCTAGAGGAACACATGGATCTGTAAGTTCCATCTCTTGTTTGTCCCTACTCACGGTATTCTGCCTCCTCTGCACACACGAAAACATCAAATATCAATAAAAATGAATCAATCATATCTTCAAGAGTTCATGGCTTCCCAAAGAGCAATGAAAAAGTCTCCATTAGCCCGCTTGAAAATTCCAGAACTTGTCGAGAGAAAAGCAAAACAAAGGTTTGAATATAGAACATGATTCCAGGCAAATAGTGAGAATAGCTGATCAAGACATCATTTTGTTTCCTCTTAGACACAAAAGGCAGTTTCATTTTCAAGTACCCGGTTTTACATCGACAAGGCATATAACCTATACCCAAAGTTATGTATTTTAGATGCAATTCACTCATTGTAATTGGCAACTGTTGTTGGCAGAGCCATTTATAAACTTGATATGATAATTAGAAACAATAATTACTCTATGGCTTGATAGCACGGTCGTGCAAAATAACATTTGGACTCGCGGATTGCTAGCATGGCTCGCTTTGACCTTAAAAAATGCAGACCCGGTAACAAGTGATGTAAATTGTTCAATAATTCTTAATTTTCAAAGAAAGGATGACAGAGACACACAATGCAGAAAAGGACATTAAGCAAAGGCACGTCCAAAGCAGGGAAACCGCGAAGGCAGGAAGAGAAAAGGAGATAACTTACAGAGATTGTGGTTGTTGGCTTGAAAGCTATTCTCATGCACTTATCATTTGATATTCCACCCTGAAAATGTATTGGGGAATCATAAACAGTAAACTTAGAAAGATAACAGGTATAACCTATACATTTAGTCCTTCAGGAAAAAAAAACACAATATACATGTATCCCATCAGATCGGTTGGTTTTTGTCCTAATTCGATCAGATTCGTCCCTGTGGAACTCGTCATTGTGCTCACTGCCAGTCGCGAAAAAAGTACCTGGTAGATTTCAACAAAAGATTATTAAACTTGGGACAAAAATGTCTCCACGTTACGTTAATTATTATACAACACCTGCAAACTATCAGCCGGTCATCAAATAAAGGAAATTCTAGATCATAAACATATATGATTGTGTACCTGCGAATCCACTGCCAAACTCAAAGCCCTTCGTTGCAGGTAGTGACATAACAGCTCTGCCCAACTCTGCTTCAAGTTTGTTGAAGACCGGATAACCAAGCTCCTAGAAATATGCAAATGGGTGCTCAGACAGCTTTTTTGAAGAATTTTTAAAATCTACGAACGACTAAAAGACAGAGTGTTGCAGTAAATTATAAAACACATTCCAATGTGTTGCTCGACAGGGGGTACCCGTGGAACATTCCGAGCAATGCAAGTGACAACGCCTCCGATAGAATCACCTCTCACTCTAACAGCATCAATCATTTTCTCAGCATACTCCTGATTTGGGCACCTTACAATATTACTCTCAATCTGCCAAAATTTGAATGATAACAAACATTACACCACCAAAATGGCCTAAAAGATGACCACATAAAATTAGAGGAATAAAAATATGGACAAGATTTATAAACAAAACACACATGTGCAAGAGTTTCTCCACCATCATTTACGATATGTCGAGGAAAAGTAGGTAAATTCATATACCTGATCAAGTGTCAGGGTGTCATGATCAACCAAACCTTCAGGAAGTACGACGTTGTGCACTTGTGAAACGTAAGCAAAAATCTGAAAGAAAAATTATCAGAATAAAAATGGTAAAGCTAAACAAAAAAAAAATATAGTAGTTGCATAATCAACTAAACATGTGAACACAAGACTTACCTCAGTTCCAGAATGTAGTTTTTAAAATTTTCTTTGCAGCACCTCCTACAGCAACTCTTCCAATTGTTTCTCTGGCAGAAGATCTCCTACCGTAGTCCTGAAAAATGAAATCACAGAAATGAAACTAGCCCCATTAATCCTATGGGTCTGCCTACCAGTCTTTTCGAAAATCAATTCTAGGCAGATTTCAATATCTTCATATGTACATTGATGAAATTGCACCATTAAGTTCTAAATTAGACAACAAACAAAGACCTGTTTATGTACTTACATGCCCTCTTTGATCAGTATTGGGCACTTCTATATTGATTGGAGATCTAGTGGTTAACCCTGCAGTAAGTACATGATATGTTACTACATTTTCAAGAACATTACAAGCATTACACGCCTCAATAATAAGGGCACGGAAAGAAAAACATAGAGTTCAAGATAGACTAATGAAGAACGAACCATCAACAGTTCCTGAAGATATTTTGCATGTGTCAGTCTCCTTTCTAGGAGTAGTTATTCTGCTCTGACCAGGCCTCCTGAAGACACTGAATCCATCAACAAAGATTAGCCAATTGGAACTGAATATAACTCTGTGATTTCAAAGAAACAAACCACGGCAAAAGAAAGTTACATCTAACATGTCTTATCTCCAATTCTTTAGTGATATAAGAACTGTTATCTCTGTTTTTGTCATCTACCACATCCAGTTACATACATTTTACGGCGGTGAGGCAAAAACTGGTAAAATCAAGACAAAGCTGAATAATAAAAAAAAATTGTTCCCTTTTCCGCTGTTCATAGAAAGTAGGTTGCACTCGCACACAAAAAGAACAAAAAAGAAGCTTAAAATGCACCTCCTATCCAGATCAACTTGCAAATCAGCTTCTGTGAGGGGAATTCCAGGAGGGCATCCATCGATCACACACGCTACACCACCATCATGAGATTCTCCAAAGGTAGTAACACGGAAGTAAGTTCCGAATTTATAACTTATTTATAAATCCCTACACAAATCAAACTTATTTTAAATTCCCTGAAGACAGAAAATTTTGTTTAAAAATACCCATTATACCCTTATCTATTAAAATTCTAATAAATCAGTAAAATTAAAAAAATAAAAAAAATGTGAAAGAATGGAAAGTAAAAACAAGACTAATTCAAATAGCATTTATATAAAAATTCAAATTAAAATCAAAGAACATAAACCATATCATATACATGCTTATGTTGATAATGAGCAAGTATGTGTTTAGGAAGCAAACATATACTTCCAAATCATTATTGGAAGAAATGCGATAAAGGATTAAAAGTCCGAATAGGAGATGGATCAATAATAATGCTTGATACAGTAGCAGAAAAATTAAAAATAGAAATTGAGGAAACAAAATTTGTAATACTCATTATATACCAAATAGAATCAGGAATGAACATTATAATAGGAAATAACTTTTTAAGAGAATATCTCCCTTTTACACAATTTGAAAATCACATAACTTTAAACAAAGGATCATCAATGATTTACATTCCTAAAATACGAACAACATTTCGTGTAGGAAATGAAGGATTTACAAAGAATTTTCATAAACGAAATACAAATCCAATAGAACTAAAAATAAAAAATATTTTAACGATTAATCCTGAAAAAAAATCATGATATTTGTTCTGAAAATCCTCAGGACAAAATTAAGAAAAGAAAACAATTCATTACTCTAATAAAATTCAAAGACCCTAATATCACAATGCGTGAAGCACCAAGAAGATGTAACATGGATGATGTAAAAATATTTGAAAAAGAAGTTCAAGAATTATTAAAACTTAAGATAATCATCCCTAGTAAGAGTCCACACTCTTCACCAGCCTTTTATGTCAATAAGAAAGATACTGATAAGAAAAGAATGGTAATTGATTATCGAAAAATGAATAAAGCAACAATTATGGATGGATACTATATCCCAAATAAGAATGATTTATTATCTTATATAGGAGAAATGAAATATTTTTTCAGTTTAGATTGTAAATCAGGATTCTGGCAAATTCAATTAGAACCACAAACACAATTACTTACAACATTCAGTTGTCCAAAAGGACAGTATCAATGGACTGTATTACCTTTCGGACTTAAACAAGCACCAGGTATCTTTCAAAGATACATAGATTAATCTTTTAAACCTTATGTAGATTTTTGTTGTGTTTACATAGATGACATATTAATTTACTCAAAAACATTAAATCAACATTATAAAGACCTCATAACAGTATTAGATATTTGTCATAAAGATGGAATTATACTTTCTGAAAAGAAAGCACAGTTATTCAAAACAAAAATAAATTATTTAGGATTACAAATAGAAGATGGAAAAAATGTTTACAACAACATATACTTAAGAAAATTCATGATTTTCCTAGTGAAATCAAGGATAAAGATCAATTAAGAAGATTTCTAGGATTATTAACTTATTCTGGAAATTACATTAAGAAACTTGCAGAAATCAGAAAACCTCTTCAGGTAAAAGTTAAACAGGACTATGTTAGGATCGAAATACGTGTGTAGAGGGGGGGTGAATACACACTAAAAAATATTTTAGAGCTACAATAGCTCGTTCTTGAAATGTTCAAAAATAAACCGAGCACCGATGAATTATATCGAGTTTGGTTTTCAAACCAAGCGGAATACACTCGAAATCATCCTTCGTAGAAACCGAATAAACATTTTGAAAGTCATTTTAAAAGATGCAAGTTCAAATAATAAAAAACATTTTGGTTGAAGAATTTTATCAAACACTTTGTATGCAATATTTTGGTGTATGAAGAACACATAAAATGCTTCAACAATGCATCTTAAAACAGTGGCAATAATAATGTAAATGCGATAAACAAATAGACACGAATTTGTTTATAGATGTTCGGAGCTCAATCTCCTACGTCACCCCTTCTTCCACCTCGGAAGGATCAACTAGAAGACTTTGATTTATACAAACCCATTTGTACAAACCCAATCCAATTTAGGACTTATCTAATGCCTAAACAAGAACTCCTAGCCACTTTCGATTGTAAGCCTCAACCTCACAATCCGCATATTGTTTAACGTCTCTTATGCCAAGACTACAAACACAATGTTTAATGTCTTTGTGCTAAGACTCTCACTCAACTAATCTTTCAAAGCACATCTCTCGTATGTGTGTGAGTGACTCTCTTCAACTCATATACAAAGATATTGAACAAGGAATAGTGTTCTATAAAGTGGGTTTGGTGTAGAGGATTTAACGTTGAAAGCTCATCTCTTCTTCTTCTTCCTCACACCTTGGGCTTGCTCTCATTCTAGCTTTTTTTTCTTCTATAATCTGCCCATGCTTTTAATCCCCACCAAAAGCTTGTGTTTGATGTTCAAAGTCTTTTATTTAAAGTCTCCAAGAATGATTTGAACGTTAGATTCAAGAATATGACCGTTTGAGATGTTTCTGGACACTTTCTGAAGTTGCAACGGTCATATTTGAGTTGCTGTCCATTTTCTGAAGTTGAGCTGATTTTACTGTTCATGGGGCTTGTTTGACCGATTTGATCTGGTCAAACTCATCTGGTCTGGTCAAGCTTTGATCTGGTCGAGCTTTGATCTGGTCTGGTTCAATTGATCTGGTATAGAGCAACTTCGATCTTGTCTTGTTCACTTGATCTGATTTGGCCATGTTTCATCTGATTTGTTCATTTGATTATAGCTCTTGATTCACTGATTTCTGGGCAAGGTGATGAACATAAAAGTTGTAGCCATTTATCTTAGTTTTCCACGGAATCAAGAATCGATCAATTTCGAGTTCGTATGTGAGAGATATACTCGAAATACTAAGCTGTGTCAAAAATTATATTCTGCAGAATTTCTGTGCAGATCTCAAAACTTCATCGTGCTTTATCTTCTTCTTAAGCTCCGATTCAGATTGAGCTTCTTAAAGATGATTTATAGATCATTGTCTTAGCTTCGTAACTCATACTGAATCATCTCGTTTGGATAATCGAGCTGTAATTTATGACTAAAATACCAGAGCTGGTCTGTTTGATCTGGTTGCTGTAACTTTGATCTGGTTCGCATTCAGCTCGATGTTGCGACCACTTTTTCACCTTGATAACGTCCGAATTAACTCATCTGGCCTGAGATATTACTTGTAGATATTTGAGCAAGCTTTCCAACCGTTTTGGTCTCAAGTCATTTGGATCACCGAGTTGTGAGATATGATTGATTTACCAAACTACGCCAACTTGATTAACTTTGATTTCCAGCTCAAACCTTCAATCTTTGATCTACTAACTACAACACTTGATGAAATATGTTATAAACACAATAAAAATTTTTGTTATCATCAAAATCAAGATTGCTTGTATTTCACAACCCAACAGACTACAAGTGGAAATGGTCTAAAGAAGATACTAATTATATAGACACTATTAAAAAGAAAATAATTAGTAATCTTCTTGAGTTATATTTTCCTTAAAATAAAGATATAATAATAATTGAAACAGACACTTCAGATGAATACTGAGGAGCATGTTTAAAAGCTTATACTGGAAAAAGAAATTTAAAAGAACTTACTAAAACAGCTACTAGAAATAATGAAGAATTATGAAATTATGCATCAGAAACTTTTCAAGGTGCACAGTTAAATTATCACTCAAATGAAAAAGAATTACTAGCTCTAATTTTTACAATTAGAACTTATGAAATTTATCTTATTTCTAAACCGTTTTTAGTAAGAACAGATAATATGAATTTAACATATTTCAAGACAAGGAAAATATCAAGAAATGATGGGAGAAATGCAGCAAGGTTAATTAGATGGAAATTGGAATTGAACCATTATCCGTTCGAGATCCAACATGTCAAAGGAACGAATAATTCATTACCCGACGCATTAACCAGAGAACTTCATCCAAATTATACTATTCGTAGTAACGGAATAACATAAGAGATCCTAAGTGATCCAGAAAATGACCACGAGTCATTCGAACATGCCTCAGAAAGCATGGGGAATATAAATTGATGAAATGAGATATATATTCAGATACATAAATTATTTTATGACTTTCAGTCATCCGAACATGCCTCAGAAATCATGGGAAATATAAATTGATGAAATGAGATTTATATTCAGAAACATAAATTACTCTATGAGTAAAACAATCAATCTAAGATTGGTTCAATTCTTGAAAAAGAATTCATAAATGCAATGATACGCATAATAAAACTATCCGAGTTACTCACGATAAAGAGTTAAATTTCTAACTATATATATATATATATATATATGTTTTCTTGTGCAGGATGGACACATTCAATCAATTAGAAGAAATATTGATCGACATATAAGAAGAGATTCAAATTCTTCAACAAAAAGAAAAAAATGTAAAAGGAAAAATTCAGAAGATAAAAGAAAAGATGACAACCTCGTCATCATCATTCTCACCAAGAACACCAATAAAGATAGCAACTCCATTTGATAAAATAATGGAGATGAATGAGAAACAGTCAGTGGTCATAGCCAACACTGACAACAAAGAAAAAGAAAAGAAAAAAAAAAACCGGTGGTCACAGCCAGCACCGAGAAAAAAGAAAAAAAGAAAGAAAGGACGTTCAAAAGCGCCCTTGAAAAAAAAGGAAGAAAGATGGTCAATCTAAGACCACAAAAACCAATTTTTGGAAAAAACAAATTTTGCAAAAAAATTCAAGAATGAGTTTTTCGAAACATTAAATTATTTAAGAACAGCTAAGACAAATGCAGGTCATTGGCTACAGACTTGTGACACACAATACATATCAAGAGCAAGAACATTGCAAGGCGCTCCAGCACATGAAGTTGCAAGATTCTTCTCGAACGGATTATTAAGCGGGCTAGAAGTCAGTCCAAACAATCAAGAAATAGATTTATTTCCTTATCAGTTGAGGAATAGTATCATTCAATTCAAGAAAATAGTCTTCAAAGACGATCCAGTATTAACATTGAGTATTCACTCAACCCTTCCAGATTGGGATGATAACAAATTCTATCAACCAATGGTATATATTCAATGTCAAAAACAAAAAGACAAGTTCTTATTCGAAGGATCAAATGAAGAGAAACCAGTAATGGATATCTCAACACTTCCTGAGATAAGAATAAAGACATTGATTGACATGATCTCAAAGACAGGAAAGATTGATGGAAACTCAAAGGTTAAAATAAATTTTGCAACCAGTAAAATTTTATTAACCACTGGACAGAAGGAGACAATCCAAAAGAAAGAACAAGACATGTTAGCTCAATTCGAAGCTCCGATCTATGAAGCAAGAGTTGACATGACCCAAGAAACCCAACAAATGCTATGTCAAAGACTAGGAACAATGATTTCCACTCATAAATGTGGACATTGCCAACCAATTCAGACGGAAAAATTAGCTGTCACAGAAGACAAACCAATAAAAAAATGGTTCGAAGGTACAAGTGATTCAGATAGTGACACAATGTAAAAACAAATGAAATCGTGGACCACGCCACATGTGAAAGGCATCCACTCAGATGTTAAATGAGTTGTTTTCCATTATGTAGTGTCGGGTGGTCCCCCTCTTCCCTTTTATTTTTAATTATGTATGCGTTTCTCTATGCCTATAAAAGGAGATGTTTTGTGCTGTAAATAAACGAGTGAAGTTTGAGTATTCTCTCTCTCTTCTTAAGTTTCTTACAATCATACAAGACGTATGAAAACTATCAGAAACTAAGAAACATAAAATCAAAAACAAAACTAAGCCTTATGGCTAATAACTAAACAAGCAGGGCATAAGGAGGATAAGGTTGGAAGCCAACCATTGAAGATTCATGTTTAGAGTAAACCTGGAGATCCATAGAGCAAGTACCAGTTGATCAAGTGATCGTTAAGGGAAAGCAAGGATTTGGCCTCTGCTCAAAACCAAGACTCATTCAATCAAGGTAACCTTCCTAAATCTCCTGCAGCCCTTAATTTAAAGAAATAGTCAAAACACATTAATCATGTCATCATTCTTTATAAGAAATGGAAGATTAATAATAAAAAACTGGTTTGAAATAGAAGATGATCATGAATATGATACATTTCATGAATATCATTTAAATACTTCTGATTTAACCATATTCGAATCAATTTATCAATTAAAATTTGTAATAATAACCTATGAATGGAACCAAATTCATATGAAAACAACCATCTGTTATAAATGAATCAGATCTATAAACCATAAATCAGATCTATAAACCATGAATAAGAAATTCATAATAATTCCGCAAGAATTCCGCAACCTGGTATCAAAACGGTTATTAAAATAGATTACTAATGCCTGGATTAACCTTAGATATTGAGATTAAAAATTTATTTGATAAAATAATCTTACTAAAAGATTCACGTCAAATAAATCAATATTGGAATAGAATAAAAGATCTCCAAACTCTCTATTTCAATAATCATAAAAAAGAACATTTTTCAATAAACTGGAAAATGATAATTCAGATTTCTGAAAATGAAGAAATTGAAGACATAACAATCTGTTATGAATAATAATAAATTATCGAAATCCGATCAACAAAAACAAAATAATAGAAGTAACAATTTTTACTAAATGGAAAATGTATGAAAATACAAAAATGAATATCTTTAATTTATATTCTCAAAATATAAATTTTGATATATAAATTGTGAAAACAATTTGAAACATCTTAAAAATTGTCAATCTTCAATTGATATAGTTTCGAAGATTTTCAGAATTTATTAGAATAGATAGATTCAACAAAAAGGCTTTTAATAGCCTTAAGAAAATTAAGAAGTTCTATCATCTGTTAAAATGACAGAAGTAACAATTCCAAATCAAAATAGTCAGATTGATGAATCTGAAGAAAACCAAGAGTATAATTTGAATATTATATTTAATCAAAATAAGTTTGCTGAGATACAGAAAACAGAGTTTTCTAATTCAAAAACAAATCTTATAGACCAACCAGGAATATTAAGCAAGATTTCAAATTTTATTAATCCAAGAAAAAATTTAATTTATTATTCTATTCGTACAAAAGAACGATCTTGTAAAATAAATAACGAATCAAGTTCTAATATTCTGAAGTTATTAACAACTCAAGATATTGATACCATCATGGCAAAAGCCAGTGAAAAAGAACGATCTGAATTGAAATATGTTCATATCGGAGGAATTGAAATAATAATATCAGCTCACTACCGAGAAGGAATAGATACACCAATTGAAATAACAGTTCGTGACAAAAGGATACTTAATTTCGAGGATTCTATCCTTGAAAAAATTGAAGGAAACTTATGTTACAAAAAAATGAAATTTTGTATTTACCCCAGTACAATATATCTCTTTTTAATAAAAACATAAATGATGTTTTAACACTAGATTATTACTTTTATAGAAATAATCTTATGTTAACAGGAAACCATCCAATCAATATAAACTATATTGTCGGTTTAGCAATGAGTAATAATTCTCAAACAGGAATAATTTCAACAAAACCAACTATTTCTGTTGAAAAAATGTTTGAAAATATTACAAGAATTGAACACCCTCGAAAAGCATTTATTGAAAAAATAAATCCCTATAAAAGATGGAGTTCAGATGACCTCCAAATCACAAAACATTCTGTACCAAGAAGATCATTATCATTTGCTAGAAATGATGAAGATATTCTTGAGAAAATTGGAGCCATGAATCAAAATATTCTTAAAATTAAACAAGCTATTGTTAATGAGTCAACCTCATCGTAATGACGTCTTTAATAAAATTAGAAAAAAATCTAGGAGATTTAGAAAATAACATTAATAAGATCAATCTAACAATACAAGAATTAGAGAAAAATTTCAAAGAATATATTGATTTAGCCACGGCTAGATTAATAATTGAACAAGAAAGACATAACAATGAAATATTAAACTATCTTAAGGAAGTTCTTCCAATAGATAAAGGAAAAAGGAAAATGGAAGAAGAACCACTATTCAAAATTGAATCATGGTATAGAAATCCCCTTAGTTATGGAAAACATAAGTATGGAGATTTTTAGTGAAACAAACCAATCTGATTTTGAACAAATAGGAATAAATATAGAAGAATTATATTATTCACATCAAAAATCAGAACAATACAGAAATATGGATATTTTAGAATCAGAATCCGAAGATGATTCTAGACCACGATTAAATCTACGAACGAATGTAGAAGGTAGTGGCGGAAGAGATGATGAAGAATTTAAATATAACAGAGACCAATACTTTGGATCTTATAAAGATGTTAGAGACATTCTTAGAGAATAAAAAACATCAGGATTTGTGAAACAAAATATTTTAGATTTATGTTGTTCAACAACTAAAGAAAGAAAATCAAAGATAGATCATTGGACAAATGAACTATCAGTACAAATTCAATTAACACCATTATTAGATAAAAGTGAGAATATTCAAGTTTTAACTCATGGGATGATAAAAATAACATTGGTAGGAGTTGTAAGAACTTGGGCTGAAAACCTAGTAATTACTAATCTATCACAAGGAATGATAGGACATCGATATTTTGAACTATTCGTTGATGCCCTGTATCAAGATTTTTAGGAGTATCTAATAATGATGCTAATTTGGTAGCTAAGAACATAGAACAAAATAGAGCAATTTTTATTCTAGATAATATTAAATTATGCAATTTATGTTACTTAGAAGAATTTATTTGTGATTATAAAACAAACTATTATCAGTTAATAGATGTTGATAAAAAGGAACATTATAAATTAAGTATCTTTAATAAAATACCTAATATACCAATAAACAGTAAAGATGAATTCTTAACTAGTCCTTATGCTAAAACTTTAGGAGGAGCTATTAAATTCATCAAAAATATAATAACAAAAAAATGTCATGAAGTAACACTAAATAAAAGAATCTCTAAATCCTACAAACAAAACAATAACCTTTGTTGTGAAAAAATAAAATTCACAGTAAAAGAATATGGTTGCAAAACAAACAAACCATATAAACATTTAAAAAGACAAAAACAAACTAAATTTAATAAACTTTATAAATCTTTTAATAGAAAATTCATTCCTTATAAGAAAAATAAATTTAAAAAGAATTTCTTCAGAAAATCTTATAAAAGAAAATTTTATAAAAAAATTTGATAACAAAAAACCACCTTGCCCAAAGGGTAAAGGAAAGAATTGCACATGTTGATTGTGCAACAAAGAAGGACATTATGCGTATGAATGTCCAAAACGAAACGAAAAAAAAAATAAAGTTAAACTTCTTGAAGAAATATATACTATTGGATTCTATCCAGTAGAAACAATTGAATTTTCATCTGACGATGAAAATATTTATTATCTTGATGAATCAAGTGAATCAGATTTTGAATCTGATTCCACATTTGATAATTCAAGAAATAATAATGATTAAAATAAAGACAATAGCATTTTCGGAAAGACAAATATAGGGAGTAAATTGAAACTTATGTTTGATTTAGGGAGTTATCTACAAGTTGCCCTTAAATTAATTATGAGTTTGGAGATGTTTTCTCTATAGTTTTAGAAAGCCTCACATTTATTATTTTTTCCTCGTAAACGTTCAATATTTTTTATTAATGTTTTTAATGCATATTCTTTTTACTTCCACTAATTTTTTTAATGCAAATCATCATCATCGTCATTTAATACAAGAATTATCTCACAAATTTTTCTAGTTATTATTATTATTTTTATTATTTTCGATCCACGTATTGTATATTTGTAAATTCTTTTATTTTTTGAAAATTTTATTTGGAACTTAATCAATATTTTTGTATAATTAATTTGATATATATTAAAATAAAGATAATATCATACTAAAATGGGTGGTGCTATATATATATACAAAGGGTTATACATTGAGTTAAATATTGCACTTAAAATTACATAACTATTAATTAATATATTTTTTAAAGAGTTTTTTTAAATAAAGTGGATGGATAGGTTCGTAATTTCAAGTGCAATGTGTAATCATTTATGTATACATATGAGTCTTTATAGAGCTTTAAAGGGCAGCTTAAAGAGTAAGAAGAGTAAGGAGGGAGCCCCATCTTTATTCTTAGTATAGGTTGGGGCCCCTCCGCTCCTTGCCCTTGATTGTACGAGGGTCGAGGGGGAAGCTATTTCAACCCACCACCGGAATGGAACTGGGCATATAGTATTTTCCTACTAAAACTTGATAATGGGTAAAATTACAATTGGATAAGAGGCATACCAACCCAACAAGGTAGTTATTATGATAGACACATCATTAATAAAACTTTGAGTGTGGGATGATAGATCTAATTATAACAATCTCTTCTCTAACTAAAAAATTGTAATAGATAATTACAATATTATTATTATTATTATGCAATCTTATTTAATACATGTATTACCTTAACAATTTTCTAAAATTATTTAATAATAATACATGTTATTGTTAGTAATTGATTTAATACAAAATTTCAATAAAAATGAGTATTTCAAAAATTAATAATGATACTGTTCATATTTAATACATGTATCACCTAACAATTTTCCTAAAATTATTTAATAATAATAATAATAATTTTTTCTTACTTGTAATATAATTTTTTTTTTTTAATTTCATGATGTCACACCGTGACTTTATGAGCTTTTTTCAAGGCTTGCCCTTTCTGATTCTATTCTTTAAACACGCCGACTTAGTTGGTGTGTTACATTAGAAACACAAATTCTCCACAATTGCTTTAATTAACCAAATGATATTTTGGATTTTGCTGTAAACAATGAAAAGCCCCAATTTGTTATGACCCCACATTATGAATCTCACCCAAGGAGGGTCTGTCTATTTTGAATTTGGGGCTCGGAGATAACCTTTTGATTTTTTGATTTGAGGCTCGTTGAGAGATAACCTCAAATCATTGTGAATAATTTTTTTTTTATTTATAATTTTATTCAAAATACTACCGCCCTAAACAAGATTATATCAAAAATCAAATCCCTAAGAATCTTATAGATTTATAATTCCAAATCTTTTGTTTGTTCAAATAAAAGATAAGTCAAAACTCCTAAAATAAAGAAAATCATATCCTACCTAAAATAGAAGACCCCACCCTAACTATGCAATGATATTATTATTCAAAGAAATATAAAACGACAAATCTTATTTCTAAATCAAGGATGAGATTAGAACAATTCATTGGGTATGTATAAGGCACATGACAGGAATCTAAGCCTTTTCACTTTGGACGATCCGAGGGGTTCCTGAAACGCAGGATTAATCGGAAACATCATACATTATGCATCTTGTGCCATTAATTGATCAACAACCACGAGTGCCACCATTGCTTCCACCATGGGAACAGCTACATAATGGAAGCAATTTATGAGAACGAATAGAAATTTTGGGGACAAAGACACCACAGTAAAAAGAAGTATTTGTTCAAAACGAAAACGATTTAAAAACAAAAAAATTTGAAGAAAAGTGACCAACCTCGAGGAACACATGGATCATGGCGTCCTCGTGCTATAAGTTCCATCTCTTGTTTGTCCCTACTCACGGTATTCTGCCTCCTCTGCACACACGGAACATCAAATATCAATCAAAATGAATCAATCACATCTTCAAGAGTTCATGGCTTCCCAAAGAGCATTGAAAAAGTCTCCATAAGCCCCCTTGAAAATTCCAGAACTTGTTGAGAGAAAAGCAAAACAAAGGTTTGAATATAGAACATGATTCCAGGCAAATAGTGAGATAGCTGAAGACATCATTTTGCTTCCTCTTCGACACAACAGGCAGTTCCATTTTCAAGTTACATCGACAGGGCATATAACCTACCCAAAGTCAAACAATATTTCTTTATGTATTTTAGATGCAATTCACTAGGCTTACATTGATATGATAATTAGAAAAAATAATGACTCGATGGCTTGATAGCACGGTCGTGCAAAGTAACATTTAGACTCGCAGATTGCTAACATGGCTCGCTTTGACCTTAAAAAATGCACAGACCCAGTACCAGGTGATATAAATTGTTCAAGAATTCTTAATTTTCAAAGAAGGGATGACAGAGACACACAACGCAGAAAAAGATATTAAGCAAAGGCACGTCCAAGAGAATGGAGCCAAAGCAGGGAAACCACGAAGGCAGGAAGAGAAAAAGAGATAACATACAGAGATTGTGGCTGTTGGCTTGAAAGCTATTCTCATGATAATAATTTCTTCATTTGACATTCCACCCTGAAAATGTATTGGGGAATCATAAACAGTAAACTTAGAAAGATGACAGGTATAACCTATACATTTAGTCCTTCAGAAAAAAAAAACACAACATACCTGTATCCCACCAGATCGGTTGGTTTTTGCCCTAATTCGAACAGATTCGTCCATGTGGAACTGGATATTATGCTCCCTGCCAGTCATGAAGAAAGTACCTGGTAGATTTCAACAAAAGATTATTAAACTTGGGAGAAAAATGTCTCCACGTTACGTTAATTATTATACAACACACCTGCAAACTATCAGCCGGTCATCAAATAAAGGAAACTCTAGATCATAAACATATATGATTTTGTACCTGCGAATCCACTGCCAAACTCAAAGCCCTTCGTTCCAGGTAGTGACAAAACAGCTTTGCCCAACTCTGCTTCAAGTTTGTTGAAGACCGGATAACCAAGCCCCTAGAAATATGCAAATGGGTGGTCAGACAGCTTTTTTGAAGAATTTTTAAAATCTACGAACGACGAGTATTGCAGTAAATTATAAAACACATTCCAATGTGTTGCTCGACAGTGGGTACCCGTGGAACATTCCGAGCAATGCAAGTGACAACGCCTTCGATAGAATCATCTCTCACTTTAACAGTATCAATAGCAGTAATCATTTTCTCAGCATACTCCGGATTTGGGCACCTTACAATATTACTCTCTATCTGCCAAAATTTGAATGATAACAAACATTACACCACCAAAATGGGCTAAAAGATGACCACATAAAATTAGAGGAATAAAAATATGGACAAAATTTATAAACAAAACACACATGTACAAGAGTTTCTCCACTATCATTTACGATATGTCGAGGAAAAGTAGGTAAATTCATATACCTGATCAAGTGTCACGGTCTCATGATCAACCAAACCTTCAGGAAGTACGACGTTGTGCACTTGTGAAACGTAAGCAAAAATCTGAAAGAAAAATTATCAGAATAAAAATGGTAAAGCTAAACAAAAGAAAAATATAGTAGTTGCATAATCAACTAAACATGTAAACACAAGACTTACCTCAGTTCCAGAATGTAGTTTTAAAATTTTCTTTGCAGCACCTCCTGCAGCAACTCTTCCAATTGTTTCTCTGGCAGAAGATCTCCCACTGTAGTCCTGAAAAATGAAATCACAGAAATGAAACTAGCCCCATTAATCCTATGGGTCTGCCTACCAGTCTTTTCGAAAATCAATTCTAGGCAGATTTCAATATCTTCATGTGTACATTGATGAAATTTCACCATTAAGTTCTAAATTGGACAACAAACAAAGACCTGTTTATGTACTTACATGCCCTCTTTGATCAGTATTGGGCACTTCTATCTTGATTGGAGATCCAGTGGTTAACCCTGCAGTAAGTACATTATATGTTACTACATTTTCAAGAACATTACAAGCAGTACATGCCTCGATAATAAGGGCACGGAAAGAAAAACATAGAGTTCAAGATAGCCTAATGAAAAAACGAACCATCAACAGTTCCTGAAGATATTTTGCATGTGTCAGTCTCCTTTCTAGGAGTAGTTATTCTGCTCTGACCAGGCCTCCTGAAGACACCGAATCCATCAATAAAGATTAGCCAATTGGAACTGAATATAACTCTGTGATTTCAAAGAGCAAAAGAAAGTTACATCTAACATGTCTTATCTCCAATTCTTTAATGATATAAGAACTGTTATCTCTGTTTTTGTCATCTACCACATCCAGTTACATACATTTTACGGCGGTGAGACAAAAACTGTCTTGGTTACCAGTGATTTCATAGTACAAGACAAAGCTGAATTTAAAAAAAAATTTGTTCCCAAGTAGGTTGCACTCACACAAAAAAAGAACAACAAAGAAGCTTAATTAAAATGCACCTCCTATCCAGATCAACTTGCAAATCAGCTTCTGTGAGGGGAATTCCAGGAGGGCATCCATCGATGACACACCCTACACCACCATCATGAGATTCTCCAAAGGTAGTAACACGGAAGTAAGTTCCGAATGTGCTACCAGAGGCTTGTATTTCTGTTGAAATTCAAACACGTTGTAAGAAGTATCCAGATACAACATGATTGGACTGTGCCAAACATGAGGATGGAATTTGGAATCATTCAAAACATTCTGTCTATAAAATGCTCGAAACAATTCCACAAATGTGATCTAGACTATAAATATGTAACTTGACACTTAATAAATTCACGACATTAATGTTGTAATTTTATCTATCTTATTCTCTTCATGCAACAATTCGAAACAATAAGGTTTCCATGAGTAAATATTATTAACTCAATGAATATATATATATATTTATTGAGTTAATTATATATATTAATTATTATTTGTAATTAATTGGGTTTTTTAATTTATTGATATATATGAGTTTTATTTCAAGTTATTTAGGCTTCTAAATTTTGTGTATGCATACACCATTTCATGGAACATTCAATATATTGAATGTTATATGCTATTGAGTAGAAAATAACATCATAAATACAAAGTAAATCTATAATTATGTACATTATCAAATTCAAAAATTTATACTTTATAAAATATAAAACAATTATTCAACAAGAGAAATGTTTTTGATTCATTAACCCATCAAATTTTCATGAAATTATTTATAAAATTTAATTTAATTATTGAAATACATAATATAGAAAATATTTATATGGATATTGATATATTGATTGATATTCAAACTTTTTTTAAATCATAAACAAGTTGAAAGATATATGAATAATAAAATATTAACATATATCTAATATATATAAATATATATGATTTTTATTCATATTTTTTTCAAATCCTGGGTCCGTCAAGACTGCATGGCCACAGAAACTTTCAAATGAATAACAAGAAATTAAGGTGGTCATCAAAGTTGGATAAGAAAAAGAGTGAATAATTAATAAAGATACCGAGGCGTTTGGGGTGCAGAGATCTGCGAGCTGGAAGCTGGAGGTTCTGAAATGGAAGAATGGACGAAGAGTGGAGGGATCCGACTCCGAGACGGGCGGAAGCAGATGAGAAGGGCTTGGCAAGGGTCGCCGCCATATCTCCGACGCGTTTGAATTGGTGGTTTTGCTACGTTGTGCCTCTGCTCTGTTCAATATATATAGGGAGGGGAAACCTTTTGGTGACTTGGAACATGCATATTTGGTAGATGTATTTATTTATTGTTTTTCTTAATTATTATTTTTATTTTTTCATTAATTGTTTTTCTATAATTTTTGTTTGTTATGTTATCACATTTTATCTTTTAAGTTTGTTGATTATATTATGTTTTAAATTTATCATTATTATTTGATTTATTATATTATATCTTTAAGTATATATATTGATTATTTTAAAAATAAAACCAGAACACTTAAATTTTAAAAAAAATCAACCAATATATATATATATTTTGGTTTACATTTATAAACTACTTGAATAAAATATTATAAAATATCATTTTTACATGTTTTTTTTAGCTTTTTAGATTTTTTAATTTATAATCATTTATTTGTAGTGTTGTCTAAAACTTATATGTTTTTTTTTAAAAAAAATAATGCAACCAAATTTTTTTTGTTACATTTATAAAGTACTTAAATAAAATGTGTTAAAATATTATTGTGGCATATATTTTTTAGATTTTATGATACTCTAATATTTACTTGTCTCAGTTAGCCACAAATTATATGTTTAAATTAAATTTATATGTCTTTATTAAATCTTCTAATTTTCTAATTCCTTTATTATCTTCTGGTCATTAATACGAAATTAAATATTGATTTCAGATATCTAATTATTTATTTATTTTTAAAAAAAATTATGGTTTTTATTTTAAAACTACTTAAAAATATATGATCAAAAAAAATAATGTGATGTACATTTTTATGTCTAAAATTTTCAATTTTATAACAATTATATCGTGATATTTGATGTTATATCGTGAGATTTTGTTTTGACTGTATCATGAGATTTGATAAATAAAATTTTTGTATCGATTTTTTATGGTTTAAGGTGTGTTGTACAAATTCGGTTGTACATGTAGTATTACTCTAAAATTTTTGTATCAAATTTTTTATGGTGTAATAATTACTGTACAAGTTTCGGTGTACCTTAAGCATTAATCTCATATCTTGTGGTAATTGAAAGCAAATTAATAATATTAATCAAAAATTCATTTCATGTTATTTTCAAGACCGATGTTGGAAAACTGGCGTTCAGATCAATCACGATTGATACCCGGTGCAGCGGAAGTTTAAAAATTTTATTATGGAACAATTCCATAGTGTGGGTATCAACCGTTTAACGATTAAATTATAAGTGTGTGTAAAATTAAATAACAATTATTAATTTTACCTTCAATCTCGAAGCGAGATTATTGGACACCACACAGATTTCTCTGCGCTTCTTGTATCTCCCTGGAACTGATGAACAAGCTTTCCTTCAATCAGGTCCACGAATAGAGGTTTAATCCCTCTGATAGATTGCACTAGAAAATCTATCAGAAGTTTTCTACGAAGAGAATAAACGAATTTGATTCGCTATTCCAGATTGCAATTCAAAATCACAGACCGGAATTTCTCACGCAGAGAAGGGAGGGTGTTCGGCCACTTTGAGAGAGAGGAGGCTAGGGTTTTCGAAAAACCTGTCTCAAATTATGACCTGTTGTGTGTAATTTCTGTACTGCAATAACTTATTTATAATGCAGGCCACTAACACCTTAGGGCCCATTAGTCATAAGTTGAGGCCCGACAAGCAAAGCCCGCATGTTCAGAAATTAATATAAAATTCATCGTGACTCTGATTGATAAACCGATTTCATCAATGTGCACAGAAACCATTTCTGCACATTTTAAAGTCAAGATAAATTTTCCTGAATCCGTATTCAGTGGTTTCCAAAAATGTCCATCCCTATGTCATTTTAGGAAATCCTACTCCCTTACTCTTATTTAAGAAGTCCAACTTCTTTATTCATTAAATTTAACTCTTTAAATTTAACTATCTCAACGGGGATTAAAACTCCATTACACTGTGTGACCCTCAATGGTTCAGGGATACAGCTAGCCGTGGGCTCACAACTCCTTGTGACTCGGAACAACACTTTCCGACTTGCCCAACGAATCATGGTAAAGCGCCTAGCAACATCGCCCCATGATTCCCTAGGTATCACTGATAGTGCCTACAAGAACCAGTAGATTTTGGTTAGCGTACAGTACGGTCCCTTCATCCATATATCCCGATCGAATCAACAACCATTGGTATATCGAGAGTCGCTCAAGATTCGATAACTATGCAATACATCTTGAAGATCAAATTAGTGACATCGCATGTGCTACTAAGAAACCATTTCTTAAATCACATCAAGTACTCTGGCCAGAGATTCGTCACACTAATATCTCCTCAGATCGCATAGGATATCCACACTCGCAAGTATGTGGTGAATCCTTGACAACAATGCATCGACTCCTATATGTGTTGTAACTGTACCCAATCCCGACACCTGATGACCCCCATAGAGTCGGTAAACGAGTCAAAGCACAGTACTAGCATATAGAGTCTCCATGATGTTTCAAGTAGTAAGGACTAATGGTGTACAACCAAAACCGCGGACTTAATCCACTCGATAAGTGATAACCACTTGGAAAGTCCGGATAGGGTAGTTCGATTATTCATCCTATGAATATCCATTTGCATGCTTCGAACATCTCCATGTTCCCTACCAATGAAACGTGGTACTCCGCATCGCAAATGCTAGTCTCAAACTCGAGCGA
This sequence comes from Henckelia pumila, assembly GCF_033568475.1. NCBI lineage: Eukaryota > Viridiplantae > Streptophyta > Magnoliopsida > Lamiales > Gesneriaceae > Henckelia > Henckelia pumila. Next base: position 40,902,712 of record NC_133123.1, on the reverse strand, counting down.
TCCTTATCCTTATTATCGGACGGCTCAATCGACTAGGAACAGTTTAGAATATACAGTGACTATAAGATGTATTTCATGATAGACATCCCCATGTTCTACCACATCTTACATACACTATAGTATATTCAAGGTCTTTATCAAAACAACAATAGTATATCATAATATAACAATATGAAGAAAGATAAAGTCATTGCCATTAAAAAATGTAAATTATATTAAACAAAAGATTGTTTATACAAAGAGTCATCAAAGCCCATAGCCACAAGTTGGCTCACTGGGCACCCACTCTTTCAACCGATACATCAAATATTCAAAATTTTAGCTATCTATTCTAATCTAAAAATTTAAAATTATAAAAAAGATGTGATATAAGTTAAAATTACATATAGAACTAATATCGAATATTCAAAATAAAATATATTATTAGGAGTGACAGACGTAAATATTTTAAAATATAGATAAAAATAATTAAATTTAAAAATATAGATAAAGATAGTATTGAAGATTCAAACATAATTGATATTTTAGAAATATTTTATGTTGATATTTTACTTCTTCGATAGATTCTTAACATATCTTTTATCTGTTTTTTGTACATAATTTATCATTTTTTTTCTAATTAAAATTAAAAATATTTTTATTTTAACATATGTTTAACATTTATGATAAATTTAAAAATATTTTTGTATATATATTTATATTTGCATTATTTTCGTAATATTATACTTTTTTATTAATTTTGAAATTAATAAAAAGATATTATAATATGAAACACATTCAAATAAAGATTTGTTATGTATTAGACATTATGTATTTAATTTGTTGTCATGACCCCTTTTTTCTATTATACCAATAATAATATTTAAAATCGAGAACATTGAAAAATCAGATCCCTGCAAATCATCAAGGGAGCTCGAGATCACAAATCTATCCATATATGCACTTCATGGGTGAAGATACCGATGGCTAGCTAATTGTATTTGTATCACATCCTTATATAAAGTTTTAAAGTCACCCTAAAAATATTAATTGATCAATATCCTCGGTTTTTTTAAAAATAATAATAATAATAATAATAATAATCTCTCCCTATATATAAAGAATCTCCCCCTTAGACACCATCTTTTAAATTGTCGAAATTGCCCTTATGTAATATAAATATTACAATTTTATTTTTATTTGTTTTTTTTTTTTTGAAATTTTGATATTTCAAATTTTCATATTTTTCTCAACTAAATATTGTAGATAAGATAAATTGATAAAAAAAAATTAAATTTTTTTAATATTATTTTATAAATGTTAAAAAATAAATTTAAATATTATTGAAAAAATAATATTTATATATAACATACAATATTAAATGTATTGTATGATTTTATGCACACGCAACGCGTGTGCGATTATGCTAGTAATAATAATAATAAAGAAGGTTAATTTGGCCATTTTGTTAAAATAACTCACCCGAAACTTTTTTTGATTCTTATTTATCATATCTTCTTACATGATATTTACAACATGAGATTTTGTTATTACAATCGTGAGATTTTATATTCAATGTATGATTAAATTTGATAAATAAAATTTTGAATAATGCTAGAGGTACAACCAATATTATCTCATACAACGATATTTACAACAATTATATCGTGAGTTTTTGCTATTATATCGTGATATTTTGATATTATATCGTGAGATTTTGATGTTATATCGTGAGATTTTGTTTTGAATGTATCATGAAATTTTATAAATAAAATTTTTAAATAAGATAAGTTGTACAATTTGGTTGTACATAGTATTACTCTAAAATTTTTGTATTAATTTTTTTATGATGTAATAATTATTTTACAAGTTTCTTGTACATAAAACATTACTCTCATATCTTGTGGTAGTCGGAAGCAAATTAATCATATTAATCGAAAATTCATTTCATGTTATTTTCAAGAACGGCATCAAATATTCAAAAGTTTATCTATCTATTCTAATCTAAAAATTTAAAATTATAAATAAAGATATGATATAAGTTAAAATTAAGATTACATATAGAAATAATATCGAACATTCAAAGAAAATATATTACTAGGAGTGAGAGACGTAAAAAAAATTAAAATATACATAAAAACAATTAAAATTAAAAGTATGGATAAATATAGTATTGAAAATTAAAAAATAACTGATATTTTAAAAAGATCTTATGTTAATATTTTACTTGTCTGTATTATATTTATATATTTTATTAAATTCTCAACATACCCTATGTCCGTTTTTTTTACATAATTTACCAATTTTTTTCTAAATTAAAATTAATTTTTTTTTTATTTTAACATATGTTTAACATTGTACAAGTTTCGTTGTACCTGAAGCAATACTCTCATATCTTGTGGTAGTCGGAAGCAAATTAATCATATTAATCAAAAATTAATTTCATGTTATTTTCAAGACCGAAACGATACATCAAATATTCAAAAGTTTAGCTATCTAATCTAATCTTAAATTTTTAAAATTATAAATAAAGATATGATATAAGTTTTTTTTTTAGAAGTGATATAAGTTAAAATTACATTTAGAAATAACATAGAACATTCAAAAAGAAAATATATTATTAGGAGTGACAGACGTAAAAAATTTTAAAATATAGATAAAAATAATTGAATTTAAAAATCTATATCTATATCTATATATATAAAAACAAGAAAGTATGCTAAAAAAAGAAAACAAACATTTTCCCGCCTAAAGTTTATTCTAAAATTAGTAAAAATATTGCATAGATAAAATAAAGATATTGTTGAATTTAAACTAGGTAAAGATAATATTCAAAATAAAACAAATATTATATTATAAGTGATAAAATATATTATCCAAAAATTTTAAAACATAGTTAAAATACTGAGTGATTTTTTAAAAAAAATTAAAAAAATTATTTTTCTTGATTTAACAAAATTGAAATTTTTCTTATAGCCGGTGTTTTGACTATCAATTATGTATATACACAACAAATATTAAAAAATAATATTATTAATCTATATCTATATAAAAGAATAAAAGTCTGCTAAAAATAGTTTTTCGTTCAAAAGTAATTTATAAAAATAGTAAAAACATTATCATTAATCATTAAATTTGAAAATAAAATATGGTTAAATTTAAAAGTATAGATAGAGATAATATTGAAGTTTAAAAAAATAATATTATGAGTGATAAAATATTTGATTTAAAAATTTTAAAATATATATATATAAATATGATTTAATTTAAAAAAAATAAAGTACTATTTATAGTGATCAAACAATTTTTTTTAATGTGGTTGTTTAGTATATATATATATAAACAAAAAAGTGACATAAATATAAATAAAACAAAATTTCAAGCCCAAAAGATATTTTCAAAAATATTAAAGATATCATAAAATTAAAAAATAAAAAAATATTATTTAATTTAAAATTATAGATAGAGAAAATATTGAATATTCAAAAAATAAGATGATATTATAAATGATAAAATATTTGACATAAAAATTTTAAAATATAGATAAAAATATAATTTAATTTAAAAAAATTAAAATATAATTTATCTTGATCAAAAAAAATTTAATTTTTGCTTTTGACGTTGGTTGTTTTGCCCAATAAAACAAAATTTGTACAACACAAAAAATTATACAGGAATTTAATATATAAAAATATCATGATAAATTAGATACAAAATATCGCGATAAAATAGAAAAATTTCAAGATATTAATATTTTAGATATCATTGTATATGATATTTGTTATACCTTTAGCAATTTTTATATATAAAAACATAAAACTCATATGCAAATATTTAAACTAAAATTTTTAAAATATAAGTAAAAAATATGATTTAATTAAAAACAAAATTCAAAATAGTCTTCTACAAAATTTAAATTCTTCCTCTTTTTATAAAAATCCGACAGATTTTTTTTTAAAAAAATAATTTTCATTATTAAACAAAATTTAATAAAAGTTTGATAAAAAAATTTCATTATTAAACAAAATTTAATAAAAATTAGTGATATTATATTTAATCTAGAAATTATAAATATACTTCAAAATACGATTGAAAAAATTTAAAATATTCTTTTTATCAAATAAAATTTAATATTATTTTTAATATGATGATTGATTTGTCTATATACATATGTAGATATACACAACAAAAATATTCAAAAAAATATGATGTTATGAGTGATATATTATTTAATATAAAATTTTAGAATATAGATAAAAATATTCCTGAAGTTAAACTAAATTAAATTTTTTTTTGTGATAAAAAAAAATTTATTTTTGTTTATATATATATATATATATATATATATATATATATATATAAGATGAAAAGATTTCTAAAATAGAAACTATAATATTTTCAACCGAAAAATTATTTTCGAAAATAGTGAACACATTATCATCAAACTTAAAAATTCAAATAAGATATGATTGAGTTTAAAACTATAGATAGAGATTATATAGGATATTCAAGAAAATATTATTTTGATTTGAGTGATATATTATTTGATTAAAGTTTTTTTAAAATATAGACAAATTTACGATTTAATTTAAATTTTTTTCGTTATAATAATTAAATTTTTTTGTTTATTTAATTTTATATAATTTATATATTAATTTTTTGTTTATATAAAAAACATTTTATACTAATTGTAAAAAGTTTAATGTAACTTATATTATTAAAATATTATGTATCTATATTTTATTATTTTTATTTTTATATTTTATATTTTTATATTTCAACTTTGAAATTTTAAAATTTAAAAAAATTATATTTTTCTTTTGTATAGAATACAAATATTGCATGCATCAAATTTATAATTATTGGGTAAATAAATCCCTTAGAAAATAACAAATTTTTTAATAAAAATATAATATGAAAATTAAAATATTAAAATAAGAAATTTATGAAAAAAATAAGGGCGGAAAACCTTATATATTTATAGATCTATAAACATATTAGAAGATGTCAAATAACTTATTTCAATTGCTTAAAACTGTTTTCTAAAAAATTTTCCAAAGAAATTTACAAAAATATTAAACTCTGCCACAAACCACTCCAACTACAATGAATTTAAATTGATTCCAACAATCTAAGGATTTGAAATCCGTTGTGATGACTTCAATTGTGGTTCAATAAATATCAAGTTGAATTTTTAAAAAAAGTTATATAAGCAATGAAGATATATTTATATCCGTATATTTCAAATTTTTTAATCCACTTCAACCTTAATTTATTTATATTTTAATTATTTATTCAAGCACTCATATTATGTCAATAATTACATAAAAATAACATTCTGTGCATCGCACAGGTGAGAATACTAGTATAGATAAAGACAGTATTGAAGATTAAAAAATAATTGATATTTTAAAAAGATTTTATGTTGATATTTTACTTCTCCGCATTATTCTTACATATTTTATTAAATTCTCAACATTCCCTTTGTACGCTTTTTGTACATAATTTATCATTTTTTCTAAATTAAAAGTAAAAATATTTTTATTTTAGTACATATGTTTAACATTTATGATAAATTTAAAAATATTTTTGTATATATATATATTAATATTTACATTACTTTCGTAATATTATAATCTTTTGTTAATTTTGACAATAAAAAATCTTATAATATCAAACACATTCAAATAAAGATTTGATAAATTATTTCTTGTATTAGACAATCTGTATTTAATTTGCTGTCATGACCCCTTTTTCTATTATACGAATAATAATAATTAAAATCAATAGAAAAATCACCACTAATAAATTTTTGCGTTCACGAAAATTCCACGTCAAATAATATTATGTCTAAAAAATTGAACAAATGAGGAGATTTTTCTTCCCTCTTATATCCCCACAAACAAAATAAAAAATATATATACGGATATTCGAATCAACCTGACTTGTAATAATATAATTTTTTAAATAAAAAATATTATTTATCAATCTAAATATTCGAGTTAACTCATTTCAAAGATATAATATATATCTGACTAGATATTTACTCATAAAGTATAATAGATATTAATCACATAATAAAGTGGTGTATTCGGTATCCTTTTGTGTCGTTCCATCTCAGTTATTGATAATATTAGTATTTCATCCGTGTGATGCACGGGCTATATCTTGTGTATAATATACTTAAATTGGATTAAATTAAAATTTTGACTATAAAAGTAAAATATAAACAAATTTAATTTTACAGTGAGTAATTAGAATAATGTTCAAAAAAATTTTAGAAAGGACAAAAACTCTTTAAACAAAAATATATTATGCAATGCACGTGATATTATTTGATACAGTTAATGATGAAAAATAATATTAAGAATAAACATTTGAACAAACAATCGAAATATCCATAATATATCATATAATTAGAAAACAAACAAATTATCTTATAAATTTTGAAAAACTTCCTTAAATACAACGTTTGTTGTTGAATTTTTCTGATTGGTTTTGCCATCACATATCAAGATTTTGAGACCCTTGAGATTGGTAACTCTAGATACGGCAACATACAAATGACCATGACTAAACACGGAATTTCTCAAAAAAGTCCTACATGGCAATTTGTTCTTGAACGACACATCTGAAGAACCACAACCACTGGTTCATCACCAATTGTATTAAAAAATGTCATCATTTTGTCCACGAAATTTTTTCACAAAGTGCATGGCAATTTGTTGTGCCTAAAAATTTATTGATAGACATGAAAGATATCGTAATTAAACTTTATAATCACCACAAAAATTAAATATTAAATTAACATTTTTTTACTCTAAATCTTTAATGGCAAAATCAATTAGCTTTGTAGGACGACCATTGATTTGTTTAGTTTTAGGGTTGTCTCTTGAAATCATTGTCCCAATCACATCTAGAAAAAAAAAAAAAAATTAACACATTAAAATATAATAAGAAATTTTAAGATCATTAAAATACACTTCAAGAATAAACGTACCAAAAATTTCAGATTCATCGATAACTTCTGCTGTCGTCAAATCTTTGAAGTTCTTGAATTCAAACATCTTTGATGAAAATTTGTGATCTTCTATTTCGCAAACATTGGTCTTATCGATTAGATTAAGTTTGTAAATGTTAGATGTGGTTTTGATTTTCATTTTATTTTGCACAACTATCATATTTTTGATAACATAAAGACGACCTTATTTGAGTATTGGCCTCAATTTGTCAATGACATTATTTTTTACAGTTGCATGTATGCGTATTCCCTGAAGTTGAGAGGAAAAAAAAAAGCTAAGTAAGGTTGAAGATAAAAATAAATATAAAAAAGTTAGTAAAAGCACAACAACTGAAATTTTAATAGAAAATAAATATAAATCTCATAAAGTTCGTGTACCTCAATATCTTGGAATATACATTCCATTGTTTGTTTTTCCTTGCTTTGGTATGGAGGTAGATTGTAATAGCGTATTAATCTTAACTTCAGCTCCTAGTTCCAATCTGAAAGATTAATATCACGAATAACTCGAAACAATGGTGCCATTTTGTATGTATTGAACGGTGATTATGTATACTGATTCGAGATTCTACGTGACAATTTGAAGAAGTTAAACGCTTCACAATTTAGGTGTTAAATATATGTTTATTTATACAATACTAATTGGGATCTAATCAAAATTAGAAATGTATCTATTTTTGTTATTATTTTTGATTTTATTGTTTTAGTTACATGTTGAAATATTATTAGTTATTTTGTTCCATTTTTTTATTATGGAGATTGCATAAATAAATTTATTTCTATTGTAGATAAATATATGTAATATTTATACGGTTTATACATGTTTATAAATCTATAAATTTTGGCATATCTAGAATAAAATAGTTTGTTATAAATATGGTTAATAATAATTCAAACTGAATATTTGAAAGCTTTGTATATGTCTGTTTTCAGTAAATAATATTTTATTTATCTTTGTTATACATCTTTAATATTATTTATCTTTGTTAAATATATGTTTATTTATACAATAATAATTGGGATCTAATCAAAATTGGAAATGTATCTATTTTTGTTATTATTTTTGATTTTATTGTTTTAATTACTGGTTTAAATATTATTAGTTATTTTGTTCCTTTTTTATTATGGAGATTACATAAATAAATCTATTTCTATTGTAGATAAATATATGTAAATATTTATACGGTTTATACATATTTATAAATCTATAAATTTTTGTATATCTAGAATAAAACAGTTTGTTATAAATATGGTTAATAATAATTCAAAATGAATATTTGAAGTTTTGTATACGTCTGTTTTCTGTAAATAATATTTTATTTATCTTTTGTTCAAAATATTTAATATTATATATATATATATATATAGATTATCGTGTATTCTATTATAGCAAATTGAATATTTACAGTTTTATATATGCAATGATCATGGAAAATCGTTTTAATATACTCTTTTAAAATTTGAACCTTCGTAAATATGATAAATATTGCAAACTAAAAATGTATTGAACGGTGATTATGTATACTGATTGATAATTTTACTTAAAATTTGAAGAAGTTAAATCTTCAAAATTTAGCATTTAAATATATGCTTATTTATACAATAATAATTTGGATCTAATCAAAATTGGAAATGTATTATATTTTTGTTATTATTTTTTATTTTATCGTTTTAATTACCAGTTGAAATATCATTAGTTATTTTGTTCCTTTTTTATTATGGAGATTACATAAATAAATCTATTGTTATTGTAGATAAATATATGTAAATATTTATGCGGTTTATACATGTTTATAAATCTATAAAATTTTGTATATCTAGAATAAAATAATTTGTTATAAATATGGTTAATAATAATTCAAAATGAATCTTTTGAGCTCTCTATACGTCTTTTTTTTTTAAAATAAATTTTTTTTATCTTTTTTTTTATCTTTAATATTATATATAGATTATCTTGTATTCTATTATGGAAAATTGAATATTTTCAGCTTTATATATGCAATGATTATGGAAAATCGTTTTAATATATTCTTTAAAAATTTGAACCTTCATAAATATGATAATTATTGCAAACTAAAATTTTTTTTGTTAATTATATTCAATTTCCATTCATGGTCCATCTTTCATATTATTAAATATAATCTTTGTATTTTATTAAAGAAAAATCAACCTCGGAAATTAAAGACATTTTAAATATTAAAAAGAAATTAAGTGATTCTTTCCTTTACGGTACATTTTATATGTAATAATTATTAAATCTTCTAATTTAGTTGTATTATTAAATAAATATATTAATTATTAAAAATTTTATATATTAAAGCATTTATTTAATATGTAAGAATTCCTAAAATTATTGAATTTGTGTAGAGTGTGTTAGGATCGAAATATGTGTAGAAAGGGGGGGGGGGGGGGGGAGGGGGGTGAATACACAATTGAAAATTATGCGGGTACTTCGATCTGATTTGTAAAACTCAGACAGAAGTTTTATTGCTTAAAACTTTTGATCTGCTTGAAAGATCTGAACAAGTCAGGCGGAAGAAATCTTTCTCACAAATTGAATGCTTAATAATACTAATGCAGATAAGATGAAATAAGTGCAGTAAAGAGATAGGCTTGTTTCTGGATGTTCGAAGATGAATTCTCCTACGTCACCCCTTCTTCTGTTTTCAGAAGGATTCACTAGAAAACTTTGACTTTATACAATCCATTTGTACAAATCCAATCCAATCAATCTTTTGATAGGAACTCCTAGCAATACTCTTTACTCGAAGCAGAACAACTTTTCTACTTAGAGTTTACAAGGTGAAGCGACAGAGTATGCTTCGATGATTTGAACTGGAAAGCTGTAGCTTTGATCTTGATCGATTTGAAGTGTTTCTTTGAGCTTGATCGATCTGTAGTGTTCTAAACTCAGAATATTGAGACTTTGATCTGATGAGATAAGTATCTGAGTTGGTGTATTGAGTGAAGGCTTTTTCAACTTTGATTTGATTGCTTTGTAATTTTCACTCTTGGTCTCGTGTCCTGAATCTCCGAAATACTTGAGTATTTATAGTCTTCAAAAGTAGTCAGTGAGCCGTCAACAATTTCTGATTTAGAGCTGCCAACCTATCTTATTCATAGCTCACAGATCTTGACTTTAGAACGTAGGCCGATTAACGTTCAAAATCTCATTAAATGATTTTGTCGTTTTCTTCAACGGTTAGAATCCGGATGAGGCTTCGATATGGTTGATGACTTTATTGCGGTACTTTGATCTGGCAATCTTTCATAGATTATAATCTTTAATCTTTAATCTTTGATGAGTCTGATTAATTTACTTGGTTTTGTTTTGACTTGTTATCACCGAAATTCTTCAACAATTTCCCCCTTTTTGGTGATGTCAAAACCAAGTTAATATCCAGATCAAAAAATATGAAGACTATCAACGAAAAGACTTTTCCAAAGGTTTCTGACAAAGATCAAAAATAATTTTAGACAAAATAAATGTCGAAAATTAATTTCTCAGAGGATTCCTTGACTTGATCTGCTTGTCTTTGCTTTTCTTCTGATCTGAAAATTTTTACTTCTTTCCCTTGCCTTTGGCTCTTGACTCAGTAAATTTTTCCCCCTTTTTGGCATCACCACCCTCAGATAAAAGATCTAGGATAACTGTGAGTTGGGTACCAAAAGTGTCATGAATCTGCTTGTTGTGAGCTTCAGTGGAGGCTTCTAGACTGTCAAGCTTCCGAAGAATATTTATATATTCTGCAGTGTGTTGCTTTCGAACGTACATAACAGATTCACTTACGTTGTTTACCATTGTCAGCACATGTGATTTGAAATCACGAAGCTCAGTAGAAGTTTGCAACTGATTAGCTTGCATTTCATTGACTATGGTAGAGATTTGAGCGAGTGAATTAGTTAAGTGTTGTTCTGGTCTGTCTTGGATCAACTGAGAAGAAGGCTCAGTGGCGTCAGAAGAAGTAGAAGCACAAAGTTGAATCAGAGGAGCAGTAACAGCAGGAGGTGTAGGAGCAATATCCCTTATAAGCTTGTAAGTCTTATCTGGATCTGTGATTGAGATCTCCGAAAGAGAGGAACATGGAAGATTCAACTGGTCTTTGAACATAATTGTAATAGGCCTGAACATACTATGAATAATATCAGTTCTAACTATCTCAAAGATAGGAGGCAGATCCATTACCAGTTGTTCAGAAGAGTCTGTCACCAGGGAAGCATCAGATAAGAGAGAACTTTGTTCTTCATTTGAAACAAATGATACCATTGCTATGTTCGGATCAAAATCAGAGGTCTTTGTTCGTTCTGGAGAGTCCATGATAATATCTTCAATAAAGGAATCATCCGGAATAGATGTATCAACTTGCAATTCATCTTCAACTTGTTCTGCAACAGAAATAATAGTTTCATCTGGTAGAATGTGGAGAACTGTAGATGCAGCTAGTGTCACTTCTATTTCCTTCTCAGTGGTTGAAAGTTCAGGAGGGACAGAAGAGTCAGGCTGATCTGTATGATCAATTGATGTATCTTCAAGAACAGTAGAAATTAGTGGTTCCTTGGATTGAAATTCCTGAGCCAACTGATCTGTGGGAACAACATCAATGACTCTTCTGGAACAGAAGTATCCTTAGCTGATGAAATGCTTGGATTGATTGGTTCGACAGAGAAACTAATTTCATCCATCAATGATTGTTCATCTGTATCAGATGGAGGAGCGGAAGAGGGAGGTTGAACTCTGTCTGATGCTTCTGATGGAAATTCTTGTCGCATAAGTTGAGCATTTGCTGTCATCAGATTAGCATCGTTCTCCAGTTGGTTATATGCGGCGGTCTTATCAAAGATATCCAGACTGGTTGGATTGAACTTGGTTCTTTGTGTTCGAATGAGGTGTCGAAGAGTGCTTTCCCGTAGCCTAAGTTGAACAAACTCTCTTCTGTTCAAGGCTCTTGACACAATCTTAGTTTCAGCCCATTCAAGGATCTTATTTTCAAGTGCTGCAATCCTGTCCAGTGTGTTCAATTCCTTGATGTTGAAGAAAAGATCCTCAGTTCGATGAAAGACCCATTTGTCAAACAATTTCATTTTTATATCCACATTTTTGATAATGTGTTCAGCAGTCAGATCAATAAACCTTTGAATGTTTGACAGAAGATTTGGTACATCATCAGGCTGTTTGAAAAATCCGGACTGGAGCATGGAAATATTGAGCTGAGTTACTGGTGGAACAACATTTTCCACAAAAGAGAGGGGAATAGCTGGAATTGATGCAGGTGGAATAGGCAGTGGAATCCGAGGAGGAAGCCTGACTATTCTTCTTTTCTTCTGCGGATGAGGTGAGATAACAGCAACCAGAGTAACTTGATCCGATTCAGATGATTCGGATTCAGATGAGTAAATTAAAGCTTTTCTCTTTACTGTAGTCTTTCTTATGGGAACATTTCTCCTAAGAGGTGTATCTTCCTTTGTTGATGTGATGGCCAGAGACTTGGATTCATCCTGGAGTGTTAAATCCTCAATATCATCGGAATGAGATGAACCACGCTTGAAAATAATCAATTGCTTAACTTTGTACATATCAATGGCTCTTTCATTTAAAGTCTTGTGCGGATGAAGTGCAGATGAGGGTCCCAGATAGATATTCAGATCATTCAAGATATCTCCTATCTGAACTGCAAATCCTTGAGATTGTTCTGCAGGAGCAGTTACCATAGCAGATAGAACTTTGAACAGAACAACTGACCAATTTACGGTAATACCAGCAGAGATAGCAACCATAACATCAAATTTTTCAGATGTAATTGCATCGAAAGAACCTTCTTTGGCCAGAAGAGATTTGGCCACAATATCGTGCAAAACCCTGAATTCCATCTTTAATTCCTTCTTCTTGCAAGGAATGCGGACTGGTTTGTTTGTCAAAGAGTACATGCTCTTCATCTGCTTCTTTGTTTCAGTAGAAATTGATGAAAAATCTGTGATTCCATGTCTTGGCAAATCGAACGAAGAAGTGAAGAGGGTAGATGTAATGCGGACGGATTCTCCACCAAGACTTGCAGAGATGGAGTCTTCTTCAACTTTGGCCGTCTGGAAGAACTTGGGTAGGGCTTTCTTGTAAAGCAATTTCCCACCTTCGAGAAATTTCCGCAGCCCAGATGCATCAATCGTTCTGAACATATCCACCAATCCTTGATCTTTTAGATCGAATATGGTGTGAAAGTCGATGAGAAGAACGTTTTGGGTAATGGGTGTCATCTTGTTCCTGCAAAATCGAGAAATAAATGCGAGTTATCTGTTCTTTGCGAAGAAGAAGTAATTTAGGGCTCAGAAGAATGCGGAGTGTTGAAGAGGCAATTTTTTTTTTTCGATAAGTTTTAAAGGCCTAAGCACGTGATAGATGACGTAAGCAACTTTTCAAATTCAAAAAAAATACAGCTGAGAGAGATGTCAAGCACGCGGTAAAAGAAATAATATTAATAAAGTCTCGGGAATGCATATCGTCATTAATAAATAAATGCGTGAATAAATCCCTTATAAATAGACCACTCGGATGTATCTTTCGAGTATCCTATTTCATACTTAAATCATAAACTCTGATAAAAAAAAATGAGTTCTAATCTGTCTGTTGAAAAGTTCAAAGAAGAACTTCAGGAATTTATCCTGAAGTGGGTTATGCGACTCTGGTTTAAAGTGGAATAAATTCGGATGTATCATCAAGCGGTGTTTCCTCCACGCAAGTATGAGGATGTTTGCGAGCTTGAGGATCGTAAGGACAAGTATAAGGAGTTGCTGGGTGCTATAAGCGTTGAGGAGATCCTCTCGAATCAGGGTGTTTCTTTTTTGATGTATAGGAAATAAGTGAAGGTCCTCACTCATCTGATCGATGCAGGTGAGTACAAGGGTAGGCGCTTTGATCCGGTTATGCTGAAGTGGTTGAACAGGTGGCGTCTGGATGCTGATGTGAGTAAGAAGATCTGGGGGCCAATGAGGGAAAATCTAGAATATTAAGTTAGTTTGAAAAATGTAATGAAGCCTTTTTGAGGAATTCAATGAAATATTATGTTTTTCTCCTATGTTTTGAGTGCGATTTAAACATAATATCTAAGAACTCTTAAACAGTAAAGAAATTATCCAGATGAAAGTTCAATTAAACATTTCATCTTTTGTAGTGATCCTGAATGAAATCACCTACTAACTGGCAACCAATAGCATGCATTAAACTTAATACAGCAAAATACTAAACAGAGTAAAACGTGCGGAAACAAAACCATAATTTACATATCAGCTTAGTAATATAATCCAGGCTTAAATCTGTAGTGATACAACAAAATCAAAAACTTAAAGGTAAACATTATACAGCTATATCGAATCTTGCTGTATAATAAACTCCTCAAGGCTCCTGCTCCCTAGTCCTGCCTTGAACCACCAGCTCTGTCCATCCTGCGACCTGCCCCATGGAATAGGGTGTCCAAGATAACAACTAGGACGTGAGCGCTAACGCCCAGTACATAGACATGAGTAAACATATGTATATAATGCATGCAACATGATGACTGGTAAAGGTTCATCCGAAAAGTCATGCTCAGAACCGGCGCCTGACCGGCTAAATCGGTTTGATAAAAATCTACTGGCAAGCGCACCAGGTCAAGTAATAGTAAAGTGGACTGAGAGTCCAAGTATCGATCCCACAGGGACTGCAGTCAATTCTCAAGAATTAATTATTTTACTTAATCTAGACAAAATAATAGAAGGATTTTGAATTAAATAAAATAAGAATATAAAATAAAAACTGATTAAGAAATAAAAATAAAAATAACTGAAGATAAAAATAATTAAGACAAAGACAACCAAGACACACGTAGGTACCGAACAAATCACGTAACATGTAGTCGATTTAGGACTCAGATTTAATCTTAATTCACGGGAATTCTCCTAATTTGTACAAAGGTCTATTTCTAGAACAATCAAACCTATTCAAATATTGATGAACTAATCTTTCGTAATTCTAATCAAATTTGAATGCATTAAATATTTGTGAAAATTCAGTTTACACCCAAACCGCACACTGAAATCGAATTCTATTTCTAGTCGGTTTTACAATATGTTAATTATCAGAGTGATCAAAATCAAAACCTCCTCTGTCGATTTGGAATTGATTAACATGCAAGCAAACAGTTGATCAGACTATTCCCAAGACAAATATAAATCTGACAATCAATAAAATAAAATCAAATCTAAAAAATCCCAAACAAACATCCAAGTTTTCTACATGAATTTGTTCGGCCCAATCACGTCGTCTTGGTTGAAAATAAACTACTCAATAATTAAAAATAATAATTCAAAAATAAAAATAAGAAGAAGAAAAGAAAGAAGAAATCTTCTCTCCCAAGCCTTGTAGCCGCCTCCTCTGTGTTGTGCGCTCTGGAGCTTCCCCAAACCCTCAAAATATGTTATATCTTGTATATATATGGTCCGGAATGCCTATCAGTTAATTTCCTCTCAAAACAAAGATTTTTCGGAACACATATGACCCCCGAACACGCGCGTGTTGTACGTCGGACTCGCGCGTGCGCAGTACAAAAAATCTGCGCCGAGCGACAATTTTCAAAAATTCATATCTCGAGATCTAGCCGTCGGATTGAGCTGAAATTTGGACAGCAGCTTCAAAACATCTTTCACTTTAATCTGAACGGTGGAGATTGGATTTCAATGTCTCTAAAATTAAATATGATTTTTCGATCAAGGCTGCTCCGTAATTCACTCTTCAAAAATCCATTTTCCTACAAAATTAACCCAAGGAGTGAAATACACACACATGCACTAAAACACATAAAAAAACATAAAAATAATATGAATGCACACAAAATAGATATAAAAATAACATGAAATAATGCATACAAAATGCACTTATCAACACCCCCATACTTAAACCTTGCTCGCCCTCGAGCAAGACATGAAAAAACAAAATGCAAACAAAAACATAAGTAAGGATGATTCATGAGAGTGCACAGCCTCCGAGAAGTTTAATCACAAAACATAAAACACAGACATGCTCTCAACTTTTCATAATACACTTTCGGTTTTACGTACGTGTGTGTGTGAAATGTCATTCCAGTTTCATGCAAATTAGACCGAATTCGTCTCAAATCTGCTTAGCGACCTATGACAAATCAGTGCAATTTTCACTCTTCAAGTGCCCATTCCTTCCAACGACCTCTAGACTAAACCCACCTCCCTTGAGATAATGAATTACACACCTCCGGATTTTGCACCCGGTATTGCATTAGCCCCAATAATTACCCGCTGACTTAGCTATAACTGGCTAGGATACGAAAAATCATTCTATTTTTTCTTTCTAATCCCCTCGTCTATAGCCCGGATGGAGCATCAATCCCATTTAACCCGCATACTTA
Organism: Henckelia pumila; assembly: GCF_033568475.1. Lineage (NCBI taxonomy): Eukaryota > Viridiplantae > Streptophyta > Magnoliopsida > Lamiales > Gesneriaceae > Henckelia > Henckelia pumila. The sequence continues at coordinate 40,886,305 of NC_133123.1, read as the reverse complement.
GCCTTAAATTTAATCTTTTATAGGATTTTAATCCTTTCAAGGCCCGGATGGAATTGTAAATTTTTTTTTCTAGGTGCGCCCAAGATCATAAGTGTAAACTAGAGTCTCATCAAAATTCATAGAATACAATCAAGATCCACAAACCACCTATTGCCGTGCAATGGTCAAACAGACAGAAACTTCATCAAATCTTTTGTTACAGTCCACTGGTCTAACATTAGTGCTTAAAAATATTCACGGTTCAACCTACAGTTTCTCATGTCCAGTCAAGAGCAAAATTTTTCAAAAAAACATTTTTTCAAATAAACTTCATCATCATTGGCTATTATGACTCATCTCACTCATGCAAGACTAAACAAACAACAAAACATAATGATATGCATGAATACAAACTATATGCAATAAACTATACCAAATGAATGCAAACAACAACACAAACAAAACTAATCTACCCCCCCATACTTATCCAAAGCATTGCCCTCAATGCTTCAGAACAATAAACAGAATGCAAGACAAACAAAAACACAATGAAAACAAAAATAACACTCCCCTGGTTTTCGATGCATTCTCTTCCTTCTTGACAGTATCCTCTGGGACGGTATCAACAGTCTAGATTATCGGCGGGCATGAACAACTGGCATGGGAAAGAAAACAAAATCAAATAAAAACAAAATATAAAAAAAACAAAATAAAAACAAAAGCAAAAACACTGGGTTGCCTCCCAGTCAGCGCTAAAATTATAGTCTATAGCCCGACTATGCAGAAGCCACCATCAAAGAGCGGCTGCCGCCCATAGTAAGAATCATACGATTCTACGTATGGGTTTTGAATTTCTTCGCCCTCAAGCTTGGCGTGATATTTGCAGTTTAAGCTTGTCAGTCCAACAGTACTCGGCATGAAATTTTTCCTTTGGAAAGAGACTCTGATTCTAGGCTGAAGCTCAAAGAGGATGTAATACTGTGGAGGTGGCGTCAATGGCAAAAAAGTATCTTCTAACGGTGTACATAAAACGACCACTGACGAGGTAAAATCTCTCTCCTTGTATGGTTCTTCCTCCTCCACTATCATGTTTGGCTCATCCTCACAAGAAGATTCCTCAAAAATGATTTCTTCATGCTCTGGCTCAGTTACTTCACTCAATTGGCAGATATCCAAAATTGGTTCTCTAATAAGAGCAATCTGTTCATCCAAAAGACTTATGCGGCTTTCTAAAAATTGATTTGACTCTGTCTGCTGTCGCACAAGATTTTCCAACTGAGCCACATAATCTTCGGAACGCCCTATGCAGTCTTCTTGATGCTCCGGTGGCTGGTTCGCAAAATTTTTAGAGTTGATATCTGGAGGATATTGGTGACTCCAACCCTGCAGTGAAGGATCACAATGCCAATGGTAGTCAAAATCTGCCATATCATTTAACAAGTGCATCACACTGTCTTCATCTCTTCTAAACAATTGACTGCCAGTGGCCAACGCTCCATAATCCACCCAACTTCTTGTAATCTCATCCAAACCACCATAAAAAAATTGAGTGAGGGTGTAGCTCGAAAATTTATGGCATCGAAATCTGTTCGCCAAATCATTGAATCTCCCCCAAACAGCATAGAATGGCTCCAAGTATTGCTGGCCAAATCTTGTGAACACCTGATGATGATCCATCTCCAAGTACCTCACAAGAAAAAGAAAAAAAAATCAAAATTAAAATAAAATATAATAAATAAAAAAAACGAAAAGATAGAAATAAAAAAAAAATGTCTAGCCTCAAGCAAATAATCTATCCTAATATCAACTAAACAGTCCCCGGCAACGGCGCCAAAAACTTGACCGGCTAAATCGGTTTGATAAAAATCTACTGGCAAGCGCACCAGGTCAAGTAATAGTAAAGTGGACTGAGAGTCCAAGTATCGATCCCACAGGGACTGCAGTCAATTCTCAAGAATTAATTATTTTACTTAATCTAGACAAAATAATAGAAGGATTTTGAATTAAATAAAATAAGAATATAAAATAAAAACTGATTAAGAAATAAGAATAAAAATAACTGAAGATAAAAATAATTAAGACAAAGACAACCAAGACACACGTAGGTACCGAACAAATCACGTAACATGTAGTCGATTCAGGACTCAGATTTAATCTTAATTCACGGGAATTCTCCTAATTTGTTCAAAGGTCTATTTCTAGAACAATCAAACCTATTCAAATATTGATGAACTAATATTTCGTAATTCTAATCAAATTTGAATGCATTAAATATTTGTGAAAATTCAGTTTACACCCAAATCGCACACTGAAATCGAATTCTATTTCTAGTCGGTTTTACAATATGTTAATTATCAGAGTGATCAAAATCAAAACCTCCTCTGTCGATTTGGAATTGATTAACATGCAAGCAAACAGTTGATCAGACTATTCACAAGACAAATATAAATTTGACAATCAATAAAATAAAATCAACTCTAAAAAATCCCAAACAAACATTCAAGTTTTCTACATGAATTTGTTCGGCCCAATCACGCCGTCTTGGTTGAAAATAAACTACTCAATAATTAAAAATAATAATTCAAAAATAAAAATAAAAAGAAGAAAAGAAAGAAGAAATCTTCTCTCCCAAGCCTTGTAGCTGCCTCCTCTGTGTTGTGCGCTTTGGAGCTTCCCCAAACCCTCAAAAATATGTTATATCTTGTATATATATGGTCCGGAATGCCTATCAGTTAATTTCCTCTCAAAACAAAGATTTTTCGGAACACATATGACCCCCGAACACGCGCGCGCGCGCGGCATAGGCCTCGCGCGCACGCAGCACATAAAAACAGAGGCCTGTACGTCGGACTCGCGCACGCGCAGTACAAAAAATCTGCGCCGAGCGACAATTTTCAAAAATTCATATCTCGAGATCTAGCCGTCGGATTGAGCTGAAATTTGGACAGCAGCTTCAAAACATCTTTAACTTTAATCTGAACGGTGAGATTGGATTTCAATGTCTCTAAAATTAAATATGATTTTTCGATCAAGGCTGCTCCGTAAGTCACTCTTCAAAAATCCATTTTCCTACAAAATTAACCCAAGGAGTGAAATACACACACATGCACTAAAACACATAAAAACACATAAAAATAATATGAATGCACACAAAATAGACATAAAAATAACATGAAATAATGCATACAAAATGCACTTATCAGCGCCACATGAGTGCTGCCACCGCACGAATCAACCTCTGGGTGCAACCACACTCGTCTAGTACACCAGAGTAGACAGACATAAATGCCCCCGCCGTCGCGGTACTCTCAATGACAGACTATCGAGTATAGAGCTGAGCGGCTCTATAATCAGGTATAACAAGGAATAGGCTTAACGTGTATATGCACATGACATATGAGTATGGAAAACGGTAAATCATACATCATGCCATATAATAATGCCAAATAAATGCAACATATTAACATGTATACTCGCTGGCAATCTCAGTCAATGTGTGCGTACCTCTAGGCTAGTTCAAGTAAAGTAGATCCTAGGTTCCAAGCCTATATTCAAAAATTCACCGTATCACTACACAAGTTCTATAAGCCTTAAATAAGCTAATAAGTACTCCCAAAACTTAAATAGATTCCCGGACCATACCTTCGTCCGTAGATAGCCCTTTGTAGACGCTAGTCCTGGATGACTATAACCACAACTTGGTTATTCCAGAACCTCTATTATAACCGATAGGGCCCTCAAGTGTATAACTCACACTATATAACTGAAGAAGGAAACTCGGAAATTTGTATTTCAAAATGAAATCGAACGAGCCCTATTTATAGGAAAATTTCCGGACGAGTTCGGATCTTCCGAACCTGAGTTCGGATCGTCCGATCCAACTCACTGTCTGCATGCGAGACACGTCAAGTTCGGACCATCCGAACGTCTCTTCGGGTCGTCCAAAGTGGCCTAAATCCAACACTTGTCAAAACACCATGCTGAGTAATCCTGCTTGCTTGGCACAAGGGAGTTCGGGCCGTCCGAAGTCCTCTTCGGATCGTCCGAACGTGCCTTAACTCCAAAGTCAACAAGCTCACCTTCGGAGCCCCCGGTGGTCGAGTTCGGGTCGTCCGAAGTCATCTTCGGATCGTCCGAACTGGCTCAGAAAATGAAATTCCAATTCTTAATTCTAAAGTCCGACTAAACCTCGTAATTGGTTAATTACCAACCCTTAATCATGTTTAACATATTATTATCTTAAAATGGTTTCTGGGTTACTACATTCTCCCCACCTTTAGACATTTCGTCCGCGAAATAACATCTAAAGACAAATCAATATAACAATATGAAACATCAAACCATGTTTTATTACAACAACTGTAATTACATCTTACATGGTAATCAAAAGTACAAAGCAAACAACTCAGGATATTCCGCTTGCATACGACTCTCAGTTTCCCAAGTTGCTTCTTCAACGCCTCGGCGCTGCCACTGTACCATCACAAGTGGTATAGTCTTGTTCCGTAGAACTTTCTCCTTCCTGTCTAGGATACAGAGTGGTCGTTCAAAAAATGACAGATCTGGCTCTAGCTGAATATCAGTAGACTGAATCACATGAGATTCGTCAGCTATGTACTGTCGAAGCAACGACACGTGAAAAACATTGTGTATACTGGAAAGAGATGGCGGTAAAGCCAAACAGTATGCAACATCTCCGATCTTCTCCAGCATCTGGAAAGGCCCAATGAAACGAGGAGACAACTTGCCTTTCACACCAAATCTTATCACCTTCCTGAAAGGTGATACTCGTAGAAAAACATATTCACCAGGCTCAAACTGAAGTGGCCTGCGACGAATATTCGCATAACTGGCTTATCTATCTTGAGCAACTTTAATCCTATGTCTGATCAAATCTACCTTGTCTACAATCTGCTGCACCAATTCAGGACCCTCAACTTGTCGTTCCCCGATTTCATCCCAGAATAACGGAGTACGACACCGTCGACCGTACAATGCCTCGAAAGGTGCCATATCAATACTACGATGATAACTGTTATTGTAGGCAAATTTGATCAAAGGTAATTGATCCTGCCAAGATAAGCCAAAGTCCATGATAGACGAACGTAGCATATCCTCCAACGTACGAATCGTCCGCTCTGACTGCCCATCAGTCTCCGGATGATACGCCGTGCTCAAACTCAGAGTGGTACCCAACGCCTGCTGAAAACTACCCCAAAAACGTGAGGTAAATCGTGGATCTCTATCACTGACTATACTCACTGGAATCCCATGCAATCGCACTATCTCCTGGATATATAAGCGTGCCATGCGATCATAATAATACTCTCGGTTATAAGGAATGAAATGTGCTGATTTCGTCAAACGGTCAATGACAACCCAGATAGCATCACACTGACGTGAAGTCATAGGCAAGTGGGTAACAAAATCCATAGTCACATGCTCCCCCTTCCATTCGAGAATCTCAAGATTCTGCAGTAATCCACGTGGTCGTCGATGTTCAGCCTTGACCTGTTGACAAACCAAACATCTCGAAACAAACTGATAAACACTTTGCTTCATCCCCTTCCACCAGAATCTAGTTCGCAAGTCCTTATACATTTTCATACTTCCAGGATGAACTGATAATCGACTCCTGTGAGCTTGAGATAGAATATCATTTCTGAGCTCCGCATCATTAGGTACAACCACTCGATTAGATAGGCACAATAAACCATCTTCCTGAAAATGGAATCCAGATGTATTAACTCCATTGGCCAGACGTGCCAAACGCTGAGTCTTAACATCAGATATCTGAGCATCTCTGATCCGAAAATACAATGCTGGCTCAGATAAAATAGTATACAATCGAATCCCATTCCTCCCTTTCTTGTGCTTGAGTGTAAAACTCAATGAACAGCACTCTTGAATCATATGAGATATTTCATTAGTCTAAAGTGCAGAAAGTCTCACCTGCCGACTCAAGGCATCAGCAGTAAGATTAACAGAACCTGGATGATATTTGATTTCACAATCATAATCCTTCAAAAGATCCATCCAGCGTCTCTGTCGCATATTCAACTCTGCCTGAGTGAATAAATACTTCAAACTCTTGTGATCCGTAAATATCTCAAATTTCTCGCCATAAAGATAATGTCTCCAAATCTTGAGCGAAAATAACAAAGGCGGCTAACTCGAGATCGTGCACTGGATAATTATTCTCATGCGTCTTCAACTGTCGAGAAGCATAGGCAATAACATGTCCATGATGTGTCAAAAGGCATCCTAACCCCTGACCAGAGGCATCAGTATAGACAACATAACCTCCTGATCCAGAAGGTAGAGCTAGCACAGGTGCAGTAGTAAGACGTCTACGCAGCTCATGAAATGACTCCTCACAATCCGAGGACCAAATGAAGGTAACATCTTTTCGAGTAAGCTGAGTCAAAGGCCTGGCCAACTGTGAAAAATTCTCGATGAACCGACGGTAATATCCAGCTAGACCCAAGAAACTACGAATCTCAGCAACCGTCGTCGGACGAGACCAGTTCAGCACTGCCTCTATCTTACTAGGATCAACAGATATCCCTTCACTAGAAATCACATGACCGAGAAACACTACCTGATCAAGCCAAAATTCACACTTGCTCAATTTCGCATACAACTGCTTATCTCGTAACGTCTGTAAAATAATCCTTAGATGCTGTGCATGCTCATCCTTGTCATGAGAATAGACAAGAATATCATCTATGAAGACGATGACAAATCTATCCAGATATTCTCGAAATACCTGATTCATCAGATTCATAAAGACTGCCGGTGCATTCGTCAAACCGAATGGCATCACCAGAAACTCATAATGCCCGTATCTGGTCCTGAAAGCAGTCGTAGATATATCTGAGTCTCGTACCCGCATCTGGTGATATCCAGATCTCAGATCTATCTTAGAATAAAAAGAAGTACCCTGTAATTGATCGAACAGATCATAAATCCGCGGCAAAGGATACTTATTCTTGATGGTGACACGATTCAACTGCCTGTAATCAATACATAATCGCATCGATCCATCCTTCTTCTTGACAAATAACACAGGTGCTCCCCACGGAGAAACACTCGGACGAATATATCCCTTATCAAGCAGATCCTGTAACTGCTGTTTCAATTCCCTCATCTCTGACGGTGCCAGACGATAAGGTGCTCGGGATATAGGCGTAGTTCCTGGTACTAGATCAATACCAAATTCCACCTCTCGAACCGGAGGAAAACCAGGAATCTCATCAGGAAATACGTCAGGAAACTCGCTGACAACCGATAGCTGATCAATACCCGGACTACTCGCGGATATATCAACTGCATAAATGAGGTAGCCCTCCCCACCTGACTCCAAGACATGACATGCCTTCAGAGCCGAAACAAGTGGCATCAGAGGACGCGCACCCTCACCATAAAAGTACCAGCTATCACCCTCAATGGGATGAAACTATACCAGATGCTGATAACAATCTACAGTAGCGTGATACAAAGTCAGCATATCTATTCCCAAAATACAATCAAAATCTGTCATCGCTAATATCATCAAATTAGCCGATAACACATTACCCTCAAACTCCAGAAGGAAACCCTTCACTAGATGCTTAGTTACTACCTCCTGCTCCAACGGAGTAGATACAACTAAATCCATATCTAATGATACATAAGGTAATCTATGTCTCTTAACGAAGTGACTAGAAATAAAGGAATGCGATGCTCCAGTATCAATTAAGACAAGTGCAGGAATACCACATAACAAAAATTTACCTGCCAACATGCGATCGCTTCCCTCAGTAGCCTGCTCCTGAGACAGAGCAAACACCTGCCCTTGCGTCTGGGGACGAAAACCAGAAGAACTCTGTGGTGCTGGCTGCTGACGTGGAAAAGTAGAAGCCTGAGATCCAACCTGGGATCCCGATCCACTAGCAGAACCCATACGCTGAGGACAATCTCTCCGCAGATGTCCCTGCTGACCACAAATATAACACGCCCCAGTAGCTCTCCGACATGAAGCTGCAGGATGCTTCCCACCACAGTGGCTACAAAACTCCTCCTCCTTCTTCTTTTTCTTCCCAAAGCGGAATGTACCTCGTGAACCACGAGAACCAGACGAAGTAGTAGGAGTAGAAGAAGAAGTAGGTACATATGGCACAACAGATTGAGCTCGAGGCTCAACAGATCCACTAGGCTGTGCTGGCATCATCAACTGTGCACGCCTGTTGCTGGTCTCCACAAGACGGCAACGGTTCACCAAAGTCTCATAAGATACCGGGTCATCACAGACGACAACCTGTGAGTAGATATATTGGTTCAGGCCTTGTAGAAAGATATCATACTTTGACGCATCACTCTTATTGATATGAGGACTAAAAGGTAGCAGATCAAGAAATCGTTGCTGATATTGATCAATAGTCATTGATCCTTGCCTCAGAGTAAGCAACTCCATCGATCGTGCTTGGCGAACAGCCGGAGGAAAATACAGCTTCTGGAACTGCTGACAGAAATCCCCCCAAGTCACCTGTCCTCTCTCAGTACGTGCCTGAGCAGCCTTGGCATCCCACCAAAAACGTGCTCGATCGTCTAGAACGAATTCTAGAACTTACAATTTCTGCTCCTCAGTACACTCGAAAGCTCGGAAAGTACTCTCGAGTTTAGACATACAGCTTCTAGCTTGTTCAGGATTCTCGCCTCCCACCAAGGGTTTTGGTCCTACTTGCATGAACTTATTAATAGTGTAGCAACGTCTACCCTCATGAGGACGATGTCGATCATCCTGATGATGATGGCGACGATGATGATGACCACCTCCCTGGCCAACACTACCGTGACTCTCGTCAGCCATATCCTGAAAGAATTGCACATTAAAATCCCAAATGCGCAAGAATTACTCAAGACTAAACTAAATTTCAAGTACTAATCCCAAAATCTATGCATGCTCTGATACCAAAAATGTAGTGACCCTGCATGAAATCACCTACTAACTGGCAACCAATAGCATGCATTAAACTTAATACAGCAAAATACTAAACAGAGTAAAACGTGCGGAAACAAAACCATAATTTACATATCAGCTTAGTAATATAATCCAGGCTTAAATCTGTAGTGATACAACCAAATCAAAAACTTAAAGGTAAACATTATACAGCTATATCGAATCCTGCTGTATAATAAACTACTCAAGGCTCCTGCTCCCTAGTCCTGCCTTGAACCACCAGCTCCGTCCATCCTGCGACCTGCCCCATGGAATAGGGTGTCCAAGATAACAACTAGGACGTGAGCGCTAATTCCCAGTACATAGACATGAGTAAACATATGTATATAATTCATGCAACATGATGACTGGTAAAGGGTCATCCGAAAAGTCATGCTCAGAACCGGCGCCACATGAGTGCTGCCACCGCACGAATCAACCTCTGGGTGCAACCACACTCGTCTAGTACACCAGAGTAGACAGACATAAATGCCCCCGCTGTCGCGGTACTCTCAGTGACAGACTATCGAGTATAGAGCTGAGCGGCTCTATAATCATGTATAACAAGGAATAGGCTCAACGTGTATATGCACATGACATATGAGTATGGAAAACGGTAAATCATACATCATGCCATATAATAATGCCAAATAAATACAACATATAAACATGTATACTCGCTGGCAATCTCAGTCAATGTGTACGTACCTCTAGGCTAGTTCAAGTAAAGTAGATCCTAGGTTCCAAGCCTATATTCAAAAATTCACCGTATCACTACACAAGTTCTATAAGCCTTAACTAAGCTAATAAGTACTCTCAAAACTTAAATAGATTCCCGGACCATACCTTCGTCCGTAGATAGCCCTTTGTAGACGCTAGTCCTGGATGACTATAACCACAACTTGGTTATTCCAGAACCTCTATTATAACCAATAGGGCCCTCAAGTGTATAACTCACACTATATAACTGAAGAAGGAAACTCGGAAATTCGTATTTCAAAATGAAATCGAACGAGCCCTATTTATAGGAAAATTTCCGGACGAGTTCGGATCCTTCGAACCTAAGTTCGGATCGTCCGATCCAACTCACTGTCTGCATGCGAGACACGTCGAGTTCGGACCGTCCGAATGTCTCTTCGGGTCGTCCGAAGTGGCCTAAATCCGACACTTGTCAAAACACCATGCTGAGTAATCCTGCTTGCTTGGCACAAGGGAGTTCGGGCCGTCCAAAGTCCTCTTCGGATCGTCCGAACGTGCCTTAACTCCGAAGTCAACAAGCTCACCTTCGGAGCCCCCGGTGGTCGAGTTCGGGTCGTCCGAAGTCATCTTCGGATCGTCCGAACTGGCTCAGAAAATGAAATTCCAATTTTTAATTCTAAAGTCCGACTAAACCTTGGAATTGGTTAATTACCAACCCTTAATCATGTTTAACATATTATTATCTTAAAATGGTTTTTGGGTTACTACATCTTTAGTCGGATGAAATATTCAAAATCAGATGGAAGGATACCCAATAAAAAATAGACAGAAAGTAATGATGGTATTTTGAAGGTTACGAAGCAAAATACACAGAGGATAAAATATAATAAATGTGATTGGACAAGCTGTCTGTAAAATAGTCTTGTGACTTATCAACTTTCTGCTATAAAGTCAAAGAGACTTAGAAAAGGTTTTGAGAATCTCAAGAAGGATTATCACAATCTAGGCAGATCAAATTGAATTCCCATAATAAATAAGCAGAAGTTGATTTGACGTTTAAAGAGGCTGAAGTGGATGAAGTCCTTTCATCCTTTTATCTGTTCCTATAAGAAGCAAGGTTACAAGGCACTTAGCAACACATAATTTAAAACATTAATAGTAAATGGCAAGTGAGAATAATATCACCGTTGTTCCATCTGTTGAACAAGAGTATGAGATCCGGAAGGATTTATACAGAAGGAGAGTGTTTGAGCACGGAATGAGAATGTGGAAATTCCTGGATTCCATTCGCTGTCCTCGTCCAAATCTTCCTCCAGTGACTCTTGCAATGCATCATCGAAATTGTGCTAGAATGCAGCGATGTAAGTTTTTGCTTGGTACTCAGCATGCTAGAGACGTCTTGAAGTCTTCTGGAGTTCGGCATGTCATTCTCCTCACAGAGCGAGATGAAATGCAGAACATTTGCTTTGAGGATAACGTCTGCAATGGTCAAGGCTCCCTAAGTGCTTGGATGATCAACTGGAGCCGAGATATGCATAGTAGAATAGATCTTTCTTGTGTAGCTTATGAGACAAATGAGTGAAATGAATAAGCTTTATGTTTTTATCTGTTAAAAGTACTGGAACGAGCAGATATATAGAAATTAAGCTGATATTCCCCCTAAACATGTGCTTAATTTAATCAATATCAATTAAACCAAGAACATTTCGAAAATAAGAAAACTTAGCGTCGGGTAAAGGTTTGGTGAAAATATCGGCAACTTGCAAATCAGTTGAAACATGTTCCAGACGAACATCTTTCTTTTGAACATGATCTCGGATGAAATGGTGACGGATATCAATATGCTTTGTTCTGGAATGTAGAACTGGATTGTATGTGATAGCAATTGCACTTGTATTATCACAGAAGATTGGTGATTCGGATGAATCAACACCATAATCTCTGAGTTGCTGTTGAATCCAGAGCAATTGTGCACAACAACTTCCAGCGGCTAAGTATTCTGATTCTGCTGTAGATGTAGCAATAGATGTTTGTTTCTTACTGAACCAAGAAATAAGTCTTTCACCAAGAAATTGACAAGTCTCACTTGTGCTTTTACGATCAATTCCGCAACCTGCATAATCTGCATCTGAGTAACCAATTAGATTAAAATTAGAATATTTTGGATACCATAACCCAACATTCTGAGTTCCCTTAAGATATTTTAGGATTCTTTTTCCAGCAATGTAGTGAGATTGCTTTGGATCAGACTGAAATCTTGCACATAGACCGACTGAGAACATTATATCTGGTCTGCTTGCTGTCAGATAAAGCAAAGATCCTATAAGTCCTCTGAATAGAGTTTGATCTACTGAAGGCCCAACTTCATCTTTGTACAGTTTGATTGAAGCACTCATTGGGGTACTAGCAGCAGAGCAATTCTCCATTCCAAATTTCTTCAAAAGTTCTTTTGTGTATTTGACCTGGTTAATGAATATTCCCTTTTCCATTTGTCTGACTTGCAATCCCAAAAAGAAAGTAAGTTCTCCCATCATACTCATCTCGAATTTGTCCTGCATCATCTTAGAGAACTTTTTGCATAATTTGGGGTTAGATGACCCAAATATGATATCATCAACATATATTTGAACTAATAACGTATGATCATCTTTGACAAACTTAAAAAGAGTTTTATCTACAGAGCCAATAGTAAAACCATGATTATTGAGAAAAAGTGAAAGGGTATCATACCAAGCTCGTGGAGCTTGTTTCAACCCATAAAGAGCTTTATCCAGTTTGAATACATGATCTGGATAAGATTGACTTTCAAATCCTGGGGGTTGTTCTACAAACACTTCTTCTTGGAGAAGACCATTGAGAAATTCACTTTTAACATCCATCTGGAATACCTTAAAGTCCTTGAAAGCAGCATAATCAAGAAATATTCTAATAGCTTCAAGTCTAGCAACAGGGGCAAAGGTTTCATCAAAATCAATACCTTCTTCTTGTCTGTAACCTTGTGCTACTAAGCGAGCTTTATTTCTTACTACTGTACCACTTTCATTGAGTTTATTTTTAAATAACCATCTAGTTCCTATTATAGATTTATCTGAGGGTCTAGGAACTAAATGCCAGACAGAGTTTCTTTCGAATTGATTCAATTCATCTTGCATGGCTTCTATCCAGTTACTATCAAGAAGAGCTTTTTCTACTTTCTTAGGTTCTATATGAGAGATAAAAGCAGCATGTATAAATTCATTAATCATCTGACCTCTGGTTCTCAAAGGTGCAGATGGATTACCAATTACCAATTTTGGTGGATGATTCTTGGACCATCTGTAATTTGGACCAAGTTGATCTGTATTTTCTTGTTGATTTTGAACATCGTGATGTGCAACATGATCTGTGTTTGTTGTAAACTCATTCTCCACTGGTGGTTCTTCTGTTCTCTGTTCTTCATCTTGATCTGGTTCATATTGAATATTTTGTATGATCTGGATCTCTTCTTCCTCATCTGTGACAAGCTTTGAATCTTCTATTCTGTTACTAAGATCATTTAAGCTTGAGGATTCATTAGTAACGGATGTCTCATCAAAAACAATGTGAACTGATTCTTCAACTGTTAGAGTTTTAGTATTAAATTCTCTATAAGCTTTACTAACAGATGAGTAACCAAGAAATAAGCCAGCATCTGATCTGACATCAAGTGTAGTCAGATGAGTCTTACCATTGTTGTGAATGAAGCATTTGCAACCAAATACCTTGAAGTAAGATATCACTGGAACTTTACCATACCAGATCTCATAAGGTGTTTTTCCAACTTTCTTATTAATCATTGATCTGTTCTGAGTATAACAAGCTGTATTTACAGCTTCTGCCCAAAACTTTTGTGAAATACCTGAATCAGCAATCATTGTTCTAGCAGCTTCCTTTAGAGTTCTATTTTTCCTTTCTGCAACACCATTTTGTTGTGGCGTCTAGCTGCCGAATACTCATGCTTGATTCCATGATTTTCAAGATAAGTAGACAGAGTTTGATTTGTAAACTAGGTTCCTCTGTCACTTCTAATTTTATCAATAGATTGAGATTTCTCATTTTGAAGTCTTAAGAGAAGTTTAATCAATTGGGTGGCAGTTTGATCTTTGGATTTTAAAAAAAAATCACCCAAGTGAATCTCGAGAAATCATCAACAATAACCAGGGTGTATTTCATTCCCCCTAAGCTCATTACTGGAATAGGACCAAAAAGATCCATGTGCAATAGTTCTAAGCTTTTGGAGGATGATTTACATCCTTTGTTTTTAAAAGTTGATCTGATCTGCTTACCTAGTTGACATGCAGAACAAACTTTATCTTTTGAAAACTCAATTTTAGGCAGTCTTGTAACCAATTCATGTTTACTCAGATTGGCTAACGCTTTGAAGTTCAAGTGATTTAGTCTCTTGTGCCATAACCAATGTTGGTTCATCTTAGTTGATACCAGACAAACTGTAGTGAGTGGTTGATCCGACCAATTCACCTTATAAGTATTTCCACTTCTTTCTTCTGTCATAATGATTAGTCCAGATAGATCTTTTACAATGCAAGAGTGCTTTTGGAATTCTACATAGTAGTTATAATCACACAATTGACTAATACTAATCAGATTATATTTTAAATTCTCTACAAGTAATACATCTTTAATGCAAATATTCCCATGGATAAGCTTACCCTTACCCATGGTTGTACCTTTAGAGTTATCTCCGAAAGTAATCTTAGGTCCTGATCCTGGTATATATTCAGATAGCATTCTTCTGTCTCCTGTCATATGCCTTGAGCATCCACTATCCAGGTACCAGACTGTTTGTTTGATCAATTCGCCCTTGTTTTCCTACAAAAATGAAATAAAATAACTTTGGTCCCCATTCCTACTTGGATCCACGCTGGATTAATCCCTTTGGAATCCATACTTGGATTATCCTTACAGACTTTCCATGATGTTGTCCTTTGGGAATAACATATTTATCTGATGACCTTTGTACATTGTGTTGTGTGTGCCAAGTGTTGTGATTAGATCGATTATTCCTATTTGACTTCCAATACTTTCTATAAGAGCTATTAGAATGTTGTTTATGTTGAGTTGGTGAAGTTATTTGTCTTTCAGAACCATTTCTAGACCAATTTGATCTAGGTTTAGTCCATCCTGACTTAGATCTTTCTGGCTCAACATATCCCAGCCCTCTGTGTAAGAGTTTGCTCTGATGAGGTATTAAATATGTCATAGGAATCTCTGGTTCATATATCATGCTGGATCTCACAAACTTCAAATACTTGGAGCTGTTGTTTTCTAGACACGATTGAGTGGTTGAGATAGATGAACTTCCTTCATTCGTGATGTAGCCTAAGCCGAATTTATCACCAGCTTGCTTTTGCATTTCTGTAAGTTTATCTAAGGATATCGATGCTTTATTCCAAGATTTTACTAGATCTGTTAATCTCTGATTTTCAGATAAAGTTTCTTGCAGCTTACTTCTCATATCATTGTTCTCAGCCATTAACAAATTTATCTGAGCCTTTAGACTTCTGATCCAGTATACTCATTTGAGTTACTTTGATCTGACTTATCTGTTGTTGTGCCCTTTTCATTTGTTCTGACTTCATCGAACTTTTGAGATAGTGTACGATATTCAATAACCATCTCATTTAATGCATTAATAAGATCTTCCTTACTAAATTCATCAGAAGTAAAGTCAATTACCTCTCCATCGTCTGAAATATCAGAGTTATTTGCCATAAGGCATTTGACAGCTTCTTCTTCACTTTCACTTGACGATGTCTCTGAGTCAGATGAGGTGGAGTCTGATTCTGCCCATTTGCTATTGCTTTCATCTGCTAATAGGGCCTTTTGTTCTTTCTTCTTGCTGAATCTCTTTCTTTTTTCTCTTGAATTCTTCTTGTATGATGTTTTTTTCTCATCCTTCTTGGGTTTGGTACAGTCGGCTATGAAGTGTCCTTCTTTTCCACAGTTGTAACAAGCTCGATTTTCTTCAACTGGTTCTTTTGGTTTGAAGCTTGATCTGTTAGCTCTTTGGAAGCTGTTGTGATTCTTCCTCATGAATCTTCCAAACTTCTTTACAAATAGTGACATTGCATCGCTGCTGATTTGTTCTGCAGTCTTTGTTGCAGGAGATTCATCTACTGTAGTGAGAGCTTTGGTAACTTGTGATGTTGATGTGTCTTCCTCAATTCGAACTCCCAGCTCGAATTCATAGGCTTTAAGATCTGCAAATAGATCATGTAGTTCGATCTTATTGAGATCTTTGGATTCCCTCATAGCGACTGTCTTTACATCCCATTCTCGTGGCAGAGCTCTCATGACTTTGAGTGCTACTTCTCGATTACTATAACTCTTTCCAAGTGCATTCAGCTCGATCATGATACTACTGAATCTTTCATCAAATTCATTCATTGTTTCTCCTGGTTTCATCTTGATATTGTCAAACTTTTGAATGGCCACCATGAGTTTGTTTTCCTTTGTTTGATCATTTCCTTCACATAATTGAGTGAGCTTTTCCCATATTTCTTTGGCAGTAGTGCAGCTTTTGATCTTGCTAAACATGTTTTTGTCCAGAGTTTTGTATAGAATGTCTCTGGCAACATTGTCAAGATTAGCTTTCCTTTTATCTTCAGAAGTCCATTCGGATCGAAGCTTTTCTATCATCTGAGGAGCACCTTCAGTAATAGCAACAACAGTGTTGACTTTCATAATCTTCATTGGTCCATCTATTACAACGAACCACATATCATCATCCAGTGCTGATAGATGTGCCTGCATACGAATTTTCCAGTCATCATAATCTTCTTTTGAGAACATAGGGATTTTACTAAACGATGTCATATCTAAAGATGCCATAGTTTAAGAGACGATTCAGGTGATAAGCAAGAACCACTCTGATACCACTTGTTAGGATCAAAATATGTGTAGAGGGGGGGGGGGGGGGTGAATACACAATTGAAAATTTTGCGGGTACTTCGATCTAATTTGTAAGAATCAGACAGAAGTTTTATTGCTTAAAACTTTTGATCTGCTTGAAAGATCTGAACAATTCAGGCGGAAGAAATCTTTCTCACAGATTGAATGCTTAATAATACTAATGCAGATAAGATGAAATAAGTGCAGTAAAGAGATAGACTTGTTTCTGGATGTTCGGAGATGAATTCTCCTACGTCACCCCTTCTTCTGTTTCTAGAAGGATTCACTAGAAGACTTTGACTTTATACAATCCCTTTGTACAAATCCAATCCAATCAATCTTTTGATAGGAACTCCTAGCAATACTCTTTAGTCGAAGCAGAGCAACTTTTCTACTTAGAGTTTACAAGGTGAAGCGACAGAGTATGCTTCGATGATTTGAACTGGAAAGCTGTAGCTTTGATCTTGATTGATTTGAAGTGTTTCTTTGAGCTTGATCGATCTGTAGTGTTCTAAACTCAGAATATCGAGACTTTGATCTGATGAGATAAGTATCTGAGTTGGTGTATTGAGTGAAGGCTTTTTCAACTTTGATTTGATTGCTTTGTAATTTTCATTCTTGGTCTCGTGTCCTGAATCTCCGAAATACTTGAGTATTTATAGTCTTCAAAAGTAGTCAGTGAGCCGTCAACAATTTCTGATTTAGAGCTGCCAACCTATCTTATTCATAGCTCACAGATCTTGACCTTAGAACGTAGGCCGATTAACGTTTAAAATCTCATTAAATGATTTTGTCGTTTTCTTCAACGGTTAGAATTCGGATGAGGCTTCGATCTGGTTGATGACTTTATTGCGGTACTTTGATCTGACAATCTTTCATAGATTATAATCTTTAATCTTTAATCTTTGATGAGTCTGATTAATTTACTTGGTTTTGTTTTGACTTGTTATCACCGAAATTTTTCAACAGAGTAATTAAGAAAATTTTAAAATTATAATTTATTTATTATTATATTTGTAGTATTTATTTATCTACATTTTAAAGTGAAAGTTTTTATCAAAACACTAAAAAATATGTAATTTTCGTGAATTATATGAGTAATATTTATAAATTATATATTAATATATATATATAATGTATGGAAAGAATGGAAAATTTAGTTGCATTTAAAACACAAATAGAAATAAGTTGTGTCTGTTTTCCTTTTTTAGCTAATTAGTTTTGGCTGAATTTTACTATATTTGGCAAAAACTCAGTTAGATATAATATATAGATAATATAATAATGGGGGCTAATATCATCCGAATCCCCTGTGAAAATTCTAATTCTCAAAAAACCCCCTATAAATATTTAATAACTAACATGTCCTTGAATTTTTAAAATTCTTTCAGACAGCACCCCTCCAAGGCTCCGACCCATGTTGTCATTGCATGCGCTGAAGTGCAAATATGTATGGTTTTTTCACCTGATTTGACTCTATTACCCTCCTTTTTAAAAATAAATTACCCTTTTATTTTTCTTGCCAATAAAAGTTCTATATTTGGGAAAAAAACTTAAAAAATGTGAATCAATTTATTATAAAATAAAAAAATGTCAAAAAAAGAAGAAGAAAAAGAAAACGAAAATTACATGCGAATGAATATTTAATTCGTAAGTATATTATATGACAAATATTCATGTTAATTAAAATAAAACGAAAGAACTAATATGTGAAATAATTTAAAATAACTTGAGAAAAAAAATTTAGATTTAAAAAAATTATATATATAACAATAAAATATTTTTTTTGTCCATATAATATTTTATATGCATCAGTATTATTAATAATCCTCAATTTTAATTAATTTATTATAGACAATATCACTTTTGTTGGGGATCGAATATGTGTGTAGAAGGAGGTGAATACACACTTAGTAAATTTTATGATTTAATGTAATATGATTAAGCAAATGTTAATCTGCTCAACCAATTTTTCTTAGCTTTCTAGATGAGTAAAAACTACT
Organism: Henckelia pumila; assembly: GCF_033568475.1. Classification (NCBI taxonomy): domain Eukaryota; kingdom Viridiplantae; phylum Streptophyta; class Magnoliopsida; order Lamiales; family Gesneriaceae; genus Henckelia; species Henckelia pumila. The sequence goes on along the minus strand of NC_133123.1, from coordinate 40,867,714 downwards.
AGAGTAGTGCGAAAACAGCTCTCACTAAACTAGATGATAATAATGAAGTGTAATGTGATGCAGTAATGTAAATAGACACGAAGATGTTTATGGATGTTCGGAGATCAATCTTCTACGTCACCCCTTCTTCCTCACGGGAAAGATACACTAGAAGACTGACTATTACAACGTCTTGTAATACACCCGGTCAAAGTTAGAACTTATCAATTGCATAGAATGAAACTCCTAGATTTACACTGATAAGAGTATAAGTTCTTATCAAACTTTCTTCAGTTGATGACGATGAATATCTAAGCTGTTTGAGAGCTTAGAGTCTCAAAACTTTGTATCAGTAGATGTTCTTTAGAAAACAACTTGGATCTGAGTAACCCTTGAGTAGATCTCTTCGTAGATCAGATATGCTTTGAAGCGAAGGGTTGAGTAAGCGATAGATTTTTCAGAATAGTTTCAAGTGCTCGAGTAAGTAAATCTTCGTAATGACTACTTCTTTCTTCTTGATATGCTCTGATATTTATATCAAAGCCTTCAACGTCTTTTTCTTTTTGTCAACGGTAGGAAACGTCCTGTATATCAGATAACATTCCTTGTTTTGTGAAGTGCAGTTTGTTTTCTTCAAAAATATATGTACTAGAGACTCTTTAGTAGTCTATTCAATGTGTATTCACATTAAATGCTATTAATGATCTTTCACATTTTGTCAGACGGCTCCTTAAATGCTTCGTCCTTTTTCATTAAATTGTCTTGTCAAGGATCCGTTACTAGGAATTCGTGACTTTATGAAGTCGGTAGGCTTCCTTGAAACTTGCGAAATTTTAGTTGAACTTTATTCTGATTGTCGAGATCAGTCGTACAGTGGTTAGTTGATATGCAGAGATCGGTTGACTATAAGCAGTTGATATCTTCTATTTTCGTTTGTCATGCTTAGGTCAGTTGATATCTCGAATCTTCAATCCATATATTCCAGTGGTAAGCCGATGTGCTAGAATAAGTTTTCCTGTTGTACAAGTGAACGACGGCTGTATTATAACAATGATGTATTGTTTTGTTATTACCAAAAGTTAGGATTCAACAACTTCTTATTTAATAAATTTTCGCTTACCTTAACAAACTCAAATACAAACTTTTATATGTTAGCAACTAAACTTTTTAAAATAATGTCACAATCTCTTATATCATATATAAGTAAAACGAAAGATTTTATTTTGATGTTAAAAAATGTTGTATTATTAAATTATATTATACCAAGTGTTAGTATAGATATAAAAAATATGAGTTAAATTTTTTTCACAAAAATATATATAAAAAAAAATTGGAATGAAAAATTTTAATTTACAAAATATTATCAAATTTTGGGAAAATAAAATATTTTTAATATTAAAGGTAATATTATTCTGTTATTAAACAAAATTAGAATGTATCTCCGGTGATTAAATACGGCTTTTATAATCTAAAATTTTTATATAAACTATATATATATATATATATATATATCATATTATACTGTTAAAAACTAAAACTAATTTATATTATTTTTTTTAATTTGAAGAATGTTAAAATATAAATATGTTAACTATGATATTAAACTTTAAAATAAAAATTTATGAAGTAGCGATATTTTTAATAAAATATTATGATTAATTAGAAATTTAATTTTTTAACTTAAAATTTAAAATTATAGGATACAAAAATTTAGAACATTAAAACCACACATAACTTGTTTTTAAAAGTTGAAAATAACATATAAATTAAGATGAAAATAGAATTAACAATTAATATTTAATTTTATAAATTTTTTATAATAATTCAATTTATATATTTAATTATAATTTTTTGAGTAATATATATTTTAGATAATAAATTTAAAATTTAAATTATTAATGAATTTATCGAATATATATTTAATCAATTAAAGAGTAAAATTATCAATTTATAAGATAAAAAATTAAATATTCATATAATATATATAAAATTTAGACTTGAGAATGTTTTTAACATTATTTTATTTTATATATGTTGTATTTAGTATTTGTATTTTATTTTTAATAATTTTATTTTATTTTTAATATTGTATTAGACATTTGGACAAATATATGTTATTTTAGAGTTATATTGCATATTGATACAAAATGATATTATCAAAGTTTTTTTCACCAATATTGATCTTTGGAATGATTTGTCTCAAATTTTCAAATGTAAGTTTTTTTTTTTTAAAGAATGAAGATTAATGAAGATTTAAGGACATAAATTTTTGAAAAAAATGCATCCAAAAATTATGTAAGGAAGAGAAATAATATTTATTCTAAAAAATGGCAATTGAGTCAAATCATGTAAGAATACATTAAAATATCATAAACAATTGTTTCACAACGCTTGTAATTACATGGTTCAGATGGGTATTGCTGTTTGAAAATTTTTAAAAAATTCAAGGGTATATTAGCTTATTAAATATTTATAGAGGGTTTTGTGACAGTTAGGATTTTCACAATGAGTTCGGATGCTATTAGCACATCAATTTTATTATGATAAATATATTTGATTTATTTTGACTCCATTCTACATAAATGTGTCATATTTGAGGACATTATCTAAAGACGCTAATTTAGATAACATTCAGTTACAAATTGGATTAACTAGGCCATCAAAGGAGGTAAAATAAAATCTATGCAAATCTCTTTTGATAGCAACGAATCTGAAAATGAACAAATTTATCACCAATATATGGATTTTGAAATCTATCCACACAAATTCAAATGGCTTATACATTCCTCTCACACGTGAAGCACTTGAAAAATTTGTCAAAGAGATGAGCTAGCTAACAAACTAAGTTCCTAGGCATTTTTCGAACAAAAAAAAATTGAAACATCATAATAAAGTGTATTGTGGGGAATATTTTGTGGAATGAGCCTGATGGATTCCTCCGATCAGGTGCGTATCTCCTCATTCAGTATAAAACCCCGTTAGCGAAAATCCCCTCGGGCTTGGCCAACTCCTCACGGTGGGGTGCGTGAATGTCTTTGATGGGTTTCCAGCCACCTTTGAAGTCGTTGGTACTCATGTTACAAAAAGAGATCATCTGCCATTGATCTTTACCGCTCAAGCTGACAATTACATATTGGTTGGTGGTAGGGAGGAAACAGAAACCATAAGCAAAAACTTTTTTGGAATATGGTGGTTGGGGTAGATAAAAGAGTTTCTTAGAACTTGGATTACACACCACGAATCTCTCCCCATCGACGATGAAGCACACGAGATTATTGTTTGGGCCGCATTGGGAGGAGCGGGGAGAGAAAATATTCCATCGGTCCAGCACTTCTCCTATGAGGCTCATTGTGGTTAGAAAATAGCCTTTGGAAGAGCAACCAGTAAAGAATAAAAGGTTGGGGATCTCTTGCGATTTTTTCTGGTGCGAGACCCTGAAATCACAACTGGAGATCAAAGATTTCCACTTTGTGCAGACGAGACTTAATTTCACTAGGGTTTTCGAGTGAAATTTTGATAGTATATCCTCCAGAATAGCATCCGGCAGAACCCCGACGCCATCCCTGTCTCCAGTGAATTCCTTCTTCATCAATCTTTGGTATCTTTTCGCCCAGGGGCGGAGCTAGAAATATTGTTCAGTGTAGGCAATGATCTCTATGCACTTCGAACTTGATCCCTAATGTTGGCATTATTAGCACAAATTGGAGTCCTTAAATCCACAATCTGCCTATCTGCCGGTATTCTTCGACAACTCTGTTTAGAGTCTGTTACTAAAAACCAATATTGTTTCAACAAACAAACCCAATAATTATGTATCAAAATTCAAAAAACAAAAGAAAAGCCCAACTCACTGTGTTCGAAAAAAAAAAAAAATGCTAAATTGTCAAATGTCAATGGCCCTCACGTGAATCGTGATTATTCGTCATTCTCAATTCTCGATTCTCAATTCTCCATAATTAACATATAATTAAAAATTTCAATTAAACAATAAATAATAAGTTCAATTGAAACCTAATATCTCATCACAAACAAAATTATTAGCCTATTTATATTTTTATATACCTAAATATGGAGACCAATCTAGAAAAAAAGCAAGAGTCGTGGAATCTCTGGCCCCTGACGAGTGACGACGATCTTAGAAGGGTGAGACTTGAGAGCAGCGGCCGATTCAGAAAAGTCCCAACTTGAGTTATCGCAGTTCGCAGAAGAAGATTTGTGCAAGGTGGAATTGGAATTATTATGAAAACAAAATTTGGGTCAATCCAAATGTGTAGTGGGCTAACTGGGCTTCACAAATTTTTTTTTAAAAAAAATAAGTAGTGTGTGCTGGTTAGAAAAGTACGTCATATATCCCTTTTTTAGGCTTGTGAATTCGTTCTTCGACCATCTTATATTTTGATGAAGCCTACGAGCCCACTTTGTGGGTTTGGATTTATATATATAGTAGTTCATAAGTGAGGAACATAGTATGTTTGTAGGACTTGGATTTGTCTTGCTCACGTACGTATGTAGGTTATGCAAACGAAACTTATAGTGGAACATGGAAACTTTTTTTTATTCTTAGTTATCATATCTTCTTGAATTACCCCCAATATTTTGTACAATACTATATTTATAACAATTATATCTTGAGATTTTGCTATTGAATTCAATGTATGATGAGATTTGGTAAATAAAATTTTGAATAATGCTAGATGTACAACCAATATCTCGTACAACGATATTTACAACAATTATTTCGTGAGTTTTTGCTATTATATCGTGATATTTTGTTATTATATCGTGATATTTTGTTTTAAATATATCATGAGATTTGATTTTTTTATAGTGTAATAATTATTTTACAAGTTTCGTTGTACCTGAACTATTACTCTCATATCTTGTGGTAGTCGGAAGCAAATTAATCATATTAATCGAAAATTCATTTCATGTTATTTTCAAGTCCGGCACAATACATCAAATATTTAAAAGTTTAGCTATCTAATCTAATCTAAAAATTTAAAAGTATAAATAAAGATATGTTATAACTTAAAATTACATGTATAAAAATAATATTGATCATTCAAAAGAAAATATATTATTAGGAGTGACAGATGGTAAAAAATTTTAAAATATAGATAAAAATAATTGAATTTAAAAATATAGATAAAGATAATATCGAAGATTCAAAAATAATTGATATTTTAGAAAGATTTTATGTTGATATTTTACATATTTTATTAAATTCTCAACATACCTTCTCTCTGTTTTGTACATAAATTATCATTTTTTTAAATTAGAATTAAAATATTTTTATTTTAACATATGTTTAACATTTATGATAAATTTAAAAATATTTTTGTATATATATATATATATATATATATATTAATATTTACATTACTTTCGTAATGTTATACTCTTTTGTAAATTTTGACAATAAAAAGATCTCATAATATCTAGGGATGTAAACGAACCGAGTCGAACCGAGCCGAGCCGAGCCGAACAGTATCAAGCTCGGGCTCGGGCTTGGCTTGTTTGAAAAAAATAAGGGCTCGAGCTTGATCTGAGTTTTTATAATAAGGCTCAGGCTCGGCTCGGTCTCGGCTCATTTATCATATTAAACGAGTCTGGATCGAGTTCGTCCCATTAAGTAGGCTCGTTAGAGAGCTCGATTTCAGGATCGTTTGTTATCTTGTTTTCGGGCTCTTTAGCGAGCACGTTAAGAAAGCTCAGACTCGTTAAGTGAGCTCGTTAAGCAGACTCGTTAGCGAGCTCTCTTTTAGGCTCGTTTTCTGACTCGTCAAAGATATAACAGATCTCGAGTTTGATTTATTTCGATTATAATTTCTCAATCAATTGACTATGACTTGATTTATAAGCTTACCGTGATCAAAAATAAGATCAAGACTTCACAGGATAGACGGGCCAGCTATGCCAACATCAAGCACAGACCTTTGCATTTTGAGGCAAGAGAGCATGTCTTCTTGCGAATTTCACCTTGTTAGAAGGTTATGAGTTTTGGTCTCAAGGAAAATTTAACGAAGAGATTTATTGGTCCGTTCGATATCTTGGAGAAAGTCGGAGATGTGGCTTATCGTCTGGCGTTACCTCCGTATCTTTTCAGTATTCATAACATGTTCCACGTGTCGTTACTTTGTCAATACGTTGAAAATGAATCACACATTCTGTATCTAACGGAGGTTCAACTAGAGCTTGATTTATTATATGTGGAAATAACGCTAAGAATTATTGACATGAAAGATAAAGTGCTCCGGAATAAGCGTATTCCTCCTATCATGGTCCAATGGCAGCTTTGAGGCACTGAGAAAGAGACTTGGGAGTTGGAGAGCCGTATGCGTTATGAGCATTCTGAGATATTTTAATTGTATAGTGTTTCCCCATTTTCACTTGTATTGTTAATCTTCGGTATTTTGTTCTGATACATTAGTCTTAATTTCGAGGATGAAATTTTTTAAGTGAGGGAGAATGTAGTAACCCGTCTCCCGATTAAGTTATTCAATTGCCTCATCATAATTAATTGGTTTAAACGTGATTAATGGATCCTCAGTTGGGTTTAAAGAGTTGAAAAATGGATTCAAAACGATCTAAAATAGTCCGGAGGGATTGAGAGTATTGGGCAGATCGAAACCACAGTTTTGGGTTCGAAAGTTCTGTTCGCGTTCGGAAGCTCTGATCGCCACCAATGCCAATTTTCCAAATATTATGTAAGCAGCGACGTCAGCAGGATCGATAGCTCCGAACGAGCTCGTAAGTTCCGATCAGACTGTTGGCATACAATTTCTAGAAAGATGACACGTGGTTGGCTGAGGGCGATAGGAAGCTTCGATCGTGCGATCGGAGGTTCCGATCGCTGCCTATATATATGCGGTCGAGAGCTCATTTTCATTTGTACCTTCCAACTGTCCTCTCTCCTTTCTAGCTCGGTTTTAGGAGTTTTTAGGCTTCCTACTGGAGGTCCGGCAGTGGTGGAGCACTACAGAGTAGTAGCGGAGTTGTGCCTAAGTTTTGAAGCAGTCGCCATCAGTGGGTTGGCGACGAACGCTGGTATAAATCTAGACTCAGAGTAGATTTTGTGAGTAACTATTAATCTAGTTAAGGGTTTTAAATCACTATAAGTGATATAGTGACTATATGATTATAGACTTTGACTAGAGAGCAGGATTTGTTAGGTTGCTCTTATTTCTGAGATTGAGGTACGGACGTATTATCTGAGATATCAGGTTGATTATACATATATTATGTCTGCATATTTTTTGTGGCATTATTATGTGCATTGATATTATGCGGCATGCATGTATACCTTGAGTTTTACGCCTTGATTTGCATAGTCAGTAGTAGGGGTCTCTTGGCCCCGTACTTGAGACAAAAATTTTTTATTTTAAAAAAATTATATATATAACAATAAAATATTTTTTTGCCCTTATAATATTTTAGATGTATCAGTATTATTAATAATACTCAATTTTAATTAATTTATTATAGACAATATTTTCTTTACAATATCACTTCTTATTTAATAAATTTTAGCTTACCTTAAAAAACTCAAATACAAACTTTTATATGTTAGCAACTAAAATTTTTAAAATAATGTCACAATCTGTTATATCATATATAAGTAAAACGAAAAATATTATTTTGATGTTAAAAAATGTTGTATTATTTATATTATACCAAGTGTTAGTATAGATATAAAAAATATGAGTCAAATTTTTTTCACAAAAATATATTAAAAAAATATTGGAATGTAAAATTTTTAATTTACAAAATATTATAAAATTTTGGGGAAATAAAATATTTTTAATATTAAAAGTAATATTATTCTGTTATTAAACAAAATTAGAATGCATCTCCGGTGATTAAAGACAGTTTTTATAATCTAAAATTTTTATATAAACTATATATATATATATATATATATATATATGTATATATATATATATGTATATCATATTATACTGTTAAAAATTTAAAACTAAAACTAATTTATATTATTTTGTTTTTAATTTGAGGAATGTTAAAATATAAATATGCTAACTATGATATCTAACATTAAAATAAAATTTAGGAAGTAGCTATATTTTTAATAAAATATTATGATTAATTAGAAATTTAATTTTTTTAACTCTTCTAATATATATAATTTAGAATTGAGAAAGTTTTTAACATTATTTTATTTTATATATGTTGTATTTAGTATTTGTATTTGTATTTTATTTTTAATAACTGTATTTTATTTTTAATATTGTATCAGACATTTGGAAAAATATATATTATTTTAGAGTTATATTACATATTGATACAAAATGATATTATCAAAGTTTTTTTCACCAATATTTAATATTTGGGACGATGTGTCTCAAGTTTTCAAATGTATGTTTTTTTTAAAAGAATGAAGATTAATGAAGATTTAAGGACATAAGTTTTTGAAACAAAAATGCATCCAAACATGGATAGATTTCAACCTTGCATATTTGTAATACCCCAATGATAGATCTAATGTCCCATAATTTGTCACGTCAACAATATATAATTAATTACGCCTATGTGTAAAAATACGAACTGTTGGATGCATGATTTGGGTATTACCCATATGCTAGGATCTCATCTACCCACAAACATGATGTAAGGAAGAAAAATAATATTTATTCTAAAAATGACAATTGAGTAAAATCATGTAAGAATACATTAAAATATCATAAACAATTGTTTCACAGCGCTTGTAATTACATGGATTGAAAGGGTAATGCAGTTTTTAAAAAAAAAATTAAAAATTCAAGGGCATTGTAACACCCGAAATTATTTAATTTTAATCCGAAAATATTTAATTTGAAAATATTTGGAGTTTTAATTTAAATTCTAATATTCTTAAATTATTTTGGATTGAAATTGAATGGATTGAAAAATTGAGGACTGAATTGCAAATTTTGAAGACTTGAGGGGCCAAAAAGAAAATATTGGAAATTTTGTTGGACACTTGTTATGAAAATATGTATTCACGTGTATGCTTCTATATCTCATCAGAAAATTCAGAGAAGAACCGAGTAAGGAAGAGAAAGGAATCCAAATTCATTCTTCATCTTTAAATGTCAATATCTTGAGTTTCGATTATCCGATTTCGATTTCGAAAAGTGTTCTGAAATCCTTGCAACGAGACCTTCGATTTGATGTAAGTTTGCTTTTAGTTCATCATGATTTGAGAATTCGAAAATGGCAGAGATCAGATTTGTGTTGAACTATGGTTGATGAGCTTGTATTTTTGGTTATATTGAAGTTGGGTTGAAGAGTGGCTATTGATTGTGTTCTTATGATTCCAGCTTATTATTCGATAGTATATCTGCTGATATGTGAGGACTTATTGCTGGTTTTGATGGATATGAGATATATTTGATTGTTAGAATTGTTGAAGTTGGGTTTCGGTTGCCGATTTTATTCCGTTACGCCGCCGAATTTGTGATTCGAGTCTGTTTTGTTATCTTGTATTGAGCTGTGATTTTTTATGAGTACTAGATGATAATTGTGGACTTGCAACACTTTATTTCAGATTTTTTTGGTTGCCATCGAGCTCGATATCGTCAACTTTGAACCGATAGAGAATTGAAGCAAGGTTTGGAGTCTATTTTGCCAAAAGAATTGGATTGAACTTGAGAGCAGATTTTGATACAGCTTTAGTTATGTTGTTGTTCAGATTTGGATAGCTATGAAGACACCTTGAAACCTCACCATTGAAAGGTAAAAGTGGACTACTTTTTGAATGGGATTAAAACTCGAGATGGTTTGTATCGAGTTCCCTAAATCACATACTTAATTGATTATTTGCTCTTATGTGAATTATTGAATGTGTCTATGATATTGTTGCATGAATATATGATGTTTTATATTGCATTCATCTTGTGAGACCTATCCTTTGATTTTTGAAATGAACGGAGTCGTTCGATTAGACGATTTGAGAAACTATATATGTATGGCCTGGGTGGTTGTATTAGCCTAGCGTCTGAATTACATGTATGGTGGCTTCAAAGTCTAGGAAAGCAAGATAAGTAGCCCCAACTCGATCGGGAGTGTCGGTGGTTTAGTTACGATATCTTCTTCTCGGGATCCCATCCGATGAAATAAGAGAGTTCTTGAGAAAAGCCTGTTTTAAAGCATGCATTGTCTTCTATTTTATATCTTGAGTTTGATTGATATAATTTAAAATGCATGTTAGTTGCTTTTACTGGGAAATATATTTCTTACCGGAGTTATCCGGCTGTTATCGTGTTTGTATGTGTGCATGGCAACAGATAGTTCAGGAACAGGGCAAAGACGGGCTTAAAGAATCGAGATGTGAGAGTTTAAAGTGATGATCCGGTGTAGTTGTTAGTTGCTGTTAAACTTTGTTGGTACAAGAACATTGATCTTGTAGTTGTTAGACTTGAACTTTTAGTCTAGAGTTTTTACTACTTGGAGATGTATAACACATGATCTTGTTGGGTTTGAGTTTTTGATGTTATCACCTTTTCTTGTACATATGGTTTGGTTGGAAGAGGTTATTGTATAAATCTTCATTGTACAGCAGAAAATCAGAATTTTTAGCAGATGACAGAACTTAGCTCGCTTGAGCGGAGCTTGAGGCTCGCTCGAGCGAGCCAAGGGGGTCTTGGACCCGAGCAGCCCTCGCTCGAGCGAGGGGTATGGCTCGCTCGAGCGAGCCACATTGATAAAAAAAAAAAAATTCTTTTGGTTTTGGCTTTGATGCTTGGCGTTAATTTATGAACCTTAGATTATTATTTGATTTGAGAAATTAAGAACCGGGTCGTCATAACAGGTGGTATCAGAGCGAGAAAATTCTGGACTGAGTTAGATAGCGAGTGGGGTAGATCGAGTCATCTTCCTTGCTTGTGTATGTTAGCATGATATGATTTATTTATGGGTTAAATAATTATGTGAAATTATTTGTGCATGTTTTAAGTTATTTTTTTAAGCATTTAACTCATAATTAGTGATTTTCATGATTTATGGAAATTTAATTATTTTATCGCATAGACGGGACCGTGGACGGACGAGATGACAACTTTCTATCCAATTTATTTCATGAGCCTTTTAAGAGCCCAAAAATATTATTTTGAGTTTTATCTCCTCAAAATTATCAGTATTTAATTTTATATATATTTTAGAAGTTCGTTTTTATTCAAATTTAGCCAAAATAGTTACTTTTAATTATCTTTAAAAAAATTCCCTAATTTAATATTTTGGGATTTGTGTTATATTATTTAAGTTATCATTATTTTTAAAGGTTAGGAATCTTTTATTTTAATAATGATCTCCTAATTAATTATTGAGATCATTATCTACCTAATTATTTTATACTAGTTATTAACCTATTATTAAACCTAAACCAACCCAACCCAACCCCACGTTTCCCACTCAGCCGTCATCACCCCCATCCTTCATCATCTTCTTCATCGACCAGCCATCCCCAAGGACTCCATAGCCACATTTTTGAAGCTTCCAAGTTGGTTGTCATCGCCCCGTCGTCCCGGAATCGTTCAACGCGCTTTCTTCTCTTCATCCTTCGGTGCTAGGCATGTTTTTCTTTCTCTTTTTGCACCATGACAGTATTAATTATGTGTGTGTTGTGTATGTATCGTAACCTTTAAGATTTTTCAGAAAGTGGCATCGATTTTTGTTGTTTGCAACTTGTTCTAGTGTTTATTCCATCATTCTCACGTTTTTTTCCCTCAATGGCGCGTCCAGCTGGTGGTCAAGGGTCCCTAGGTCAAGAGAGGGTGGTCTGGACTCGAGTGGCTCGAGTGGTTCGAGCCAAACGAGCCTAGGAAGCAAGCTAGGCTCGATCGGGTGTCCTAAGTCGCGCAGGCTAGGGCTTTTGGAAGGGGCTTTGGGTTACGTGGTTCAGGGTGCATGGGGTCTGGACATGGGCTAGGTTCAAACCGCCCAGACGTGGGATATGTCTGGGCGGCGGCGCTCCGGCCAGGGGCAGCCGGAGCCGGCCGGTAGCAGCCAGGGAGTGGCTGCTGCTCACGGCCGCAGCAGTATAGGGAAGAGGGGAGATCGGGTTAGGGTGTTAGGGCTGGGTCCGGGTCGGGTCAAGGGCCTGGGTCGGGTCTGGAAAGTAGTGGGTCAAGTCGGGTTGGTTCGGGTCCGGGTTAAGTTAGTCGGGCTCGGGTATTTTATTTTTAAGATATTATTTAAGTTTAAGTGTTTAATGGGCCTAATTAAATCCCAAAATTTAATTGGGCTCCATTTAAATTCTTTTGGGTTGAATTTATTTGTTATTGGGATTATTTATATTTAATTAAGTTAGTCCAATAATTTTTATGGGCTTGGGGGCCCATGGAAGTTATTGGGCCAGTCTTTGGGCTTTTGGGCCCATTGGGCCAGATTAGGTTGTTATTGGGCCAAGTGTGTGTTAATGGGCTTGAATAAATTAATTGGGCTTAGAAATGTATTTTTGGGCTTAAGTATGTTATTGGGTCAGTCTCAGTGTTAATGGGCCAGAATTTAAGAAAAAGGGCTTGAGTGTTAGGGCCAGCAGTTCAGTACAAACCATGAGAAATTGCATGTGTCCTAAATATATATTTAATTATTTTATGCAAGAATGTTATTTTAGTATTTATATGTTAGTATAAAAATTAAATTAAATATATATGAAGAACACATATTTTTTTTAAGTACATGCATTCATGAAATAATTTTATGGCATGATTTAAAGTTTAAGGTTGAGCTAGAAAATAATTTTTATGTTGGAAGTTGAAGTAGTGTGACAATTTAAGGGGGACGAGTTCCCACATGTTAAAGGCAGTTTACTGTCAATTTAAGGGTAGTTTACTACCAATAAGAGGTGATTCGTCATCGCCGCGTACGTTGGTTTTAAGAGACTGATCAGTCGAACCTTTAAGTTTAAGGTTACACTACGGATATAACCATGCGATTTTAGAAAAATGTTATGCTCAACAATGTTTATGTATGTAATATATGATTATATTTAAGATCAAGTTTAAGTAAGATTTTAAGTTATGATTCATGATTTTTAAGCATGCTCATTCATGTATATGTTATGTATTAGTATTTCAGTGATTTAAATTATTTTAAACCCTTGTTATGTTAGCATGTTGGGCCTCTAGGCTCACTACACTTATATGGTGCAGGTGAGTACGTAGAGGAAGATGTAGTTTCTACCGGTGGTGAGGACATATGAGCGGACATGCAGTGATCCCCCATGACCGTCGGTTGAGTCTTTATGAACATTTTATGGATTATAAACTCTGTTCCTTATTTATTTTTATGTCTTTTCAGTAGTGAATTTTAGTACTAGTTTTATTAAATAATTTTATTGCATGCAAAATTTTAAGTGGATTGTTTGACATTATTTTATTTAAGTTTGACTCGGTTATTTAAGTAAAAATGTTGCATTTTATTTATGTTATTTTTAAATCTGTTTATTTTGTGCATATATGTATGGGCATGTATGTACATCTATGTTACTTAGTATTATTATTTTAAAAAAAAAAAATTCGCATATATTATTTTAGAATGTTTGGGTCGTTTCAATTGGTATCAGAGCCGCGTTCTTGGAGGGGTCATCACTGCTATGCGAGCTCAGAAATCCACGCTACCGGTCTGTAAGTTTTAATTACTTTTAGTCTGATTTAGTCATATCATGTTTAAGACTTAAGCATTTATGTTAGCAGAAAATTTTTAAGCACTTAGTTATGCATGGCGATTTACGTAAAGAAATATGTGGTGGTGCAGAATGCCTCTGAGACCAGTGAACAGGCGTGGAGGATCCCCACCTCCGCAAAACCCTCTATCAGCATTGGAGCAGGCCAATGCAAACATGATGGCCGGGATTACTGCTCTGTTGGAGCAACAAGCGGCACGTCCAAGACTGTCCCATGATGAGGATGTGGCGAAGAGGTTCCAGAAGAAGGGACCTAAGGAGTTCGCAGGTGCCACAGATCCACTCATTGCTGAGGGGTGGATCCGTTTTTTGGAGAGCATCTTTGCTTACATAGGGTTGACTGATGCGGACAAGGTGAGGTGCGCAGTGTACATGCTGAAAGGTGATGCAGACTTATGGTGGGAGAGTGCATCACGGGGAGTGAATCTGACTACTTTGCGATGGACAGACTTCCGGAGGATGTTTTTCTCCAAGTATTTCATTGAAGACGTGCGCAGTAGCATGATTTGAGATTTCATGAGTCTCCGACAGGGAGACAAGACAGTTGTGGAGTACATCCGACAGTTCGAGAGGGGCTGTCACCTTGTGCCGCTGATTGCTGACAGTGCACCTGAGAAGATGAGACAGTTTATTGAGGGGCTCAGGGCAGAGATCAAGCATGACGTTCGTATGGTGGACGTCCCCACTTATGAGACTGCAGTCAGTAGGGCCTTGCGTTCGGAGGATGGTAGGAGAGAGATCCACAGGGAGCAGCAGGGTAAGAGACAGTTTCAGTCCGGATATCAGCGACCATCTTCGCAGCCTCCTGCAAAGAAGCAGTATACTGGGCCGTCTAAGGGCCCGAACCAGCAGAAGCCACAGCAGTAGAGACAGCAGCCTAGGGGTGGGGCCCATAATGAGGGAGGATATCCTACTTGCCCGAAGTGCCAGAAGATGGATCCAGGACCATGTCTTCTAGGAGCGGGCGTCTGTTTTCATTGTAAAGATCCAGGGCACCAGATGGCCAATTGCCCGAGGAAGAAGAACACTACAGGGAGAGTGTTCGTGATGCAGGCTGAGGAGGCAGACCCAGATACCTCCTTGATCACCGGGAGAATTATAGTTGGAGGCAACTCCACGTTTGCGTTGCTAGACTCAGGGGCTACGCATTCGTTTATCTCCCTGGAGTTTATAAAACGGATAGGCATCACACCTGAGTTTGTCAACAGTGGTTATGATGTCACTATGCCGTCAGGACAGATTATTACTACCACCAGTGTCATCCGAGAGCTGGAGTTAGAGCTACAGGGGCATTCCATCCGCGCAGATGTAGTGGTTTTGCCGTTGACCGGCTTTGATTTGATATTGGGTATGGACTGGTTGACAGCCAATGGAGCTTCGATCGATTTTCATCGGAGGACAGTATCAGTGAAACGTCAGAAGGCGACCCGTTTACTTTCCATGCATCTCAGAGCAGTAGTACTCCTCAGGTGATATCTCTTATTCAGGCGAGGAAGTTGTTGAGACGGGGTTGCCAAGGTTTTCTAGCAAGTATTGTCACGGCCTCAGAACCATCTAGCAGATCACTATCAGAGATAAAGGTGGTTCGTGATTTTTCGGACGTCTTTCTGGAGGATGTTGCAGGAATTCCACCAGTGAGAAATGTGGAGTTCAGTATCGACTTAGTGCCAGACACCGTGCCTATCTCTAAGGCACCGTACCGACTTGCTCCTACCGAGATGAAAGAGTTGAAGGAGCAGATTCAGGAGTTATTAGAGAAAGGCTTTGTTCGTCCTAGCTTTTCTCCATGGGGAGCTCCAGTGTTATTTGTGAAGAAGAAGGATGGCAGTATGAGACTGTGCATCGATTATCGAGAGCTCAATAGGGTCACAGTGAAGAATAAGTACCCACTGCCGAGGATAGAGGACTTATTTGATCAGTTGCAGGGAGCTTCGGTGTTCTCCAAGATCGATCTGCGATATGGTTATCATCAGCTGCGAGTTAGAGAGGCAGATGTGTCCAAGACTTCTTTTCGGACACGTTATGGGCATTAGGAGTTCTTAGTAATGCCATTTGGGATGACCAATGCTCCAGCGGTTTTCATGGATCTCATGAACCGGGTATTTCAGCCGTATCTTGATAGTTCATCATAGTCTTCATTGATGATATCTTGATCTACTCTAGGAGCATTAAGGAGCATAGGCAGCATCTACAGACAGCCTTGCAGACTTTGAGGGAGCATCGTTTGTACGCCAAGTTCAGCAAGTACGAGTTTTGGCTTGAGCAGGTGGCATTTCTTGGCCACATTATTTCTAGAGATGGGATTGCAGTGGATCAGTCGAAGGTTGAGGCAGTGCAGAAATGGGGTATTGAGGAATGCTTCGGAGATTCGCAGTTTCTTGGGTTTGGCAGGATACTATAGGAAGTTCATCAAGGGTTTTTCCTCTATTGCAGTACCTTTGACTTCCTTAACCAAGAAGAATGCGAAGTTTATTTGGAGTCCAGACTGTCAGAGGAGCTTCGATCAGCTGAAGGAAGCACTCACTACCGCACCGGTTTTGGCGATGGCAGTACCACACGAGGAGTTAGTGGTGTACATCGACGTATCTAAGCTAGGTTTAGGCGCAGTACTTATGCAGTGTGGTAAGGTTATTGCTTATGCGTCGAGGCAGTTGAAGATTCACGAGCAGAACTACCCGACACATGATTTGGAGTTAGCAGCAGTGGTCTTCGCTTTGAAAATCTGGAGGCACTATCTGTATGGCGAGAAGTGCAAGATTTTCACGGATCATAAGAGCCTTGTAAGGCCCGATATTATTTAATTTTAATCCGAGAATATTTAATTTGGTAATATTTAGAGTTTAGAATTAAATTCTAATATTCTTAAATTAAAAAGGATTGAAATTGAATTAAATTGCTTTTCCGAGGACTGAATTGCAATTAGCCAAAAGTTCAGGGACTAAACTGCAATTTGGCTAATATATATCTCAACTTACCTTTAATATATCTGATTCGAACGTGTGTTATCAGCAAAGGAAAGGAAGAAGAGTCAGAAAACGGCTGAAACCCCCAAGACACCATTTTTTATCCGAAAAGCTTCGATATCTTGCGTTCCGGTTGTCAGAAATTCGAAAGAAATATATATCTGCGATCACCGCTCCAAGACCTTTGTTTTGGTACAAGTTTCATTCATCTTTTTTAGACTTTATTTTTATGTTGAAGATGGAAAATTATGATTTTACGATATATGCGTATATCAGCTGTACCGATCGTGTATTCGCAGATGGTTCGGAAAAAAACTATCGTTCGGGTTTTATATGATTTTAGCAAGCTAAATTCGAACCCTACACTATGTGATTGTGATGTTTTTGATGGGATTGAGTTGATATAATGAGTTGTTGGGATTGATATCTTGTTTTGGATATTGTTTAGATTTCCGGTTTGTAGCCGTTACGCCGTCGATTCGCAAAATGTCAAGACTTTGATATTCTTGATTCAAAGAAGCATGGTTTGAGTTGCATCTGATCTTGTTAGCTCTTTGACATGTTATTTCTCAGCTTTCAATCGAAGATTTACGAATCGAGAGTGCCGAGTTGCAACGAGAAGAAGTTGAAGCAAGGTTTGCTAGCATTGTATTTGAGTTTGAGTTGAGAACTTGAGCAACCGTTTGATATGCTTTATCATTGATGTCTTTGCAGACTTGAAATACTTTCAGACGTGTTATTGAAAGGTATAAATGACAGCGAATTTAGATGGGATAGAACTCTTGAAATAGCTATCGTTTCAAGTATTCCCATGTCAATCACATACGTGTTTCCTTATGTTCTTTATGTGATTACTTGCTTGTATTTCTTTGCTTGCTTATGTGATTAGTTGTTCAAGATGTTTTATAGCCTTTAATACATACAGTATATGTTGCATTCATCTTGAACTCCAGCCTAATAAGTACAGAGGGTTTAAAGCCTAGAGTGCATATGACGTTTGGCAGATTGTAGTTGAGTGGCATGGATTGCAGCCTTTGCTTCCAGAGCCAGAAGACTCTCTATAATTGCACCAAAGTCAGAGGATTAAAATACTTGATGCCGCCTCGATTGGGAGTGTCGGTGGTTTGATAGTTATTTTATTCCTCAGGATCCCAAAGAACCAAGCCTTTGATAGCAGTTTTGATAGCCTATTCTTCAAACATGCATTGCATGTATGTTATAGCATTAGATGAGATGCTATCTTTATTGCATGTTATGTTGTTTATACTGGGATTTTATTCTCACCGGAGTTATCTGGCTATTGCTTTATTTTGTATGTGTGCATGACAATAGGTGGGGCAGGAGCTAGTCAGAAAAGACAAGGATAGCTCAAGATAGAAGCATAGCAAGTGAGGACACGGGTTTAGCAGCAAGACTTGTATTTTGAGTTGTTAAACCATGCGAGAAATAATACAAGAACTTTGTATATTGTGGT
Source organism: Henckelia pumila (assembly GCF_033568475.1). NCBI lineage: Eukaryota > Viridiplantae > Streptophyta > Magnoliopsida > Lamiales > Gesneriaceae > Henckelia > Henckelia pumila. The sequence goes on along the minus strand of NC_133123.1, from coordinate 40,849,617 downwards.
TTGGAATACATGGTAGTTTATGTATCTTATGTTTAGAAGCTTGTAAGATATTATGAGATAGCATGTATTTTCTTTGGTAGCATGTATAAAGGTTTATGTTTGATTTTTCCATACTTTGACAGCAGAAGTTTGACAGCAGAATTCTCTGCATTTCGAGCTCGCTCGATCGGTTAAAGTTTACCGATCGAGCGAGGCCATTAATTGGCTTGGCAGAGGGAGCGAGTTTGTTCTCGCTCGATCGGTAGAATGTTACCGATCGAGCGAGGCCTCGAATTTGGAAACAGAGATTTTGAGTATTTGAGCTCGCTCGATCGGCCAAGTTTTACCGATCGAGCGAGACCCTGCCTTTTAAAAAAAAATATTTTTTTTAGCTCTTGTTTCTTTAATTCTTTTAAGTACTTTTTTAATTGTTACTTACAATAAATTGCCTAAGATAAGATTAGCAACCAGGGTCCCCACAACAGGTGGTATCAGAGCATAAGTTTTTGGATTTAGATAGAAGTTGATGAGCGGGGTAGATTGAGTCTGTTTGATTGTTTGATATTGTATGAGATTACATGTTGTATCTGATTATGTGCATTATATGCTAGCATGCTTTATATTGCAATAATTATGTGATTGCATGATTATGTGTTTTTATTGCTACTCCATGCTATATATGCAATTATGTTCCAGAATATCCTCAGTCAGAACCTGAATTCTCATGAGAACGCATGAGAATGCTTATCAGAGAAGGATGGAATAAATTGCTGCATATTATATCGTTTATGCACTAATCTGTTTGACAATCAGATATGCCTCCCCGTAAAGCACCGGCCATTAGACAGCCATTAGTGGTTCCTCCAGCTGAACCATCACCAGTACCACCGCCAACGGTTGAACCCCAGAATGCGCAGGGTAGTACATCTGTTGATCCTTTGGATCCTACTGCTACTCCAATGGAAACTTTGTTAAAGCGATTTCAGTCTTTCAAACCGCCAAAATTGAAAGGAACAGAAAATTCAGTTGATTGTGAAAACTGGCTTGAAGATATAGAACAACTGTTTGAATCACTCGACTATACTGATGATCGTCGTATTCGATTGGTGATACATCAACTTCACAATGTTGCTAAAAGTTGGTGGATTACAACAAAACGGGCATTGGAACAGCGAGGTACGATTATCACCTGGACTGTCTTTAAAACTGAGTTCTATCAACGTTTCTTTCCAGTCTCCTACAAGAAGGATAAAGGTGCTGAGTTTGCCAATCTAAGGCAAGGAAATTTGAATATTGAGGAATATGTGGCCAAATTTTCAAGTCTTTTGAAGTTTGCTCCACATATAGCTGCAACTGACGAAGCAATGGCAGATCAGTTTATCAATGGCCTTAATCCAGATGTATTTACCTTAGTGAACAGTGGACGACCCAATACTTTTGCTGATGCATTGAACAAAGCTAAGGGAGCAGAAGCCGGTATTTTGAGACAAAGAGGAGTACCATTTATTCCACAGCCATCTCCCCAGCCTGTATCAGCTTTCATTCCACAGAATCCGCCACAGTTTCAGCAACCATCTCCCAGATTTGAGGGAGGAAGCAGTGGCAGAAAGGATTCTCGATTCAGGCCAAAGTGAAAACAATTCAAGAGGGCAGGCAGTAGTTCTTCCAGTTCTAGTGGACAGAGACAGTTTAGGGCAGGTCAGAGAACTGGTGAAACAAGAGTCTTTTGCAGTAAGTGTGGTGGAAGACATTCGAGTGAACAGTGCAGAGGTGTGTCCGGTAATTGCAATATTTGTCGTCAACCAGGTCATTATGCCAAGGTATGTCCTCAACGAGCTATTGGTGAAAGTTTTTCCCGACCCACACCTCAGGCAGAAAGGCAATCAGTGCATTCATTTCAGCCTCAGCAACCTTAGCAACATACCAGAGGAGGAGGAAGCCAGACTATGACTCAACCTCCTAGACAACAGGCTCGAGTTTTTGCACTTACTGAGGAACAGGCTCAGGCGGCACCGGATGATGTCATAGCAGGTAACTGCTTTCTTTCTGGTTATCCTGCCTATGTTTTGATAGATACAGGTGCATCACATACATTCATATCTGAACAATTTGTTATGATGCATTCTTTATCTTCTGAGTCATTGCCTACTGTTGTTTCTATTTCTTCACCTTTGGGTGAAAGTATTATATCTATTCGAATGATTCGAGATTGTTCATTGCAATATGACGGGAATGTGATTGATCTAGATTGTATAGTACTTGGATTATCAGATTTTGATTGTATTGTCGGTATAGACATGTTAACCAAGTACAGGGCAACTGTGGATTGTTTCCAAAAAGTAGTCCGTTTTAGACCAGAAATGGCATCAGAATGGAAATTCTACGGTAAGGGTTCTCGAGCCAAGATCCCTTTGATATCTGTGCTATCTATGACCCGTTTATTGCAGAGAGGTGCAGAAGGATTTCTAATTTATGCTATTGATGTATTGAAATCCAGTCCAGCAGTAACAGATATTCCAGTTGTGAAAGAATTTGTTGATGTATTTCCTGATGAAATTCTTGGTTTACCTCCAGTCCGAGAGATAGATTTCAGCATTGATTTAATGCCAGGTACACAACCAATATCCAAAGCTCCTTACAGAATGGCACCTATTGAATTGAAGGAGTTGAAGGATCAATTGGAAGATTTTTTAGCCAAGGGGTACATTAGACCGAGTGTTTCACCTTGGGGCGCTCCGGTACTATTTGTACGAAAGAAAGATGGTTTCATGCGCTTATGTATCGATTATCGTCAATTGAACAAGGTAACCATCAAGAATAAATATCCACTGTCTAGAATAGATGATTTGTTTGACCAATTACAGGGTTCAGCTATCTATTCTAAGATTGATTTGCGATCCGGATATCATCAAATGAGAGTACGAGATGAAGATATTCCTAAAACTGCTTTCAGAACAAGGTATGGACATTATGAATTCATCGTCATGCCCTTTGGTTTAACCAATGCTCGGCAGTATTTATGGGATTGATGAATCAGATATTTCAGAAATATTTGGATGACTTTGTCATTATTTTTATCGATAATATCTTGATTTATTCCAAGACTGTGGATGTTCATGCTAAACATCTCAGAATTATTTTACAGACTTTGAGAAATGAGAAATTATATGCCAAGTTATCGAAATGTGAATTTTGGTTGCAGAAAGATGTGTTTCTTGGGCATATTATTTCAGGTGATGGGATTTCAGTGGATCCAAGTAAGGTCGAGGCTGTTCTGAATTGGCCTAGACCTACATCAGTGCCAGAAATACGAAGTTTTATGGGCTTGGCAGGTTATTATAGACGCTTTATCAGAGATTTCTCCAGCATTGCGAAGCCTATTACGCAATTCACTCAGAAAAATAAGCCGTATGTCTGGACTGAAGCATGTGAAATGAGTTTCTTGGAGTTGAAGAAAAGGCTTACAAGTGCACCTGTCTTGACGATTCCATCAGGTACGGGTGATTTTGTAGTATATTGTGATGCTTCTCACAAGGGTCTGGGTTGTGTGCTTATGCAGAGAGGGCATGTTATTGCTTATGCTTCGAGACAGTTGAAGTCACATGAGACTCGATATCCTATCCATGATTTGGAGCTTGCCGCTATTGTCTTTGCATTAAAGATATGGCGACATTATCTTTACGGTGAGAAGTTTGACATCTTTTCTGATCACAAAAGTTTGAAATATCTGTTTTCGCAATCAGAATTGAATATGAGACAGCGTAGATGGCTTGATTTATTGAAAGATTTCGATTGCGAGATCAAATATTATCCAGGAAAGTCTAATGCAGCTGCAGACGCCTTGAGTAGAAAGGTATGTTCGTTATCCTTATCTACGATAGGTGTATCTCAATTGGTGGAAGATTGTTGTATTTCTGGATTAATATTTGAAACAGATATGCAACCTATCCGTGTTTGTGCTATACGAGCTGGGCCAAAACTGTTAATGAGAATCAAAGAAGCACAGAAAGAGGATCAGAATATTCAGAATTCTATTGCTATTGTCAGATCTGGACATCAATCTGAATATCAGGTCAGTGCTGATGATGTTTTATATGTGAATAACAGACTTGTTGTTCCAGATGTTTCAGACTTGAAACAGCAGATATTGAAAGAGGCTCACAGCAGTCGATTCAGTATTCATCCTGGTGGCAGAAAAATGTATAATGATCTGAAGACACAGTATTGGTGGAAACAGATGAAAGCAAATGTCACAGAATTTGTGTCTAAATGCTTGAATTGCCAACAGGTAAAAGCAGAAAGAAAGAAACCAGGTGGTCTATTGCAGAGTCTATCAGTTTCCGAATGGAAATGGGATCACATTTCTATGGATTTCGTTACACAGCTACCACGTTCATCCAGAGGGTATGATGCCATTTGGGTGATTATCGATCGTTTGACGAAATCAGCATGTTTTATTCCGTACAGAATGACATACAGACATGATCAGATGGCAGAAATCTACGTCAAAGAAGTGGTAAGATTACATGGTGTGCCTAAATCTATCGTTTCAGATCGAGACCCTAGATTTACATCACACTTTTGGCATAGCCTGCAACAAGCTCTTGGTACTCAATTGCATCTGAGTACAGCTTATCATCCTCAAACAGACGGACAGTCAGAACGGACTATCCAGACACTTATCATACTAGTTGGCAAGATTCTTTACCACTTGCAGAATTCTCTTATAATAACAGCTATCAGACTAGAATTGAGATGGCTCCTTTTGAAGCATTGTACGGAAAGAAATGTAAATCACCGTTGTATTGGGATGATATCTCAGACGTGCCAGATGTTGGGCCAGATATGATCCGAGAAATGACAGAGAAAGTGAAGCTTATACAGAAACGAATGAAAACAGCTCAAGACAGACAAGCAAAATATGCAAATATCAGACGACGACCTCTATCTTTTGATCAGGGAGACAGAGTTTTTCTTGAAGATTTCTCCGTTTAGAGGTACAGTTAGATTTGGCAAGAGAGGAAAGTTATCTCCACGTTTTATTGGTCCGTACGAGATTATCGAGAAGATAGGTGATCTTGCTTATCGACTCGCTCTTCCTCCCTCTTTGTCTGGTATTCATGATATATTCCATGTCTCTATGTTTCGGAAGTATCAGCCTGATCCTTCCCATATTCTCCAACCTGATGAAGCTGAACTTGACTAAACTCTTAGTTATTTTGAACAACCTATTCAGATTCTTGATCGCAAAGATAAACAGCTCAGAAACAAGATGATTCAGCTAGTCAAAGTTCAGTGGAGTCGACATGGCACTGAAGAAGCGACTTGGGAGACTGAGTCAGATATGAGACAGAGATTTCCAGAGTTGTTTCATTGATGTGAGTTCTTATTCTGCTTTATGTTATTTCCTTTTTTTTATGTGTATACAGATGGTTTATACAGCTTGCTTATGATTTCGAGGACGAACTCATGTCTTAGTGGGGGAGAAATGTAAGGCCCGGGATTATTTAATTTTAATTCGAGAATATTTAATTTGGGAATATTTAGAGTTTAGAATTAAATTCTAATATTCTTAAATTGAAAAGGATTGAAATTGAATTAAATCGCTTTTTTGGGGACTGAATTGCAATTAGCCAAAAGTTCAGGGACTAAACTGCAATTTGGCTAATATATATCTCAACTTACCTTTAATATATCTGATTCGAACGTGTGTTATCATCAAAGGAAAGGAAGAAGAGTCAGAAAATGGCTGAAACCCCCAAGACACCATTTTTGATCCGAAAAGCTTCGATATCTTGCGTTCCGGTTGTCAAAAATTCGAAAGAAATATATATCTGCGATCACCGCTCCGAGACCTTTGTTTTGGTACAAGTTTCATTCATCTTTTTCAGACTTTATTTTTATGTTGAAGATGGAAAATTATGATTTTACGATATATGCGTATATCAACTGTACCGATCGTGTATTCGCAGATGGTTGGGAAAAAGACTATCGTTCGGGTTTTATATGATTTTAGCAAGCTAAATTCGAACCCTACACTATGTGATTGTGATGTTTTTGATGGGATTGAGTTGATATAATGAGTTTTTGGGATTGATATCTTGTTTTGGATATTGTTTGGATTGCCGGTTTGTAGCCGTTACGCCGTCGATTCGCAAAATGTCAAGACTTTGATATTCTTGATTCAAAGAAGAATGGTTTGAGTTGAATCTGATCTTGTTAGCTCTTTGACATGTTATTTCTCAGCTTTCAATCGAAGATTTACGAATCGAGAGTGCCGAGTCGCAACGAGAAGAAGTTGAAGCAAGGTTTGCTAGCATTGTATTTGAGTTTGAGTTGAGAACTTGAGCAACCGTTTGATATGCTTTATCATTGATGTCTTTGCAGACTTGAAGTACTTTCAGACGTGTTATTGAAAGGTATAAATGACAGCGAATTTAGATGGGATAGAACGCTTGAAATAGCTATCGTTTCAAGTATTCCCATGTCAATCACATACGTGTTTCCTTATGTTCTTTATGTGATTACTTGCTTGTATTGCTTTGCTTGCTTATGTGATTAGTTGTTCAAGATGTTTTATAGCCTTTAATACATACAGTATATGTTGCATTCATCTTGAACTCCAGCCTAATAAGCACAGAGGGTTTAAAGCCTAGAGTGCATATGACGTTTTGCGGATTGTAGTTGAGTGGCATAGATTGCAGCCTTCGCTTCCAGAGCCAGAAGACTCTCTATAATTGCACCAAATTCAGAGGATTAAAATACTTGATGCCGCCTCGATTGGGAGTGTCGGTGGTTTGATAGTTATTTTATTCCTCAGGATCCCAAAGAACCAAGCCTTTGATAGCAGTTTTGATAGCCTATTCTTCAAACATGCATTGCATGTATGTTATAGCATTAGATGAGATGCTATCTTTATTGCATGTTATGTTGTTTATACTGGGATTTTATTCTCACCGGAGTTATCCGGCTATTGCTTTGTTTTGTATGTGTGCATGGCAATAGGTGGGGCAGGAGCTAGTCAGAAAAGACAAGGATAGCTCAAGATAGAAGCATAGCAAGTGAGGACACGGGTTTAGCAGCAAGACTTGTATTTTGAGTTGTTAAACCATGCGAGAAATAATACAAGAACTTTGTATATTGTGGATTTGAATACATGGTAGTTTATGTATCTTATGTTTAGAAGCTTGTAAGATATTATGAGATAGCATGTATCTTCTTTGGTAGCATGTATAAAGGTTTATGTTTGATTTTTCCATACTTTGACAGCAGAAGTTTGACAGCAGAATTCTCTGCATTTGGAGCTCGCTCGATCGGTTAAAGTTTACCGATCGAGCGAGGCCATTAATTGGCTTGGCAGAGGGAGCGAGTTTTGTTCTCGCTCGATCGGTAGAATGTTACCAATCGAGCGAGGCCTCGAATTTGGAAACAGAGCTTTTGAGTATTTGAGCTCGCTCGATCGGCCAAGTTTTACCGATCGAGCGAGACCCTGCCTTTTAAAAAAAAAAATTTTTTTTAGCTCTTTTTTCTTTAATTCTTTTAAGTACTTGTTTAATTGTTACTTAAAATAAATTGCCTAAGATAAGATTAGCAACCTGGGTCCCCACAAGCCTCAAGTACTTCTTCACTCAGAAGGAGTTAAACATGAGGCAACGGAGATGGTTGGAGTTGGTGAAGGATTACGACTGCGACATTAGCTACCATCCAGGTAAGGCTAATGTAGTGGCCGATGCTTTGAGTCGGAAGTCGACAGTGGTATCGTGTTTGATAGTGCAGTTACCACTGCAGAGCGAGATTCAGAGGTTTGATTTGTAGTTTTACTCGAGTGGTCATGCACCGAGCTTGTCAGTGTTGACGGTGCAGCCAGTTCTACGAGATCGGATCAGGGATGGACAGCCTACAGATGAGGAGTTACAGCGGTTGGTGCAGAGGGATGAGGCTAAGGGCAATCTTTTTTACTGTCAGTGATGGCATTATTCAGTACAGTGGTCGTTTGTGTGTCCCGAACATTGATCAACTGAGGACTGAGATCCTGACAGAGGCTCACACATCTCCGTATTCCATTCATCCAGGAAGTACGAAGATGTATAAGGATTTGCAGACTTTGTATTGGTGGCCCGACATGAAGAGTAAAATCGCACGATTTGTATCAGAGTGCTTGACTTGTCAGCAGGTCAAGGCAGAGCATCAGCGTCCAGCAGGGCTGCTTAATCCTCTACCCATTCCGGTATGGAAGTGGGAGAACATCACGATGGACTTTGTAGTTGGTCTTCCGAGGAGTAACAGAGGGTGCACAGCTATTTGGGTGATCGTGGATAGACTCACCAAGTCAGCTCATTTCTTGCCGATGAGGACTACTTACTCGTTGACACAGTATGCAGAGCTTTACATCAAGGAGATTGTTAGACTGCATGGCATACCAGTGTCAATAGTATCAGACAGAGATCCGAGATTTACGTCTGCGTTTTGGAAGAGATTGCACACAGCATTGGGGACTAGACTTTTGTTCAGTACAGTATTCCATCCCCAGATAGATGGTCAGTTTGAGAGAGTGATCCAGGTTCTCGAGGATCTACTGAGAGCTTGTGTCGTCGACTTTCAGGGCTCGTGGGAGACTAGACTGCCATTAGTGGAGTTTACCTATAACAACAGTTTTCAGTCGTCTATAGGTATGGCTCCTTATGCAGCATTGTATGGGAGGAGATGCAGATCTCCTGTGCATTGGGATGAGGTTGGTGAGAGGATTTTACTTGGTCCTGAGATCGTGCAGCAGACAGCTGATATTGTGACCCAGATTCGGGATCGCATGAGGACTGCTCAGAGTCGTCAGAATATTTATGCAGATACTCGACGACGGGATTTGGAGTTCGCTGTAGGTGATCACGTATTCCTGAAGGTGTCACCTATGAAGGGAGTAGTGTGATTTGGCCGGAGAGGCAAGCTTAACCCTAGATATATAGGGCCATTCGAGATCTTGGAGAGAGTTGGCACGTTGGCCTATCGTTTAGCTCTACCACCAGGGCTAGCGGCAGTGCACAATGTATTCCATGTATCCATGCTTTGGAGATGCATCTCGAACCCGTCACATGTGTTGGATTTTGAGCCTCTTCAGTTGACACCGGAGTTAGCATTTCAGGAGAGGCCTATACGGATCTTGGCTAGGGAGGAGCTGAGACTTAGGACGCGGGTCATACCGATGGTCAGAGTCCAGTGGCTGAATCACTTGGAGGATGAAGCTACTTGGGAGACCGAGGCAGACATGAGGACTCGCTACCCGGAGTTGTTCGGGTAAGTACTTTAATTTCGAGGACGAAATTCAAATTAAGGGGGGGAGAATTGTAACACCCAGTATTTTTAGCACGTAAATTCGCATGCATAATTAGGGATTTTATTTATTTAGAATTTTAGATTATGGGTTAAATAATTATGTGAAATTATTTGTGCATGTTTTAAGTTATTTTTTTAAGCATTTAACTCATAATTAGTGATTTTCATGATTTATGGAAATTTAATTATTTTATCGCATAGACGGGACCGTGGACGGACGAGATGACAACTTTCTATCCAATTTATTTCATGAGCCTTTTAAGAGCCCAAATATATTATTTTGAGTTTTATCTCCTCAAAATTATCAGTATTTAATTTTATATATATTTTAGGAGTCCGTTTTTATTCAAATTTAGCCAAAATAGTGACTTTTAATTATCTTTAAAAAAATCCCCTAATTTAATATTTTGGGATTTGTGTTATATTATTTAAGTTATCATTATTTTTAAAGGTTAGGAATCTTTTATTTTAATAATGATCTTCTAATTAATTATTGGGATCATTATCTACCTAATTATTTTATACTAGTTATTAACCTAGTATTAAACCTAAACCTACCCATCCCCACGTTTCCCACTCAACCGCCATCACCCCCATCCTTCATCATCTTCTTCATCGACCAGCCATCCCCAAGGACTCCATAGCCACGTTTTTGAAGCTTCCAAGTTGGTTGTCATCGCCCCGTCGTCCCGAAATCGTTCAACACGCTTTCTTCTCTTCATCCTTCGGTGCTAGGCATGTTTTTCTTTCTATTTTTGCACCATGACAGTATTAATTATGTGTGTGTTGTGTATGTATCGTAACCTTTAAGATTTTTCAGAAAGTGGCATCGGTTTTTGTTGTTTGCAACTTGTTCTAGTGTTTATTCCATCATTCTCACGTTTTTTTTTCCTCCATGGCACGTCCAGCTGCTGGTCAAGGGTCCCTAGGTTGAGAGAGGGTGGTCTGGACTCGAGTGGCTCGAGTGGTTTGAGCCAAACGAGCCTAGGAAGCAAGCTAGGCTCGATCAGGTGTCCTAAGTCGCGCAGGCTAGGGCTTTTGGAAGGGGCTTCGGGTTATGTGGTTCAGGGTGCATGGGGTCTGGACATGGGCTAGGTTCGAACCGCCCAGACGTGGGCTACGTTTGGGCGGCGGCGCTCCGACCAGGGGCGCCCGGAGCCGGCCGGCAGCAGCCAGGGAGTGTTAGGGCTTGAGTGTTAGGACCAGCAGTTCAGTACAAACCATGAGAAATTGCATGTATCCTAAATATATATTTAATTATTTTATGCATGAATGTTATTTTAGTATTTATATGTTAGTATAAAAATTAAATTAAATATATATGAAGGACACACATTTTATTTAAGTACATGCATTCATGAAATAATTTTATGGCATGATTTAATGTTTAAGGTTGAGCAAGAAAATAATTTTTATGTTGGAAATTGAAGTAGTGTGACAATTTAAGGGGGACGAGTCCCCACATGTTAAGGGCAGTTTACTGTCAATTTAAAGGTAGTTTACTACCAGTAAGAGGTGATTCGTCACCGCCGCGTACGTTGGTTTTAAGAGACTGATCAGTCGAACCTTTAAGTTTAAGGTTACACTACGGATATGACCATGCGATGTTAGAAAAATGTTATGCTCAACAATGTTTATGTATGTAATATATGATTATATTTAAGATCAAGTTTAAGTAAGATTTTAAGTTATGATTCATGATTTTTAAGCATGCTCATTCATGTATATGTTATGTATTAGTATTTCAGTGATTTAAATTATTTTAAACCCTTGTTATGTTAGCATGTTGGGCCTCTAGGCTCACTACACTTATATGGTGCAGGTGAGTACGTAGAGGAAGATGTAGTTCCTACCGGTGGTGAGGACGTATGAGCGGACATGCAGTGATCCCCCATGACCGTCGGCTGAGTCTTTATGAACATTTTATGGATTATAAACTCTGTTCCTTATTTATTTTTATGTCTTTTCAGTAGTGAATTTTAGTACTAGTTTTATTAAATAATTTTATTGCATGCAAACTTTTAAGTGGATTGTTTGACATGATTTTATTTAAGTTTGACTCGGTTATTTAAGTAAAAATGTTGCATTTTATTTATGTTATTTTTAAATTTGTTTATTTTGTGCATATATGTATGGGCATGTATGTACATCTATGTTACTTAGTATTATTATTTTTTAAAAAAAATTTCCGCATATATTATTTTAGAATGTTTGGGTCGTTTCAGCTAGCATGTTTTACTTTCAAGTACTTAATTAATTGATTTTGGTAATTTTATTTGAAAGTATGTTGTTACGATTGGTTAAGACACATGCTTCTTGGATTATCTGACGTGATTAGAGCATGTGTTCTGTTATTAATGTCATGCTACCTGATTATCTGAATTTATTGGAAGCATGTCTTGTATGAGTACTTCGATTATTTATTTAAGATTGAATCAGAACCGAGTCTTGATCAGAGGTAAGATGATCGGAGGAGGACTGAGATAGATTTGATGATTATGGTATCCTAACCATTTTGATAATCAGATATGTCTCGAGGACCAGGACGACCTCCTCTTAGACCATGGGTTCCTACTCCTATGCCAGAGCAGACAGTTCATACTTCTCTGCCAGAACAGACAGTAGTAACACCGATTGTGCCTCAAGCTGCGATTCCGAGTAATGAACAGGAAAGTACTTCTCGAGATATGACAGATATGACAGCTACTCCAATGGAAACTTTGCTCAAACGCTTTCAATCTTACAAACCGCCGACATTAAAGGGTACTGAGAATGCAGTTGAATGTGAGGGCTGGCTTGATGATATGGAGATGTTATTCGACTCACTTGATTATGGAGATGAGAGGAGAATTCGGTTGATAGGGCACCAACTGCATGAGGTTGCAAAGAGTTGGTGGTTCACTACCAAGAAGGCCTTGTAGCGTAGAGGAACTGTACTCACCTGGACAGTCTTCAAAACTGAGTTTTACCAACGCTTCTTCCCGGTGTCTTACCGCAAAGACAAGGGTGCTGAATTTGATAATCTAAAGCAGGGAAGCTTAAACATTGAAGAATATGTCGCAAAGTTTTCAACGTTACTACGTTTTGCTCCACATGTTGTTGATAGTGACGAGGCAATGGCTGATCAGTTCATTAATGGATTGACTCCAGAGGTCTTTACTCTGGTAAACATAAAGCGATCGAATAATTTTGCTGAGGCTTTGAACAATGCCAAAGGAGCGGAAGCTGGATTGATACAGCAGCGAGGAGCTTCGTATATCGATCAGCCTCCGAGACAGTCACAACCTCCAGCTCCAATCTCACAACAATCTTCTCGATTTGAAAGCGGTGGTAGCAGCAGTGGTAAAAAGAAGTTTTGGAAAGCTCGAGGAAAACAGTTTAAGAGATCAGGGAGCAGTTCATCGAGTTCAAGTGGTTCGAAACCGAAGTCTGGAGTGGTTTGTAACAGTTGTGGTGGAAGTCATACGACGGATCAGTGCCGAGGTGTATTTAGGAGTTTCCATATATGCCATCAGCCTGGCCATTTTGCGAGGGTGTGTCCTCAGAGAGGTTCTGGACAATCACGAGGTGCAGAGTCATCCTGATCAGTGGCTCAACCTACGAGGCAAGCCTCTTATGTCCATTCCTTTCAACCATCCCATCCACAGCAACAGCCAAGGCCAGGAGGGAGTCAGGCAGGTGGTCAACCCTCGAGACAACAAGCTCATGTCTTTGCACTGACGGAGGAACAGGCACAGGGAGCACCGGATGATGTGATTGCAGGTAACTGTTCTATTTGTGGTTATTCTGCATATGTATTGATAGATACAGGTGCATTCCATACGTTTATCTCTGCACGATTTGCATCATTACATGCTTTGCCTGTTGAATCATTACCTATTGTAGTATCTGTCTCTTCACCTTTGGGGAGAAGTCTTATTGCTATACAGATAGTTAAGAATTGTGTGCTACAGTATGACGGTAACGAGATAGACCTAGATTGTTTTGTGCTTGTTTTGTCTGATTTTGACTGCATAATTGGGATTGATATGCTAAACAAGTACAGAGCTACCGTAGACTGTTTTCAGAAGGTAGTGAGATTCAGACCCGAGATGGCTGGAGAATGGAAATTCTATGGTAAAGGTTCTCGTGCTAAAATTCCTCTGATTTCAGTATTATCTATGACTCGACTTTTGCAGAAAGGAGCAGAGGGATTTATTGTTTATACAGTTGATGTTTTGAAAACTAGCCCGAACCTGGCTGATTTTCCAGTGGTTAGTGAATTTGCGGATGTTTTCCCTGATGAAATTCCGGGACTACCTCAATATCGCGAGATTGATTTCAACATAGAACTGATGACAGGTACTGCACCGATTTCTAAAGCACCTTATCGAATGGCACCAGTGGAATTGAAAGAGTTGAAAGATCAGTTGGAAGATTTACTGGCCAAGGGATACATTCGACCCAGTGTTTCTCCTTGGGGGGCTCCAGTCTTGTTTGTCAGAAAAAAAGACGGTTCAATGAGATTGTGTATCGATTATCGACAACTGAACAAGGCAACGGTAAAGAACAAATACCCTTTACCTCGTATTGATGATTTATTTGATCAATTACAGGGTTCTTCTGTGTATTCCAAGATCGATCTGAGATCTGGGTACCATCAGCTGAGAGTTAGGGATTCTGATATTCCAAAAACTGCTTTCAGAACCAGGTATGGCCACTATGAGTTTATAGTTATGCCGTTTGGTCTGGCGAATGCTCCAGCTGTGTTTATGGCTTTGATGAACCGTGTGTTTCAGAAATATCTCGATGATTTCGTTATTATATTTATTGATGATATTCTGATATATTCGAAGAATTTGATTGATCATTCTGAGCATTTGAGAACTGTGTTGAAGACTCTGAGATCTGAGAAACTGTATGCTAAACTGTCGAAATGTGAGTTTTGGCTGAAACAGGTTGTTTTTCTTGGACATATCATATCCGGAGATGGTATATCTGTTGATCCAAGTAAAGTCAAAGTTGTGATCAATTGGTCTAGACCTACATCTGTTCCTGAAATTTGTAGTTTCATGGGTTTGGCTGGGTATTATCGCCGTTTTATTAAAGATTTTTCCAGTATTGCGAAGCCGATTACTCAGTTAACTCAGAAGAATGCTCCATTTATCTGGTCTGAAGCCTGTGAATCCAGTTTTATTGAATTGAAGAAGCGACTGACCAGTGCACCAGTCTTGACGATTCCTTCAGGTACTGGTGGTTTCACTGTTTATTGTGATGCATCTCATCGAGGTCTGGGATGTGTTTTGATGCAGCGAGGGCATGTGATTGCTTATGCCTCGAGACAGTTGAAGCCTCACGAAACCAGATACCCGATTCATGATCTTGAATTGGCCGCCATTGTATTTTCTTTGAAGATTTGGCGACATTATTTGTACGGGGAACAGTTTGAGATCTATTCTGATCACAAGAGTCTGAAATATTTGTTTTCACAGTCAGAACTGAATATGAGACAGCGGAGATGGCTTGATTTGCTTAAAGATTTTGATTGTGAGATTAGATACTATCCGGGAAAATCGAATGCAGCTGCCGATACACTGAGTCAAAAGGTATGTTCTTTGTCTTTATCGACGATTGGTATATCCCATTTGATTGAAGAATGTTGCCTTTCTGGATTAGTATTTGACACGAATTGTCCGCCTCTTCGACTTTATCAAATTCAAGTTGAACCAGCGTTATTGTTGCGAATTAAAGAAGCTCAGAAACTTGATCAGAATGTGCAGAATTCGATTGAGAAAGTCCGATCAGGGCATGTATCTGAATACCAGGTTCGAGATGATATTTTGTATGTAAACAATCGCCTTGTAGTGCCTGATATTTCGGATGTGCGACAACAACTACTGAAAGAGGCGCATTGTAGCCGTTATAGTATTCATCCTGGTGGGAGGAAGATGTACAACGATTTGAAGACTCGATATTGGTGGAAACCAATGAAGTCCGATATCACTGATTTTGTGTCTCGATGTCTTAATTTCCAACAGGTGAAGGCTGAAAGGAAGAAACCGCCTGGTTTGTTACAAATTTTATCAGTGCCGGAATGGAAATGAGATCATATTTCCATGGACTTCGTGACGAAGTTACCTCGATCTTCCAGAGGTTGCGATGCTATATGGGTGATTATTGATAGATTGACGAAATCAGCGTGTTTTATTCCTTATCGTATGACGTATAGACATGACCAGATGGCAGAGATTTATGTCCGAGAAGTTGTCAGATTGCATGGAGTGCCAAAGTCTATTGTATCAGATCTTGATCCTCGATTTACATCTCACTTCTGGCACAGTTTACAGAGTGGTTTGGGTACACAGTTACACTTGAGCACAGCGTATCATCCACAGATAGGCGGACAGTCTGAGCGTACCATATAGACTTTGGAAGATATGTTGAGAGCTGTAGTGCTTGATTTTGGCACGAGTTGGCAAGATTCATTACCTCTTTGTGAATTTTCGTACAATAACAGCTATCAATCGAGTATTGAAATGGCTCCATTTGAAGCTTTGTATGGTAGAATGTATCGATCACCTCTTTTCTGGGATGATATTTCAGAAGTACCTGACATTGGACCTGACATGATTCGAGATATAACTGAACAGGTGAAGATTATTCAAAGAAGAATGAAGACAGCTCAGGACAGACAAGCGAAGTATGTCAATGTTCGACGTCGACCTTTGTCTTTTGAACAGGGGGATAGGGTGTTTCTGAAGATTTCTCTGTTCAGAGGCACCGTACGATTTGGAAAGCGAGGGAAGTTGTCTCCACGATATATTGGTACGTATGAAGTTCTTGAGAAAATAGGCAATCTTGCCTATCGATTAGCTCTCCCTCCATCTTTATCTGGAATACATGATGTCTTTCATGTATCGATGCTACGGAAATATCTTGTTTATGAATCTCATGTGCTTCAATCTGATGAGGCTGAACTCGACGAAACCTTGAGTTATTTTGAGAAGCCAATTCAGATTCTTGATCGTAAGGACAAGCAACTTCGAACAAAGACTATCCCGCTTATGAAAGTTCAGTGGAGTCGTCATGGTATTGAAGAAGCTACCTGGAAGACAGAATCAAACATGAGGCAACGATTTCCAGAGATGTTTCAATGATGTGAGTTCTTCTTTAGTCTTTGTGTTATCTGATATATCTTATGTGTTGTTCGTACTTGAGATTTCGAGGACGAAATCGTGTCTTAGTGGGGGAGAATTGTAACGCCCGAAATTATTTAATTTTAATTCGAGAATATTTAATTTGGGAATATTTGGAGTTTTAATTTAAATTCTAATATTCTTAAATTATTTTGGATTGAAATTGAATGGATTGAAAAATTGAGGACTGAATTGCAAATTTTGAAGACTTGAGGGGCCAAAGTGCAAATATTGGAAATTTTGTTGGACACTTGTTATGAAAATATGTATTCACGTGTATGCTTCTATATCTCATCAGAAAATTCAGAGAAGAACCGAGTAAGGAAGAGAAAGGAATCCAAATTCATTCTTCATCTTTAAATGCCAATATCTTGAGTTTCGATTATCCGATTTCGATTCCGAAAAGTGTTCTGAAATCCTTGCAATGAGACCTTCGATTTGATGTAAGTTTTCTTTTAGTTCATCATGATTTGAGAATTCGAAAATGGCAGAGATCAGATTTGTGTTGAACTATGGTTGATGAGCTTGTATTTTTGGTTATATTGAAGTTGGGTTGAAGAGTGGCTATTGATTGTGTTCTTATGATTCCAGCTTATTATTCGATAGTATATCTGCTGATATGTGAGGAATTATTGCTGGTTTTGATGGATATGAGATATATTTGATTGTTAGAATTGTTGAAGTTGGGTTTCGGTTGCCGATTTTATTCCGTTACGCCGCCGAATTTGTGATTCGAGTCTGTTTTGTTATCTTGTATTGAGCTGTGATTTTTGATGAGTCCTAGCTGATAATTGTGGACTTGCAACACTTCATTTCAGATTTTTTTGGTTGCCATCGAGCTCGATATCGTCAACTTTGAACCGATAGAGAATTGAAGCAAGGTTTGGAGTCTATTTTGCCAAAAGAATTGGATTGAACTTGAGAGAAGATTTTGATACAGCTTTAGTTATGTTGTTGTTCAGATTTGGATAGCTTTGAAGACACCTTGAAACCTCACCATTGAAAGGTAAAAGTGGACTACTTTTTGAATGGGATTAAAACTCGAGATGGTTTGTATCGAGTTCCCTAAATCACATACTTAATTGATTATTTGCTCTTATGTGAATTATTGAATGTGTCTATGATATTGTTGAATGAATATATGATGTTTTATATTGCATTCATCTTGTGAGACCTATCCTTTGATTTTTGAAATGAACGGAGTCGTTCGATTAGACGATTTGAGGAACTATATATGTATGGCCTGGGTGGTTGTATTAGCCTATCGTCTGAATTACATGTATGGTGGCTTCAAAGTCTAGGGAAGCAAGATAAGTAGCCCCACCTCGATCGGGAGTGTCGGTGGTTTAGTTACGATATCTTTTTCTCGGGATCCCAACCGATGAAATAAGAGAGTTCTTGAGAAAAGCCTGTTTTAAAACATGCATTGTCTTCTATTTTATATCTTGAGTTTGATTGATATAATTTGAAATGCATGTTAGTTTCTTTTACTGGGAAATATGTTTCTTACCGGAGTTATCCGGCTGTTGTCGTATTTGTATGTGTGCATGGCAACAGATGGTTCAGGAACAGGGCAAAGACGGGCTTAAAGAATCGAGATGTGAGAGTTTAAAGTGATGATCCGGTGTAGTTGTTAGTTGCTGTCAAAATTTGTTGGTACAAGAACATTAATCTTGTAGTTGTTAGACTTGAACTTTTAGTCTAGAGTTTTTACTACTTGGAGATGTATAACACATGATCTTGTTGGGTTTGAGTTTTTGATGTTATCACCTTTTCTTGTACATATGGTTTGGTTGGAAGAGGTTATTGTATAAATCTTCATTGTACAGCAGAAAATCAGAATTTTTAGCAGATAACAGAACTTAGCTCGCTTGAGCGGAGCCCGAGGCTCGCTCGAGCGAGCCAAGGGGGGGTCTTGGACCCGAGCAGCCCTCGCTCGAGCGAGGGGTGTGGCTCGCTCGAGCGAGCCACATTGATAAAAATATATTCTTTTGGTTTTGGCTTTGATGCTTGGCCTTAATTTATGAACCTTAGATTATTATTTGATTTGGGAGATTAAGAACCGGGTCGTCACAGGCATATTATCCTATTAAATATTTATAGGGGATTTTGTAACAATTAGGATTTTCACAATGAGTTCGGACGCTATTAGCCCATCAATTTTATGGTGATAAATATATTTGATTATTTGATTTATTTTGACTCCATTCTACATAAATGTTTCATATTTGAGGACATCTAAAGACTCTAATCCAGTAATCCTTATTATTATTATTATTATTATTATTATTATTATTATTATTATTATTATATTATAATAGCTAAACCCATTAAAAAAACTACTTTCGGTCATTTTAATAGGTTTTCAAATTTACCCTATCATTATTTCAATATATTCATTAATTAAGAAGCAAAAAATAATTTTTCATTCAAAAACTTCCCACCACAACTTCCCAGGAAAAACTGCAATCTCGATCCTTTATGTTTGTCACTTTGCGATTTCTAAACTCATTAAAAAAAACTACTTTCGGTCATTTTAATAGGTTTCCAAATTTACCTCTATCATTATTTCAATATATTCATTAATTAAGAAGCAAAAAAATAATTTTTTATTCAAAAACTTCCCACCACAACTTCCCAGGAAAAACTGCAATCTCGATCCTTTATGTTTGTCACTTTGCGATTTCGATTCTCTATGTTATCATATTTCAGTTTTAGTCTTGCATGTTTCGATTTTTAGCAATTTTCAGTAATTTTTTTTCGAAAATGATTACGTGACATTATACACGCCAGCTCAACATCAGCACTATATTGGTGCCACATCAGCGCCACATCAGAATAAAGACTAAAATTGCCAAAAAAAATAAAGATATCGGACTAAAACTGAAATATAAAAATACAAAGGACCAAAATCTCAAATGACAAACATACATGACTAAAAAAAACAATTTTTCCCAACTTCCCACAATTCCATTATCCTAATATATAATTACCCCTATCCCTTTACCCATTGTCCTAATTTATAAATAAATAAATAAATTTAAATCTATAAAAATATATTTTGTGCACATACAACGCTTGTGCTTCGGTGTACTAGTTTAATTTAGATTAACATTCAGTTACACATTGGATTAATTAGGCCATCAAAGGAGGTAAAATAAAATCTATGCAAATCTCTTTTGATAGCAACGAATCTGAAAATTATAATGATTTGTAAAAGTCCCATAATAATGTGATTTTATGTTTTTCTAGTCTTATTGTTAATAATAATAATAATAATAATAATAATAATAATAATAATAATAATAAAACACACACCTATAATTTTATTTGTTTTCCTCTCTCGGGGATGCCGTTAAATAGTCTGTACACAATATCTCGGGAACGCTTTCTAGTGAGCCGTCAGATTCTCTGAATACTCATATGACTGAATTCAGAGACCATGAATTGGTCAAAACTATAGAAGAAATTCAGATGACTTATACATTCCTCTCACAAGTGAAGCGCACTTGAAAAACTTGTCAAAGAGATGAGGTAACAACAGTTCCTTGGCAAAATTTTTCAAACAAAAAATTGAAACAACATAATACATAGGGTGAGAATATTTCATTAACGTACACAAAATCAATGAATTAACTCTATAAATGTGACGCCCGGGGCTGAGGAGGCAGGGAGTGATCGCCGGTGCCAAGAGATTGCACAGACAATGAGCGGCTCCTGGTAGGCTTCTAGGCGGAGGAAGACATTATTGAACCGATCCCGTGCCGGAATGAGAGGGGATTCTGAGACTGTGTAGGTATGAGACTACATAGTTGAGGAGGACTTAAAAGATTTCATATGTACTTCTCATATAAAGAAGGTGCATCTTCTTGGGACTACATAGTTGAGGAGGGCTTAAAAGATTTCATATATACTTCTCATATAAAAAAAGGTGCATCTTCTTTTCGGAAGCTTATCACATAAGAACTCCAAAGTTAAGCGTGCTTGACTTGTGGCAATTATAGGATGGGTGACCCCTTGGAAGTTTCTCAGGGTGCGTGTGAGTGAGGACATAAGCACGCTGAAAAGACCCGTCTAGATATAGTGGGTTGTTACAATAAAATATTAAAGAATTTATCAAAACAAGCTGTGCAAAGACCAAATTTGAGAAAGGTTATTGATAATTTTTCATTGTGACAAAAATATACAAATTAAATAAATAAGCAACACGGTACATTCATTTCCACAAATTTAATTAATATGGCAGATTTGACCATAAATTTAATTAATATGGCAGCTTCATAGTTAATTTAATATTTGATTTGATTGATAGACTATAGTTTATTTGATTTGATTGATTGATTTTTATATTAAAAATATAAATTACCATTTTGTTTTTTTAAAAATAAATAAAATATGAATAATATTATTTATAAGGGTAATATATTAATTTAAATTCAATGATTTGATTGATGTAAGATAAATGATTAATGATTTGATTGATGTAAAATAAATAATTAATAAATGATATATAATATGACGAAAAGAATGTGAGATTTGATAGGAAAAGTTGTACTAAGTACTACCAAAATGATACCTAAGTGTATTGTTCATATGTTGAATTTTTTCTAAATAACAACTAGCTAACTCGTTCAAATAAAGTTTGGATAAATTATTTATTATAATGAGACAAATAAAATATTTCTAACAAAGTTCATATCAGGAGAGAAAGAGGTCATCGGCGTGGACTTTGATAGCCCTTCTATAGTTGAAATCGAATGTTACTTTTCCAATTCTGGTCAAAACCTCATGATCATTATGATTTCGGCGGCCAAACCACTCGAGAAATGGTCCAACGTGAAACAGTATTTCTTCATCTTCACTCACCCAAAGTGGTCTTAAAGTCGAGAAATTGTCCGACGCGATGTGAATCTTGTAGTGTTGAATCCATGTCTGATTTGTAGCATCAAGCTTCCACAATATTGTAACAAATGGCATCGGCAAATGCACCGTCATCAGAAGTAGATCTCCCTTCAAATCATCAAGGGACCAGGAGATCAAATATCTTTGGATCCCATGGGGGCATGCAACCGTAAAGAATGTTTCCTTGTACAAGTCCAAGCACATGAGAGCTGATGGTTTCCGATTAGGTGTTTTTCTCATCCAGTATAAAACCCCGTTTGCGGAAATCCCCTCGGGCTTGGCCAAATCCCAACTCGGGGTGCGTTGATGTCCTTGATGGGTTTCCAGTCTTGTTTCAAGTTTTCGTCGGTGTTACAAAAAGTGATCATCTGCCATTCATCTTTATCGCTCAAGCTGACGATAACATATTGGTTCTTGCTAGGGAGGAAACAGAAACCATGAGCAAAAACTAATTTCGAATATGGTGGTTGGGGTAGATACAAAAGTTTCCTAGAACTTGGATCACACACCACGAATCTCTCCCCATCGACGATGAAGCGCACAAGATTATTGTTTGGGCCGCATTGGGAGGGGGGCATAATTATTAAAGGTTGGGAGGAGCGGGGAGAGAAAATATTCCATCGGTCCAGCACTTCTCCTATGAGGCTCATTGTGGTTAGAAAATAGCCTTTGGAAGGGCAACCAGAAAAGATTAAAAGGTTGGGGGTCTCAACCCATTTTTTCCGGAGCAAGCGCTTGAAATCGCCGTTGGAAATCATAGATTTCCACTTTTGGCAGACGAGACTTAGTTTCACAAGGGTTTTCGAGTGACATTTTGATAGTATTTCCTCCAGAATAGCATCCGGCGGAACCCCCACACCAATGAATTCCTTCTCCATCAATCTTAATTTTCGCCAAGTCTCTTTTTTTGGGAATTCTATTTTTTTAATCTTAATATATGTAGGTTATGCAAAGGAAAGTTATAGTGGAACAAGGAAACTCTATTTTTTTATCCTTAGTTATCATATCTTCTTGAATTACCCCCCAATATTTTGTACAACATTATATTTACAATAATTATATCTTGAGATATAATAAATATTGATTTGAAAAAAATTTATACCGGTATCGATATCGAAATTTCGAAATTTTTGTATAAAAAAAATTCATACTCATACTGTATAGATACCAAAAAAAATTTGATATACCAAAAATATGTCTATATATCAAAAAAAAAATTCGGTACGGTATCCCAAAAAGTCGGTATTTTTGTTCGGTATCCCAACCCTAATTGTATTCAATGTATGATGAGATTTGATAAATAAAATTTTGAATAATATTAGAGGTACAACCATTATGTACTACAAAGATATTTACAACAATTATATCGTGAGTTTTTGTTATTATATTATGATATTTTGATGTTATATCGTGAGATTTTATTTTGAATGTATCATGAGATTTTATACATAAAATTTTTGTAACGATTTTTTTATAGTGTAAGATAAATTATACAAATTTGGTTCTACATGTAGTATTACTATAAAATTTTTGTATCAAATTTTTTATGGTGTAATATTTATTGTATAAGTTTCGTTGTACATGAAACATTGCTATAGTATCTTGTGGTAGTCGAAAGCCAATTAATCATATTAATCGAAAATTCATGTTATGCTAATTTCAAGACCGGCACGAGTCACGATGCATCAAAAATACAAAAGTTTAGCTATCTATTCTAATCTAAAATTTTAAAATTATGAATAAATATATGATATAAGTTAAAGTATATTACATATATATAGAAATAATATCGAACATTCAAAATAAAATATATTATTAGGAGCGAGAGACATAAAAAAAATTAAAATATAGATAAAAACAATTGAATTTAAAAGTATGGATAAAGATAGTATTAAAGATTAAAAAATAATTGATATTTTAGAAAGACAACATATTTACTTATTCGTATTATCCTTACATATTTTAAATTCTCAACATAACCTATGTTCGTTTTTTGTACATAATTTATCAATTTTTTTAAATTAAAATTAAAAATATTTTTATTTTATAATATGTTTAACATTTATGATAAATTTAAAAATATTTTTGTATATGTATTAATATTTACAATACTTTCGTAATATTATACTCTTTTGTTAATTTTGACAATAAATTTTTTTTATAATACTAACCACATTTAAATAAAGATTTGATAAATTATTTTTGTATTAGACATTCTGTATTAATTTGTTGTCATGAGCCATGACCCCTTTTTTCTATTATACCAATAATAATAATTAAAATCAAGAAAATATTTCTAACAAAGTTGACGGAAGAAAGAGGGAGTCAGCGTGGACTTTGATACCCCGGCCCTGATGAAATCGAATGGTGGAATTATTTTAATTTCGTTCCCAATTTTTCGAATTCTGGTCAAATCCTCATAATTTCGCCGGCCAATTAAACCACTGGAGAAATTGTCCTACGTGAAACAGTATATCTCCATCTTCATCGGTCGGTTCGGTTTTAATTTGTCTAAATTCGATTCGGTTTTTAGTTTACGAAAAATGTAATCCAAATTCAAACCATTCTACTTCGATTTGATTTGGTTTCTGTACTATAATGGACCGGTATACGGTTCGGTTTGGTCAGTTTCATCAATAATACATAACACAATAAAATGTAGAGGTGTTCATCGGCCGGTTCAATTACGTTTTCGGTTTTTTATCTCGTTTTTTTTCAATTTTCGTTTTAGAAATATATAATTCAATATCCGAACTGTTTTTTTTTATTTGTTTTGGTTTTCTATCAAAACGGTTCAATTATTTCGGTCGGTTATTTCGGTTTTGATACGATTATTAAAATTAATAATATAAATATATTGTAAAATATATTATGTTATTTTTTTACATAATTTCTTTGTAAAACTTTTAAAAATAAAGTTTAAATGAATTACATAAACAAAAATCAAATAAAAATTACATTAAAAAACTATCAATTCATTAACAATGAATTAAATAAACAACAATCAACTAAAAATTATTCAAAATAATTATTCATTCATTAAATATCATCTCATAACATTTATATAATATAAAAACAAATATAAATGAAATTATTAATTTAGTAAAATTTTGATTTTTTTGTCGGTTCGATTTTGACATATATTATCCAAAATCGAACCAAATAAATTTCGATTTTAATATTTATATATGAATTACAAAATACGATTTTCGGTTTGGTTCGATTTTTTACTTTTTCGGTTTGTATTTCTGAGTTTTTCGGTTTTATCCAAAATTTTAACACCCCTCCCAAATGCTACAATACAATACAATCCACCACATCCACGTGGTATGTAATCCGATTTTGAATAGTACGTAGGATTCTTTTTGAAATTACTGTTGTATCCTTAGCCCTAACATATCTACCCTACCCCCTTTTCTAACCCTTCTTGCCGTTCTCTTTCCTTTCCAAAGCATGGATTCTCGTGGTTTCAGGTACGAAATCGGCTGTCTATAAATATAATTTTCTTCTTCGACTCTCCTTGGTGAAGCCATGGAAAGTTTTCTTCTTACGTCACTCCATATTTTAAATTTTGGTAAAAATACCTACTACCGTCTCTCCTATTCATCTCAAGCATTCTTCTTTTGTTGGTCTGCATTTTTTTTTTTTGGTTAAGGGCTTGAAAGGAATTTTATTCCTTGATATTTTCGGCCCTTGTGTTAATTAATATAATTATATTTTGCTTTCTAGACAAGATAGGATATATGATAAATATATTGAGTATATCACGATTATGTTGAGATATATATTTGTCAAGTTTAAATCATGTCTTGATAAAATGATTATTTGATATAATATAATTTGATATTATCAAGATTTGATTTACAAGATTTGATAGAGTTTATTTCCTACTAAAACATGTTTCCTTATTCATGTAGGACTCTATCTAAGGAAATCTTCAAGATTTGAATGCTTATCTATAAAAGGAGATTTCACGCACAAGATGAGACAACGCTTCAGACTACAATACACTGCGCATACTCTGAAGAATTTCATTGAAGGATTCGAAGTTTCTGAAGCAAGGTTTGCAACCTTTGTTGTTGCTTGTCCCCGTGTTTCCGTTCGTGTTGAAGACATCAAAGACAACACTGTGGGAACTGTGTTGTTGAAGATTTTGTGTCTCTTCAATTTAGGCTACGGGAGTTGCATCCAATTTCTTTTATACTATGTTGTATTTTAGGATGCAAGTTTGATTTCTCAACTTGTTGAGGAATTTAGAATTTAATGACTTTTCGTAAAATCACTAGGATTTATTTGTAAGACTATTCTTATGTTTACTAGTGATATTTAGCCCTAAGGCACCCGCACGAGTTCTATTGTGAGACCTCGATTCTAAACCACTAATCTCGGATTAAACAACAAGTAAGCGAACAAGAATCCAAGAGTAAAACAATTCAAAAGTTTTTTTTTTTTTTAAACGCCGCGCGCCCGCGCGAGGAACCAAGCTCGCGCGTGCGCGGGCAAACAATCCCGAGGCCCAACGGAGGCCTCGCGCGCGCGCGAGGAACGCCTCGCCCGCGCGCGGAAGGCCTGGGCAGAAAAAGCTCAGGCTGCAGAAAAAAAAAGAAAGGATTCCGCGCTTGGTCCGACATGCCTTCAAATACAAATGCAATAACAGGGTGTAGGTAAACATGCCATAACAAGTCATGCTTTCAGAAGGCCTAAAAACAACCAGAAGTCTAAATCGATACAACAACAACATACTTCGATTTCAGATTACAATCCGAATACAAACTAATTCGAATAACAAAACATATCAAGTTCGAGTTCTAACATGCTTCAATCTTAAACTAGATAAACATGCTAATTCGACTTCTAAACCGAGTCTCACTTCTACTACTTGCCCTTGAAGCTAACCATGCCTCTTCTGACTTGTTCCTGCCCCACCTGTTGCCAAGTACACATACAAAACAAAGCAACAGCCGGATAACTGGTGAGAACGACATTCCCAGTAAAAGCAACATAACAAGTAATACAAGTAACAAACATGCTTTCAATACAATAACGAACTCAATAACATCGTAATGAAATGCATGTCTTTAAACAGGGATATCAAATCTGATAACGAGGGGTTGCTGCTGTGCCTTTGGGATCCCGAGGATAAGATCGCGTAACAACTCACCGACTCTCCCAATCGAGGTGGTGCCACGTATCTCACTCCTCTAGACTTTGAGCAACTATAATGAGTATGCTAGCACCAGACGAAACGACTACGACCTGGGCCACTCAATCATAGTTCCCAAACGTCTAAACAAAAAGGATGGTTCTGCCCGCTGAAACAAGATTGGCTCAAGATGAATGCATAACAGAAACATAAAACATAATCCTTTTAACAAAACCAATACAATCAAACAATACACAAGTTCCTCATGCTAGAACAAGTGTAGATGCAAGTATGAGATTTCAAAAGGGGAAAACTCGAGAACCACAGTCCCGAGTATGCTATCCCGCTACGATGACTGCTTTTACCTTTCAATGCAGTAGCTCCAACTCTGGATAAGCTACAAAAGAGATTGTATAAACAACTACACAATCTAACAACAACAAGGAAACGGTTCAAGGAAAACTCTTTATACCGTTCTTCGTCCAATTCTCTGAAACGATCAAACAGCTGCTAACTCTGGGCTTGACAACTCCGAACGAATCTGTTCAGATACAAGAGATGATTGATCAATAACCACGATCAACTTACAAGCCAAGTTCAAACTCAAAAACGGTTCAAAATCTCCAAAACTCAAACCGACGGCATAACGGCTATAACTGAACAAACCGGCAACGCAGACAGCAGTTCAATACTAATAACAACTCAATTCAATGCTAATACAACAACAACAAGACAAACCCAACAAATCTCAAAACCATGATTTTCGAAAATGGCTTCCAAAAATCATAACAAATCCGAACGTCGCTCTATTTCAAAACTGACAGATAATAAACGATCAGAACTCTGTAGAGAACAACATACTCGAATCTAGAACGATTCTAACAACATCCAAAAACTAGAATGTATCCGATCGTAGAAAAACTTACGATAGAACAAAGCTCTCGCAGCAGTGATCGCTAATCTGCCTTCAGAAATAATTTCCAACGGACGGATCGAGCTCGGACTGAAATCCCAAAGCTTGGAATGAGAAGGGGGCGGCTCTAATGGAGGAGGCGTGCAATGAGGAAGAAGGAGAAGACTTCCCTAATCAATTCCAAGTGTAGATAATATATAAAAATCAATATTTGCGTTTTAGTCCCTGAAATTCCAAAATTTGCAAAAAGGACCCTGATCAAAATCAAGTCGGCTCGTGAACTCTGCAATCTCCGATTAACTCAAATAAACTCATTTAAGATAAAAACTGGGCGTTACAATTCTCCCCCACTAAGAAGAGATTTCGTCCTCGAAATCAACGAGAACCACAACTCAAAGATAGAATAAAGAATCAAAAGACAGTAAGAAGAACTCACGTCATCCGAATAGCTCTGGAAAACGCTGACTCATGTCAGACTCTGTCTCCCAAGTCGCTTCCTCAACACCGTGACGGCTCCACTGCACCTTCACTAACGGAATCAACTTGGTCCTGAGTTGATTTTCTTTCCGATCAAGGATCTGAATCGGTCGCTCAAAATAGCTCAGAGTCTCGTCTAACTCGGCTTCGTCAGGCTGAAGGATATGAGAAGGATCTGGATGATACTTTCGCAGCATAGAGACGTGAAAAACGTCGTGAATACCAGATAAAGACGGAGGAAGTGCAAGTCTGTAGGCAAGATCGCCTATCTTCTCGAGAATCTCGTACGGACCGATGAATCTCGGAGATAACTTTCCTCTCTTACCAAATCTGACGGTGCCTCTGAACGGAGAAATCTTAAGGAATACACGGTCTCCCTGCTCAAAACTCAGAGGTCGACGTCTGACATTCGCATACTTTGCTTGTCTATCTTGAGCTGTCTTCATTCTGGTCTGGATGACCTTAACCTGTTCTGCCATAACTCGAAGCATATCCGGCCCCAAATCTGGTGACTCAGATAAATCATCCCAAAACAACGGAGATCGGCATTTTCTACCATACAAAGCCTCAAAAGGCGCCATACCGATACTCGCTTGGAAGCTGTTGTTGTAAGAAAACTCGACAAGAGGCAAAGAATCCTGCCAACTAGTGCCAAAGTCTAGCACTACCGCTCGCAGCATATCCTCCAACGTCTGGATAGTCCGCTCTGACTGTCCATCTGTCTGAGGATGATAAGCTGCACTCAGATGCAATCGAGTACCAAGCGCCTCTTGCAAACTATGCCAGAAGTGCGAAGTGAATCTAGGATCTCTGTCTGAAACGATCGACTTCGGCACACCATGCAATCTCACAACATTGCTAACATACAACTCAGCCATCTGATCATGACGATACGTCATCCTGTACGGAATAAAACACGCAGACTTCGTCAATCGGTCGATCACTACCCAAATAGCATCGCATCCTCGAACGGATCGTGGTAGCTTCGTGACAAAATCCATAGAAATGTGATCCCATTTCCATTCAGGAACAGATAGGCTGTGCAAAAGACCACCTGGTCGCTTCCGCTCTGCTTTCACTTGCTGACAATTCAAACACCAAGATACAAATCTCGCAACATCGTCCTTCATTCTCTTCCACCAGAACTGACTCTTCAGATCGTTGTACATCTTACGACCTCCAGGATGAACGCTAAACCGACTGCAATGAGCCTCTCGGAGAATACGCTGTCTCAACTCCGAAATATCAGGCACAACAATACGATTATTCACAAACAAAACGTCATCTCTAACCTGGAATTCTGACTGATGCCCAGTTCTGACTTTCTCTACTGAAACCTGAATGTTCGGCTCAGACTTCTGTGCTTCTCTGATTGCAACAAACAACTCCGGCTCGGCTTGAATAGCAAACACTCTGATAGTCTCCCTATCTGTTTCAAACTCTAAACCAGAAGTGCAACAATCATCGACCAACTGAGAAACACCGATAGTTGAAAGAGATAAAGAACAAAGCTTTCGGCTCAAGGCATCTGCAACTACATTCGACTTCCCTGGATAATACTTGATCTCACAGTCAAAATCCTTCAACAGATCTAACCATCTTCTCTGTCTCATATTCAGCTCTGCCTGTGAAAACAAGTACTTAAGACTCTTATGATCAGAAAAGATCTCGAAAGACTCACCATAAAGATAGTGGCGCCAGATCTTCAAAGCAAATACAATCGCTGCAAGTTCAAGATCATGAACAGGATAACGAGTCTCGTGCGGTTTCAGCTGCCTCGATGCATACGCTATCACATGCTTATGCTGCATAAGAACACAACCCAAACCTCGGTTAGAAGCATCACAATACACTGTGAAACCTCCAGTACCCTTCGAAATAGAAAGAATTGGAGCACTGGTCAGTCTCCTCTTCAGATCAACAAAGCTAGCCTCACAATCTGAAGTCCAGACAAAAGGCGCATTCTTCTGAGTCAGCTGGGTAATAGGCTTGGCAATAGACGAGAAACCCTCGATGAAACGACGGTAATAACCAGCTAAACCCATGAAGCTTCGGATCTCAGGTACTGATGTCGGTCTAGGCCAATTCATAACCGCTTCGATTTTGCTGGGATCGACAGAAATCCCATCTTCAGAAATAATATGACCGAGAAAGACAACTCGATCTAACCAGAATTCGCATTTCGATAGCTTGGCAAACAACTGCTCAACTCGTAAAATCTGCAAGACGATTCTCAAGTGCTCTGCATGGTCAGTACGGTTCTTCGAGTAGATAAGAATATCATCGATGAAGATAATGACGAACTCATCTAAATAACGCTGAAAGATACGGTTCATCAAACCCATAAAAACAGCTGGAGCGTTAGTCAAACCGAACGGCATGACTATAAACTCAAAGTGATCATACCTCGTTCTGAATGCGGTCTTAGGAACATGTTCCTCTCGCACTCTCAGCTGATGGTAGCCTGACCTCAGATCAATCTTAGAGTAGACAGAAGAACCCTGCAGTTGATCGAACAAGTCATCTATTCGGGGTAAAGGATACCTGTTCTTAACTGTAGCCTGATTCAATTGACGGTAGTCGATACAGAGCCGCATAGAACCATCCTTCTTCCGAACGAATAGAACAGGAGCACCCCAAGGCGATACACTAGGTCTGATGTATCCCTTGGCAATCAAATCCTCAAGCTACTCCTTCAACTCTCTCAATTCAACAAGTGCCATACGATAAGGAGCTTTTGAAATAGGTTGAGTACCTGGCACTAAGTCAATGTTGAATTCAACCTCTCGAATGGGTGGCAATCCAGGAACATCTTTCGGAAAAACATCAGCAAAATCTCTAACCACTGGTAAGTCAACCAAAGCTGGGCTAGATTTCAGTACATCAACCGCATAAACCAGAAATCCTTCTGCACCTCTCTGTAACAAACGAGTCATAGATAACACTGAAATCAAAGGAATTCTAGATCGAGAACCCTTACCAAAGAATTTCCACTCGTCTGCCATTTCAGGTCTGAACCTGACAACTTTCAGAAAACAATCAACGGTTGCCCTGTACTTGGTCAAAGCATCTATACCGACAATACAATCAAAATCTGACAACCCAAGCACAATACAGTCGAATTCTAACAAATTCCCCTCGAAACAAAATTCACAGTTCCTGACTAGTCGGACAGAAACAATTCCTCCACCCAAAGGTGAAGTAACAGCTACTACTGTAGGCAACAATTCAGTTGGCAAAGCATGCAATAACATATATTTCTTAGAGATAAAGGAATGGGAAGCACCTGTATCTATCAAGACATGAGCAGAATGACCGAAAATCGAACAGTTACCTGCTATGACATCGTCAGGTGCTGCCTGAGCCTGATCCTCTGTCAATGCAAAGACTCGTGCTTGCTGTCTCGGAGGCTGATTTGCACTAGAGCTACCTCCTTGTCTGTTCTGCTGTTGCTAGGGTTGGAAAGAGTGTACTGCAGACGACTGCCTCTCCGTCTGAGCTGCAGGTCTAGACGAACTCCCACTCTGAGCTCTATCTCTATTACGTTGAGGGCACACTTTAGAGAAGTGTCCCGGTTGCTGACATGTGTTACAATTGCCGAAGACTCCCACACACTGATCCGGTGAGTGTCTTCCTCCACACTTGCTGCAGTACAAGGATGATGACCCAGAACTCGGTCCTGAACCGAATTGCTTCGAACCACTGGAACTGGACGAACTGTTCCCCTGTCTCTTGAACTGTTTACCTCTTGCCTTGTACTGATCCTTTCTGTTTCCCCCACTGTTTCCACCTTCATACCTCTGCTGCTGGTTCTGATGTTGAGGTGGCTGATTCTGGTACTGAGATGGTTGGTTCTGATACTGCCTCTGCTGCTGAGGTGCCCCCTGATTACCTCTTTGCCTCCACAAGCCTGCTTCTGCTCCCTTTGCGTAATTCATGGCATCCGCAAAGTTGCTAGGCCTGTTGGTGTTAACCAACGTGAAGACATCGGGTTCAACCCGTTGATGAACTGATCTGCCTTAGCTTCTTCATCTCCGGCAATTAGCGGTGCAAAACGCAACAGACTATCGAACTTAGCCACGTACTCTTCAATGTTCAGATTCCCTTGCCTCAGATTTGCAAACTCTGCTCCCTTATCCTTACGATACGAGATAGGGAAAAACCGCTTATAAAACTCAGATTTAAAAAGAGTCCAAGTAACCTCTGTACCTCTACTCTCAATTGCTTTCTTTGTCATGATCCACCAGCTCTTAGCACCACCACGCAGCTGATGAATTACTAACCTGATTCGGCGGTCATCTGTGTAGTCAATGGAATCAAACAACTGATCCATATCATCCAACCAACTCTCACAGTCAACTGGATTTTCTGAACCCATCAACAATGGCGGATTGAACGACTGAAACCTCTTCAGCAAGGTTTCCATAGGAGTTGCTGAAGCATCCAACTGATCAACCTCAGTGCTAGCTTGCTCAGTCGCAGGGATAACTGGTGGTGTGTTTCTGTTTATCACTCGACGAGTACCCATCTGATAATCAAAGGTTAGCACACGAGATATCTCAATCGCTACCATCAGTGCCCTTACAACCGCGTGGAATACCGAAAACCAGTCGAGAACAGAAACAGTTATATCTCAAGTAGATCATGCTTTATTAATTTAAATCACACAACCATGTAATTCAAATAATGCTCAAACAATAAAGCATGCTCGCATGGAATTAAGTACACAATTAAATAATTCAAACGCATGCGAGGAGTCATTACACACAGACTCGATCTACCCCGCTCACTCTAGTTCGACCAAGAATCTTAACGCTTTGATACCACTTAATGTGAGACCTCGATTCTAAACCACTAATCTCGGATTAAACAACAAGTAAGCGAACAAGAATCCAAGAGTAAAACAATTCAAAAGTTTTTTTTTTTTTTTTTAAACGCCGCGCGCCCGCGCGAGGAACCAAGCTCGCGCGTGCGCGGGAAAACGATCCCGAGGCCCAACGGAGGCCTCGCGCGCGCGCGAGGAACGCCTCGCCCGCGCGCGGAAGGCCTGGGCAGAAAAAGCTCAGGCTGCAGAAAAAAAAAGAAAGGATTCCGCGCTTGGTCCGACATGCCTTCAAATACAAATGCAATAACAGGGTGTAGGTAAACATGCCATAACAAGTCATGCTTTCAGAAGGCCTAAAAACAACCAGAAGTCTAAATCGATACAACAACAACATACTTCGATTTCAGATTACAATCCGAATACAAACTAATTCGAATAACAAAACATATCAAGTTCGAGTTCTAACATGCTTCAATCTTAAACTAGATAAACATGCTAATTCGACTTCTAAACCGAGTCTCACTTCTACTACTTGCCCTTGAAGCTAACCATGCCTCTTCTGACTTGTTCCTGCCCCACCTGTTGCCAAGTACACATACAAAACAAAGCAACAGCCGGATAACCGGTGAGAACGACATTCCCAGTAAAAGCAACATAACAAGTAATACAAGTAACAAACATGCTTTCAATACAATAACGAACTCAATAACATCGTAATGAAATGCATGTCTTTAAACAGGGATATCAAATCTGATAACGAGGGGTTGCTGCTGTGCCTTTGGGATCCCGAGGATAAGATCGCGTAACAACTCACCGACTCTCCCAATCGAGGTGGTGCCACGTATCTCACTCCTCTAGACTTTGAGCAACTATAATGAGTATGCTAGCACCAGACGAAACGACTACGACCTGGGCCACTCAATCATAGTTCCCAAACGTCTAAACAAAAAGGATGGTTCTGCCCGCTGAAACAAGATTGGCTCAAGATGAATGCATAACAGAAACATAAAACATAATCCTTTTAACAAAACCAATACAATCAAACAATACACAAGTTCCTCATGCTAGAACAAGTGTAGATGCAAGTATGAGATTTCAAAAGGGAAAACTCGAGAACCACAGTCCCGAGTATGCTATCCCGCTACGATGACTGCTTTTACCTTTCAATGCAGTAGCTCCAACTCTGGATAAGCTACAAAAGAGATTGTATAAACAACTACACAATCTAACAACAACAAGGCAACGGTTCAAGGAAAACTCTTTATACCGTTCTTCGTCCAATTCTCTGAAACGATCAAACAGCTGCTAACTCTGGGCTTGACAACTCCGAACGAATCTGTTCAGATACAAGAGATGATTGATCAATAACCACGATCAACTTACAAGCCAAGTTCAAACTCAAAAACGGTTCAAAATCTCCAAAACTCAAACCGACGGCATAACGGCTATAACTGAACAAACCGGCAACGCAGACAGCAGTTCAATACTAATAACAACTCAATTCAATGCTAATACAACAACAACAAGACAAACCCAACAAATCTCAAAACCATGATTTTCGAAAATGGCTTCCAAAAATCATAACAAATCCGAACGTCGCTCTATTTCAAAACTGACAGATAATAAACGATCAGAACTCTGTAGAGAACAACATACTCGAATCTAGAACGATTCTAACAACATCCAAAAACTAGAATGTATCCGATCGTAGAAAAACTTACGATAGAACAAAGCTCTCGCAGCAGTGATCGCTAATCTGCCTTCAGAAATAATTTCCAACGGACGGATCGAGCTCGGACTGAAATCCCAAAGCTTGGAATGAGAAGGGGGCGGCTCTAATGGAGGAGGCGTGCAATGAGGAAGAAGGAGAAGACTTCCCTAATCAATTCCAAGTGTAGATAATATATAAAAATCAATATTTGCGTTTTAGTCCCTGAAATTCCAAAATTTGCAAAAAGGACCCTGATCAAAATCAAGTCGGCTCGTGAACTCTGCAATCTCCGATTAACTCAAATAAACTCATTTAAGATAAAAACGGGGCGTTACATCTATACTCGTGCAAAATTATTTATTTGTGTTTTATTTACGCTTAAAATTTTTGCTGCACTGTGTTGTCTTTGGTGTTACGACACAAAACACAACACTGCCTTATTTTACATAACAACCACGTACATCATTTCTTTCACGTGGTATCAAAGCCGCCACTTGACTTTACTAAGTGAGTTCCTGGTTTGTGTTACAGGTTAGTTATGGATACTCCGTATACAAGTGCTATTCGTCCACCTATTTTGGATGGGACAAATTACGGCCCTTGGAAATTGAAGATGAGCATGTACATTCAATCCATTGAGTCCAGGGCTTGGCAACGTGTTCTTGACGGTTGGTCACCACCTATGAGAGATGATGATGTACCAGGACCAAAGCCAAGATCACAATGGACAGCCGAAGAGAACACTGCGGCTATTTATAATGCCAAAGCTCTTAATGCTATATTTGTTTCTATTGATATGAACATGTTTAATCTAATTGGTACTTGTATTTGTGCTAGGGATGCTTGGAAAAAATTACAAACTCATTGTGAAGGCTCGGCAAGTGTCAAGAAGACAAGGATGCGTCTCATAACTTCAAAATTTGAAAAATTGAAAATGGAGGAATCAGAGACCATTATGGAATACAATGGAAGATTTAAGAGTCTTGCAAATGAAGCATCTATTCTTGGTGATCCTATTTCGAACGAGAGACTTGTATCTAAAGTGCTTCGTTCTGTCCCCAAAAGATTTCACACCAAAGTTTGTGCTATAGATGAATCCAAAGATACATCTATAATGGGTTTGGATGAGTTAATAAGTTCTCTTCGGACATATGAGATGGAGTTGGAAGCCGAAGATGAATCGAAAGGTAAGTCTATTGCTTTTCAAGTATCTAATAATGTTTACAATGATTTTGCTGAAGTTCAACAGGAAGTAAAGGATTATGATCTTGAGGAAAATTTTATTGCCTTGATCTCGAAGAAATTTACTGATTATCTCAAGGTAATGAAAGAAAAGAAGGATGTAAAAAGTGCACAACCCTCAAAGTTTCCTAGACTGCCTACTTCAGAGAAGCCTCAAAAACCTGCTGCTACTCGAGGACCTCGTCAAAGGTATGAAGGTCAGAATCAGTCTTCAATTAAAATTTTTGATAATATTCAATGCAGGGAATGTAAAGGATATGGCCACTATGCTTATGAATGTGCAAACCGCCTTCGGAAAGGTATGAATGTTTCTCTGAGTGATGATGATTCTGAAGAAGAACAAGAAAAGGTTCAACATGAAGATCTCATATCTTTTACTGCTTTACTGGAGAGTAAGAAAAATTTTCAGATTAATCCTCTCGGTGTTGGCTCCGGTGTTGCAACACCTGGGCGCAACACAGTTCAAAAATCTGTTTTTCTTATTGCTTCTAACCTTGATAATTCTAGTAATCATGAAGAACAGGTGGCTGATCCTTACACTCTAGATGTATTAAACAACTCTATGAAGAGTTGTACTGTGATTGGATCAAGAGAAATCAGTTGAACACAGCTCTCACCAAAGAGAATGCTGAATTAAAAGCTGTTAT
Source organism: Henckelia pumila (assembly GCF_033568475.1). NCBI lineage: Eukaryota > Viridiplantae > Streptophyta > Magnoliopsida > Lamiales > Gesneriaceae > Henckelia > Henckelia pumila. Next base: position 40,813,276 of record NC_133123.1, on the reverse strand, counting down.
GGCAAGATTGGAAGTTCTCATGAGTAAGAAAGATCTGGAATTAGGGTTATTGAGATCGGAACTTGAAAAAGCACAAATAACACTTGCTAAATTTAATTCCAGTACTAGCAAACTTGATTCTATTTTGACTATGGGTAAGAATGGTGATGATAAGTTTGGTCTTGGTTTTAAAGAATGTGTTTTTGAAATTGGTGAATCTTCCAAAACACCAGTGTTTGTGAAGGAAGGTAATGATTCCTTGAACCATCCTTCAACTGCTTCGAAAGGTAAGAAACTCATTGTTGAAAAGGATGTTTCTGTTCCTAAGCCAAAACAATGGAAGCGTCCTTTTGTATGTCACTATTGTCTCAAATTTGGTCATATCAGGCCTTTTTGTCGTAAGCTTAAAAATGACTATGTTTTGTGGGAATCTAAGCAAGTGTTACCCTCCGTGTTGTCCAACACCAAGAGCAACATTGGCAGAAAAAGGCCCATTGTGAAGAAAGTGGATACAAAAGCCTGATGTTAAATGTTTTGTTATTTATACTTTCTTGAAAGCTAACACTGCAGGTAATTGGTATTTTGATAGTGGAAGCTCTCGGCACATGATAGGTTTGAAAGATCACCTCACTGACTACCTTGAACAAAATGGTGGTAGAGTGACCTATGGAGGTGGTGCAAAAGGAAGAATTGTTGGCAAAAGAACACTCAATGTGGAAGGGTTTCCAAAGCTTCACAACGTCTTACATGTTGAAGGACTCAATGCGAATTTAATTTCGATTAGTCAACTGTGTGATGACGATTTGCATGTGAAGTTTGATAAAAATACTTGTGAAGTTTTTGATAATACTAATTGTTGTGTTATGACAGGTACAAGATCAGTTGATAATTGCTATCAACTTGGTGAAGAATTGGCTTGTAGACACTCAAAGGTTGATGAGTTTAGTCTATGGCACCAAAAGCTTGGACATGTGAATTTCAAGACCTTAAAGAATCTGAGTAAGTTTGAAGCGGTCAGAGGTCTTCCAAATCTAAAGTCTGGTGTTCCATATGTTTGTGGTGCATGCCAAAAAGGTAAGAAAACTCGTGTTGCGCATCCCGTGTTACAACACTGTGGGACAACACGGTGTCTTGAACTTTTGCACATGGATTTGATGGGTCCTATGGAAGTCGAAAGTTATGGAGGTAAAAAGTATTTGTTGGTATGTGTTGATGATTTTTCACGTTTTACATGGGTAAGGTTTATTAGAGAAAAATCAGATACTTTTGATGTTTTTAAGAAGTTGTTTACCAAGATTACTAATCTACATACTTTGACTGTAGCAAGGATCAGAACTGATCATGGAAAGGAATTTGAGAACTCATCTTTTTCTTCTTTGTGTGATAAGAAAGGCATCTCATAGGAGTTCTCTGCCCCAAAAACTCCTCAACAAAATGGAATTGCCGAAAGGAAGAATAGAACGTTGCAGGAGATGGCTAGGGTGATGATGAGCTCAAAAAATATCTCCAAGAGATTTTGAGCAGAAGCTTTAAACACAGCATGTCATATTTCCAATCGTGTGTATTTGAGAAGTGGTTCTTCGATGACTTCCTATGAAATTCTCATGGGAAAGAGGACAAATCTTACTTATTTTCATATATTTGGCTGTGTATGCTATGTTTTGAATGATAGAAACCACCTAGAAAAATTTGATTCCAAAAGTGATAAGTGTTTGTTCCTAGGTTATTCTATAAATAGTCGAGCATATAGGATGTATAACCTTAGGACCAGAACAATTATGAAATCTATTAATGTTTTTTTTGATGATGGTGCAGATCTCAAAGGAAAAACTGCTGAAGATAATATTGAAGGCTTGCTGGAAATTCCTCTTGAAGAACACAGTGTTGTCCCGGATGTTACAACACCAAAAACAACACTGGTACCTCCAGAAACTGTTCATGAGGAAAATTCCCAAAATAATGAGGAAGCTGAGATGATTACTGAAAAGGACATTCCAAGCAAAATACAAAAGAATCATCCATCATCACAAATTATTGGAGATGTTCATGGAACAAGACAAACTCGAGCTAAGGACAAAGTTGACTACCGCAAGATGGTTGGGTTAGTATGCATGAGTTCCGTGTACTCACAGGTATTGCATTCCTGTTTTGTCTCCAATATTGAACCCAAAAATGTCAATGATGCTTTGAATGATGAATTTTGGGTAAATGCCATGCATGAAGAACTTGAGCAATTTGTCCGAAATGATGTTTGATTTTTGGTTCCACCTCCTGATCATGGTAATATCATTGGTACAAAATGGATTTTCAAAAATAAAACCGATGAATCAGGAAACATCATTAGGAACAAAGCAAGGTTGGTTGCTCAAGGGTATACTCAGGTTGAGGGGGTTGATTTTGATGAGACCTTCGCTCCTGTTGCCCACATTGAGTCAGTCCGACTATTGCTAGCTATTGCATGTTATATGGATATAAAACTTTACCAAATGGATGTGAAGAGTGCGTTTTTAAATGGTATTTTAAATGAGGAAGTGTATGTAAAGCAACCCAAAGGCTTTGAAGATCCACACCACTTGGATCATGTTTACAAGTTGAAGAAGGCACTCTATGGCTTGAAGCAAGCTCCACGAGCATGGTATGGTAGGTTGACCGAGTATTTACTCGAAATTGGCTTCAAACGAGGTGAGTTTGATAAAACCCTTTTTATTCAAAAGGCCAAAGGGGAAATCCTTATTTGTCAAGTTTATGTGGATGACATTATATTTGGTGCTTCTTCTCAAAAGCATGTTGATAGTTTTGTTGAATGCATATCTTCTACTTTTGAAATAAGCATGGTAGGAGAGATAACTTTTTTCCTTGGATTGAAAGTTAAGCAAACAAATGATGGGATTTTTCTTTGTCAAAGTAAGTATGCAAAGAATTTGGTGAAAAAGTTTTGCAAAGAGAATGTTAAGAACATGAAAACTCCTATGGGCTCAAGTGAGAAATTAGGAAAAGACAGTGTTGCGGCTGGTGTTGACAACACCATGTATCACAGCATGATAGGGAGTCTTTTGTATTTGACTACTAGTCGTCCTGATATCATGTTCAGTGTGTGTTTATGTGCTAGGTACCAATCTGATCCAAAGGTTACTCATTTAAAAGATGTTATGCGAATTTGAAATATGTTTCGGGTACATTGGATTTGGGATTGTGGTACACAAGGGAAACCAACACTAATCTTGTAGGGTTTAGTGATGCTAATTGGGCAGGTGATGTGAATGATAGAAAGAGCACTACGGGTGGGTGTTTTTATCTTGGTAATAATTTGGTTTCATGGTATAGTCGTAAGCAAAATTGTGTGTCACTTTCGACTGCTGAATCTGAATATGTGGCAGCCGGAGTTGCTGTTCACAACTTCTTTGGATGAACCAAATGATTGAAGACTATGGTTTTAAAAGTGAACCCCCCATTGTTTATTGCGATAATTCTAGTGCTATTGATATATCAAAGAATCCAGTTCAACACTCACGCACAAAACACATTGACATTCGTCATCACTTTATTCGAGATTTGGTAGAGAAAGGTATGATTCGAATGGAGTTTGTTGGAACTAATAACCAATTGGCAGACATTTTTACCAAGGCATTAGATCATGAGAGATTCTCAACCCTTCGGAGGTCTCTCAGCATGTGTGCATTATAATCCTTTGCATGTATTGTCTTCGGTGTTATAACACGACCGACAACACTGTTGTTTTTCTTGTCATGCATTTTTAGGATTTTAGGCATTCTGCACTCATTTTGTTTTGTGTAGTGCTTGAATTTCTGTTACAATGATTCAATTGATGCCAAGTTTTTCTGCAAAAATATTTTTGGCACACTGACCCTTTTTGGCTTAGAACTCTGATCAAACCACCGAGTAGTTGAGGAATGTACGTGTATTCCATGTTCTTGTTCCATGTGAAAGGTGGTCTCGCACTTTCAGTGTTAAAATCTTTTATGAAGTTTGGTGACCAATGTCATAAAAACAAACTTTGTCAAATCGGAAGAAAATGGAAAAAACTACCTAGTTGAGTCCAATGAAGACCGTTCGATTAGAGTGAAAGCTACCAATTCTGAAATTTTGTCTGTTAAGGGTAATCAAGTGTGCAAAATTCAAATTCTTTTGAAAAACTTTGGTGTTGTTGATGATGTTGGCAACACGAGAGGCAACACTACACTTGTCAACATATTGTTTCTGCATAAGATTGCATTTTTATTTTCTGTCACACTCTGTTTAGGCATAAAATAGGACATGCATATGCATTTTTGCTAAATAGGGGTCTGTTTTTGGGTAAGGTTCTAAATAGACAAAATTTGATGAATTATCCTATTTACTAAAAATTGAATTTTTATGAATGATTTTTGTTTCAGTGGAGTTAAGCCGATGTGGAGTTAATCTTGGAAGATTTGGGCTGAAATAAGTATCTTGGATTATTGCCTTATTTATGGGATTTTATTTCTTTAATCTCGGTTTTAATTTTGTTCCGTTAGGAAAGTTACCGTTGTAACTGTAGGGAGATCAAGGATCAGGGTAATTATGGGTTTGTTAGGATTTTGTTACCGTTTGAGATAAGGGTTCTATATATATGATTTTTAATAATTATCGGGCTTTATCATCTTATCACAATTCTTGATTCCCGATTGTTTTTCTCTGCAAACCCTACCCTTCTCTCACTCTCAAATTTTTGTTCAATGGCAGGATTTGATCCACAGGATATTCGAAGTGAGATGGGCCATAAAGAGCCTGATGTTGCTGCCGGTGTTACAACACCAGAAAACCCATCTTCCACTCCTTCTATGCCGATAGTTCCAGTACCCATGGAACCTGTTCCTCTCGCTGTTCTCATGCCTGGAGAACCAGGGAACGCAATTGATGTGGAAAATCTTCCTGATTTCTCCATTTTGAATAAGGTGCATCCTGTTGCACCAATGGCTCGCCGATCAAAAAGGCAAGCAGGCTACAACCCTGATTTTACTCAATCCAAGAGATTCTACAAGGGTCCTCGTATCTTCATGGCCGAAGAGGATCGCAGCTCTGGTGATGATTCGGAGGATGCCGATTATGAATTTGTGGCGAGGAAGAAAACTTCTGGCTCTGCTGCTGCCTCTGCCTCTGCTCTGATTGTTGAATCTGCTTCTGACATCAGTGATTCGAGTCCATCTGATGGTGTTCCTCCTAAGGACACTTCTGCAGCTACTGCTCCTCAAACAAATGCTGATTCGGATGAAGATGCCACTCTGGCACAAATTTTGGAAAGCCTCAAGCAAGGAAAGGTTTCCTCTTCTGTTCCTCCCTCTGCTCACATCTCCGATGATGAGCCTGATGCTGAGATGATGGAGGAGTTTGCATAAGGCAAAGCACATCAAGATTCTGCCTCTTCCTCCTCTACCGATTCTGCTGCTGACTCTTCTGATAAGAGTGCTGACATTGGAGAAGAAGAAGACTCTGGGGATGTTTCCAGCATGGATGCTGATGAAGACCCTCTGGACCAAGAGGATGTTTCTGCTGCTGCTGCCAGTGTTGCTGTTGGTGTCGTCAACACCACGGACAACACAGTTGATGAGGATTATGACATGGATGCTGCTCATTCTCTCATGTTTTACTCTGGTGATGCTGCTGCAACTTGGCCTCTCCTCGCTCACAGAGGTCTTCTGGATGAGAGAAATATAGATGTACGCTCCTACGATAGGTACAATCTAATTGACTTTTTGAAGCTTAGACAGCTCTATTCCACTGTGGTTGCAGTAATACCCTATTGTAAAAGGGTAATTCTGGAGTTCTACGTCAACTTAACCTCAAGCATTGAAGATCCAGAATCTGCAAAATATGGGTTGGTGTACCTTCGAGGTCGGCTATTTGAGTTCACTCCTGCAGTGATCAACTCTCTCTATTCCACCCCAGATGTTGATGAAGGCAATCCTCCAGAGATCAACGAAGTGATTACTGTTCTCATTGGTGGTATGGTCAAAAATTTTCTGACCATTTTTCTGCAGCTAAGCTCACCTCCTTTTACTCTGTGCTGCACAAGATAGCTGTAAGGAATTGGACTCCCTCATCCAACTCAACAGTTATCACACGACCACAGGCGGTCATTTTATATGCCATTGGGACTGGGAGTCCTTTTAATTTTGGGAAGATGGTATTCAAGACAGTGCTCCAATTTGCTGATGGAGGACTCAAGTCTACAAAGCTCCCTTTCCCTGCTTTGATCTACGGCATTTTGGAATATCAGGCTTTCATCCGCAATATTACAGAAGATCTCACTGTTCAACCTGAGATTTTGAAGTTAGCAGCTGGACTTCTCAAGGGAAATCGTGTTCTGGATTTGCCCTGGACTGCCCCTCCTTCTCTTGCTGCTGATGTTGCTGGTGTTGCACTCGGTGTTGCCAACACGGGTGACAACACTGAAGAAACTGTGCCTACTCCTACTACCCTGGAATTTACCACTGCCACCATCCAGCTGCTGATGACTCGGGCTGAGGAAAAGATTGCTCAAGCACAGGCAGACATTGCCTTCTATAGCACGATCTTAGCAGATTGTCGGAGGCAACTTGGCATTTCTGGCCAAACAGGGGGAGATAGTGCACAAGCTGAAGCTAGTCCTTCTAGGACTAAAAATGATGAGGATGAAGCATCTGATCAAGATGAATCTGATAGTGATCAAATCTAGTTTTTGCTTCTTCTCTCATCTTTGCTTAACTGTTCATTTTGATTTTAATATAAGTGTTTTTCTTTGATCTAGTTATGTGCGTCAAAGTGCTCTTACTTGCTTTAACTAGACTAACATCTTCTACCCCGCGTATGCTATGATATATGAATTAAAGAATCTCATGTGTTATTGTCCATGTTATCCACCGTGTTACGACACGGGGGACAACACTTCAGGGGAAGACTTTAAAATTCAGGGGGAGAAGATTTTTTAACTCAGGGGGAGTTTATGAGTATTTTCACTTGTGCAAAGTTTTGTCCAGAAAGCAAAAAGGGGGAGATTGAAAGAAATTTTATTCCTTGATATTTTCGGCCCTTGTGTTAATTAATATAATTATATTTTGCTTTCTAGACAAGATAGGATATATGGTAAATATATTGAGTATATCACGATTATGTTGAAATATATATTTGCCAAGTTTAAATCATGTCTTGATAAGATGATTATTTGATATAATATAATTTGATATTATCAAGATTTGATTTACAAGATTTGATAGAGTTTATTTCCTACTAAAACATGTTTCCTTATTCATGTAGGAATCTATCTAAGGAAATCTTCAAGATTTGAATGCTTATCTATAAAAGGAGATTTCACGCACAAGATGAGACAACTCTTCAGACTACAATACACTGCGCATACTCTGAAAAATTCCATTGAAGGATTCGAAGTTTCTAAAGCAAGGTTTGCAACCTTTGTTGTTGCTTGTCCCCGTGTTGTCGTTCGTGTTGAAGACATCAAAGACAACATTATGGGAACTGTGTTGTTGAAGATTTTGTGTCTCTTCAATTTAGGCTACGGGAGTTGCATCCAATTTCTTTTATACTATGTTGTATTTTAGGATGCAAGTTTGATTTCTCAACTTGTTGAGTAATTTAGAATTTAATGATTTTTCGTAAAATCATTAGGATTTATTTGTAAGACTATTCTTACGTTTACTAGTGATATTTAGCCCTAAGGCACCCGCACGAGTTCTATACTCGTGCAAAATTATTTATTTGTGTTTTATTTACGCTTTAAATTTTTGATGCACTGTGTTGTCTTTGGTGTTACGACACGAAACACAACACTGCCTTATTTTACATAACAACCACGTACACCGTTTCTTTCAGGGCTCTCCAGTATTACAACACTTGTCCATTGATTTTATTTACCAAATTAAATTAGTTTTCAAACTGAGTTCAATCCACGTAATTTTGATTTTAAAAATATTGTATAATAGGCACAAATCTTTGTGAACATGGACGATATCTTGAATTCGATACTGTTTCGAACATCGACGAAACTATTTTTTTAATTTAATAGTAGTGTGTAACATTTATGTAATACTCTATCTATATATAGAGTTATGCTTTTTATTATACCAATAATAATAAATTAAAATCAAGAAATAGAAAAATCACCCATAATAAAACCAAGAAAATTGTATTAAAAAAAAACCAAGAAATATTTCTAACAAAGTTCATGAGATAAAGAGGGCATCGCTGTGGACTTTGATATTCCTTAGTCCTTACATATATACCTGAAATCGAATGGTGGAATTCTTTTGTCCACTCTTCTAATTCTGGTGAAAACCTGATCATTTCCCAGGCGAAACCACTCGAGAAATTCTTCTTCTTCAAACAGTATCTCTCCATCTTCAATCTCCACAAGTGGTCTTAAATAATAGGGGTGCGACATGATGCGAATTTTGTACTGCTCAATCCATGTCTGAGTTGTAGCATCAAGCTTCCACAATGTAACCAATGATGCCCTCCTCATCAGAGGCAGATCTCCCATCAAATCATGAAGGGAGTAGTAGATCAAACTATCGATCCGATCGGGGCATGCAACCGTAAAGAATGTTTCCTTGTACAAGTCCAAGCACAGGAGATGATTATATATGGAATATCCCATCCAGTATAAAACCCCGTTAGCGAAAACGTCCCCGGCCTTCATGTCCATCTCCTCACGGTGGGGTGCGTTAATGTCCTTATACTGACGCTTAAGCTGACGATAACATATTGGTTCCTGCTCGGGAGGAAACAGAAACCATAAGCACGAACTGTTTTCGAATATGGTGGTTGGGGTAGATCCAGGAGTTTCCTAAAACTTGGATTACACACCGCGAATCTCTTTCCCTTGACGATGAAGTACACAAGATTATTGTTTGGCCCGCACTGGGAGGTGGGCATAACTATAGAGGATAGGGAGGAGCGGGGAGAGAAAATATTCCATCGGTCCAGCACTTCTCCTACGAGGCTCGTTGTGGTTAGAAAATAGCCTTTGGAAGAGCAATGAGAAAAGAATTAAAGGTTGGGGCTCTCATGCAATTTTTCCTGGTGCAAGCGCTTGAAATCTTCCACTTTTTGCAGACGAGACTTAGTTTCACTAGGGTTTTCGAGTGAAATTTTGATAGTAAATCCTCCAGAATAGCATCCGGCAGAACGCCGACGCCATCCCCGTCTCCTTTGACATCTCCAACCATTGTGAATTCCTATTTCGTCATCCCAACTGTCTCCAAGGCGTATCCATGATTTTTTTTGTCGGAAGCTACATATAAATTATAAAAAAAATAAAAAATTTGGAAAATCTAAACTTACATTTCAAAATAACTAGTAAGTAGCACATGCCTGCCACGCACGTGAACGACATATTAATTTATTAAATATAATATAAAATAAATTTAAATTTATTTATATATATAATAAAAACTAAATTATCAATAATTAAATTTCAAATAATCTATAATTGTTTGAATTTTTTTTAGATGTATTAAGTTTTTAATAGTTGGTAAATGTCTTATACTTGAGTCTTAAATATTATTTTTCTAATGACATTTTTTTACTTTTGTTCACAATTTCATACATAGAATAGATTAAATACGTAAATGAGATGAAAATATTTTTTTTCTTGTCAAACATATATTCACTTTTATATATCATTTTTTAAATATTTTCTAAGAATTATGAAGATGTCCATTTTTTTTACCAACTAAAAATTAAACATATCACTTGTAAATAGATTTTTTTTATAAACTAAAAATTAATCAAATCAATGTAGTATATTAGCAAGTATAAATGCATAAATTAAACCACATTTTTTTCTTTCTTTTATGCCCCAAGTACCCAACTAATATCTCAATTTTACATTTATATTCCAAACTATTTTCAATCCAATAAAAATAACAAAAATATAATTATGAAATTACTAAATTATTTAACTTCTAATTTTTATTATTTCAAATGTATTTTAACTCTCTTTCAATAATTTTTTCTATAATTAATTGTTAAAGTATAAAAATAAATTTCTCAAAAAATAAATCCTAAAGAAATAACCAAATAAAATTCTAATTCTAATTATTTAATTCAAAATCAAATCCTATAACACTATTAAAATAAGTTTTTATCATTTATTTAATATTCCTTATAAGCAAATGAAAGTCTAAATTTTAAAATTGTGTCTTTTGGCTTCCCGTCACTATTTTAAATCCTAAAGAACCAAACAAAATTCAAATTCCAATTATTTAATACAAACTAAAATCATATAGCACTATTAAAATAAGTTTTTATAATTTATTTAATATAAACAATGTGCAAATATTTAGTTAATATGTAATTAACAAAAACATTAACTGCAATTCAATTAAAACCATTAATTCATATTATTATTATTATTATATAATCGAAATATATATTTACTTTTATACCCTAATTATTAAAATTTAACTTTTACTTTTATATCTATACATATTTTTATATGATCTTACATAAAGTGTAGAATAAAAGTACAAAATTATTAGGGAAAATTGCTTTTTTGGTCCTGTATGTTTGTCACTTTGCGATTTTGGTCCTTTATATTTTCAGATTGCAGTTTTAGTCCGCTATCTTTATTTTTTTGGCAATTTTAGTCCTTTTTCCGATGTGGCGCTGACGTGGCACCAATTCAATGCTGATGTGGAGCTGACGTGTACAGTTCCACGTCAGCATTTTCGAAGAAAAAGGACCGAAATTGCCAAAAATCAAAACATACAGGACTAAAACTGAAATGTGAAAACATAAAGGACCAAAATCGCAAAGTGACAAACATACAGGACTAAATTTGCAATTTTTCCAAATTATTATTACACAATTGTAAAACTATATCATTTCATTCACACTTTTAGATAAGTCATAGATAATAGATAATAGGATTTATTTTTTGAGAAACGTATTTTTATGATTTAACAATTCATTATAAAAAAATTTATTGAAAGAGAGTTAAAACACGGATGAAATGATAAAATTTAGAAGTTAAATATTTAGTAATTTCATGATTATATTTTTGTTATTTTTTTACTGGATTGAGGATATATAGTTTGAGATATAAATGTAAATATGAGATATTAGTTGGGGCATAAAAGGAAGAAAAAAATGTGGTTTATGCCTTTATGACTTACTTATATACTACATTGATTTGATTAACAATTAAAAAATAAAATTGATTATTTATTAATTGAAAATTAAATGAAAGCCAACATATGTAACTGAAAAATTGCAATTGGGATCAAATTGAAATTAATAAAAATATTTTGATCGTGTACATGCAATATTAGATCAATTATATATAACAATATTTTTTGATTGTGTGAATGAAATATTAGATCAATTATATGAATAATTAATTAAAATATGAATTATAGAGTTTTGATATAATGAGCAACCACCATGAACACCTACTTGACAACAGCTGACGTGACAATCATTAATTATATATACAATGTTATTTTTAAATTATTAAATGCTAAAAACAAAAAAAAATGCTATTTTAAAATAATAATAATAACAAACATAAAATAGATTTAGAAGAAATGATATTTTAATATTAAAACCAATTATCAATAAAACAAATATCTATATTGTTTACATTCATTTAATTTGGTTTATCTTTTAAAACAAATCTGAATTTCAGAGCCTAAAAAACAAATATCTATTACCTATTATCTATCTAAAAGTGTGAATGTGAAATAACAATTTTGCATTTTTATTCTACACTTTATGTAAGATCATATAAAAATATGTAGAGATATAAAAATAAAAGTCAAATTTTAGTTTCCAAAAAAATCAAATTTTAGTTAGGGTATAAATGTAAATATATATATTTCGTTTATATATAATAATAATAATAATAATAATAATAATAATAATATATAAATATGAATTAATGGCTTTAATTGAATTGCAATTAATGGATTCGTTAATTGCATATTAACTAAATATTTGCACATTGTTTACATTCATTTAATTTGATTTATCTCTTAAAACAAATCTGAATTTTAAGAGCCTAAAAAACATATAGCACTAATTTCATCTTTCAAATAGTTTATAAAATTAAAAAAAAATTGTTACATAAGTGTTTGCACTTCAATTTCATTTATAGTAATAATATAATATTTCTAAGTTACAAAAAGTACATATACTTTTTGATTAACAATTAAAAAATAAAATTTATTATTTATTAATTAAAAATTAAATGATAGCCAACATATGTAACTGACAATTTGTATTTGGGATAAAATTAAAATTATTAAAAATATTTTTGACCGTGTACATGCAATATTAGATCAATTATATATAACAATATTTTTTGATTGTGTGAATGAAATATTAGATCAATTATATGAGTAATTAATTAAAATATGAATTATAGAGTTTTGATATAATGAGCAACCACCATAAACACCTACATGGCAACAGCTGACGTGTCAATCATTAATTATATATACAATGTTATTTTTAAATTATTAAATGCTAAAAACAATAAAAACATTCTATTTTTAAATGATAATAACAATAAATATAAAAAAGATTTAGAAAAAATGATATTTTAATATTAAAAGCAATTATCAATAAAACTAATATCTATATTGTTTACATTCATTTAATTTGGTTTATCTCTTAAAACAAATCTAAATTTAGAGCCTAAAAAATAAATATCTATTACCCTTTATCTATTATCTATTATCTATTATCTATTATTACTTATCTAAAAGTGTGAATAAAATAATATAGTTTTACAATTGTGAAATAATAATTTTGTACTTTTATTCTACACTTTATGTAAAATCATATAAAAATATGTAGAGATATAAAAGTAAAAAACAAATTTTAATTAGGGTATAAAATAAATATATATTTCGATTATATAATAATAATAATAATAATAATAATAATAATAATAATATTAATAATATATGAATTAATGGTCTTATTCTAATTATTTCATTCAAAATAAAATCCTATTGCAATATTAAAATAAGTTTTTATCCTTGTCAAAAAAAAAAAGTTTTTATCATTTATTTAATAGTCCTCATAAGTAAATAAAATATTTTTTTATTTTTGAAAAAGTTTAAACTTTAAAATTGTGTCTCTTGGTATTAAAATAAGAATGATTCACTTAGAAAATTCAAAAATAATTTTTTTTCTCATGTTTTCTTTATAATAACTTTAGAAATATGATGAAAATTAATTAAAATATAATGTTGTATTCAATGATTCAAAAAAATAAATGCACCACTTTAATGAATAAGCAACATATTGATTCTCCACAATTTTAATATCTCAAATTTGACCCTAATTTTTACACCATTTTTTCACACAATGCCCATGCAATTAATACACATAATTCATACTTTTTGGGCAATATAGTAAATACAAAATAAAAACTTTGCCCACCATTCATACTTTTATAGTAGAAATAGATATAAGCAGAACAAACATAAAAAGTAATATTCTCAAGTTGCGTCAACAAAATTATACATACTATTTCAATCGCAATCTGCGATTTTCAAAAAATCAAACCTATCAAATATATATTCCAAATCAATATCACGAGTAATCTCTCTCTCAATATACAAAATCATAGCATTTTAGACTAATGGGATATATCCAACAAGTTTTTAGAATACCCAAATAAGACCCAAATTTCCAGACTTATCGCAACTTCGAAGACCCAAAATTGAATGTCATATTCAATTGTCAATTATGATCCAAACTCCTACAACGAATTTCAGAATCAACGTTATTATTCTTTCCCTCAAAACAAATCTGAAATCTCATAAAGTAAATTTTTGAAGTTAATAAACAATTCATCTAAAGCAATAAACAACTAACCTACCATCTATGATTATGGAACCACCATCAACTAAAAACTCTGAAATTTACTTTTCATCTCCTTTGATTTTCGTCCCATCACCACTATTCGAAAATTAAGTTGTGACTCATGGAACACAAGTTTTAGTAGACAAATTTTAGTATCCAAAATTTTAGAATACCCAAACTCACGAACACAAGTTTTTCGAGTTTGTTATTCTCTAGTTAATGGAATATACCAGCAAGAATTAGAGAAATTAGTAGAAAAATTGCAAGAAATTAAATCTGCAAGAAATCAAATACGGTTTTACCTGAGGCTAAAGGATTTTGGTGAAATTAGAGAAATGGAGAAGAGAATAGCGAACTGAAAAATGGATGGAGCCGATGGAAACGCTGGTTAAGGTTTTTACAAATAACATTTTCTTTCAAGTGTTTTATATTCTTTCCAATTCTTCACGCCAAATTGATTTTTTTTCAACAAAAACAAAAAAACTTGTTGGGCTTAATTATTAATTGGACCAAAACATAATTATATTAAAATTTTAAGTTTGAGGACTTTACTGGGCTTCCTAGGGAAAATTCGACCCTATCACATGGGTATTACTCCCATGGGGTAGGTGACATGATTTAATTGGTGCATATTATGTGGGTTCCACATAATTGAGTGTGTCTCACATGATATGCACCAATTAAATCTTGACACCTATCCCATAGGGTAGGGTAGAATCAACCGTTTCTTATTGGTACGCCCCTGCCTGTCTCCTTTGCTAGCTATCTCCAATATTGTGAAATTCGTTCTTCGACTATCTTATTTTCTAGCGTAAATCCATTTCGAAATTCACCAAATTAATTGAAAATTAGCATATGATGCATATTTTTAATTAGACAATAAGATTCTTTATCTAATTATGAGGGTGTTTGGCTAAACTTATTAAAAAGAGCTTATAAGCTCCTAGTGCTTAAAAGCTGATTTACGAGCTTATAAGCTGTTAAAACTTATTTTAAAAATAAGCTGTTAAAGTATTTGGGTAAACTTATTTTAAACAACTTAAAGATGTTGATATGTTTGGTATTATAAGATCTTTTTATTGTCAAAATTACCAAAAAGGGTATAATTCTATGAAAATAAAATTTTTATTTTTACACATACGAAAATAGTTTTAGAATAAACATATATTAAAAAATAAAATTGATTTAATATTTTACTTTAGAAAAATTTATGTGATTTGTAATTTTTTTTTAAAAATAATATTTAATATTTAATGGGTGGAGGATATGATGTAGATTTATGAAAATATTCAATGATATTTTAGAGAGATAGAATATTAAAATAAGATCTTTTTGAAAAAAGTATCTACCCTTACTTTTTTACTTATAAGCTGTCAAACAGCTTATTTTGACAGCTTATAAGCTGTTTTTAAAATTTTTTGCCAAACAAAATTTGAGAGCTTAAAAGCTCTAAAACAGCTTATAAGCTGTTTGCAAGAGCTTTTAAGCTCTCCCAAACACCCTCTATATCACGTTATTATAATGAGATATCAGAAATTCCTTTTATATAATAACATGATATTATATATATACTCACATCACGTTATTATAATAAGATGTCAGAATTTTTTTATATATAATAACCTGATATTATATATTAAATATATATGAAATAAAAATAAATAAACGGTAAAATAAATATTCTTAATTTTGAATATTATTACCTTTACCTTGTGTTTTGGAGCTTGAAAAAATATGAAGAACCTTAACAGTGTGTTTGGATGCCTAAAAAATAAAATTTGGAATTAGATTTGGATTTGAAATTAAATTTTAAATAAATGGAATCGAAATTCCATTTTGGTGTTTGAAAAAAAGTTAAAATATATTTTGAAATTTGATAGTATACATTTTATATGAATGATATTTTGTAAAAAAATTTTGAAGAAAACTTAAAATTTATAACTAACGTATATACATTTATTATTAAAAATAATTTAATTATTTTTATAAACTCAAACCCCATGAAATCTCATAAAATCCGACCAGTTTTATAAGGATTTCACTTAGTTAAATGAAATCTCATCAAATCTTATTAAATATCAATCCCGTTTTGAAATCCCGTTTTGCCAAACACTAAATGATATTTTCAATTCCAAATCCCACCAAATCTCATGTAAATCCATGATTCCAAACACAGTGTAAAAGTTCGTGTTAATAACGTGTTGTAAAAAATAAATATATATGGTAAAAAAAAAAAGAAATTCTCAAACTCTCAAAATATATTAAACTACACTTTATAAAATTTTCTCCACTCAATTATGTTCTCCTTCACAAATTTAGAGACATATTTATAGAATATAATTGAAAATTAGTCCAAAAATAATTACATAATCACTTACATATTTTCAACATTTTCAACTCTTATTTTCAACATTATTTTCAACAATAATAATATTGAAAACATTTTTGAAATTCATTATGATTAGTAGATGAATGGAATATGGATTTGAGTTTTCTCGATTTAACTTACGATAATAAATTCAAATCATAGATTGCAAATTACTCAACCCAAATGAAATGCAAATGCATTAGATAGAAGGGGTGATAGCGATAAGACTTTGTATAAATATTTAAAACGCATGGTGTCAGGGTTTATTGTTATAGTCACCCTTAGTGAACCAATGATTAAAATGGGAACTTACATTATTGCCCTAATCGAGTTCATAATCAAAGTACAACTATCACATTACTCTTACACTTCGCCAAATTATCGTGTTAATATAACCGATAGAATAATGCGGCGAATCCAGATTCAATAGGGTCTTTGCAAGAATATTAATACTGGGAATTTTTCTTTAAATAAAAAAAAAACATGAAAGAGAGAAAACCCCTCAGCTTCTCAAGCCCAATATTTACCTCCTTCAAAGAGAATAAGCACATGCTTCTCTTCTTCGATGTTTTCGCCCACTGCACCTGCATTCCAAATCATTTCACCACCCCACAATTGTACAAAGCTTGTATAACTTCATTCCGATAAGAGGCAGGTTCTGTCGATTCAAAGGTGAGGACAATATAACATCCAGTTGAAGCCTAAAATAAAGAGGGAATTCATACATTTATGATAAACTCTTGCTACTGCTTCACGCCAAGTGCCAAAGAAAAAGAATAATACAGCAGCTTAAGTAAGAATAATGTGTTCGCTAAGCGTGTAAAATTTTTCAACCAAATGGAATTGCGAAAATTTCTTGAGTGAACTTTGTATGCTTACCTGTCAAAGCAAATATGACTCAACAACAGTTCGGCCAAACTTTTCTTGAACATCTTTGGGAGTTTCAATCTATGAAATAAATGGCAAAGAAATCCAAAGGCAAAAGGGAGTTAAATGATGAAGAAAAAGGTTTAAATAGAAATTTGCAGCTTTCAGTCACTTATTAACGTACAGCATTCAGCGCCTTGAAGACAGCTTTGACAGTGTTATGAGGATTCCTTGAACCAACAACCTACAAGATATTACTGTTAGGACAGCTGGAGAAAAGAAACTAGGTAGAATATTTATACCTTTGACTTAACATTCTTGAAACCAGCTAAATTGAGAATTGTAAGGACAGTTCTGCCTGCCTTCATTCCAGTTTGTGTACGAGCTGGCCAAAGATAGACCTACAGGTAGAAATTTAAGGTCAGACCGATAAACAAGAAAAAATATTATTTACCTCTGTTTTCTTCCACTGTAATCCAGAGGGGATCTAACTTCACGTAAATACTACCGATTTGTAAACAAGTGAAGATGAATCTTTTCCAAACCTTGGTCTTTTTATACGATGTCTGAATTGCATGAGCAATTGTATGCTCCTCGTGTCGCTCGATATAATGGAGATTCTGAAAGCACTTCTCATATGCCTATCGAAAGCAAGAGGCAAATGCAATCATAATCCTACACATATTAGTACAATTCCAAACATGATAAAACTAAATTGCTCACATGATCAAATATCTGGTTGTATTTTAATCCTTTTATAATTGAAGAACCTTTGTGAACTTCAAGATACAAAAGTTCTGAACTGGCTTAGTCATTTGCAAATCTGATCACATGCAACTAGATATTTAAGACAATTTCGATAACTCTCTTCGAAATAAAATTCTATTCATGCTATTTTTTGTCAAATGTGCAGTCAAATCCTTGTGATCCCTTCACAACCAGCTGGTAAATCACCTGAAATCCAACAGAGCATAGCCCTGGGCAGCCCCCATATGCCCCACTCAGTACGGCCACATCTCCCTTACCACCACTAAATAGCCAGTTCTCCCACATTTACCACAGCTAGAGCCTAATATCCAACATGACTTTGACATAAAGAGGCATCAAAATCCAAAAGATCTGAATAATGGGAAATTTTAGATATAAAAAAAACCAGGCGGATAACATAACAGTAGGGGACATCGCAAAACATAGTGTGCACATAGGCATCCCCCAATTTCGCAAATTGCTTCTCGTGAGTGAGTTGATATGGTACTCATTACAGACAATAACTCACAAATAAAAACAACCAGAAAAAAGTATCAATGATACACAGACATATGCATATACGTACATATATATGCATGCCTGCATACAGACCTAGGGTGGCTTGAGGAATTGTGGGGTTGTGTGGACGGATGTGGGGTGATAATTACAAACTAATCAGAAAATATGGAAAAGTAAGGTAAAGGGATGTTTCGATGAGAGAAAATTGCAGATAAAAAATTTAATGCACACTGTAGCCATGATATCAACCAAACAATTCTCAAGAGTCACAAATACCACCATAAAAATCAAGGGCGGATAATAATATACTTTTCTACCTTCTGAAGGGCAACTGGGACAGCTGGACCCTTCGCTTTTGCAAAACCAACAACACCTTGATAGTTTCCACAAGCTAGCATTGCAGTATACTTAATAACTTGCCCCCCCTGCATCACTTATCAGTCATAATCGTGAAGATTCTCCAGAGAGGATAGTGAACATAGGAAAGAGGGTAAATTACCTTGGTAACTTTACAGGTTCTATTGACATCAATTAGCTTAACATCGAAACCCTGCCACCATTTAGGAAAGATTGAATTAACAAGATAAACTTGGACAGCAAGTAAATTAATGCTCTGATGGTTAACGTAAAGAGAGTTGCAAAGCCTGAAGGCAACAAGAAATTGATCCAATTCACCAATGATTAATTATAAAATTGACGTAAAAAAACGAAGTAGCAATTTTGAAAGGATATGTAATATTGATATGACTGGCATTAAATGTCATGGAAATTCGTTGTAGACAAAAATAAATGGGTTGTGGCACAAAATAACACTTAAATCTCATAATTTGGGGTGATGATTGCAGGCTTTCTACTCGATTCAAAATAATATATTTTTTATGAGTAATAACCCAATAAATAAATGCATCCACCTTTCCCGAGATGAATGACTACTGCTTAGAGCATAACATTTTATTACAGTATAAAATCGTGACAAGTAGCTAAGATTATATCTCCCAGAGTGTTTTTTGCTTACCCGAAAGGATAAATGAAGTTATTAACTGCCAGTAGGGCTCACATCCTAGTGTTTGCTTGTGTTGGGAAAAAAAGATATTATGAATCGAAACAAACTAATTTCACCCACACAGGTACCTCTTTCCAAAAGTGAATAAGAAAATAGTAAAATAAAAGAAAATCAAAAAAGAAACCCACCCAACATCCTCGAGTACAGCAATTTGCGATTTTCAGGTTCCCAAATGACAGAAGATACACTAACAAGAAGAAGATAAAGTTTATATTCACAAATTTCATGTATCAACTTTGCCAATTAGGTGGTCAATAGTTAATTAGAAGCTGTACATGCCAGAAATGGGCAGCAGGTGCAAGAAATGACAAATATGTGTACTTACTTTCCTGTAGAGAGGCTTTCTCTTCTGCTCAGTCAATGAGTTTCTCTCCTCAGCAAGGTCTCTAATTTCCTCCTCTAGTAATCTCCCCTTCCTCCCAAAAGTATGGTCCAATTCAGCTAATTTCTGCTCCAGTTTTTTATCTAATTCATTAAGTTTCTCCAACAAAATGGTATCCTTCTCCTTTAAATCATCAAACTCTAAGTCATCATCATTCCCCTCGCCTTGCATAGATCGCTGCTCCTTTTCAAGAGAATCCTCCAACT
Organism: Henckelia pumila; assembly: GCF_033568475.1. Lineage (NCBI taxonomy): Eukaryota > Viridiplantae > Streptophyta > Magnoliopsida > Lamiales > Gesneriaceae > Henckelia > Henckelia pumila. Next base: position 40,793,294 of record NC_133123.1, on the reverse strand, counting down.
GATCTACAAAAGCTCCAGATTGGTCATCTTGTATGATTCCATAGTTGGCCGGATCATTTGGATCAAAGGCTTCCTTCCACTCCACCATCCTCACGGCCCTATTCAACTTCACTTGAAGAAGAAATTTTTCTTTACCCTCAGCTACTTTCATCCTACTCATCAACTCACCAATAACCCGATACTCTGGCCTCAGCCGCAAATGTTTTTCCTCAAATTTGTCTATTCTCTTCATCCAGTTATATGCATCATCAAGTGTCTCTGCCCAATGTTGTAAAATCAAACGTTTATAAAATTTGCTAAAGTTGATATATAAATATATGTCACAAATAGCAAACGATCTATTGCCACTAACAATAGGAATTCGACACTGCAACCATATCATCTGAGGCTGTATATTAAAAAAATTACACCGAAATGATCATATACTCTTGCTTGTATCATATCCAATATCACTTATTTTAACAAACATATAGTCATACATATATATTTACAGAGATATAGATATACATATTCTGGAATCAACTCCATTTGCAGATTACTCTAAATCGATAAATCTCAATAAACCAACATCACAAAATAATTCCTGTACAATGATGTTATTTCACATAAAGAGGGCTCCAGAGAAAACGCAGACAAAAGTGTTCTACAAGGCAACAAACCAGCTCTGGTGAACTTATCAAGGAGCTCCTCATGCCTCTTGAACTTCTTCTCAAACTGATCAACCCTCTTATTAACTGCGTCCGCCGAAAACCTCTCATCATCATCAGACTCTGAATCAGTAGGTTCCTCATACCTATTTGCGGACGAATCACCTTTCTCTCTAGCCAATCTGTCAAAAAGCGCATCAATTCCAGCAATATCATCTTCGTCTATGTCATCAATATCAACAGTATCCAACCCCAGCTTCAATCTCTCCTCCTTTTCTCGCATTTTATCCCGCCCCATTTGGCTGGAAAGTCCTTTCACTGCACGGTCTGCGGCGGCGACGCTTTTGTTCAGGGATAAATTCTCGGAATTGGAGCCGTAATTTCTGGAGATTTGGGAAGAGAAATGATAAGACGCGGGATGAGGTTTCAGAGATGGATGATTTATGGATACGGAGGAGAAGCGGTGGCGTAGAAGCCGAGAAATGAGCGAAGATCTGCTCATCATCCCGGCGGTGAGGGTGGCTGAGTTCGGAGGAGATGAACGGGTTTAAGGGTTTTATGTTTGTACTAAAATCGCTGGACGCCAATCAAATTGATCCATTGAGGTTTCTATTTTCTAACACGACTTTTAGCTTAATAATTTTGTCTTTAATTTCAAAGAGAGTGTTATTTGCTCTCAAAAAGTATTGATTACACTTATCTTTTTATGTTCAAATATGAATCGAGCACCAACAAATTATATAAAATTTGGTTATAAAACCAAACAAAAAACACTCGAAATAATCCTTCTAAAAACTGATTAAACACTCGAGAATATTATTTGGTATACTAAAATTTGGATGATGCGGTATATCTGTGTAGAGAGTTTGATCTTGCTATTCGCTATTAAAAAATTAAGTATATGACCATATTATAGCTTTACAAACAATTTTAAAAACAAAAAAAGATCAACTAAAAGCAATTGAATCATAACGTACATACTGTTCATCTCGAGTATGTTCGGTTGCATTTGGTTATAAAACTTTAAAACGAGAATGATGGAAAACGAAATATAAGCATTAAAAAATTACCCATTCAATTTTAATGGATTTGTATTGATTAAGGATTTTAAAGTCCAAATCTATCAAAATTTTCCATCGAAATATAGCATTAAAGTTAAGAATAGTATCATTTTTTTAAAAGAATTGATAAAATTCATGGTGGTATTGGTATATAAAGTTTCAAAACATTAAAAGACAGGCCTAAAAAAACATTAAAGGAAAAATGTCTCAGCATTTAAAAAAAAGCATACAAGTCCGAATATCTGAATATAAAAGACATGATAGCAGGAGAAATGTCACAGCACATCACATATATATACGGGGAATATGTGAGATTTTAGGCCAATCCTCACCATTTGATTTCTCGCATCTCTTCCTCAAAATCAGACTGCACCCTTTTATATCAAGCACCGATAGTGATTTTAGATTCCCGAAGCCATCTGGCAATGCCGTCAAGCCTCTACAATCATAAAAACTCAATATTGACAATGAGTGAAGATTCCCCAACCCATCTGGCAATGACTTCAATCCACTACAACAACCCAAACTCAATGATGACAATGACTGGAGATTCCCCAAGCCATCTGGCAATGAAGTCAAGCCACTACAACCCCAAAGTGCTAATGATGACAATGACTGAAGATTCCCCAACCCATCTGGCAATGAAGTCAAGCCACTACAACGAGAAAGATCAAGTCTTGACAATGACTCAAGATCCCGATCCACTCAGGTATGCAACTTAATCCCTCACAATCGATTATGCTCAGCTTTCTAAGACCTCTCAATTGTTGAATGCTTTCTGGCAAACATTTGAGCTCTGGACAACTATGTATCTCCAATTCATGGAGGTTACCCACCACTCTTTGTAGCGGCCCAGATAATGGATATTCAAGTTTCGCGCAATAGACAAATGTCAAGGATCTCAGACAAGGCACTTGTTCCAAAATAGCTGCTGGAAATGATACAAGGCTAGAGCAATTGTCGAATAATAAATCCCTTAGGTTCTTTTGAGCACTCATTAACCCTGCTGTGAGGAGAATACGTTCATCTCCATCGCCAGATAATTCGACTGATTCAATTGAAGTAGCCACCGTCGATCCAAGGATTTCTGGATTCATGATGTCGATTTTCAATTTTTTAAGAGTTGGTAAAAAAGGTAGTTTATTCAATTTGGGGCATCTCTTTACTACTAGCCATTGTAAGCCAAGAAAACTCTCATGTGAATTTGCTATAATCCATTCCTCCAAGATACGCATTTTCGAGAGATGGAGCTTTGTCAATGCAACAAATGAACTATTATCATCCCCACACCATTCACTACCCAATCTTCTTATAGAACTCAATCTAACAAGTTTAAGAACCTTCAGAGCGAGCAGTTTCCCAAGAGGTGGAAGGTGTTCACATTTTTCACAACTTTCCAAAGTGATTTCACTTAGATTAGCAAACGCAACAGCAGACATCCAATTTGGGAAACTCGAACCTTGATATGACGAAATGTGAATCTTCTCTAGATTATGATGTGGTTCGATACCCTCTAGAGTCTCTTCGAAATGTTCCATGGATATCATGTCTATGTCATCTGTCCAAGATAAACACAAAGTTGCCAGATCACGCTTCATAATCATGTTGGCAGCTTTGGCGTCTTCAAGGTTTCTCACATGCTCGAGTCCTCTGATGCTCAACTCCCATCCAAGATTTAATTCCTTCAGCTGGCTGATTTGGTGTGCCGTGTCTTCGCCCACAATGAAAATGCTTAGTTTTTGCAGGGAAGTTAATGCTCCAAGTCCAGGTGGCGTGCAGATAAGTGAACGATGGCTTTCAAGTTCCACAAACCAAAGATTTTTCATGTATTTCAAACCTTCAGGTAAACTAAGAAGGTCGTGAGTATCTATAAGTTACAAGGTCTGAAGGTTGTGGAGACGAGTAATGGATTCAGGCAGCATCGTGAGATTTTCGCATGACATCGAAAGGAACCTAAGATGTTCCCATTTGTGAACAAAATTCCAAAATTTCATTTCCCTTAAATGCGTCGAGTCCAACACTCTTAAATGTAGTTGATTTGAGAGAAAATAGAACAAAAAATCTCCAAACTCGAAGGAAAGTGAATAATCCGGAGTAATAAACGAGTGCAAAGTATCAACGCGCAGTTTGATCTTATCCATTTTCTCTTCGATCATTAGAAGTGACAAGTGACGAACTCTAGCTAGGTGGAATTTTCTGCACATTGTCATCCGCCAACCTATAAGTTTCTTGTCTCATCACCGATTCTGCCAAATCATGCATTAGATCATGCATTTTACATCTCATTAATCCGTTGTGCTGTTTCTCGACATCTTGCAAAAATGATCTCCAAACCAATTCTTTAAAGATTGATTGGCCAATGAGATACAAGTCCTCTTGGCCTTCTTCGTGAAGGAAGCCGTTGCCGTTTGCCATCCATAGTTGTATTAGCTCGTCCCTATCCATCCACTCATCCTTGGGAAATATGCAACAATAAGCAAAACATTGCCTCATTTGTGGAGATAAATTGTCATAACTCAACATCAATACAGGAAAGATGACGTTTTCACGAGCCGGTAGATTCCATGTTTCACTTTCTTTAACCTCTAACCATTCGCTTTCGCGGCTTTTTGATTGCATCAAGCTCCCCAGAGCCTTTATCGCCAAAGCCACACCGCCACATTTCTTCACTATGGCCTCACCGATTCTGACCAGGTGTTCCTCTTCCGTTCCAGATGCAAATGTTCCTCTTCCCACAAGCGTTGAAACAAGTATTTCAGCTGCCATATTTGAAGCTCAAGATTTTCAGATGGGAAATTTATTGCAATGAAGTGAGAGATGGGAACGAGGAAACAATATAGATTGAGGAGATAAAAATGAGAAACGAAGTCAATTGGTAAAGTCTTTCCCCTGAATTATTGTCCTATCCATTAGGCTCCACACGTTCATATTGATTTATTGAGTTGCATGAATTTCCAAACGAATTTTCTTAATAAATAAGGGAGAAATAGGGGAAAAAATGTACTAGATTTAAAAGTTACTGTTTTAAATATCTCAATTCACCGTATACATTAGGTTTTCTTCATTTCAGTTGAACTTAAAAATTGACGTTCTATCGTTAGCCTCATTGAATGTGTTTTAATGAAATGTTTGATTTCTTATTTTTTTAAAAAATACTTGACCAATTGATATAAGGATAAAAAAATCTCAACAATTCTTCAAAAAAAAAATATCTCAACAAAAATTTACTACATATCAAATTACAAAGAAAATGGTACTTCAAGAAATATTCACGTGCGTAGTCATCTAAATTTTAATAATTAGTATAATTATATACATACAAATTACTAAACATTATTATCCGTATGGATGAGTAAACTAAAATTAAATAACCAAGACCATCAATTTCACAACACTCTAAGGAATTGTTTGGTTTGATGTATTATTAATCTATGTATAACTTATCTCAATCAATTTCGTTTTATTTTCGTCATATTATTTATTTATTTATTAATTATTAATTTTATATCAATTAAATCAAATAAATTATAATCTATCCATCAAATCAAATAATGTATTAACTATTTTTTCTTATTTATTTTTAATTTACATTATATTACTTATCTATGTATTACTTATCCTATCACTCAAATCAAACGGTGCCTAACACAAATAAATTGTTTCAAAAAATTTATCATTTTTTCCTTTTCAAAAGAAAAAGAAAATTCATCATTTTTTCATATTCCAAATAGATTTTTCCAGAAAATTCATCATCAATATTTCATATTCCAAAAACTTTTCTCGTAGTTGAAGGTGTTAAGCTAAATTCAAAAGATTTCTTCACTATCTTATTATTTTTTTTCCACAAATTTCTTCAGAAAGACATTAATAATAAGCAATTTAAAATTTTCATTTTTTAAACATGTTTTTTAAAAAAAATACTATCTATATCAAGTAATAACTCAAATCTATCTATATCTATATCTATTTATTTATATTTATATTATTTATTTATTTATATTTATTTATATTTATACCTATATAAAAGAGTGAATAAAAGATCAAATTTTTACCATTGTGAAATAACAACGTTGTCCTTTATTTACACTATTTCTATATCTATATCTATACATATGTAAAAGATTGAATAAAAGGTCAAAGTTTTACCATTGTTAAAATAACACCATTTTATACTATAAGTAAAATCATATAAAAATATATAGGGTTATAAAAGTAAAAACAATACTTTAGTTATAGGACATAAACGTAAATCAATATTATATTATATGTAAAATAGATTATTATGATAAGGTCAAAATTGACAAAGTGTGTGCAAATTAGATAAGGATTCATTTTCCAAAAAATTGAAATACTTAAATATTTTGTTTTATATTTTCTTGTAGATAAAGTGATCAATATTTATACCGTACCGAAAATCGGATACCGTATACCATACCGAAAAAATCGGTATGAAATTTTTCCATACCGATACCGTACCATATACCGAATATACCAAATTTTTGGTATGGAGAAAATCTATACCCTGTACCGATACCGAATTCAAAAAAAATTCGGTATCCCGAAAAATTGTCGATATACCGAAAAAAATTCGGTATACCAGCAAAATAGTCGGTATACCGAAAATTTTCATATATATATTTTTAAAAAAAATTATTTTTCGGTATTTCGGTATATACCGGTATACCGAAAAAAAATTTATCATACCGATACCGATTTTTTCGTTAATTTTTTCAGTACGATTTTCCGGTATTTCGGTGTTTCGGTATTTTTCCTCACCCCTAACACCTACCCAACTTTCAAATATCAGGTCGATTTCTATTTGGACTCGATTTTTTAAAAACTATCCTACCCGCTCGATTAAACTCGATCGGATCGGGTTGGGAACTAAAACCCGACAAAAAACGCTCAGCCCTAGGCATAACCGCATAGCCCCGCCGCCCAATTTTTTTAACTAGTTCTTTTTCTAAACTACTCTTATATTAATTTTACTACTTATTTAATGAAATAAAAATCGTGTAAGTAAATTGTAAGTCACGTCAATATTATATATTGATAAATAATATGTTTGGCAACTTATCAAATAATTGTATTATCAATTATTATTTGATACTAATTGTAGTTTTACCCAATGAATTCGATTTCAAACTCAACAAGAACACAATCGACTATCCAACAGAAAACCCAAAACCACAAACAACACTTCTTGATAAGAACTCAACTGCAGAATATGATAACTCTAAAGAACAACACAAAGGACACAATCAATTACGTGGTTCAGTCATTTGCATGACTTACATCCACGGAGGAACCCCAGAAAGATTTATTGAATCACCACTGAAAGTTTACAAATACAAGTTTTTGAATTGAACCAAGAATACAACAAGATCTATACACTATTGGCTCTTATTCCTGCTTTCTCTCTTCTCTGCCTTGTATTTCTTTTTTCTCTCAGTCTTGATCGTGTGTTTTTTATTGTAATTGCTTGTGTATATATCTACCCAATCTTCCAGCTGACTATTTTATTCGATCGGTTGAGAAGCCAACTGCTCTTAACAGATTCTTGAATTGCTACTTGGGCCTGAGTCTATCCAGTCCACTAAGATAGATGATATTGGGCCATCACACATCAAGATAACTTCACACAAAAGATTGGAGACATAGTCCAAGCCCAACAATCTCTACCTTGGATCCAACTTTTGATCTGGAGTTCCTCTCCAAGCTATCTTCAATGATTCTCACTTGGCTTCACTGCCTTTACCAAGTTCATGCAATAGTTGAACTTAGCAAGAGGCAGAGACTTTGTTAGAGCATCTGCTGGATTATCTTCAGTTGCAATCTTCTCTAATCCCACTTCACCTTTAGTTAGCATGTCTCTTATAAAGAGCATCTTCACATCTATATGTTTAGTCCTTTCATGGAATACCTGATGTTTAGACAAGTAAATAGCGCTTTGGCTATCACAATGAACTGTTATTCTGTCTATCTTGACTCCAAGTTCATTAACTAACCCCTTCAACCATACAGCTTCTTTCATTGCTTTGGTTAAAGCGATATATTCAGCCTCTGTGGTTGAGAGTGTCACCACAGATTGCAAACTTGATTTTCATGTGACAGCTGTACCATATAGAGTGAATATATATCCAGTGAGAGACTTGCGGGTATCGGTATTTCCAGCAAAATCAGCATCTACAAAACCAACTACTGCACTGTCATAGTTAGTTTTCTTTTCAAATCTGAGACCAACATCAGAGGCACCTTTTAAATACCTTACAATCCACTTTAAAGCTTCCCAGTGTTCAATGCCAGGGTTAGCCATGAACCTTGATGCAACACTCATGGTGTAGTGGCCCGTATCCAAAACTAATGATTAATGAGTAATGAGTAATTAAATCGTATAATCATGCCGGGATTAAGTGAAACATGATTAAGGAAATTCCAGAAGGGTTAACGGATTCCAGAAATAGATCCAGAACACTCGAAAATGGCTTAGAGGGTTTCATGACTCGAGTGGGATCGGAACCACCGATCCAGGATCGGAGCCTCCGATCTTGGTGAGTTCGGAACCACATCGGAAGCAGGGAGATCGGAACGTCCGATCAGGATCGGAGCTTCCGATGGCTGTCGGTGACAGGTGTGTGGTTGCATGTGGACCGAATTGACACGTAGCGAACGGAACTTCCGATCGGGGAACGGAGCTTCCGATCTAAACGAACGGAGCTTCCGATCGAGGAACGGAGCTTCCGATCGATGCCTATAAATATGAGGTCCGAGCTCCTCATTTCTTGCCAGTTCCGAGTTCCTCTCCTTCGCCTAGTAGCTCTATTTTAGGGCTTTGGGTACTCTTATTTTAGAGTTGGAGTAGGGAATATATTTTAGTATAGTCAGACAGTGTTTGACATAGTAGCGGAGCAGTGCTCGAGTAGTGGAGCAGCGCTCGTGTAGCGGAGTAGTGCTCGAGGCTGTGGAGCTGCAGCAGGGGTGTGCCCCTAGTTGCGGGATAGTCGCCATCAGTGGGCTAACGACGGACGCAGGTATAGCTATGGTCTCCTTAAATTATTTAGGAGTATGCAATAGCTTAGTTAAGGCTTTTAGAGCTTATTGAATGATGCATGGGTATTTGCATTGTAGACTTGATGATAGGCTTGGAACCTAGAGTGGGACTACTAGGACTGCCTTAGAAAGGTACGTAAGTACTGACTGAGACTGCCAGCGGATATGCATGCTTATATGTTGCATTTATGTGTTTGCATGTTATTATTGTTATGCGGCATGTGCATATCATCTTGTGCCTGTACATCTGTATATCTTTCGAGATGAGCCAGTTAGGGTTGCTCAGCCCTGTTAGGACGTTTGATATCGAGTACCCCTAGGTACTGATACCGGAAGGACTCCGTGGTCCGCGTCCGTGATTCGGGAATGAGTGGTCGCACATAGTGGTTAGCTACCCCGATGTGACGAGCTTATATCCCAGGCGCCAGTCTGAGTAGTTTGTATACAGTTATCCCAGATATGGATACCCTGTCATTTGCATGCATCATATTTGTATGTTTATCCGTGCTTTCGTATTGAGCTTAGAGCTCATGTTCAGTATTTTCTGTATATTTGGACACCCTATTCGACGGGGCAGGTGTAGGTGCAGGATTGAGCACCAGGAGTCTGGAGTAGCCAGTGACCTTGAAGACAGCAGGATTAGTTGTCGGTTTTATTTAAATTCGATTGGGTTGTATAATCTAGTTTGTTTAGCCGGTTGTATTCCGCCGGTCTTTTTGTATTTAAGACTTCCGCAGCGATTTATTTAATGCATGCTTAATTATGCTCTTAACTCTGTTTAGATAGTGAATCCGGGATAGGTCACTACATTTATTGGTATCAGAGCAATGCATGCAAGGGACTTAGGAAATTGATATTAAGACTTCTTGATTATCCTTGTAGGATTGATTGAGGCCCAGCGAAAGAAGATTTGGTTCTTCATTGCCAAGGTTTGCGGCATAAGTCTTTACTATAAGGAATGCAACAGTGATGAGAACACCAGTAGTAGCATATCGATAGATAGACTGACTGCTGTGGACAGTTCATCATTCGATGCATTGGGATGTTGATCGAAGAATATATGGATTCCAGCCAAGGAAGACTGGAAGAGAAGATCGAGTATATCGCGTCAGATACCTCTGAGGGCTTTTTGGAACGAATGGTGTTTAATAATCCATGTGGTTCCAGTCCTCGAATATTCTCCACTCGTAGTTGGAGAGATTGTCAGATAGACCTTTACCAGGGAATGCTTCGAGTGCCTAAGGCATGGCAGGTTCCTAGCGTAAGGTCTGTAAACTCATGCAGAACATGGTTTTGCCGGTATGCTTGCATTGATGCTTTTGTTACGCATACGGGAAACTTCATGTTCAAAAGCATGATTCGGATACAAGAAGAACGCTGATGGTAGATCGCGAGCAAAAGAAGTCGACCGACATGCACTGACGCAGATCATAGCTGGTTAGCTATTACGTGCCATTTCTCCGGAGTTCTTCGCGGGAGGACATGTAGAGAGACTTGGACGGGAGTATGCTTGTATCGATGCATGTGTCGATGGGAAGCTTCATGCTCAAGGAACGAAGACAAGATTTGATGATTTTAAAATACTGTATTGTTGTAGTTGTAAACAGTATTTCAGTTGTAATGAATCATCAGAATTTGGTTGTATCAGTTCAAGTTATTGGATGTACATTTGTTGTATTTTGAATACTGTATGTATTACATGGGATTGTAATAAAGGAAATTTTACATAACTTGAAGTAATGATACATGTTTTATTTATTCAGCAATTCGTGATTGATTGCAAGTAATTTTATAAAGTTCGGCTTGGAATTAGTTGATTGGTAATCAACTAGGTTAGCTCATGGATTTTGGGTAAGCCAGCGGTAACGAATTGAAGTGTGGTTAGTCTAGGTGTTTTTCTAGTATTGACCTATTTAGTCATTTGACTGGGATAGTGCCATTGATGAGGTGATTCATCTGAGGGCATGGGATTATTGATCTTGTTTTGGAATTTTGAGTTTCGTTCTAGGTGATTTTCGTAGATCAATAGCTTGATTAACCTTAATAGGTTGAGACTTCGTGATGATGGGATTTCATCGGGATACCAAGTCGAGTATATATACCGAGAGTTGTGGACTATGACCATGACTAGACATGATGGAGCGCGACCCTATGCCAATGTTACTCTGGGAGTCTTTCGTACTTTGGAGAATGTCTGGAAGCCTTCGTGCTTCAGGATTGGCGGTGGGAAGGCTACTAGTCTAGAGTTGTGGTAACAGTCACAACGGGGTATGAATTTGGATTAGTTGCCTTGGTAGGTATCAGTGGTTTAGATATCGTCTGACTGTCGTCGGAGATATTGGCTGGTTAAGTATCTGTGGTTTAGATATCGTCTGACTGTCGTCAGAGATATTGCTTTGGATTTTGTCATAAGGACCAGTCTTGGAGGGATTTTCTTGACAAGTGCGTACTCTGAGCAGATAGTTTTAGACTATTGGTTACTGCTAGACTAGTGGATCTAGTCGGTGTTTGAATGCTCTGGTGATAGGGGCTAACTAAGAGTTTGGTTTGTGAACTTCCTATAACGTTTGACTCGGGGATTAGTATTTTTTTCAGCATTGATGGTTTTATTCAGTGATATATTATATCCGATGCTAAGGATTGTACATGACGATTTGAGGCGTGAGGATAGCGTGATTTATGCCAGTGTACACTTGGTGGTGATTTCAGGTGGGACACCGCGGCAAGTAACCTCAGTCTCGATTTGTTGCAGTCTTAGCAAGAGATATAATTATCAGGAGTATGTTCAACGATAGTTGAAATCATTCGGACTTGTATTGCGGCTTGAGTTGAACAAGTCCTTATGATCATCTTGGATGAAGATAGACAGTGGATAGTATGTCTAGACTGGTGCAGGTTTAGCACTAGTGACTACTTGTAACTGTTGTCTGACTCTGTCAAAGATGAGTGATGGAATCAGCTGTGATTCTTTTGATTTCAAGTATTTGGGATCTGCGAACGTGTGGCATTGAGATCATTGATAGTGATCGGCCATGGGATTTTTTCATTAATCTGTGATTGTCTGATTAGAAATTGTATCGTCAGGCATAGCAAGAGCTACAGTAGATCAACTTGATTGATCAGAATATTCCAATTGGTACTGATTGGGATATAGTGAATCAAGAAGTGCTGGAATAGTACTTAAGTATGGTATGCTATGATATAGCGATTCAAGTGCATTTAGGAAATTCTTTAGTCGCTAAGGAATCTCCAGGGATGCGGGAATCGAGACTTTTGGATTCTGCGGATCACGAAAGTGGTCATTAGTTTTCCTTTGCGATCGTAGTTGTTGGTAACGTTGCTTTGGCTACCAGTGACGGGTTTTGATCTGAACATTGCTTGGTTTTAGCAATGATTTATTCAGTTTGAGGAAAAAGGATTCAGTGATTGTTCCAGGGTTGTCAGTGAACAAATTTTGGAGACTGTTAGTCGGAATGATCAGCTTGGGTGCTTCCAGCAGATTTCTCAAGAGTTGTTCTTGAGCGGTAATTCGACAAGTGCTTTTGGATTTCAATGAGCATTAGCATGATAGCATTAGTTGTTTCATGGGATGAGACAACAGCAGAGACTTGTGTTTCTGAGTCTGGCAGGATTGTTGTCACTGATATCCCAGTGCGTTCTGATATGCTGTGTCATTGAAATGATTTGATAACGTAATTGCCATCCGTATGGATAGATTCTGTGCGGGATCGCGGTAAATCAGTTTGGTTATCCCCGCTAGGGAGCCAAGGGATTTGGTTATCTGGATCAGGATTAACCGGAATCGTTTTCGTTGATACTATCTCTAGTTCTGATATGGAAGTAAACATCTGATTGAGACTACTGCTGAGGATGGTGTGGTCCATCTGGGAGTTTCAGCATGATGTTAGTGAATTTCGAGACGACGACCTCGAAGAATGCTTTTAGACAAGAAATTGTGTATAAGGATCTTATCACAATTGGGGTTAGTAATCTTTGTTTGCTAGTTGTTGTTCTTTGGGAACATTTGTTGGCCAATGGCAGGATGAGTACTGAAAGTACATACTATGACGCCAGGAATTGTCAGAATTTTGTTGTTATCCATGGCAGGATGATTAATGTAATCGAGTATGCTATCTACGATGGCGAGATTCGGATCAAGGTTTAACGCAATTATTCTAAGGATTTCAAATGGTTAGAGTCGCGTGCAGTGGTGCGATTGCTCTGCGAGCGGGTGGCCGGTAGCTGCCATTTCTATTCGCATAAGGTACTGTTTTGGAAAATATATTTTATCCTTCGTGATAAAAAGTAACTCACACGAGTTCTTGGAAAAAGGATATCTAGGATTTGACCGAGAGTTGAATCTAGGTCGATTGTTTAGGGCTTTTTCGATAACATCAAGAGATGAGATGTTACCGTTAGACCAGTGAGATACAATGTGTTGTATCTTGTTCTCTAGTTGGACTGCGATGGAGTTCGTACATATCTATAGATAACTGCTGATTAATTACTATCTTAGCAAGGGTGTCATCGCTAAGATTTGTAGGCAGTGTGACTGATTCAATGGGCAATTTGGACCGAAGGTGCCGTGTTGTTGAGGTTATCGATGAATAACTAACGGTAGTCAATAGTGTTACACTATTTTATCAAGGATTGGGTCTGTCGAAGGTTATTCGACCCAATATTTGGAACCGGAACTATTGCTGAATTGGACAAGTGGTTTGTACTATATTCCGAGGTTTACCTTAGATTTCGAGGACGAAATCCTTTTAAGGTGGTGGGAATGTAGTGGCCCGTATCCAAAACTAATGATTAATGAGTAATGAGTAATTAAATCGTATAATCATGCCGGGATTAAGTGAAACATGATTAAGGAAATTCCAGAAGGGTTAACGGATTCCAGAAATGGATCCAGAACACTCGAAAATGGCTTAGAGGGTTTCATGACTCGAGTGGGATCGGAACCACCGATCCAGGATCGGAGCCTCCGATCTTGGTGAGTTCGGAACCACATCGGAAGCAGGGAGATCGGAACGTCCGATCAGGATCGGAGCTTCCGATGGCTGTCGGTGACAGGTGTGTGGTTGCATGTGGACCGAATTGACACGTAGCGAACGAAACTTCCGATCGGGGAACGGAGCTTCCGATCTAAACGAACGGAGCTTCCGATCGAGGAACGGAGCTTCCGATCGATGCCTATAAATATGAGGTCCGAGCTCCTCATTTCTTGCCAGTTCCGAGTTCCTCTCCTTCGCCTAGTAGCTCTATTTTAGGGCTTTGGGTACTCTTATTTTAGAGTTGGAGTAGGGAATATATTTTAGTATAGTCAGACAGTGTTTGACATAGTAGCGGAGCAGTGCTCGAGTAGTGGAGCAGCGCTCGTGTAGCGGAGTAGTGCTCGAGGCTGTGGAGCTGCAGCAGGGGTGTGCCCCTAGTTGCGGGATAGTCGCCATCAGTGGGCTAACGACGGACGCAGGTATAGCTATGGTCTCCTTAAATTATTTAGGAGTATGCAATAGCTTAGTTAAGGCTTTTAGAGCTTATTGAATGATGCATGGGTATTTGCATTGTAGACTTGATGATAGGCTTGGAACCTAGAGTGGGACTACTAGGACTGCCTTAGAAAGGTACGTAAGTACTGACTGAGACTGCCAGCGGATATGCATGCTTATATGTTGCATTTATGTGTTTGCATGTTATTATTGTTATGCGGCATGTGCATATCATCTTGTGCCTGTACATCTGTATATCTTTCGAGATGAGCCAGTTAGGGTTGCTCAGCCCTGTTAGGACGTTTGATATCGAGTACCCCTAGGTACTGATACCGGAAGGACTCCGTGGTCCGCGTCCGTGATTCGGGAATGAGTGGTCGCACACAGTGGTTAGCTACCCCGATGTGACGAGCTTATATCCCAGGCGCCAGTCTGAGTAGTTTGTATACAGTTATCCCAGATATGGATACCCTGTCATTTGCATGCATCATATTTGTATGTTTATCCGTGCTTTCGTATTGAGCTTAGAGCTCATGTTCAGTATTTTCTGTATATTTGGACACCCTATTCGACGGGGCAGGTGTAGGTGCAGGATTGAGCACCAGGAGTCTGGAGTAGCCAGTGACCTTGAAGACAGCAGGATTAGTTGTCGGTTTTATTTAAATTCGATTGGGTTGTATAATCGAGTTTGTTTAGCCGGTTGTATTCCGCCGGTCTTTTTGTATTTAAGACTTCCGCAGCGATTTATTTAATGCATGCTTAATTATGCTCTTAACTCTGTTTAGATAGTGAATCCGGGATGGGTCACTACACATGGCATAAGCTAAATATGGCCGGCTGCAAACCATCCCATACATCAAACTTCCTACCCCACTGGCATAAGGTTTGTTTATCATTTCTGCCTTTTCCTCATCTGTTTCAGGACACTGATTTTTGGAAAGCTTCAAGTGCTGTGCTAGTGGAGTGGATACTTGCTTTGACTTATTCATATTATACCTTAACAGTACCTTCTTAAGATATTCTTCTTGGTTTAGAAAGGTTACACTTTTTTTTCTGTCCCTCCTGATATCCATGCCAAGAATCTTTCTTGCTTCTCCAAGATCCTTCATCTCAAATTCAAATTTAATTTGAGTCTTTATCCTTTTGATTTCTGACTTACTTCCTCTTGCAATGAGAATATCATCTACATATATCAGTACATACAACATCGTTTTGTTTGAGCTTTCTCTGAAATAGATGCAGCTGTCATACTTGCTTCTCTCAAAACCAGTGTTTAGCATGAAGTCATCAAATCTTTTATTCCATTGTCTTGGACTCTGTTTTAGTCCATATAAGGATCTCTTTAGAAAACAGACTTGATCTTTACTTTCTGATTTTGTAAAGCCTTGAGGTTGATCCATATATATCACCTCTTCTAAGTCACCATGCAAGAATGTTGTTTTAACATCTAGTTGCTCCAACTCCAAGTCATACTGAGTTACCAATCCTAGCATTATTCTTATCGAGCAGTGCTTTACCACAGAAGAGAAGATTTCATTATAATCTACCCCATCTATTTGTGCAAATCCTTTTGCTACTAATTTGGCCTTATATTTAGGACCTCCACTTCCAGATGCATCTTCTTTAATTTTATAAATCCACTTGCACCCTAAAGTTCTCTGTCCTTCTGGCTTATCAACCAGCTCCCATGTTTTGTTCTTTATGAGAGATTTCATCTCTTCCTACATGGCTTCACTCCACCTGCTTCTGTGTTTACTCTTCATAGCATCATTATATGAGTTAGGTTCATAGCTTTATAACTCTTGAGCTACTGCCAGAGCATGCCATATAAGGTCAGCTTCACCATACTTCTTTGGAGCTTTTATTTCCCTCCTAACTCTATCCCTTGCAAGGTTATATGTGCTTAGATCCTCCTGATCATGTTCTTTAGATTGATCATCTTCATGATCTTGTTCAGAAAATAATTATTTCTTTGAAGCTCCACCTCAACTAGAATTTTATCTGAGCTGAGTTGTTCTTGATCTTTATCATCTGCTTTCCAGGTGTATCCTTTTCTTGATTCATCAAAAGTTATATCTTTGGAAGTGAAACACTTTGGTCCTTTATCTTCAAGATTCCATACTTTGTATCCCTTCACACCTTCAGGATACCCTATAAAGATACATCTCACCACTCTTGCATCCAGCTTGTCTTGCTTTAAATGTTTCCCTACTTGAAAAAATTCCTAGGTCCCCTGGATCTTTGAAAATGTTTTTGTTGTGAAAATGTCAAAGTAGCTTTGTTTTAAATATTGAATTATTACACTTTAAAAAAATTTAGTTTTTGTGTTTAATTTAAAGTGTTGCTATTAAATCAAATAACAATTCTAAAGAATCACATTCATTATTATTATTATTATTATTATTATTATTATTATTATTAATAAAGAACGAAATAAATAATATTAATAATCATTTAATAATAAAAAATAAAAAATATATCGCGAATTTACTATTTCAAGGTATGTATGTATGCATGTGTGTATATATTGATCCTTACTAAAATCTATAGGTACTGATCCGAGGTCTAAATACGATCCAAGCCCGAATTTTCATTTTCGAAGTGAACCTGAAATTAAGCAAAGAGTGCTAGAGCTAGCAAAGAAAGTGTCCCTGTGTAGCCTCTCCAAAATGATCAAGTCAAAGACGTGAACGAATAAATTAAAAAAAAAGTTTGAACGCCCCTCGAAATAAAAGTGAATTTGTCATAATGAAATTAGCAGACCTGTTTTTACAAATGGCAATGTAGGTGACCAAGAATATTCCATAAGAATTAAGAAATCACAAGCATATAGTCTACGCACCTTTCACCCAAGGCAACCCAAAACATAAGGCCGAGACTAAAGCTTAGAGCTACTTTCTTAGGCTCGCCCACCTTGAGTGAGCCCCTCCTCCATTTTCTTCGTCCACGTTCCAAACTTCTAACTTCGTTTCTACACACTCCTTTCATTTTTCAATTCACATTTTCAACTCTCGGACCAAAACTTGACCGACAATTTCGGTTGGGAATAAATTTAGCATGCGGACTAGGTCAAGTTATAATAAATGGATAATGAGTCAAAGTATCGATCCCACATAGAATAATATTTAATTACTAGAATTTTTTTAACTTAACCTAAGCTAGACAAAATAAATAAAGATAGAGATAATAAATATAAACCTAATATAATTAACTAGGACAATTGCCAATTAAGGCTAAGAGCAGTTAATGATATAGGAAAAATTTGAATTCAAATAAAGGACTAAGACTAGTAGGGGTGGATTTTCGGTATACCGTATAAAAAATATTGGTATGAAAAAAATTCATACCGGTACCGATATCGAAATTTCAAAATTTTTATATAAAAAAGTTTATACTCATACCGTATAGATAACGAAATAAAATTCGATATACCAAAAAAAATTTTATATATCGAAAAAATTTCGATACGGTATCCCAAAAAATCGGTATTTTGGTTCGATATACCAAACTCTAATATGCATACAAGGTTAAAATTCAATTAATTATTGAATTCTTGCGTAATCACGATGAAATCCCCTAAATTAATTATCAATCTATTTCTAAAATTAATAATCTTATATAAATCTAACAGTCCAACTATTTCTAATTGAATTTAAATAGATTTAAATGCATTAAATTGCGATGAAATTTCAATTTTCACCTAAAACCATACCGAAACTAATACAATTTCTAGTCGATTTAATCATATGTTGGTTGACGTTTTTTAAGCTATCTTTTATCAATCTTCTTTCAAATCATGATTAATCAACAAACATGTGATTAGGTGATCAAGCTATTCACAAAAAATATTAAATCAATGTCAATCGATAATTGAAAGCAAGGAAAATAATCTCTTGAAAATAAATATCAAACAAATATTGTTTGGCCCTATTCTGGTCTTAATCTAAAAGAAATTATTACATAAAATCAAAAGAAAGAAATAAATCAATGTTTGAAATCATAAAATAAAATCTTGACAAGAATAAAAAAATCTCAGCGTGTTTGGCACTATTTTTTCTTAAAGTCGTTCCTTTCCTCCCTCAAGCCCTAGCCGTCAAAAGTCCAAATCTGAATGGATCCCGATATATAGGCCCATAGAATCAAACCCTCTGTCTCGCTCTTTGAAATCTCTTCGAACGCGCTTGAGCAATGTTTTATCCGCTCGAGCGTATAAAATTGTCCTATTCCGCACTTTTTGACTAGCGTGTAGCACAT
This sequence comes from Henckelia pumila, assembly GCF_033568475.1. Taxonomy (NCBI): domain Eukaryota; kingdom Viridiplantae; phylum Streptophyta; class Magnoliopsida; order Lamiales; family Gesneriaceae; genus Henckelia; species Henckelia pumila. The sequence goes on along the minus strand of NC_133123.1, from coordinate 40,774,793 downwards.
TCATTTCTGTCCACAATTCTTGAATTTTTCATTGTAACTACAATTAAACAAGAGAAACAAGAAGCAAGGGTCAGCCTCCACCTCCTACTCTCATGGACCGTCTCGAGTAGAGTTTAAACATGTGATGTTCCACTCGTAGGTTATCACTCATACACATTTGATCTCTTAAGTAGCTCTGAGAATATCTAGAGGTGATATCCACCTATTGAATTTCGTATATACATGAATATATCTTGATAATGCTCGAATTTATCTCTAAACTTTTGAGATGGTATTTAGTAAAAATAGCATAAAAAATACATTTGTAACCAAAATAAGATGCATCGCAAAATTGAACCACAAGACGTCTAATAAAATTCTTGTGTAAAAAGATATCTTGTATAGCAATTATTATGTTATATAAAAAACTATGGTGAATAACGACATTGCCAAAATGTAGTATCGAAAAGATCTTTGCTTATTCTGGAGTTGATTAACGATGAAAATAGGGCGCTGTTACTTCCGATAGGATGTCTTTCACAGAGGGATCAGATGTTAACCTCCCAGCATGTTGGATTGAGTCATCGGCACACAATCAAGAATATTGACTTGAGGAATGAATGATTTCTATCCACGATCATTAAGAAATAAAATTATATGATAATCTTTCTTACAAACTTAAAAAGTAATACAAGGCTTGTGTTGATGCACTTGTAAAAAACAGATTTAAAGGCAACTTGTGAAGAATCCAAAGGTAAAACAAAAAATATGAACTTTCAATGTTTTAAATCAAAAAAGAAAATTTTTGCACAATCTTTCCTTTTAAGTTGATGAATCGTTTGTTTCAATGCCAAGCGAAACAAAACACGTTTATATTTCCAGCAAAATGGTCAAAAATGATTGGAACTCGATCATATCCAATCTCGAACCAGTCAAGCAGCTAATCAAGTTAAGGGAAGGGGCCTCAGAGATCTTGGTGGATAAGAATCATCAGATGGGAAATTTCAATTCCCATCAAGAGTAGCAAATATAATCCTCACATCATAAGCCCACTCACATTCTTCGAGAAAAAAAAACACAAAATTGAAATTAAATTTTGGAAAGATTGATGACATGATAGGGTCAGAAGTAGCTGGTTATTGTAATCATGCAAAAAAATCAGTGGGAATCCGTCTGATTTGCTTCATCATCCCCAATAATCACATCCAATCCAATCCTCAGAAATTTAAGGTTAATTAAAAAAACTAAAAATAAATGTACCTACCTTGTCACCGAATATCCTACAAATGAAAAAAGGAATAATTCGGAGCTAAAAGGTAGACACATATATATAGGAAAAATATATATGTGATAAGAAATTTTTTATAGCCTGATGATAGATCCATTGATCCACTGAAATAAATCAACGGATTGCAATATCAGGCTTAAAAAAACAAAACAAAAATTCGAGATGGAACGAAAAAACGCAGCCTGTGGCGGCGGCGGCTCAGACATCCAAGGAAGGATAGTGCAGCATAAGCTCTCGAGCCCGGCGAAGGCGAAAGCACTTAGGCGGCCACTGCGAATGTTGAGAAACAAGCCTTCAATCTATCCTCATCGCCGCACATAATATTACACAAACCTAAAAATTTGAGAAGAAGATGAAGAAAACACGGCCAATTGTGATGGCAGGTGAGAGAACAGAATATGTATATATATAATGAAATTAGTTGAAAAGCAAATACAATTGCGCCTTTTAGGGTTAGGGTTTACAGCGGAACGAGCTGGATTGGAGAGCTCTTACTCGGCCGACTTATGGGCTCTGGGAATGCTAGAACTGAGCCCAATTTATTTTAGGTTAAGGTTAAATAATAGTAACGTAAGTAGATTTTTGTTTGGACTGCTAGCCCTGAGCCCAATTTAGTTTAGAATTGAGGCATTAAATGAGACCGATTGCCAACCGTATTTCAGAACTTGGGTCAACGAATTCATGTGTGACGGTCTCACGAATAATTTTTTAAGACGAATTTTTAATTTGAATTTTCACAAAAATAATATTATTTTTGTTGTAAATATGAACTAGATTAATCTGTCTCAAGGATTATACTCATCAACATAGCAAAGCACCAAGCAACTTTAAAATTCTGGATTCCACCCAAAATTTGGAAAAACTACAAATTAATAAGAAAGTTCGCAATTATTCCCTCTATATTATTTTCCTTTTAATTTATTCAAAAATTGTTTAAAATAGCTTGTTAATTAGAAACATGTAAAATTGCTACAACGGTCGAGATTCAAGATCTAAAAACATGGATTTTAAGAAATTACAACCTACATATCATCAAGAAGTAGAGCACAAAACCATCTACATACATCACATATCGATGGTCTCAATCGACTTCTAGTTCAGCTCCAAACTTCTCTAATCTATCCGTTTCTTCGTTCAAATTTCGTATCAAAGCGCGGTTGATAGTCCCGTCGTCCTTGCTTGCATGTATCTGTCTTCCACCGAACCTTCTTATTGCAAGGAAATTGAATCAGGTCCAGAAAACGGCTGACATGAGTCAAAAAATGACAAGAATTTATGTGAAGAATCATGAAGAGTACGTCATGTAACGTCCCAAAAATTTATTACCGATTTAATTGACAATTTAAAATAATTATTGAGTTGGAAAAATAATTATTACTGTCAAATAAGTTATAGAGTGTATTTACAAAATACACATGCCAAAGTCAATGAGTTTGACTATTTCTGGATATCTGATAATTTTGGCATTTTGAGATAATTATTGAGATAATGGAATTAAAATAATTATTTATTCCAGATAATTTAATTGGAGAAATTAATCAGTTTGGGTGACTGGTCAAAGCCTAAGATTTACTCAATTTATTTATTGGTAATTAACTGTCTAGTTGCAGGTCAAAGTTCGCTATTTCAAATAATTGTAAAAATATGTTAAATTACATATTAGAGTAAAATAACACAAGAGCATTGAATTGGATCAGTCCGGGTCATTTTAGGACCAATTTTTATAATATTAAGTGATACACTCTCTTTCACGCACTAAACACCTAAAACACACACTAAAACCCTAACCCCCATTCACGCCTCTTCCGTCGCCGGCCGCCAGCCGTCGCCTTTAACCGTCGATTGACCATCCCATCTTGTAGCTCTCGTCAAGGCGGTCACAACCATACTAAGAATCGTGAGTTTTAGTGTCCGATTTGGTGAGCACGAAGTCGAGAAAGAGGCGACACTATTCATCGTCTTCTTCGTGTGTAATAGTCGGATTTTAGCTCGATTGAGCTTGTTTTTGGGCTGCTAAACGATATTAGGATGTGTGTAGATCATTTCCCAAGCTTATTCCAGCATTTTTCGTGGAAAAATCGGGTAGATCGAAGCTTTGAATGTCATCGCCGCAGCCACTGTAAATCACCGATTTCGGCTTCATCGATGGTTTTCTCCGATCGTGGCTTAGTCCATTAGAATCGTCTCATCAAGCTCTACAAGCCTGCCAAATTTCAGAATTTTTGGACTTGTTCTGCGATTTTCTGATGACCGCCATCGCCGCCGTCTTCTCCGGCGAGCCACCAGCCGTCGAAATGCTAACCATTTTCGATCATCTCGATGTGATAGATCCGAATATCCAAGTTTCGAGTCGAGATTCGAAATCGTTAAGCGGTGAGAGCGCAATAAAGTTCGGTAATTTTTTGTCAAAGTTTGACCAAAGTTGACCAAGGTTGACTTTTGACCATTGTGTGATTTTTCGCAGATCGGAAGCCCGCTGAGGATAATTAGAGGCATAAATCAGCAGTTTAGGGATTTGATCTTCCAGAATTGGACAATTATAAGATTTTCGAGTCCCGATATGCGCAACCGCAACTGTATAGGTTTTTCGTGCGTTTTAAACTCAAAGGCATGTTATACCCTTCCTTTCTCACACCATTTAGATCAATATATTCACTGTTTTGATGATTAAATAGTGTTGTTGCATTTGTATGTGGATATGATAGCTCAAATTTTAACTTATGCATCATTCGTATTTTTATGTAATGTGAATGATTTTTCTGTCATGCTGGGTCTTAGTTGCTGTTCACTGGTCGATGGATGGGTTAGGCCCCTTTGGTCTTGGTTTAAGATATCTTGAAGTAGTGTCGGCTAGGTGAACAGTTGAATGGTTGTAAGGGTAGTCTATCTAGCGGGCAGCTCAGGCAGGACTCGGACGAGTGGGTTGTCCGGGTCGGGTAAAGTGTATTAGAGTCATATGTTATGGTTTGTTTTTCGGATTCTTTTATGTTGGGCCGGGTAATTTATTTAACAGTCTAAGTGTTTAGTCTATTCATTGGGTCAATTTTGTTATTGAGCCTAAGATGTTCATTGAGCTTAATTTAGTTTTTGGGGGTAAAATATTTATTGGGTTTAATTTATTTATTGGGCTTAGTTGTTTATTTGAGATAAAGTGTTATTTGGGCTTGAATGAATTGGTTTAGTTATTGAGCCAAGCTTATTGGGCTTAAGATATTTATTGGAGGTTTAATTTAATAATTGAGCTAAATTTGTTAATGGGACTAAATTGTTTAATTTATTTGATTGGACTAAGTTCTAAGTTGTACTAAGTACTATTTAGCCAATCTTAGTCTAATTGGATCAATTTAAGTGTGATTGGGATATTCTAAGTATTATTGGGCCAGTTTAAGTGTTATTGAGTCATCTAAGTGTTATCGGACAAATATGAGTTTAATGACTTTAGTTAAGAGGCATCAACTCGAACTAGCCAGTGATAAACAAAATAGTCCGTAAATATATATGTAATAGATGTATATGTATATTTTGATATAAATATGATTTTTATGGAAAATGAATTAAATATATATTTACGGGCATAATTTTAAGGAAAATGATATTTTTAAGTTCATGATTCATGCATGTATTTTATGTTAATAGTAAAGGCATGTAAAGGAAATTTTTGGAAAGTTGATGTGAATTGTGGAAATTATGTTCAGGAGCCTACGGATCCCAGTGTTAAGGTTGGGTGAAGTGGCATAAGAGGCGCAGGGAATCCCCGTGTTAAGGTTGGATGAACCTCGCCGCCACGTACGTTGGTTTATAGATTGATCAATCATTTATGTTTATGGTCACACTTCACTGATATGACCCACAGGAAATGATTTTTATGTTTATGACATGCCAATGCTTATGTTACGTATTATGATACGTATTATGTTATGATTTATATTACGACGCATTTTATGCATACGATTTTACGATCATGCATGCATTAGAATCCTCGGGTTATTTTTATATACGTTATGTGCTTGCATGTGATTTTATTTAGTAGTATTCGTTATTAAAGGTAGAGCATGCGGGGCCTTTAGGCTCACTAGATCTAAATGGTGTGCAGGTGAGTTTTATGTTATTCAGGAGGTTGTAGTCCCGACTGGTGGTGAAGATCTCTGTGCATCCGTGGCAAGCTAGCACACCCGTGACCTTCGCGCTTTTATGTTTCAATGATTATGAGATTGTATCAAACTATTTTCCGCATCTTACGTTATTGAATATTTACGCATGGATTTATAATGTGTTCGAGTATTTAAGTTTTGACATGAAATAACTTTTTATTATGTATTAAATTTTATAAAAATCTATTTTTAAGTATAGATGCATATATGTATGGGCATATGTATAATATAAAAAAAAATTCCTTCGAGTTTGGTTCGTTTCACGTCATGTCCTAATTTGATGCAAGGAGTGTTGTGTAAATAGGGACAGCCCTGAGGTAGGGCGGGCCGGACCACCGCTCAAGGCCCAATCTTCAGACGGGCCCCTAATTATTTTTAAATTAATATTTATATTAATACTTATATAATTTTAGTTAATAAAAAAATATATTAAAAAATTGATTATTGGGTTTTTTGGATAAAATTTTGCTTCAATTGGGTTAAATCATCACAAACTCTCGCATCTCACTAATTTTTTTTAATTTCATCTTCCTGGGGCCTTGCAAAAAAATTATTCTAAACACGAAAATTTATCGCAAACCTCTATTACTTCATAAGTAGGCAGATCATCAAGTTTTTCTTACTTGCTATACAATTAAACCATGATGATTACTCAGATTTCAAATTTGAAATTGCATGATTTTACAAAAAATGTAACATTTTTTTACCATTTTCTTCATTTATTAATTACTAATTGATTATTTTATTGTTATATTATTAATTCATATTACGCTAATTTATTATTATCATATATATATATATATATATATATATGTTTTTTGTTCGTTTTTTGTTCATTATTTAGTACTATTTTATATTGCACATGAGTTTAGTTAAAAAAAAATTTTATTCTTATACAATTATTCATCGTACCTAAAATGACAAAAAAATAATTTGCATTTTAAATAATATTGGTTGTTGAATAGGTTTTTTTGAGAATTATGTCAAACATTTATGATTTGTAATTTCGTTAATTACATATTTATGGTTTACTTTGATTATAATATTATATTAGTTTATACATATATATATATATATGTATATATATCACACTATTCAAGTTATTGAAGAATTTTTTTTTTTTGCCCCCCCCCCCCCCCCCCCCCCCCCCCCCCCCCCCCCCCCCCCCCCCCCCCCCCGTGTAAATAGGAGTGCATTTGCTACACATGCTTATAAACTCCATACCTTCTCTAGATTTAACCGATGACTTGAATGCGGGAAAAAAATAACAAAATTGAAAACCACAAAATTCGGTTAGAAATTCTAAAACCAATCAACCATGTACAATAATTGTGGGTTAAACTGTAAACCACTGAGACTGCACGAGAAATCAGCCAAACCGCGAATGGGTTTTCTTTGAATTATGTTTTTTTGCCCCAAAAGTACTTTGTTTGACTTTTATGTGTGTATATATATTCTCTGATTCAAAACTTGTCAGAAGTCCCACAACATATACTATAAAGCAAAAAAAAAAAACTAGTGCTAAAATAAAAAGGAATGTGATAATTAACATCGCTCATTCATCAACTCTATGCATTTACGAGCATCCTTCATATTTGTGAAATTGACCAAGATAACGTCCTGAGAGTTATTCTCACAAAACTGAAAAAAAGATAGACCAATATTATCAATAACGAATGTCAACAGACAACTGAAAGTCACAACATACTTCACATTTCTCAACTAATTTGTATAGCTCCAAATAACTGGAACATATGTGCAATACCTTGAAAGAATCCAATGAACCAAACTTTCCACATTCATCACGTACATCTTCCTTCGGAACGCAAATTCTCATCAGACTATTAACATAAATTTACTGAGGGTACATTCGGGTTAGGATTCCATGCAATAATATTGTTAATTAGTGCAAAAAATAATTCATGCAATACTTGAAAACAGATTCCAAATACACTCTTTTAACTTATAATTCCTGAAATGGACTACCTCTTGCAATACATTTAACTGAAAAAATTGTAGGTTGTATCTACTTCAATGTTATAAGTCATAAATCATATATTCATTGCATGGACTATAAAATGGCTCACAAAAACAACTTTCAATACAGCTAACCTGCAAAATATTAAAAATCCAAAAACATATTATTGTGTTCTACAATAAAACATAAAGTAGGAAGAATATTCGGAAAGTTTAAAGGATTTTTTTTAGGTGGGGGCACGGTGGGTTGGGGAGATAGGGTGGGGAAGACATACGATGTTGACAGTGCACAAGAAGCAGTCACAATAGACGTATTGTTCTTGGTAGAGAAAACCGGGGGTTAAAATCAGACACTAATAAAAAAATGATGTTTTCATGTAAACAGATGCAAATAGATGCGTTATTGGCAGAACCCAAGAACATACTCCGTACGACACCTTCCAGAGCTAATATTCATAAAATCCACCACCCCAATGTATAGCAGATATCTAAATTAACCGCACATCAATGATAAGGATGACAATGGGACGTGATGGGGACGGGGATGCTTTCCCATCCCCGTCCACGAATTTGAACACCATCATCATACCTGCCCCTATCACAATAATTTCTTATTGGAAATTCCTCATACCCGTGGGACCAATTCTCCATCCTCATCCGCATACTCGAATATATATATATATATATATATATATATATATATATATATATATATATATATATTTGATTGATACATTTTATTATAAAATATTTATATATGTTATTAGTAAATTTATTATACAAGCCTATAAAAATTATTATTCAATTTTATGATAAAACACATCTAATATTTTGGGTAAAAATTTTTATTTCTAATATTCTCTTTTGAAATTAATAAAGCAAAATATTATGATAGAAGTTCCATAACAAACCTTGTCAGAAGTCCCACAACAAATACTATAAAATAAAATACTAGAGCTAAAATAAAAAGGAATGTGAAAATTACCATCGTTCATTCATCAACTCTATACATTTACGAGCATCCTTCCTTTCCTTGAACTTGACCAAGATAAAGCCCTGCGGGTTATTCTCACATAGCTAAAAAATATAGACCAACATTATCAATAACGAATGACAACAGACAACTAAAAGTCACGACATACGTCATCTTTCCAATTAATCTGTATAGCCCCAACATAACTGGAACATCTGCGCACAGGGGTGGATCCAGGATATTAAGTTTGGGGGGGCCATATAGTGTGCAGCATTGACGGAGTTACCGATTTCTAATGAGGTTCGTTACTTTCGCTCTTTCAAAATTGTGATGTGTTAATTTTCTAAAACTATAACTATAGGACACGATCCTTGAACAATGTAAAAGAAAGGAGAATTTACGATCTATCTATATATATATATATGAATAAATAAATAATACATATATATTTTTTATATAGCAATATGCTTTTAAAATTTTTTGAGGGCCACCACCAATCACTACTATTAGCAAAATCAAATTTTAACTTAATTAAAACCTCAATTTTTTAGTCATTTACATTTTATTTTAAAATTTAATTTAAAGTTCAGTAAATATTTTTATTTTTAATATTTTTGAATATTTTTTTCAACACGAAAGGATAATTGAAAATAAAAATTTTAAAAATTTAGTTTTTGATTTATGAGAATTATCCACACATAACGTCAATGAAAAAAAAGTTCAATAAACTTAATAAAAATTTAATTTGATACAAAATGAAATATGTAAAAAAATTTGATCTTAAAATATCGAGACAAAAAGGAAATTTAAACGACAAAATAAAATAAGTAAAAATTTAAATCTTAAAATATTGAGACAAAGAGAAAAGTAAAGAAAACTCAAATTGATACAAAATGAAATAAGTAAAATTTAAATCTTAAAATATCGAAACAAAAAGAAAATTTTTTAAACGACAAAATAAAATAAGTAAAAATTTAAATTTTAAAATATTGAGACAAAGGAAAATGTAAAGAAAAAAAAAATAAACGCAAAAACAATGGCCGCTTGTTTCGAACTCGAATCCCTTGGAAACGGGGAAGACACTTTCCAATTCAAATTCCAGCTCCGCTGCAAATCTTTATCTTTGTTATGTTAATTAATTTTTATATATACACTTAAACCAAAAAATATATATAATAATAAGAATTCTAAAAATTTTTGGGGGGTCGTGGTCCCCTCGGGTCAAACTCTAGATTCGCCCTTGTCTGCGTAATACCTTGACAGAATCCAATGGACCAAACTTTCCACATTCATCACAAACATTTTCCTCTTATTCTGAATGCAAGTTCTCATCATCCTATTAACATAAAGTTATTGAGGGTACATTCGGGTTATGATACCATGCAATAATATTGTTAATTAGTGCAAAACATAGTTTATGCAATAATTAAAGACAAATTATAAATACACTCTTTTAACTTAAGATCCCTGAAAGGGACTACCTTTTGCAATATATTTAACTGAAAATTGTAGGTTGTATCTACTTCAACGCTACAACACATGAATCATATATTCATTGTATGGACTATAAAATGGCTTTCAAAAACAATTTTCAATACAACTAACTGGCAAAAATATTTAAAATCCAGAAACTTATTATTGCTTTATACAATAAAACATGAAGTAGGAAGAAGATTCGGGTAGTTAATAGGATTTTGTTTTTTGGTAGGGGTGCGGTGGGGTGGGGAGATGGGGGTTGGAGAGAGACATACAACGTTGACAGTGTACAAGAAGCAGTCATAAATAATATATTCCTTGCTTAGACTATAAAATATTTCACAAAAAAAATATTATTTCTTTCTAAAATAAAACATGAATAAGAAGAAGATTCAGGTAGTTCATATGATTTTTTTGAGGGGGCGCGATGGGGTGGGGAGATTGAGGTAAGGGAGAAACATACGATGTTGACAGTGCACAAGAAGCCGTCATAAATCATATATTCTTCGCATGGACTATAAAATGACACACAAAACAACTTTCAATACAGCTGACATTCAAAAATCTTAAAAATCCAGAAACATATTATTGATTTCTACAATAAAAACATGAAGTAGGAAGAAGAAACGGGTACTTAATATGATTTTATTTTTTTGGTGGGGCGCGGTGGGGTGGGGGGAGACATACGACGTTGACAGTGCACAAGCAGTCGCAGTAGGCATATTGTTTTTGGTACAGAAAATGGGGGTTACAATCAGATACTAATAATAAAAATGGTGCGGGGCGGCCTGGCGGGGACTGGGATATCTTCTTCATCCCCATCCTCGAATGTGAACCCCATTCTCATACCCGTCCCAATCATTATAATTTCTTATCGGTATTTCCCATCTTCATCCACATCCCCGCGGGAACAAGATCCTCATCCTTGTCCCCATACCCGAATATATATATACTTTATTATACAATCCTATAAAAATTATTATTCAATTTTATGATAAAATACATCTATCTAATATGTTGGGTAAATTTTTTTTATTATAATATTCTCTTTCAAATTTAATAAATCAAAATACTATGGCATAAGTCCCACAACAAACCTTTTCAGAAGTCTCACAACAAATACTATAAATCAAAATACTAAAGCTAAAATAAAAAGGAATGTGAAAATTACCATCGTTCATTCATCAACTCTATGCATTTACGAGCATTCATCCTATCCTTGAACTTGACCAAGATAACGCCGTGTGGGTTATTCTCACAAAACTGAAAAAAAACGATAAACCAACATTATCAATAACGAAATTCAACATACAATTGGAAGTCACGACATACGTCACCTTTCCCAATTAATCTGTATAGCTCCAAATAACTGGAACATATACGCAATACCTTGACAAAATCCAATGGACCAAGCTTTCCACATTCATCACGTACATCTTCCTCTATTTTGGAACGCAAATTCTCATCAGTCTATTAACATAAAGTTATTGAAGGGACATCCAGGTTAGAATTTCATGCAATATTATTGTTAATTAGTGCAAAACATAATTCATGCAATACTTGAAGACATATTACAAATACAATCTTTTAACTTATGATTCTTGAAATAGACTACCTCTTATAATACATTCAACTGAAAATTATAGGTTGTATCTACTTCAATGCTATAATTCATAAATCATATATTCATTGCATGGACAATAAAATTGCTCACAAAAACAATTTTCAATACAGCTAACCTGCAAAAATCTTAAAAATCTTTAAACATATTATTGTCTTCTACAATAAAACATAAAGTGGGAACAAGATTCAGTTAGTTCATAATTTTTTTTAGGTGGGGGGCATGTTGGGGTTGGGAAATAGGGGTGGGAGGAGACATACAATGTTGACAGTGTACAAGAAGCAGCCACAATAGGCGTATTGCTCTTGATAGAGAAAATTGAGAGTTACAATCAGACATTAATAAAAAAAAAAATGATGTTTCCATGTAAACAAATGCAAATAGATGCGGTATTGGAAGAACCCACGAACATACTCCCTACGACTCCTTCCAGAGTTAATATTCATAAAATCCACCACCCCAATATATAGCAGGTATCTAAATTAACTGCACATCAATGATAGGGATGACAATGGGGCGGGGCGGGTACGGGGATGCCTTCGCCATCCCGTTCCCGAATTCAAACTCCATCCTCATTCCCGCCCCGATCCTTATAATTTCTTATCGGAGATTTCTCATCCACATCCTTATCCCAGCGGGACCAATTTCCTATCCTTGTTCCTATACCTGAATATGTATATATGTATATATATTATTGATACATTTTATTATAAAATATTTATATATATGTTATTAGTAAACTTTATTACACAAGCCTATAACAATTATTATTAAATTTTATGATAAAATACATCTAATATGTAGGGTAAAATTTTTTATTATAATATTATCTTTTAAATTTAATAAATCAAAATACTATGACAGAAGTCCCACAACAAACCTTGTCAAAAGTCCCACAACAAATACTATAAATCAAAATACCAGAGCTAAAATAAAAAGGAATAAGAAAATTATCATCGCTCTTTTATCAAATCTATGCATTTACGAGCATCCTTCATATCCTTGAACTTTACCAAGATAACGCCCTGCGGGTTATTCTCACAAAATTGGAAGAAAAAAAAAAAGATAGACCAACATTATCAATAACGAATGTCAACATACAATTGAAAGTCACGACATAATATTAGAAGATATAGAATATATTCCCCCCACACACCCAGGAATGAACATCTGGAGCGTAAAGATATTAATAGGTGACCTAACTATAGGCAGCCCAATTATGGGCAATCCAACACACACAAAAAGCCTGGGTTCTGATACCATTGCTTAATGCACTGGATGCAGTAGCATTTCTGTTCACATTTTCTACACGGAACAACCCTTATGTCTCCTATAAGACACGAATGACATTTTACGGATACCCTTTTGTTTAAATTCTTCATTTTTGTGGTTGTATTCCTTTTTACAGTATTCCTATCAGTTCTTATAGATGAACAAGAAAAGGCAAGTGTGAAGGGGAAGGAAAATGAGCTAGACGTGGAATGGTCGGCAAAGCCATCATTTTTCCTTTGTCTGCCTTTAAAACGTTTTTCTGCATCATCTTTATCATGATTTTGGTGTTTTGTCTCCACGAAGGAATCGCTTTTTACAGTCACTATTTCTATCAAAAAAACTAAATCCTCTTCTTCATCTACCCAATAATCACCAACGTAGAAATTATTTTGTAGAAATTTGCTCCATCTATTACATCGCCTTTTTTATGCTCTCTGGCTATTCATCTTCTCAGATTCTTTTCGCTTAGTGCACTTTCTGTCCACATACCGCCTCTTCTCCTCATGCTTACATCCCAATCTTCTTCTTCACTCATTTCTCCCATTCTATTCAAAACGATATTCCTATTAACATTTCTCTTGTTTGACCTTCCACAAACTATTTTCTCAGTGGAGCCTTTATTCACTCGACTTGTCATTGATGAAGATTATGAAAGAGTGGGTGCCCGGTTAGCCAACTTGTGGCTAAGGGCTTTTGTGACTCTATGTGTAAACAATCTTTGTTTAATATAATTTGCACTTTTATATTGGCATTTACTTTATCTTTTATCATATTATTATGTTGTGACGTACTATACGATGTTTAGATAAAGACCTTGAATATACTAGAGTGCATGTAAGATGTGGTAGTAGAATTGAATGACTATCATGAAACACATCTTATAATCACTGTATATTATAAACAGTTCCTAGTCAATTGAGCCGTCCGCAAATAAGGATAAGGATCGCTCGAGATTGAGACTAGCATTTGCGATGCCTAGTATCACGTTTCATTGGTATAGAACATAGAGATGTTCGAAGCATGCAAATGGATATTCATATGATGGATGATCGAACTACCCTATTCGAACTTTCCAAGTGGTTATCATTAATTGAGTGGATAAGTCCGCGGTTTTGATTGTACACCATTAGTCCTTACTACTTGAAACATCATGGAGACTCTATATGTTAGTATTGTACTTTGACTCGTTTACCGACTCTCTGAGGGTCATCAGGTGTCGAGATTGGGTACAGTTACGACACATATAAGAGTCAATGCTTTGTTGTCAAGGATTCACCACACGCTTGCGAGTGTGGATATCCTATGCGATCTGAGGAGATATTAGTGTGACAAATCTCTGGCCAGAGTACATGATGTGCTTTAGGTTACTTGGTTTCCTAGTAGCACATGCGATGTCACTATTTGATCTTCAAGATGTATTGCATAGTTATCGAATCTCGAATGACTCTCGATGTACCAATGGTTGTTGATTTGATCGGGATATATGGTTGAAGGGACCGTACTGTACGCTAACCAAAACCTACTGGTTCTTGCAGGTACTATCAGTGATACCTAGGGAATCATGGGGCGATGTTGCTAGGCGCTCTTACCATGATTCGATGGGTAAGTCGGAAATTGTTGTTCCCAGTCACAAGGAGTTGTGAGCCCACGGCTAGCTGTATCCCTGAACCATTGAGGGTTACACAAGTAATGGATTACTAATCCCCGTTGAGATAGTTAAATTTAGCGAAAGAGAAGTTGAACTTCTTAAGTAAAATGAGTAAAATTTCCTAAAATGACATAGGGATGGACATTTTTGGAAATCACTGAATTCGGATTCAGAAAAATTATCTTGACTTTAAAATGTGCAGAAATGGTTTTTGAGCACATTGGTGAAATCAGTTTATCAATCGGAGTCATGATGAATTTTATATTAATTTCTATAATAACAGGCTTGGCTTGTTGGGCTTAAATTATGATTAATGGGCCCTAAGAAGTTAGTGTCCTATTAGACATATAATTTAATCCAGTACAGAAATTATATATATCACACATATAGGGATTTTCGAAAAACACAACATTGCTTATCTTGCAATTTTCGAAAATCTCATATTATTCTAAGTTGGAATTTTCGAATTCCTTCTCCCTTTTGTGAGAGAATTCGGCCTGTGATTTTTCTGAAAAATTACATTCTGAATTGACAGATAAAATCTGTAAATCTCTTCGATAAACATCTGATTGATTTCTAGTGCAATCAATCAGAGGGTTTCTATTTTCTATTCGTGGACCTAATTCAGGAGTTGATCGAGCAAGTCATCAGTTCCTGAGATTTACAACAAGAGCATATTTAATCTGTTGGAGTTCATTAATCAAGTCATAGCTTGAAGAGGTAAAATATTAATTGTTATTATTATTTTACTTGTTTATTTTAATCGTAAAGATTTGATACCCATGATATGGAATCTTTTCATATTAGAAAAGAAAAATTTTTAAACTTCCGCTGCTCCGGGTATCAGATCTGACTGATCTGAAAACGTGTTCCAACAGATTATTCCAGAATCACAACTATTTTTAGCCGGTGTCACCAAAGAAGACACTAGTTCGGTGCTTCCAAACATACTTGCTTTTTGATTACACGCATTGTTCAATTCTTGAGGAAAGAATTGCACAAAATCCTGTTCATCCTCATCGAAATCTAGGACAAGCCTCCGCCTCTGCCTCCGCCTCCTCCTTTCAACCACTCTTGGATCCGCTGCCATTTTGTTGTTTAGGCAACAGATGTCAGACTCTCGCTTCATAATCAGCTGCGCCAGAGCCACATAGATGGATCGCTTGCAAAAATTCCTCGCTCCAATCGTTCTACCTAACTTCAGCACATACGTCACCTTTCCAAATTAATCTGTATAGCCGCAAATAACAGGAACATCTGCGCAATACCTTGGCATCATCCAATGGACCAAGCTTTCCACATTCATCACGTACATCTTCCTCTATTTTGGAATGCCAATTCTCATCAGCCTATTAACATAAAGTTATTGAAGGTACATCCGGGTTAGAATTCCATGCAATATTATTGTTAATTAGTGCAAAACATAATTCAAGCAATACTTATGATTCTTGAAATAGACTACCTCTTGCAATACATTCAACTGAAAATTGTAGGTTGTATCTACTTCAATACTATAAGTCATTAATCATATATTCATTGCTTGGACTATAAAATGGCTCACAAAAACAATTTTCAATACAACTAACCTGCAAAAATCTTAAAAATCTAGAAACATATTATTGTTTTCTACAATAAAACATAAAGTGGAAACAATATTCGGTTAGTTCATAAATTGTTTTTTAGGTGGGGGTACGTTGGGGTGGGAAGATTGAGTTGGGGGAAGACATACGATGTTGACAGTGCAGAAGAAGTAGCCACAAATCATATATTCATTGCATAAACTATAAAATGGCTCACAAAACAACTTTCAATACATCTAACACGCAAAAATCTTAAAAATACAGAAACATATTATTGCTTTCTACAATAAAACATGAAGTAGGAAGAAAATTCGGGTAGTTCATATGATTTTTTTGTGGAGGCGCGGTGGGTGGGGATATATGGTGGGGGGAGACAGATTACAAATACACTCTTTTAACTTATGATTCTTGAAATAGACTACCTCTTGCAATACATTCAACTGAAATTGTAGGTTGTATCTACTTCAATGCTATAAGTCATTAATCACTGGATGCAGTAGCATTTTTGTTCACATTTCCTACACGGAACAACAATCCTTCTGTCTCCTCTAAGACACTGATGACATTTTACGGATACCCTTTCGTTTAAATTCTTCTTTTTTGTGGTTGTATTCCTTTTCACAGTATTCCTATCAGTTCTTCTTATCGATGAACAAGAATAGGCAGGTGTGGAGGGGGAGGAAGAGGAGCTAGACGTGGAATGGTCGGCAAAGCCATCATCTTTCCTTTGTCTGCCTTTAAAACTTTGTTCTGCATCATATTTATCATGATTTTGTTGTTTAGTCTCCACGGAGGAATCGCTTTTTCCAGTCATTGTTTATATCAAGAAAACTAAATCTTCTTCTTCATCTACCCAATAATCACCAACGTAGAATTAGTTTGTAGAAACTTGCTCGAGCTATTACATTGCCTTTATGATGCTCTCTGGTTATCCATCTTCTCAGATTTTTTTCGCTTAATGAACTTTTTGTCCACATACCGCCTCTTCTCCTCCATGCTTGCATCCCAATCTTCTTCTTAAGTCATTTCTCCCCTTCTATTCAAAATGTTATTCCTATTAACATTTCTCTTGTTTGACCTTCCACAAACTATTTTCTCAGTGGAGCCTTTATTCACTCAACTTGTCATTGATGAAGATTCTGTCAAATCTGAATCACAACTATTTTTAGCCGGTGTCACCAAAGCAGACGCTAGTTCGGTGCTTCCAAACATACTTGCTTTCTGATTACACGCATTGTTCAATTCTTGAGGCAAGAATTGCACAAAATCTTGTTCATCCTCATCGAAAACCAGGACAAGCCTCCGCCTCTGCCTCCGCCTCCTCCTTTCAACCACTCTTGGACCGCTGCCATTTTGTTGTTTAGGCAACAGATGTCAGACTCTCTCTTCATAATCAGCTGCGCCATAGCCACACAGATCGATCGCTCGCAAAAATTCCTCGCACCAATCGTTCTACCTAACTTCAGCACATATGCCACCTTTCCCAATTAATCTGTATAGCCGCAAATAACAAGAACATCTGTGCAATACCTTGACAGAATCAAATGAACCAAGCTTTCCATATTCATCACATACATCTTCCTCTATTTTGGAACGCAAATTCTCATCAGCTTATTAACATAAAGTTATTGAAGGTACATCCGGGTTAGGATTCCATGCAATAATATTGTTAATTAGTGCAAAACATAATTCATACAATACTTGAAGACAGATTACAAATACACTCTTTTAACTTATGATTCTTGAAATGGACTACCTCTTGCAATACATTCAACTGAAAATTATAGATTGTATCTACTTCAATGCTATAAGTCATAAATTATATATTCATTGCATGGACAATAAAATGGCTCACAAAAACAATTTTCAATACAGCCAACCTGCAAAAATCTAAAAAATCTAAAAACATATTATTGTTTTCTACAATAAAACATAAAATGGGAACAATATTCGGTTAGTTCATAAATTTTTCTTTAGGTGGGGGCACGTTGGGGTGGGGAGATAGGGGTGGGAGAAGACATACGATGTTGACAATGTAAAAGAAGCAGTCACAATAGACATATTGTTCTTGGTTACAATCAAACATTAATAAAAAAAATGATGTTTCCATGTAAACAAATGCTAATAGATGTGGTATTGGGAGAACCTAGGAACATACTCCCCACGACTCCTTCGAGAGCTAATATTCATAAAATCCACCACCCCAATGTATAGCGGGTATCTAAATTAACCGCACACCAATGATAAGGATGACAATGGGGAGGGATGGGGATGGGGACGGGGATGCCTTCGTCATCCTCGTCCCCGAATTAGAACTCCATCCTCATTCTCGCCCCGATCCCTATAATTTCTTATCGAAGATTCTCCATCCCCATCCTCATCCCAGCGAGACCAATTCCCTATCCTCGTCCCCATACCTGAATATATATATATATATATATATATATATATTACTCTTATATTTTATTATAAAATATTTATATATATGTTATTAGTAAATTTTATTATACAAGCATATAAAATTTACTATTCAATTTTATGATAAAATACATCTAATATTTTGGGTAAAATTTTTATAATAATATTCTTTTTAAAAATTAATAAAACAAAATATTATAACAGAAGTCCCACAACAAACCTTGTTAGAAGTCCCACAAAAAATACTATAAAGCAAAATACTAAAGCTAAAATTAGGAATGTGAAAATTACAATCGCACATTCATCAACTCTATGCATTTACGAGCATCTTTCCTATCCTTGAACTGGACCAAGATAATGCCCTGCGGGTTCTTCTCACATAGCTGAAAATAATATAGACCAGCATTATCAATAATGAATGTCAACAGACAACTGGAAGTCACGACATACGTCATCTTTCCAATTAATCTGTATAGCCCCAATATAACTGGAACATCTGTGTTGGCGGATCCAGGATGTTAAGTTTTGGGGGGCCATATAGTGTTCAACATTGACGAAGTTATCGATTTCTAATGAGGGTCGTTACTTTCGCTCTTTCAAAATTGTGATGTGTTAGTTTTCTAAAACTATAACTATAGGACACGATCCTTGAACAATGTAAAAGAAAGGGGAGTTTACAATCAATATATATATACATATTAGAGTGTGAATAAATAAATAAATAATATATATATTTTATATAGCAATATGCTTTTAAAAATTTTCGAGGGCCACGACGAATCACTACTATTAGCGAAATCAAATTTTAACTTAATTAAACTTCATTTTTGAGTCATTTACATTTTATTTTAAAATTTAATTTAAAGTTCAGTATATATTTTTATTTTTACTATTTTTGAATATCTTTTTATAAACGAAAGGATAATTGAAAATAAAACTTTTAAAAATTTGGTTTTTGATTTATGAGAATTATCCACACATAACGTCAATGGAAAAAAAATTTCAATAACCTTAATACAAACTCAATTTGATAAAAAATGAAATAAGTAAAAATTTAAATATTAAAATATCGAGACAAAAAGAAAATTTAAACAACAAAAGAAAATAAGTAAAAATTTAAATCTTAAAATATTGAGACAAAGGGAAAAGTAAAGAAAACTAAATTGTACAAAATGAAATAAGTATTTAAATCTAAAAATATCGAGACAAAAAGAAAATTTTTTAAACGACAAAATAAAATAATTTAAATTTAAATTTTAAAATATTGA
The DNA here is from genome assembly GCF_033568475.1 of Henckelia pumila. NCBI lineage: Eukaryota > Viridiplantae > Streptophyta > Magnoliopsida > Lamiales > Gesneriaceae > Henckelia > Henckelia pumila. Next base: position 40,755,142 of record NC_133123.1, on the reverse strand, counting down.
GATACAGGGAAATGTAAAGAACAACAAAAACGGTGGCCGCTTGTTATGAAACCGAATCCCACGGAAATGGGGAAGAGACTTTCCAAATCAAATTCCAGCTCCGCTGCAGATCTCTATCTTTGTTATGTTAAATTATTTTTTTATATTTACACTTAAACCAAAAAATATACTATAATAATAAAAATTCTAAAAATTTTCGGGGGGTCGAGGTCCCCCCGGGTCACACTATAGATCCGCCCTGTCTCCACAATACTTTGACAGAATCCAATGGACCAAGCTTTCCACATTCATCACAAACATCTTTCTCTAATTTGGAACGAAAATTCTCATCAGCCTATTAACATAAAGTTATTGAGGGTATATCGAGGTTATGATACCATTCAATAATATTGTTAATTAGTGCAAAACATAGTTCATGCAATAATTGAAGACAGATTATAAATACACTCTTCTAACTTAAGATTCTTGAAATGGACTATCTCTTGCAATACATTCAACTGAAAATTGTAGGTTGTATCTAGTTCAATGCTACAACACATAAATCATATATTCATTGTATGGACTATAAAATGGCTCACAAAAAACAACTTTCAATATAGCTAACCTGCAAAAATATTAAAAATCCAGAAATATCTTATTGATTTCTACAATAAAACATAAAGTAGGAATAAAATTCGGAGACCTCCTGCACAGTTTATCTATTCCGGAATGTAAGTGGAATCATATCTCGATGGACTTTGTCACGAAGCTATCCCGATCTGTTCGAGGATGTGATGCTATTTGGGTAGTGATTGATAGCTTGACGAAGTCTGCTTGTTTTATTCCCTATCGGATGACATATCATCACGATCAGATGACCGACTTGTATGTTAGAGAGATTGTCAGATTGCAAGGTATGCCGAGATCGATTGTTTCTGACCGAGATCCTCGGTTTACTTCTCACTTCTGGCATAGCCTGCAAGAGGCTCTTGGTACTAGGTTGCACCTGAGTACAGCGTATCATCCTCAGACGTACGGGCAGCCTGAGAGGACGATTCAGACTCTGGAGGATATGTTACGAGCAGTGGTGCTTGACTTTAGCACTACTTGGCAAGATTCATTGCCTCTCGTTGATTTTTCGTACAACAACAGCTTTCAGACGAGTATAGGTATGGCACCATTCGAAGCGTTGTACGGAAGGAAGTGCAGATCTCCTCTGTACTGGGATGAGATGTCTGAGTCCCCAGACTTGGGACCAGATATGATTCGTGATATGGCTGAGCAGGTGAAGATTATTCCATTGAGAATGAAGACTGCTCAAGACCGACAAGCGAAGTATGCGAATATCCATCGCAGACCTCTATCTTTTGATCAGGGAGACCGTGTATTCTTGAAGATTTCTCCGTTTAGAGGTACTGTTAGATTTGGGAAGAGAGGGAAGTTGTCACCGAGATTCATCGGCCCGTATGAAGTTTTACAGAAAATAGGCGATCTAGCCTACCGATTAGCACTTCCTCCTTCTTTATCTAGAATTCACGACGTATTTCACGTCTCGATGTTGAGAAAATACCATCCCGATCCTTCTCATGTTCTTCAGCCTGACAAAGCCGAACTTGATGAAACTCTGAGCTACTTTGAGTGACCGATTCAGATCCTTGACAGAAAGGAGAAACAGCTCAGAACCAAATCGATACCTTTGGTGAAAGTTCAGTGGAGTCGTCACGGAGTCGAAGAAGCAACTTGGGAGACAGAATCTGACATGAGACAGAGATTTCCTGATTTATTCATCTGACGTGAGTTCTTAATTCTCTTCTTGAATTCTTAATTATCTTCTTATGAGTTGATATTGATGATTTCGAGAACGAAATATTTTCTAAGAGGGGGAGAATTGTAACGCCCCGTTTTTATCTTAATTGATGTTATTTGAAATATTCAGTGATTTCAGAATTCGAGAGCCGACTTTTTATTAATCAAGGACTTTTTTGCAATTTTTGGAAATTTCAGGGACTAAAACACAAAATTAAGTTTTGTTATATCTTAGACTTGTTGACTAAGTCTCTCATTTCTTCCCTTCCTCCTCCAAGTCGATCCTCCACCATTGAAGAACGCCCAAAGCTTTCCCAAGTTTTGTGATTTCGATTCTAGCTCAATCCGTCCGATAGAATTGAATTCTGACTTGATATCTACGATCACAGCTTCGAGTGCTCCGTGAGATGTAAGTTTATCTTAATTCTGAGAGGTTTGAATTTTTGGATGTTGTTAGAATTAATTTATATTCGGAGAGGATGATTATTAGATAGTTGTGACAGTATATCTAAGACGGTTCGAAGATCTATCGACGAATGGATTTGATATGAGTTTTCTTGTTATTTTCAAAAATCGTGAGTTTGAGATGTGTTTGGTTTGTGTTGGAATTGATGTTTGAGGATTGGAATGAGTATTTTGAGTTGTTGTTTTGCTGTCTGCATTTTCGGTTTGATCATTTATAGCCGTTATGCCGTCAGTTTGAAGTTTGAACGTCGTTTTGATGTTTTAAGTTATACGAGTTTGTTATGAGTTTGATATCGATTTTGATCACCATGACTTATTCTGATAGATTGAATTGAAATTCTTGAAGATTGTGAGCCTTGCAGTATTGATCAGTTTAGAAGAGTCGAGCCGGTATAGTTTCGATGTCTTCTTTTATCGATTGATGAACTTGTTTGGATATTGATTGAGGATTTGTTATTTTTAGATTGAAGAGTTTGAAACGAAGAGAAGGTATAGATGACTTTGAAATGGAATAGGACGATTAACTCGAATCCGGATTCATTCGAGTGTCCTAGAAGAAATCACATACTTGCATGTTTATATGCTTATATGAATTTATGATTGAATTTATATTTGAATGCATGAGATTACATATGCATTCATATTGAGACGATTGATTATTCATTTTGAATTAGACGATCTGGAGATTATAGCTGAGTGGCCTTGGTAGGCGATTTACTACAAGTGTCGATTAACTCACTATAATGCCCTAGAGTCTAGAGGATTAAAATATACCTCGTCCACCTCGAAAGGGGAGTTCGGTGTGATCGTTGGATATTTTAACCTCGGGATCCCAAACCGAAGAAAGAAAGAAAGAAGAATTTCATTTGATTATCTGAGTTTGATCATCCAGAAGTTTTAAAGTCATGCATATCATTTTAATTCCGCAATTGAATGAATTACTTGAGGAATATTTGGAATTTGATTTTATATCATGTTTTGATATATTTATGTGTTATTATATGCTAGTCTCTTTTACTGGGAATTGTATTCTCACCGGATTATCCGGCTGTTGTCTTTGTTTGTATGTGTACTTGGCAACAGGTGGGGCAGGACCGAGTCAGAGATTGCATGGCTAGGTGGAAGAGTTGATAGAGTGAGGCCTTGTTGTTTTAGAAGTCAAGTTTGTAATCGAACTTAGATCGTATTCGAACTTGTTTTGTATTGAATAAGCTAGACGGAAGCATGTTCTATTAGTTCGAGATTGTATAACTTTAGAACTACTTTGTATGGAGTATACATGTGTATTAACGTTTTGAGTTGCGTTGTAATGCATGATTTCGTTTTGGAAGTGTTGGAGTCGAGCCTCCTTGTTTTTCTGCTGTTTCCTAGTTCTGCAGCAGGGGGCGCTCGGGCTGCAGTTTTTAGCTGCCCGGGCGCACCCCCTTTTTAAAAAAAAATTCTTGGTTTTAGTCTTGAATCTTGTTTGCTTAATTGTTGTCTAATTCAAGATTAGATGTTTAGAATCGAGATCTCACAGATTTCTAGTGCAATCAATCAGAGGGTTTTAGTTTTCTGTTCGTGGACCTAATTCCGGAGATTGATCGAGCAAGTCATCAGTTCCTGGGATTTACAAACAGAGCAGATTAATCTGTTGGAGTCCATAATCAAGCCATAGTTTGAAGAGGTAAAATATTAATTGTTATTATTATTTTACTTGCATAATTTAATCGTTAGGATTTGATACCCATGATATGGAATCGTTTCATATAAAAAATTTTAAACTTCCGCTGCACCGGGTATCAGATCTATGATCTAAAAACGTGTTCCTACACAGACCAAGCCTAAGAAGGCTTGAAACACCCCAAAACACCTAAAATACACTAGAATAGAGAGAGAGAGAGAGAGAGAGAGAGAGAGAGAGAGAGAGAGAGAAAGAGAGAGACAGAGAGACAGATATATATATATATATATATATATATATATATATATATATATATATAGAGAGAGAGAGAGAGGATTTGATTTGGTGTGAAAATGGTGATCTCGGATGGCCTATTTATAGGCAATGATCGGAAGATCCGATCGCCTGATCGGAAACTCCGATCTTGCATGCAGGCCACGCGTGGATTGGCTACGATCTGAAGCTCTGATCCTGTACGTGTACGATCAACTTTGACACCTCATTGCATGCGTGTCTGAGAGCATATCGGAACCTCCGATCTCACTTCAGAAGTTTCAATCCCGACGTAGCTTCCAAACTATGTGCCTTGATTCCGATCCATTTGGAAGCTCCAATCTTTGGTTTGGAGGTTCCAAACTCACCCGAGTTAAATCTTTCAATTTTCTCATTTAAATCCAATTAATCCCCTTAATTCATTAATTAATGAAATTCATTCAATTAATCTTGTAAAATGGAGTCGGGCTACTACATGCTCAATAGATTTCACTTGAAGTGTGGGACACATATCAGTTTAATGCCCCATCGTAGTGCAAATTCCACACACCTTTACATTTTTTTCATTCCCTACAGCAATTTGACGCACAAGAGACGTCTGATCAATCAGTTGTTGTTCAAGGGAAGACATGTTTACCTCATTGGTCATCTTAGGTGCAGGTCAAACCTGCTGGTGCCAAATTGTTGAGAATTGGCTGTCATATTCGCAATTAAATTTCTCGCATCTTGTGGTGTCTTGTCCACAAAAACTCCTCCACTGGCAGCATCCACCATGCTCCTACACTAGGGTAAAATACCTTCATAAAAATATTGAATCAAAATATTTGCACTTATCTGATGTTGCGGACAGCTAGCACAAAACTTCTTGAAACACTCCCAATATTGGTGAAGTGACTCCTCTGCATATTGCTTAATGTCATATATATCCTTTCTGATGTTAGCTGCTCTCGAAGATGGAAAATACTTTTCTAAGAAAATCTTCTTCATTTCATTCCAAGTTGTGATGGATTCAGGAGGTAGATAATATAGTCCTTTGCATCATCCTTCAGAGAAAAAGGAAAGACTCTAAGTTGTATTTGTTCCTCTGTCACTCCAACTGGTTTCATGCTTGTACAAACCAATGAAACTCCATCAAATGTTAATGAGGATACTCACCTGCAAGGCCAAGAAAAGAAGGCAAAAGATGTATTAGTCTAGATTTCAATTCAAAAGCGTCATTAGCCTCTAAAGTAGGAAAAATAACGCATAAAGGCTGTTAGGATTTACAGCGGAAGGAGCTAGATTGGAGAGCTCTTACTGGGCCGATTTATGGGCTTTGGGACTTCTAGGCCTGAGCCCAATTTATTTAGGTTAAGGTTCAATATTAGTATTGACACTGCAAATGTAAGACATTAATATTTAGATAATGTTTGGTATCATGGATGAGATGTACGATAGATGAATAAAAGATGATGAGATGTGGATAAGCAAGACATAAATATGAATAATATATTGTTTTGTATGTTTTTTATTTTGTAGGATTATTGTGTTTATTCTCTTAATTACCATTGTAAATTTCACACAATTTTACTTATATGACACTCATCCTCCACTAGAGAGGTATTTGTCATCAAGTCTATATCTAATGTCATAAGGGGTCGTGAGATATCATATTGGGTTAATAAAAAAATTAGAGAAACATGCGATGAGTAAAAATTTATGTCTCATATCACTTTCATCTCATGTATCAAACAGTACCTTATAAATTGAGTAGCACTCCCATGAGATCATCTCAATCTCACGGGTGAACCCAACAAAAGAAATTACCCGATGCGATTGCTAACTGACCTGTATTCTATGCTCAACTTCATATCTTCCCTGTATTCACTCAGTCGCTCAATCTTCTCACCTTCTTCTCTCAATCGCTCAATGGATCTTCTCACCTTTACTCACTTCTCTCAATCGCTCAATCAACCTTCTCGCTTCACTCAATCGCTCAGTCGATCTTCTTTTCAATCGCTCAATCAATCTTCTCGCTTTACTCAATCTGTAGAATTTGAGAACAAAATCAAAATTTTAGGTTACATATCGTTTTTATTGTCAAGTTGGGTTTTTGATTCTTTTTGTTGGTCCCCTTCGAGCTGATGCGAGGATTTTGGTTCAACAAGCAAGGAGTTGGGTTTCGCTTTAGATATGGCTATAAAATGCCTGTTGATGCATTGGTGTGATGGTATGTTGATTTTGTTTAAGGGATAGTATGATGATTTGATACGTATTTTGATTTACTGATTCTCCTTTGCTTTTTTGCTTTGATTCTATATTCTACTTGCTTCAGTCGAAATTAATATGTTGGCCAAAAATTTTGGATGACTCAAAATAATTATATTATATTATAATCCGATTATTGTTCGGGAAATCAATTGTATTTTTGTAGTGTAACATTTGTTGAAAAGATTTCTCAAGTTCTCCTGTTTATGCAAAATGGATATGCTGGTTGAGGAGACACAGTTCTTCTGTTGGAATTGTTGTTCAAATCTGTGTGCATACGCACAATCTTGTATTTGGATGTTTGTTGGTTTATCGATTATCGATAGTTATGGTTGGTTCTAATGGTATAATTCCATAGCAGCCTGAACATAAAGTTTTGATAGTTTTCTTAGTAAGCTCAATTATTGTCTCCAAAAAAATGCTCTGTATTTGAGAACAAAATCGAAATTTCCCAAGTGTCTTGCTAATAATCTAAACATGTTCGAGTGCAAAAAAGGTAACATTTTCACGAGTAAGGTTTCAGCTTATTGCGAATTCCATCGGATGGATTCGTGTTTTCATTGTGTTGTTGAGGTATTCGGGGCTCCATCTCAGTGGGTTTTTGCTTTCTTGATATGAACTCGTATCAGGATTCATGTTCGAGTTTGAGCTTGGCTCGAACAATTTTTAAGTTCGAAAAAATGGGTGTTTTTTTGTTCTCTTGGAAAAATGGCATTTTACATGGTTGTATTTAGTGCTTGTTTCTTGTCTCTGCCATGATCAGACGCGCCTCACTAATTTAGTTCCGTTACTTTGGTTGCAGATTCATGTAGTTCCGCGGTGTTGGTGGCCGCAGGTAAATGTCATAAAACCGGATGCATTACATCATATTCTTTCGTGGTTTTCTTCTTCACTTAAACATTTGCTATGATTTTATATTCAACTAGTTCCGCGGTGGTGCTGCTGCTACTAAAGTTGGTGAGAGCAAGAAAAATTCTATCAATTATGGGCGTTCAAACTTTCAAATGGCTCAAGATTTTCAATGGCAAGGTTACTCATGAGTCACATCAAAACAAGGGTGAAAGTAGCCTTGCAATACGTGTCGTCTCGGGGTCGATGCAAAAAGTTTCTTTTGTTAGTTTTACATGGTCGAGATTGATATTATGAATGAGAATTAAACGTTTCCATGAATCCATGTAGAGATTGCTCGAATTAGAAGAGCACATAAACAAATATTCAGGAACAAGTACTAATTAACTTAATTAAATTACTTGAATGGTGATTAGAAATATCAATATTTATTTTTTCTCATACTCATACTAGCGTATGCTAATTTAACATAAAAAATATTATTGTTTTGCCAAATATTATTAAGTTTTACTTTTAAAGTCAACATTATTAGTTTTTATACTAAAAATATTAGTTGTTTTTGTCAAAAATATTACTTCTAACGTACGCAAGTTTGATATCAAAAGTATTACTTCTTATGTCAAAATATTATTAGTTTTGTTAAAATTATTAGTTTTTATATCTACAATATTACTCATGACGTATTCTCAAAAAAACAATATTACTCATGACGTATGTTAATTTGACATAAAAATCATTACATGTTAATTCAAAAGTATTACTTTTAAAATTAAAAAATAGTTTTTATGCTAAAAATATTAATTTTATAAAAATAATACTTCTAACGTTTTATGGTAAATAATATTAAATATTAATTTTAAGTCAAAAATATTAATTTTTATGCAAAAAGTGTTAGTTTTTCTGACGAACGTAGTACTTATATCGTATAATAATTTGAAATAAAAAAAATAAAAATTATTAATTTTTATTTTATAAGTATTAGTTTTTATGACCAAATTATTACTTCTAACGTATGCTAATTTGACATAAAAAAATATTACTTTTATGTTAAAATATTAGGGTTTTTTGTTAAAAGTATATTACTTCGTATGATAAAAGTAATAGTTTTTCTATCAAAATTATTAAATCTCACATATGCTAATTTGAAATTTAAAATATTAATTTCTTTGCAACGGTATTAAGTATTAATTTTTAAGAAAAATATTAGATTTCATGTTAAAAGTATTATTTATTCTGTCAAGCGTACTAAATCTAATATACTCTAGTTTGACATAAAAAAATATTACTTCTTAGGTAAAAAAATATTAGTTTTTCAGATGAAAATATTTGTTTTTCTGTCAAAAATATTACTTTGTAATGTATGTTAATTTGAAATAAAAATTAAGATTTCTTTGGTTAAAATAGTTGTTTTCAAAAGTATTAGTTTTTATGCTAAAAATATTAGTTTTTTGTCAACTTTTACATCTAACGTATGATAGTTTGACATAAAAAAATACTATTTTTTATGTGTGAAGTATTAGTTTTTCTGTTAGAAAGATGTTTTTGTCAAAAATATTACTTTGTAATGTATGATAATTTTGACATAAAAGTTATTATTTCTTTAATTAAAAGGTATTATTTTTTTGGTTAAAATTTTGTTTACCCACCATATTTTTTGTTAATATAACATTAGTTAAAAGTACTTGTCCAGGTTTTTATTGTCTTGAGATGATGTTTTATTTATTCATGATATTGCAATAACAAAATAAACTTTTGACAGGTTGAGGTCTTATTTAGCTCGTCTAGCTGTTCACTTGAATCCTGCCATACTTTTTCTATGGGTGTGTATATACACGTTTGGTTGGTTACTTATGATGCATGATTTCTTTTTGTGTGTGCTATTTGTGTTCTGTAAGGAGGCAGAATTGAATTTCCTCAGGCAGATCATTGTTTCTGATTGTTCTCAAATCTCAGTGGAGAGAGTGTTTTTTTTTCTGATGGATCCACATGTCTGTAAAGATTTACTAGAGTGTTTTAGATTTGATTTTATGTGTGTGCATGAGAGATGTGTTTGCTGGTTGGAATAGGAGGGCAGTCGAGCACATTAATAGTTCTGTATTGGAGTATAAAATGACATTTGTTCCAAGGATGTACATTATATGTCTATACACGTGAAACAAAAACAGAACATCAATTACAAATGGTCACAACAAAAGTTGTGCTCTAAGCAAGAGTATGAAAATATCAACAAACCATTGAATAGATGCAAAATGAAACACCTTAACAAGGCTTTTGGATAGAGCCTTTATAAATCAAGTGTTCCGATGATGAAGATGAACTTGACTGATCACTCATAGCTTCAGAAATTAGTTGCTTGTATGATGTACGAATCTTCTCAATGAGATACTTCTTCAGAGATCCAAGCTCGCCCGGATCCTTCAGCTGATGATACCTGGGTTCCAAATAATCAGCTGCCAATTGCAACAAGTTCTTTAAGTTTAAATCATCTGCGATTTTAATTATTTTTGCTGGCATATTTCTGGAAAAATCCAAACAAGAGACAACTATCCGGTAACTTTCTTCATAATAGGTGACACAGTGGAAATGAGCTAAAATCAGATTGGATAAAACACCTGATACTATTAAGGGATAGCTAGACTCGGCCAGCTCATAGTTTCACATCTATATGCTAAAGTTTGACCAATAACTTAAATAGTAGACAAGAAACGATTACCAGAGAGTAAATTAAAAGCAAACGGTAATGCCTTCCATGCTGTTCGCATCATGAAAGAAGCTAGCAAACTCTAAGGTATGAAACATAATTTTTAATTGGTTCATCCTTTTGGTTTTGGGCGATTTTTCTTCGCCAGGTCAACAAGGATGATATGAGATTTCACAATTCAAACAATACAAAGGACCTTGAACAAACCATCACCATGGCAAGTTGATATTCATTATCAATACTAAATACAATCTATACATCATGAATAGCTTTCTTGAGTGTGTGAATTACGAAATGAAATACGAAAAAGAGATCAGCAGTCAAACACCCACCCGGAAAAAATGGCTGGACAAGTCACAAGGCGGGGCAGAATAATATAATTTGGCGGACATGTCGGCAAACAAGTCAAGTATTACTTTTTTATGAAAAATATTACTTTTTGATCAAAAGTAGTAGTTTTTTTCTGAAAGTATTACTTCTAAAGTATGTTAATTTGATATAAAAAAATATTAGTTTTCCTTTTAAAGAGTTATACTTTGTTAATAAAAAATATTAGTTATTTAGTCAAAAGTATTATTTTTTTAACAAAAGTTTTATTTCTATATCTTTAGCAATCTTGGTTCATTGCAGGGATCATAGATCACAGGCTTCTCCAAAACCGATTACATCGGAATATATATTGTAGCCCGAGCCAACTCCCTATACTTTCAAGCTTTCATCAAAGGCATGATCAGTTCTATTATCAATTTTCTAAAAAGCGTTAGGCGGTAGGCGGGCGACGGGCCACCGCCTAGCGCTTAGCCGCTTAGGCAACCGCCTAGGCGGTTTTTTTAAAAAAACCTAAATAATAAATAACTTGGAATATTCACGAGTTTTACTATAAAATATAATTTTTATGTCTTACGTTTTTTAGTTTTTGTACGAAACTCTTATAAAATTTTAATAATAATAATAATAATAACAACAACAACAATAGCATAAATATTAATAGATATCAAGTCTTCAAATATAATATGAGATTTAATTTTTTTGCTTTACTTTCTTTTATGCGCTTCTTATTTTTTTCTGTGTTTGTTTCTCCCTTCACGTCTCTCTTTTAGTTTTGATTTTTAATTATTTTTAATAAAAAAATAGTAACCTCCTAGACGGATTTCTGCCAGCCTAGGCGGCTTGGGCACCCCTAGAAAGGAGATTAGGCGGGCAACGCCTAGAGGCATAGCCTAGCAAGAAAGCGAGGCAGTGGGCAACCGCTTAGCACCTAGGCGACGCCTAGGCGGGTCTAGGCGGCGCCTTTTAGAACACTGCTGATTATTAATTATATTAATTGTGGCTAGCTTCTTTTTATTCCTAATTCTTTTAACAACCTTTGATTAATTACTAATTGAATTCAAGGTTTAGAGCTGGAGATGCTTCTTGGAATGGTAATACATATAACAAGACAATACCTTATAGTTTAGTCCACTCATTTAAAAAAAACAAGACAATACCAGGATTTTACAGCAGCACTCTCGGAAGTTTAAGCTATATAATGACACCTCCAACAACAGATAAATATTTGCTATGTTGAGCTTCTTTTAATGTTAACTACATTACAAGCTGAAATCCAAAACCTCCATCACACACTACACTCCGGCTCATTAAGGCTGGTTATTCCAACAGTTTACAGAATTACTTAAAAACCTTATATGCCCCTTATCTGCACTTTATTCCAACAATTTACAGAAACAATCAGACCCTCGTGGTTCATCACAACACAACAGAATTACATAAGAACCATAGAATAACATGCAAATGCTCGTTGTATGAGACCAAGACCAACAAACAAACTCGAATAATAAACTAATAAGTAAATTCCAAGGCATACGTGCCCAAGTTCGACAAACCAAACCCAATTGCACTTTAAAACCAATTGATCCCATGTACTTAAACATAAAGCCCCTAATTCAAATATTCAATAATGCACCAAAGAACATGGAATTTTTCAAATTGGGAACTGCAACACTGAACAAAAACTAACCAAGAAAAAATCCAAAAAAAAATTATTTAAACTGTAAGCAAGTCAAGAAAGACCTCCACATTTGATTAACGAATGAATTTTAAACCCTAACCGAGCAAGGAAAACACATAAGACCACTCACCTTTAAATATTACATTACGAAGAGAAAAAACAAACTGAACAGGTTAAATACAACAAACCGTGAATCGCTTTCAAACCCCACGGAAGCGTGAAAAAACAAAGGAAGAAGTTGAATAAAGAAAAAAAGGCACCTGCCTGATAATCTTGCAGCGATAGCCGATAGTTGAAGCTGCCCCCTTGATTTTTTTTTTAAAATTATTAATATATTTTTATATTTTAAAAATAATAATATATGATCATAAATTAAAAACCAAACACAAAAATATAAAGAGGTTTAAAAAATTTAAGTTAATCGTTATTGTTTAATGTGTGCAAAGTGACCTAAAAATTTGTGGTTCATAGTTTTTAAAAAATTGTAGTCCAATCACTAAGTTTTTAAACCTAAACACAATGAGTTTTAAGTTTTTAAACTTAAAAAAAAAATTTGTTGAAGCAAGAATTGTTAGCTTACAAGCTTCTAAGTTTGTTTTTTATTTTATCAATCGCAAAAATTGCATTGAAGAGAAAATTTTTTGCTGAAAATATTTTTACGAATATTAATTAATTATATTGAAATATATATATATATATATATATAATATTAGTTTATCGAATGAAGTATTATTAGTTATTTTCAGTATATATCAAGTCGTAAAGGTAAATTGTAAATAAAATTTGAAATATAAAAATATTATTAAATTTACTATATTTAACTTTTTTTATGTGATGATTAATAATGTGTGTGTATATATATGTGATAATTTATTATGTCCGGTTGCCCCCCTTAAAAAAATTTCTGCATCCATTGACAGCGATTCAATAAGGTTAGTAGCTTGAGATTTGAGATGGTTGGAAGCGAATTAAGAATTGGGAAAATAGAGATGAGATTAGAGAAAACAGGTGAAGAATTGGGAGAAAAATCACATTAGAGTGTCAAATTTTTAGTGGATGGACGGCTAACGGGTTGCACAAGCCGGTTAGATCTGACCCAAATTAGGGTTCGTCTCATGAAATATGACCCGTGAGACGATCTCACACGAGTGTTTGTCTTATAGATTTTTGTTTGGACGTATCTACATTTGGTAAGGTTTAGAAAAATAATCCTTTTTTATAAAGACTAGTACCCGACGCACGCGTTGCGTGCTTATACAGTGTTTTTTAATTAATTTGGTTTATATTAAAATAGGGATAATTTCATAATTATAAAAAATAATTAGGGTCAAAATGCAATTTAAATTGAATGAATGTCAAAATAAATAAGATTGATTGTGCAATTAAGAAAAATGACTCACCAACATACTATTTTGTCACTATTCATCACATTCTTAATATAATATATATATATATATAATATATATTATCTTCAGAGTTAAACCAAGAAATTTATTAAATTATAAATTTTCCACCACTAAAGAATGAGGCATTAAATTAGACCAATTCCCAACTGTATTTCAGAACTTGGATTACCACAAAAATTCATTTGAAACAATCTCACGAATAATTTTTTAGACGAATCTTTAATTTGAATCCTCATAAAAATATATTATTTTTTATGCCAAAAATATTATTTTTATTATAAATATAAGCTAGATTGATGTGTCTCACGGATCACGTCACACTCAACATAGAAAAGCACCAAGGAACATTAAAATTCTCGATTCCAACCAAAATTTGGAAAGACCACAAATAAATAAGAAAGTTCGTAATTATTCCCTCTATATTATCTTCCTTTTAATTTATTAAAAATTGTTTAAAATGACTTGTTAATTAGAAACATGTAAAATTGCTACAACGGTTGAGATTCAAGCTCTAAAAACATGGATTTTAAGAAATTACAACCTAGATATCATCAAGAAGAGCACATTCTCAAAAAAAAGAAGTGGAGCACAAAATCCATCTACATACATCACAAATCGATGGCCTCAATCGACTTCCAGTTCGGCTCCAAACTTCTCTAATCTATCCGTTTCTTCGTCCAAATCTCGTATCAAAGCGTGGTTGATAGTCCCGTCGTCCTCGCTTGCGTGTATCTGTCTTCCACCGAACCTTAAAACATCGAAAGAAAGTGCTATCAGAATCTTATTGCAAGGAATCAGATCCAAAAAACGGCTGGCATGAGTTAAAAAATGACAAGATTTTAAGTGATAAGAGTCATGAAGAGTACGTCATGTCCTAATTTGATGCAAGTGATGTGTAAATAGAAGTGCATTTCCTACACATACTTATCCATACCTTCTCTAGATTTAACCGGTAACTTGAAATTGGGAGTAAAATAACAAAATTAAAAACCACAAAATTTGGTTTAGAAGTTCTAAAACCAATCAACCATGTACTTCAATTGTGGGATAAACTGCAAACCACTGAGACTGCACAAGAAATCAGCCAAACCGCAAATGGTTTTTCTTTGAACTATGTTGTTTTGCCCAAAACTACTGTGTTTGACTTTTGTGTGTACAGACATTCTCTGGTTCAAACCTTTTCAGAAGTCCCACAAAAATATTATAAAGCAAAATACTAGAGCTAAAATAAAAAGGAATGTGAAAATTACCATCGTCCATTCATCAACTCTATGCATTTACGAGCATCCTTTCTATCCTTGAACTTGACCAAGATAACCCCCTGCGGGTTATTCTCACAAAGCTGAAAAAAAAAAATAGATCAACATTATCAATAACGAATGCCAACAGACACAAGTCACCACATACGTCATATTTCCCAATTAATATGTATAGCCCCAACATAAATTGAACATCTACGCAAATAAGAATAACCACCTTGCTTCTGGGGAAATGGGGCTTACCTTGACAGAATCCAATGGACCAAGCTTTCCACATTCATCACGAACATCTTCCTCTAATTCGGAACGCAAATTCTCATCAGCCTATTAACATAAAGTTATTGAGGGTACATCTGGGTTAGGATTCCATGCAATAATATTGTTACAGAATAAAATGAAGCAAGAGAGAATCACAAGTCGCAACTTCACAAAAATCACAAGAATTAGTGGAGCCTCAAAGCAAACATGAATGGAAAATTTGCCTACCCGCAATTCTGCAGGGGTGAACATGTATCGAAGAACTATAATTGCTGGAATAGACAGCTTTGAGTCATCAAGGCCACCTGTTTGGCCACCACCAATACAAGAAACCACACCATAAAATTGTCAATGTTTGCATATACAGCACGCAAAAATAAAATCTAACGAGATGGAAGAGCTTGAGATGCTCCAGTGTAGGATACTTTACCAGTTCGAGAAGGACAAGGATGTTATCATAGTAAATTCTAGTAAATACTAGCATACATATTTTAATAGTATCGAACAATTTCCAGAAACGGAAATTGCATTCACCATCTTCAACACCAACAAACGCAGCTGTCTCTTACGATAAAAATAAGTGGAAAAATTACAATTTGGCACAGCAACATTTACAAATTTAGTACTAACCCCAGCCAAGCATTTTCTGTTCCACCTTCTGAAGTTTCCTCTTCTTCTTCTTGTCCACTTGCCTTGATATAAATTTATCACCTGGATGTCAATCTTTGATTACTATGATCAATAATTCAACACTTGAAAATGTTGTTATAATCTTTTATCCACCAAATCAACAGCTGATGAGCCAAACAATCATTTCATAAGCAGTAATATTACCCAAACAGAAATAATGCAACACTGAATATAATGCTCGTGCATATTACCTTTCTGCTCAAACTTAGCTTTTGTAACTACCATCGGAACCTTGCCATCGGGTCTTAAGGGAGTCCCATCCAAAATTTGGATTGCCAGGTCTACTGAAGGATCCTGAGGAAAAACCAAAATATAGAACACTGTAAAAAATAATGTCGCGAGTCATAACTTGCTATGATAAAGAAAATATACCTTTAGATATGTTACAAGAGCATCCCCCTTCTTTCTCCCAGTTTCTTTGTCAACGTAAATCTTCACTCGAGGTTTTTTTGTTTCAGGGTCCTGAGTGTTTCAGTAATAATACATCACAAGGATCGTAAATTCCCTAAAGAAACTACAAGAAAGATCTTCCTGAACGTAAAATTAAGTAAGAAAACCTTATAATGGAGTTTGAATCCAACGGCTAGTCAAAGAATGTAAGAACAAAACCGATAACTTAAAAGGGGTAGCATATTATGGAAACATGAAACGAGAATGGAATCTAAAATGCAGCATTGCCGCCAGTAAAATTGATGGCCAAAAATACAAATGAACGTCATATCATTGTCATGACATATTTAAAAAGAGAAGAGGTGACTGATAACAAGATATTGCGTACCTCCTTTATAATCCCACACTTAGAAAATACTTCAACGACCTGCATCAATATATCAAATAAAATATCTCACGAAATACAAATGCACACGCCAATCAGTTCCATACTGTCTACCATATGCTAGTCAAGAAAATCAGATGGTCATAACCAAATGAACTAAAGATAGACCACCACTGACCTCTTCAACTGTCACGTCATCAGGCAAGCCAGTCACGTATACATGTGTATTAACTTTTAACTCAAACCAAGCATCAGGAGGTTGATTACCTTCCTGCGCAGGATTGCAATATAACTCATTAAACAGAATTAAGAAAAGAACATTTAAAAGAATAAAACATTTGATAACCCTAACCAAGGTTTAAATTAAATTTGTACGATAGGATATATAATAATCTAAAACATCTGACAAGGTCCAGCAGGTGGACTTGTACAAGACTGTCAAACGATACCCAAGCAGGGAGACAACGGTAACATAAATAAAAATCAAATCAAAGACAAACCTTCTTTTCCTCGGTTTTCTTATCAGGTTTTTTCCCAGGTAACTTTCTCTTTCCATTTTGTTTGTCTTCTACAGCTTCAATGGCATCATTAACCTCTTCCTTGGAAGAAAAATCATCAGCATTCACTGTTGAAAATACTTCCTCTTCTTGCACAAAAGTCATATCATTTGGTTCATAGTCCTCAATTTTCTGAGTGTCATTTTCCTAACAAAACCAATCGTCGAAGCCCATGTTAAAAGGAAGACATGAAGCACTTGTTTACGACCAATCAAGTATTGAACTATAGAAACCTAGGAATAAAAAACAATATGCATGAGCAATTAGGATCCTTGGACAAAAATTATAAAAACCTATGTACGACAAAGTATCTCATCAGACAATTTAAAAGCATCTGACATTTTAAATTCATGTATTCCTACTGTTTCCTAGGAAAATGAAACATTTAAATAACCAAGTATCTGATCAGAAAAGTAAAGCAGCATCAACATTTCAGTTTTATATTCCTACTGTTTACCAGGAAATTACAAATATAAGAAAGCAAATAATGATACGGTATACATATCAAACACCAACCTGAGGGACCCAAGCTCGAAGACTTCGGTCCCACTTATATTTAGTCCCATCATCATCGATAAATTCTTCCTCTCCATCAGGTGGCGTGGCAGGCCTCTCTTGATCATCATTTCGGCTAACTTCTGTTTCTGATTCTGCTTCCCTAACCTCCCTTTGCCACTTTTCAAACTCATCTTCTTCATTGGCGGGAGCAAGAACTACAAAATGATAAACTAACTTTGGTAGCGCTGCTAATAGTTATCGTTCAAAATACTGAGTCGGAAAAACATACCGCCGATTGAACTCGGTGCAATTTCGTCAGGTGCATCTGCCAGCAATCCAGGTACTGAGGACAGCGGCTGCCAATCACCCAGTCCTTCAGACCACACATTGGTGTCATGAGTCAAGTATCCACTCGAATAGTGCTCTGCCCGGGAAAATTAAACAAGGTTAAGCCTGTTATTTCAATGTCACTTGACAAAAGCTAAAAATATGTGCAGATAACCATTTGTAATTCACAACAAAAGCCTATCAATTGTACAACTGAAAGTCATCAAAATGCATTACCTGAGAACTAGACGGATTGAGAAATTACAAACCACAAACTAAATGTTGATATTTTACAGAAACAAGAGCAAGCGAGATAATGGTGATCCTGCCAATTCAGCACAAGTAAATTATACGAAAATAACGATACAACTACTCACCACGCAACTCAGGGACCGAATAAGGTCCAAGAAGCTGTTGTTCCTGGCCAAGAATAAACCATCCACCGCCAACCCCAAAGCTACAACCTGAATTTTCTTGAAAAGCATTTTCTCCGACTGCAAGTTTCAAAAACTAAAATTATATGAGAAACCATTAACGTCTCCCTAATCATCATATGCAAACAAATTTCTAAACTGCACAAACTCACTATGCGCACACGTCAACTTCGCATGATTCTAAGTAGAGAAAACCACGTACTAATGTCACACTAAACAACACTTAAAATTTGTTATGACCATAGTAATGAATGATTGCACCAAGGAATTCTTGGCAAAAAGAAAGAATATAGATAGCTCTCTGGAAAGTCTTTTTCAAAATCCAGAAAATCAATCTCAAAACTCAACCGATAAACATAATAAATAACATCGAAACCTAAATTTTAAAAAGGGCTTTATCGATCAAAGATAATTAAAAAATAGGACCAAACCCACCTGCCAGTTGCGATTGGGACGACATCGGCTCCTCTCTTTCGTAGCTTCTCCTGTTCTCTTCGTCCCCTTCTTCTACCTCAGTCACAGACGCAGGAATCAGAAAAGCGGGGAAAACAATTTGGGCCAATTAGACGTCCAATGGGCTGTTTTATTATAGGTACGCTTAAATTGGGCTGCTTGGTTCTAAAAATCACTGACAATTTATTTGTACAAGATTTATTTTTATTTTATTTTTTTGAAACAAACATGTACAAGGTTATTTGCGTAGTTTGATTAATTTTACTTTGTTCGACACACACGCACGATAATTCGCAGCTGTCATTTTTTGAATCTAAGTAGGTAAATGGTAAACTTTCAGCTGTTAACTGGTCGTATTAGGCAAGTCTTATTCAGGCCCGAACATGTAGTATGAATTTTGAAGCAAATGTCTCAGACCCCAAAATTTTAAAATATTATTAGTATAGTGTATAATTAATTCATGATCTCATTTCATGAATAATAATTAATGGTTAGTAGCCTCTGATGAGTATAATTAATTCATGATCTCATTCCATGAATAATAATTAATGGTTAGTAGCCTCTGATGAATATATATATGGCAATGGGTCGGGTCGTGTCAAACTCTCCCCGGGTTCAAACCCGATCAACGGGTTCCGGGGTGGGGCAAGTCTCGGGTTTGGGTGGACCCGTCCCATATATAATATATTATATATATATATATATGATAAATTTATACTAAATATGTATATTGTACATATTATCGTGCACTATATATATATATATATATATATATAATATGATATATGTAAACTATATATTAATATATATTCTGTACATATAATATATTCATACTGCATATTGTATATTTAAATATTATATGTACATATATGATTTATTATTAAATATATATGGTTTATATATACACTGTAACGTCCTAATTTCACAATCGAAACGTTACTCAAACATACATACTTAAATTTGATAAAAATAAAAATTTTGCGGAAGCATCATCTTCTTTATTAAAAGTAGCATATAGAAATTTCACATAATAAAATAGTATCTAAAAATCTTTGCCAAACATGGCCAACAACTAAAAAAAATTAATTTTGTTTGCCTCTCATCAATAAAAAAAAATAAAACAAATGTTTTTAAAACATCTCCCAAGCTAAAGCGTTCACACTCATGCATTGCCCGTTGGACCAACCCCGGCCTCTTCTTCATGCCCGGTCACATAATCATCAATGTAAGCATCCACATCATCGTTACCTGCACCATTCAAGTATAGTGAGTCGAAAGACTCAGCAAGAACAGGCAGAAAAATGATTTTCTACTTTAAAAGAAAAACATTAACTTAAACTTTCATGCAATAAACATAACTTTGATGTAGTCATAACATAAAAATATTTGAGGTGATGAAGTATGAGTAGTGTGGTAACCGTCATAACGAGTCATCTATGGTTTCCTGTTGATCAACAAGCATATGGCATTACGCCCGTAAACTTTCATTCTTTGGATAGCCGCTTCGGCGCTCATCCCGAAGTGCATACCCCATATAACCATCCCGTGAGCCATGTTTGGATAGCCGCTCCGGAGCTCATCCCGAAGTGCATACCCCATATAATCACCACAAGACGCATAATTCATCAAAATATTTTTCATGTATCATATCATTCATCTTATCAAATCATATCATATCATTTTCATAAACCTCGTAACATGCTCATAAAATTTCTCGTGATGCTACATGTTTAAATTCCTTCAAAACATTTCATGAGAAATTAGCTTTCATGAGAAAATCACATAATCATGCAATACATAACTTGACTGTTCCACGTGAGGCATTCCGTCTGTTTCGGACCCTGAAAACTTTAAGATTCTTCATGAACATTCTTAAAAATAATTAAAATACCTTAAAATATCAAAATCATGATTTTTAGGACTCAAAACTCGTAAAATGGGGTGGGAAGTTCGAGCCAACGGCGCGGCCGTGCTACCCCTGTAGCGCGGCCGCGGCCGCTCGCACAACCAGCACGGCCGCGCCGCCCGCTCACAAAAGTGCGGGCGCTCGGCGCGGGCGCGCTGCTTGGCAGCGCGGGCGCGCCTTCTGTGCGCAGACCTGCGCGACTCAGGCGCGGGCGCGCCGTCGCGACTCCTTTTTCCAAAAATTGATCTTTTCTGCACTTTTTCAAAACCACATTGCTTAGGGACAATTTTTCATCAAAAATACCATTCAACAACATCAAAATTTCAAAATAACTTGTACCAATACATCAAACATTCAAAGATTTTAAGTCAAAAACCTTCATAACTACTTTTACCCAGAAATCTGATATAATGCATTCAAATCTTTCAAAACTCAATAAACATGAACCGAACACATCAGGAATGCTTCACATATCACAATCAAGCAACATACTCATAAAATTTTCAAGAAACATGCATAGATCATCAATCAAACACCTAGGGTTTTACCTTAAAAAATACATATATTCTTGAATGGGTTTAAAAACAGTAAAAACTTGCCTGAATCGTCTGATTGGGATTAACCTGGAAGGCGGAACGATCTAGCCTTGAGAAGTCGAAGAACCCTAGCTTTGATGCAGCGTTCGAGTGAGAGAGATTTGAAAGAAAAGAGAGCGTTCAAAAATGAGAGTTCAGAAGAAAAGAAATCTGAACGCTTATTTCTTTTATGACTAATGGGCTCCAACACAGCCTATTAGTTACATTTAAAATCCTTTAAAATTTGTACTCTCCCAATAAAATACACTGCATACCTTTAAACTTAATTAAAAAAAATATTTTCTTACTCGCTTCAAGGCTAAACTCGTTCCTGCGACCCAAGATTAATTCCAACATGAAAACTTTAAAATCATACATATTGCATAAAATTTCAGGAATTTAATTTAATTACATAATTAAACATAGCAATTAAACATTCTAAATAGCATGCATTAAATCATATAATTTAACCAATTAACCGTGATTAAGCTAGTGGACTTTTTGGACCTTACAACTCTACCCTCCTTAAAAGAATTTCGTCCTCGAAATTCGACTTACCAAATAGTTCAGGATAGCGTGCTCGCATATCCTGCTCGGTTTCCCAGGTAGCTTCCTCAACCAACTGGTTGCGCCATAAGACTTTCACCATTGCAATCTCTCTGTTTCTCAACCTACGAACTTGTCTTGCTAAGATTTGAACAGGCATCTCCTCGTAGGACAAGTCTGGCGTCTAATCCACTGGCTCATGGCGGATAACATGAGAGGGATTTGCCACATACTTCCTTAGCATGGAGATATGGAAGACATTGTGAAAACCCTCCAAGTTGGGTGGTAGTCCCACTCGGTAAGCTCGAGCCCCAACCTTTTCTAGGATCTCAAAAGGTCCTATATATCTTGGACTCAATTTACCCTTTTTTCCCGAATCTCATAATACCTTTTCATGGTGACACCTTTAAAAATACATGGTCACCTATTTCAAACTACAAATCTCTACGTCGCTGGTCGGCGTAACTTTTCTGTCGACTTTGTGCTGTCAACATTTTGTCTCTAATCTTGGCTATCATATCTACTGTTTGGGTCACTATTTTCGGTCCCAAAACAGCTCTTTCTCCAACTTCGTCCCACTGTAGGGGAGTTCTACACCTTCTCTCATACAACGCCTCATAAAGAGCAATGCCAATAGTTGCTTGATAATTATTGTTGTAAGTAAACTCCACTAAAGGCAATTTTGATTTCCAATTACCTCTAAAGTCGATCATACAAGCTCTCAACATGTCTTCGAGTATTTGGATCACTCTTTCTGACTGACCATCTGTCTGAGGGTGGAAAGTTGTACTGAAAGCTAGCTTCGTTCCCAATCCTCTATGTAAACTTCCCCAAAAGTTTGAAGTGAATTTAGGGTCTCTGTCAGATACTATCCTCGTTGGTACTCCATGCAATCTGATAATTTCTCGAATGTACAGCTCTGCATACTGATTCATCGAGAAGTTATTCCTGACTGGAATAAAGTGAGCTGACTTAGTTAACCTGTCAACTATCACCCAAATCGAGTTCATCCTTCGCGTTGAAACTGGCAATCCTACCACGAAATCCATGGTGACATCTTCCCACTTTCATGTGGGTATTGGCAATGGTTTCAGGAGTCCTGCCGGTCTCTGATGCTCGATCTTCACCTGCTGGCAAGTCAAACATTCATTCACAAATTCAACAACATCCCTCTTCATTCCTGGCCACCAATATAAGGATTGCAGACCCTTATACATTTTCGTACTTCCTGGATGAATGGAATACAGAACAGTATGGGCTTCAGTCATCACTTCAACTCTCAGTGAGACTACTACTCGCACCCACATTCTACCTCGGTGATGAACAATTCCATCTTTGACAGTGTACAATGTACCATCCTTAGCTTCATCTCTGTTCCTCCACAACGTCAATTGTTCATCAGAAGCTTGGCCTGCACGAATTCTCTCAAGCAAACTAGGTACTACTGTTAAGGCTGCTAGAGTGCATACCTCCATTGGTTCGAATACCTCCAACCTCATCCGTTCAATTTCAGCAATCAATTCCTGCTGGACTGTCAATTGGTTCAATGTCACAGACTTGCGACTCAATGCATCTGCTACAACATTAGCCTTACCCGGATGATAGCTAATGTCACAGTCGTAGTCCTTCACCAATTCCAGCCATCGTCTCTGCCTCATATTCAACTCCTTCTGAGTGAAGAAATATTTTAGGCTTTTGTGATCAGTGAAAATCTGATACCTTTCGCCGTACAAGTAGTGTCTCCAAAGCTTCAAAGCAAAAACCATTGCCGCCAATTCAAGATCATGAGTCGGGTAGTTCCTCTCATGAACCTTCAGCTATCGAGATGCATATGCTATTACTTTATTATCATGCATCAAAACAGCTCCTAATCCACTCTTATAAGCATCGATATAAACCACAAAACGACCTGTGCCTTCGGGAATTGCTAGCACTGGCGCTGACATCAGTCTTTATTTCAATTCGGCAAAGCTCTTCTCACATTGATCTGACCACACAAACTTCACACCTTTTCGAGTTAAGGAAGTCAGTGGTAGAGCTATCTTAGAGAAGTCTTGAATAAATCTCCTATAGTAGCCTGCTAAACCCAAGAAACTTCGTATTTCTGTAGCATTCTTCGGAGCAACCCAATTCCAAACCGCTTCCACCTTAGACGGATCGACCTCAATCCCTTTAGCTGAAACTATATGACCCAAAAATGAAATCTGCTCCAGTCAAAATTCACACTTACTGAATTTAGCATACAACTGTTTTTCTTTCAAAATCTGCAATACTGTAGTCAAGTGCTGACGATGTTCCTCCCTACTACGAGAATAGATCAATATGTCATCTATGAAGACTATGACAAACTGATCCAAGAAAGGTTGAAACACCATGTTCATCAAATCCATGAACACAACTGGTGCATTGGTCAACCCAAACGGCATTACCAAGAACTCGTAGTGGCCATAGCGAGTCCTGAATGCTGTCTTCTGCACATCTGCATCTTTTACCTTCAGTTGATGGTAACCTGATCGTAGATCGATTTTTGAGAACACCTCTGCCCCTTGCAATTGGTCGAACAAGTCATCTATTCTGGGCAAGGGATATCTGTTCTTCACTGTAACTCGGTTCAGCTCTCTGTAGTCAATGCACAATTTCATTGACCCATCTTTTTTCTTGACGAACAACACCGGTGCACCCCAAGGCGATACACTCGGTCTGATGAACCCCTTATCTAGCAACTCTTGCAACTGATCCTTTAATTCTTTCATCTCGATCGGTGCCAATCTGTACGGTGCCTTAGAAGCTGGCTTAGTTTCAGGCAACAATTCTATCCCAAATTCGACTTTCCTGACTGGAGGCAATCCCGCAACATCATCGGGAAAGACTTCCGGAAAATCTTTCACTACCTTCACTTCCCCAAGTTTCGGTCGATGTACCTCCAAATCACCAATTAGACTCGCAAGAAATCCTGTGCACCCATTACTCAATAATTGCCAGGCTGTTCCTGCGAAAATCATACCTGGTGCACTCTTCTTAGACGTAGTGTGGAACACCAACGATTTCCCGTTTTGATCTATCACAGAGACAGTTTTCCGTTTGCAGCCAATAATAGCCTCATGCCGAGTCAACCAGTCCATCCCAAGAATTGCATCAAAATCCACCATTTTCAAAATAATAAAATCTGCACACAAAACTAGACTATGCATCTGAACCTTGAAATTTCTTACCACACTACTACTTTTCAGTTCTTCTCCTGAGGGTAACAACACACAAAATTCCGAAATAGATTCATCCGGCAAGACCCTCAATTTCATCATAAAACTAACAGACATAAAAGAGTGCGTAGCTCCTGTATCTATCAATACGAATGCAGGTAAATCAGCAATACGAATCATACTTGAGACAATTGCAGAATCTGGGTCAACCTGATCGTGAGTCATAGCAAACACTCTTCCCTTGACAGGCTCCTTTGACTGCGGGCAGTCTTTGGCAAAATGCTCTGGCCTCTTGCAGAGAAAACAAGTATTGGTCTCAAGTATGCATTGACCGGAGTGTGACTTCCCACACTTTTGACAGATAGGTGCATTCGCCGGCCTTGGAGCATTGGCGTTCGATTGATTCTGTCCCTGAGGTCGCGCCTGATTGGGGTTTTGGCGCTGCTGCTGTTGCGGTCTCCTTTGAGCTGGAGCTTGATACGGCCTCTTCTGACTAGACCCTTGCTGCTCTCTCCCTTGGTAACTAATCCTCTTCGCTTGCGATTCTTTGATAATATCATTCCCGTCTTTTTCTGACAACATATCCTCATCCACTGCTGCTCGGTACGTTTGTGCCCCACTCAATCTGGCATCTCGTCGAATAGTGGCATTTAGTCCCTCTGTGAAATGCTTCAACTCCTCTGCAGCATTGCCCGAAATCATGGGCACAAAGTACCTCCCTCTCTCAAACTTCTTCACATACTCGGCAATGGACATGCTCCCTTGGCGGAGCTCCAGAAATTCTCTAGCAAGTCTAGTCCTGGTGCTGATAGTGAAATATTTTCCATAGAACACATCTTTGAATCCATTCCAAGTCAACGTAGTCATATCCACAGCAGAACGGGCTCCCTGCCACCAAACCCGTGCATCATCACGAAAAATAAAGATGACACACCTCACACGGTCTGCATCAGTGAGCTGCATGTAGTCAAAAATAATCTCCACTGACTGCACCCATTCCTCGGCTACAAGGGGATCAGCCCCTCCTTTGAACTCCCGTGGCCCTAGATCCTTAAACTGTTTAAAGATCGGATTAGTTAATAGCGGCTTATTGTTATTCCGTCCTCTCGCTTGTGCTTGGATTAACTGTTGAATTTGTTCCCCTTGGGCTCTACTCTGCTCTTGCAACAGAGTCGCCAACCCAGCCAAAAACTGGTTGTTCTGATTGTCCTCATTATTCGGATTCCTACGGTTAGCCATGATCCTGATGTCCATACAGTCCACATGCTTAATTACGTTATTTAAACATAACATCCTACTCAATATGCATACACTATAAATCAAAAATATTATCATGCATCTTAAACAATCCATAACATAAAACTTACAGACATGAAGACGAAGCATAGGGTTGTGGCGAGAATGCATGTGTGCGACAAACCCAGAGCGAATTGCTCTGATACCAAGCTGTAACGTCCCAATTTCACAATCGAAACGTTACTCAAACATACATACTTAAATTTGGTAAAAATAAAAATTTTGCGGAAGCATCATTTTTTTTATTAAAGGGAGCATATAGAAATTTCACATAATAAAATAGTATCTAAAAATCTTTGCCAAACATGGCCAACAACTAAAGAAAATTAAATTTGTTTGCCTCTCATCAATAAAAAAAATAAAACAAATGTTTTTAAAACATCTCCCAAGCTAAAGCGTTCACACTCATGCATTGTCCGTTGGACCGATCCCGGCCTCTTCTTCATGCTCGGTCATATAATCATCAATTTAAGCATCCACATCATCGTTACCTGCACCATTCAAGTATAGTGACTCGAAAGACTCAGCAAGAACAGACAGAAAAAGGATTTTATACTTTAAAAGAAAAACATTAACTTAAACTTTCATGCAATAAACATAACTTTGATGTAGCCATAACATAAAATATTTGAGGTGATGAAGTATGAGTAGTGTGGTAACCGTCATAACGAGCCATTCATGGTTTCATGTTGATCAACAAACATATGGCATTACGCCCGTAAACTTTCATTCTTTGGATAGCCGCTTCGGCGCTCATCCCGAAGTGCATACCCCATATAACCATCTCGTGAGCCATGTTTGCATAGCCGCTCCGGAGCTCATCCCGAAGTACATACCCCATATAATCACCACAAGACGCATAATTCATCAAAATATTTTTCATGTATCATATCATTCATCTTATCAAATCATATCATATCATTTTCATAAACCTCGTAACATGCTCATAAAATTTCTCGTGATGCTACATGTTTAAATTCCTTCAAAACATTTCATGAGAAAATCACATAATCATGCAATACATAACTTGACCGTTCCACGTGAGGCATTCCGTCTGTTTCGAACCCTGAAAACTTTAACATTCTTCATGAACATTCTTAAAAATAATTAAAATACCTTCAAATATCAAAATCATGATTTTTATGACTCAAAAACTCGTAAAATGGGGTGGGAAGTTCGAGCCAGCGGCGTGGCCGCGCTACCCCTGTAGGGCGGGCGCGCCGTCTCGGCGCTGCAACCGGCACAGCTGCGCGCACAACCAGCGCGAGCGTGCCGCCCACTCGCAAAAGTGCGGGCGCTCGGCATGGGCGCGCCTCCTGTGTGCAGACCTGCGCGACTCAGGCGCAGGCGCGCTGCTTGGCAGCGCGGGCGCACCATCACGACTCCTTTTTTAAAAAAACTGATCTTTTCTGCACTTTTTCAAAACCACATTGCTTAGGGACGATTTTCCATTAAAAATACCATTCAACAACATCAAAATTTCAAAATAACTTGTACCAATACATCAAACATTCAAAGATTTTGAGTCAAAAATCTTCATAACTACTTTTACCCAGAAATCTGATATAATGCATTCAAATCTTTCAAAACTCAATAAACATGAACCGAACACATCAGGAATACTTCACGTATCACAATCAAGCAACATACTCATAAAATTTTCAAGAAACATGCATAGATCATCAATCAAACACCTAGGGTTTTACCTAAAAAAAATACATATATTCTTGAATGAGTTTAAAAATAGTAAAAACTTGCCTGAATCGTCTGATTGAGATTAACCTGGACGGCGGAACGATCTAGCCTTGAGAAGTCGAAGAACCCTAGCTTTGATGCAGCGTTCGAGTGAGAGAGATTTGAAAGAAAAGAGAGCGTTCAAAAATGAGAGTTCAGAAGAAAAGAAATCTGAACGCTTATTTCTTTTGTGACTAATGGGCTCCAACACGGCCCATTAGTTACATTTAAAATTCTTTAAAATTTGTATTCTCCCAATAAAATACACTGCATACCTTTAAACTTAATTAAAAAATATATTTTCTTACTCGCTTCAAGGCTAAACTCGTTCCTGCGATCCAAGATTAATTCCAACATGTAATCTTTAAAATCATACATATTGCATAAAATTTCATGCATTTAATTTAATCACATAATTAAACATAGCAATTAAACATTCTAAATAACATGAATTAAATCATATAATTTAACCAATTAACCGTGATTAAGCTAGTGGACTTTTTGGACCTTACATACACACACAATATATTATGTAAATCTATATTTCATATAATATACATGTATATTTATAAATATTATTATTATTATATTAAAGTGTTTAATTATTATTAAATATAAAGCAGGTCCACATTGGACCCGCCGAGTTTTGATGCGGGGGCGAGGCGGGTCTAAAATTGAGACAAGCGGGTTCGGGTCCGAGTTTTTATTCAGTGTTCTAAAAGGCCTCGCCTAGCACTGTCCCATTTTCTTCCTAGGCAACTCCCAGGGGCATTGCCATATTAATCGCCCGCCTAGGCAGGTCAGGAGCCGCCTAAGCGGGTCGAGTGCCGCCTAGGCAAATTCAAATGGGCCTAGGCGGATACAAATGGGTCTAATCCACCTAGGCCCTAATTATCCATCCCTTGTGAGTAAAAAACATTAGTAGCTTTGGTGTATATATATACTCAAGATTCCCTTTTTTTTCTTTCTCAAAAGCAATGTGGGACAACCATTTTGTCAACTCTTTTCTCAATTCATTATTTTACCTTTATTATAATATATAATATTTTTTATTTATATGCAGATTGGATTTAGGAGTTTTTATTAAATTTAATGTTAAATAAAAAACTAATTTCAAAAATAATGTGTTTAAAATTGTATATTACAAATACCGCAAAACTCTGTCAGAGACAACAGACGCTTGAATATTATATTCAAGCATCTGCTATCTCAGAGGACAATGCCATATGGGCAGGTCCGCTGTCAGAGACAGAGGACGCTGCCTATGTGGCAATTTATTATTATTATAAATTTTTTTATTTTATTTTTTAATTAATTATATAATTAATAAATATTTTTATAAACTTATAATTTATTTATTATTAACTTGTAATTTTGTTTATCAAATTTTTAAATTTTAATTTAAAATTTTGATTTTATTGTCCATCTAAAAAATTATTAAGGAGACGAAAATAAATAAGTAAATTGATTAAATGATTTTTTATTAGTTATATTTATAAAAATGTTGTTAACCTAAATAAAAATATTTTATAAAAATTCAACACTTACCATATTAATATCATTTTTTAAAATTTAAACACATAATAAAAAGTCTCGTTTATATATAATTAAAATGTGAAAGTTTAATTGTAAAAATTTAAAGTATACTTAGTATAAATAAATAAATATTTGTTAACAAAAATCAAAATTTTACAAAATAAATATTAATGATGACAATATGTTTTTAATATACAATTTTTTCAAACATAAAATATTTTCCGAATGAACTCATCTAGGTTTGTTAATATAATTGAAATACTATCATAAATCCAAACAAATTAAAATAAGTCAACAACAACTGATTTAACAACTTTGTAATTAAAAAATAAAATTTATAATAAATATAAAAATAATAAAAATATATTTTTATTTATGTTAACCAATATTTTTATAAGTATAACTGATAAAAAAATTTCATTTACTGACTTTAATTTTTTATTTTTGTCTCTTTAATAATTTTTTAAATGGACATCAAAATCGAAATTTAAAATTAAAATTAATCACTTTTGAGATAAAAAAAATTCCACAAAAATTTTTTTATAAACTTATAATTTATTTATTTTAAATGTGGAATTTTGTTTCTCAAAATTGATTAATTTAATTTTAAATTTCGATTTTGATATCCATTTAAAAAATTATTAAAGAGACGAAAATAAAAAAGTATAGTCATTAAATGAAATTTTTTTGATCAGTTATATTTATAAAAATATTGGTTAACATAAATAAAAATATCTTTTTCGAATTTTAATTATATATAAATGAGACTTTTATTATGTGTTTAAATTTTAAAAAATAATATTAATATATTAAATGTAGAATTTTTATAAAATATTTTTATTGAGGTTAACAATATTTTTATAAATATAACTGATAAAAAAATCATTTAATCAATTTACTTTTTTATTTCAGTCTCTTTAATAATTTTTTAGAACAAAAAATTCGAAATTTTATTAAAATTTAAAAAATTTGAGAAACAAAATTACAATTTAATAATAAATAAATTATAAGTTTATAAAAAAATTTATTAATTATATAATTAATTAAAAAAATAAAATAAAATAAAAATTATAATAATAATAATAAATTGCCACATAGGCAGCGTCCTCCGTTTCTGGCAATGGATGCTGCCTATGTGGCATGGTAGAATATAACAAAGTTTTGTTGTATTTATGATATATAATTTTAAACACATTATTTTTGAAATTAGATTTTTATTTTACATTAAATTTAATAAAAACCCTTGGATTTAGATATATTTCTTTTTAAATTTATTATTATAATAATTTTATTATTACAATTTTATAAGAATTTCATACAAAATATAAGATATAAAATTATATTTTTTTAATAAAACTTATGAATATCTCAAAATATTTATTATTTAAGCTTAAAAAAAACCGCCTAGTCCCCGCCTAGGCGGCTAGGCGCTAGGCGCTAGGTCACCGTCCGCCTACCGTTTAGCGTTTTTTAGAACATTGGTTTTATTTACTTTATTTGGACATAATAAATTTTCGATTCTTCAAATTATTATTTATGGGAAATATATTAAATAAGTTAAGTTAAGCATCATTTAATGATTCAAAATTTTATGTTTTTTTTCCAATGGTTTCGAACCAAATCTCAATATATACGAAATTTTTTTAAAGATATTCTCCCGCCGAACGCCGCTAGGAATGTGATTTAGTTTTCTTGGACTTTTATTTCGAAGATTATGTATAATTTCGATTTTAGGTTTTAAAATTTGGGGATTTTGTGTGTATTTCAGTGTGTGTGCATGTATATTTGTGTGTATCAGTGTGTGCGTGTGTATTTCAATGTGTGTTCGTGTGAAAAACATTTATTTTTATATAAGAAATTGATTTAAATAAATAAAAAACACAAATTTTTAAAAAATATATATTTAAAAATAGCTAACCGTAGCAAAATATTGCTATAGTTTATAAAAAACCGTAGCAATTATTTACTATGATTTTTTAAAACCGTAGCATTTTATTGCTGCGGTAAAACCGTTGAAAAAACATTCATAAAATGCAACGATTTTTGAAAAATCGAAGCCATGTGTTCCAATCCATTATATGACGCTTTCGAAAACCGTTGACAAAAGCATCACAAATCCACATTTGCGACGTAATTTGCTACGGAAAAATCGTTTCAATTTTTTTTTTTTTTTGGTAGTGTTAATAGTTATTGGAAATATACCCTTATTCAATCAACAGCATCTTAATCTCAATTTGAATCAATAGACCAACAATCTTATTTTATTGGAGGTCATAACAGATGTTTGCGATTTCGTTACCTTCGTTCTAACTCAATTTTTATTCTCTTAAGTCTTAAGCATTTCTCTATTTCTTATGTAGTAAAATTTTAGTGTTTGGATCGTTGATTTGTTATGTTAATTTTCATTAATATACGAGATACTCACATTATCTAACGATGTTGAGATATCAAGATAATAATTAACTTGAAGTTTTGAAATAGATATGTAACTCGAATGCAAGATTTAGAATAAGACTTATTTTTCAATTTCATATATAAGTAGGAATTGTGTAGTTTTTTTAATTGATCTGACACCCTTTAGAAAGTCAAGATTTTATTTAATTTTAAATTAGAAGTAACAGTGTATTTAGGTATCCGATGCATCAAATTCAAATGGACTCATGAAACGTCCATAAACCATGGAATGCAACTAAAATCATGTTTCTAATTGTTTAATTTGACCCCCAAAACAATGTGTTTCTAAACTTATTTATTTATTATTATTATTATTCTTCCAAATTCAACTTTCATAACCCCACAAAAAATATCAGTATCTTGACAAATTATATTGATTATTTTAAAATACATTCATACTAACACAATTACAATACTGATGTAAATTATTATTTTTTATAGCATAAATATTTATTTTCTCACTCAAAAATTAGAATGAACCACACACGTTCACTAATCTAATCCAATAAAACTCTAAAAATAAATTTCAAAATTCAAATATATAATACTATTTCCAAAATAAATCGAGTATTATGTAAATGACTCACAAAGGCAACCGTTACACTATCCCTCATTTTTCAATTGCCTTTCGGCAACGGTCATATTCGATAGGAAAATATGACCGTTGTATCTCTCTGTGTATATATTATATATATATCCTCCACTCTCTCCTGAAGTCATCGCAAGAAATCCTCTCCACGAGCAATTTTCACAGTCTTTCAGCAATCGAAAATCACAGAATTCTCCACTTTCTTCAAACAAATTCGAAATGGGTTTTTCGATCACCGGAAGTTCCGCCGCCGATGAATCTTCTCACCCGCGCACGCACAAAGTCTTCCTCCTAAGCAACTACATCCTCCTCGGCGCCGCCTCGAGCTGCATATTCCTGACCCTCTCCCTCCGCCTGATCCCCTCCTTCTGCGGCTTCCTCTTAATCCTCCTCCACATCATAACCATAGCCGGCGCCATCTTCGGCTGCGCCGCCGCCTCCCGGGACTCCATCTCGGGAGCAAAGAAGTTCTACGGCGCGCACATGGTGGCCACGGTGCTGACGGCCATCTTCCAAGGCTCGGTGTCCGTTCTCATCTTCACACGGCCGTCGGATTTCTTGAGATATCTCAAGACTTACGTCAGAGAAGAGGACGGCGAGATGATCCTGAAGCTCGCCGGAGGATTGTGCATTTCGATCTTCTGCCTCGAGTGGGTGGTGCTGACACTGGCCTTCTTCTTGAGCTACTATGCTTACATGGAGAGGGGAAATCATGGAAATTCATACGCCATGAGAAGTGGTAAGGTTCAGAATGAAGAGGATATCAAGAATTGGCCGTGGCCATTTCAGGTCTAAAAGAGTGGTGTGGGGATTTATTGAAGTTGTTTGTATTTAAATTTATTTATATAATATAATATAATGTGTGATGTATTCTATAAGCGATGGAGGGTTATCGCTGTAATGCATTTATGATTTGATTCATTTATTTAATGGGAAGATTATTTATTAACTTCTTCAATCTTTTACCACTCACTGAAGAAACTCTTCCGATAGATAAATTATCCATGTTTAGTTTGTGGAAGCAAACTTTTTGACTTGAAAATCTCCCAAGAATGGCGCCTAGGTTTATTATGGAAACAAAGATAAAAGAATTGTTTATTTTGCTAGTTTTAAACCAGAAGTTTCAAGCATATAATGATTAACTTAGGAACATCCCTATCTAGCACATTCTTTGCCATTTCGTTATAAATACCATAAAAAAACATCCCATCTGCCAAAACTAGCAAAAGATGAAGCACTACTAGCTACAGTTTCATGTGAGTGAGCAGCCATCGTCTGGTCGAACAAGGGCCGGAGCTGGTTTTTGAGATGGTGGTGGAGAGGTCTCATTCAAGTTCAGAGTCTTTATAGATGGAGGCAGACATCTTTTTGAGAAGAATGCAGCAATGCTTGGTTTCTTCTCACGGCTCTTTTCTGTAACGACATGGAAAAAAATTTGTTCGAAACGAGTAGAAAATAAATTGTACAGAGCTAATATGATGGAAGTGTACTCGTTATTTCATACCTGCTGGTGCTATTGAGAGGCCAAGTTTGCTCAAAATATCTTTCTTCACCTGAATCACATGAAATACGCAACTTAACATCATCCCTCATAGAACAATAATTGGAGTATGATTAAACTTATCACCACTCCAGTGTCATATAACTCATTTAAGTTCTTCCACACCAACAGATAACGAAAATTAAAGACCACCAAAATTCACCAACAGGATGTTGAGTCCTAAATTCTTTTTTTTACCTGCCAACGGTTATCAGAGAACTCTGCTATCTCTCGCACTTTATTCCGTAATTGTGACTTTGTTGCTGTGGGAAACTTCATGTGCAGTGACTCCACTATCTTTCCAATACTATGTGGGCATGACTGAATGATGAGAATCTGTAAATTTTAATTCAGAAACAATGTAAATGCATATATCGTGACATTTCAAATGCACAACGGAAGTTGTAAGCTTGGATAAGTCAATTACATCAAGGATGTTGCGTACTTAAATAAAAAAGCATACAAATCAGGCTAGATATAACTTACGATCTGAGGCAAGTCCGCGTCTTGCAAAGCTACACCTGTTCCAAGAGTTGTGACACTGGTTTTGCTAGAGGATTTTTCCAGATCCTCGGCCACCGCTTCGCTCTCATTAGTTATATCAACACTAGGGAGTCCAGGAATCGGGCGAACAGAAAGGGTTTGCAAGCACATTCTTTCAAGCTTCTCTACACCACTAAGCTCTTCATCTGAGAATAAAACTGTCTTTTCATGCATAAGATTTAATATGATCAATGGCTGGTTTTTCTTCAGTGCATGCTCAGTCAAATTATTCAGATACTTCTGCTGATGAAGCATGGTAACAAATTCTTCAGACTGAACTGGTTGTTCAGAACTAGGCACATTCCTCACTTCCTCGTAGTATTCGTCAGATTCCATTTCATCATCCTGCATTCCCTATGTGCGGACAAGGAAATAATCTATAGTTAACAAATTTATGTATCCATAAACTGAAGATATGATTTGAACTTCTACACCAGCTTCTCTACGACACTGATATAATCTGCAATGATGCTTCATAATATCACAACTACACAGAAACACGGGTTCTCGAGTTTGCTGCACTTACATGAACTTGTATATAAAAGCATTCAGGAGAGATATACCAGAGAAATTCCTCGGGGTAATTTCTTATGTTCGAGTTACATGAGACTCATGATGTGTATTAGTACTATTAAAAATACTGGTGAAATTCTCGTCATGAAATGTCACATGAAGTACCTCATTTGCTGAGAGATATCCATCAGGAACAAAAAAACCATCTTCACTCTCATCATCATCATCACCCTTTACTTGTCTTTCCAGGGTTTCATCTTCATCATCCTTGTCACAATCTGATAGGCTTTCACCAGGTTCATCCTGTGCAATCAAACTTTCAGCTCTGCACAACTTTATGAGAATAACCATATCATAGTAGGGATAGAATACCTCTTCCCACTCCTCGTCACTGTCAATCTCATAGTCTATATCTGGATCCTTTGCAAAAGGTGTACATGCTCCAACAATTTGACTGAGAAACAGGAGAATGGCATTTATCAATTTGAATATGTTTTAAGTGCAATGCCTTTGATGTTATACTATCACATGAAAGTCAAATAATACTTCAAAGGCAACAAAGATGCAGAAACTAATGAAATGCTTGAACAAAATTAGATTTTTAAAAAAAAACAGAGGATGAAGTTTAAGTAGTATGAATCCCAATTCATTCTACCGACTGTCATGCCAAAACTTTGATAGTAGAGTATAGCAGGTACAACAATCAGTCTCGACCTGGTCAAGTCACTTAGCATTTTATCCAAAACCAATTATAAAAACAATGAAGCCTATCAAAGACATGAATGATAGTTGGGTCCGGGCCCAAGAAAATTCTTTCACCACAATTGGACCTAGGAACAGGGAAATTTCATAATCAGAAACAAAAATCATTGGCCCTGATTCCACATACATAGTTTAATGTCTCAGACAAGATGAAAAAGGATGGTGATACATGACAAAGAAAGAATCCAGTTTACCATTAGAATTCACAAATTGAAATATCTTGCACTAAACACTTTTAACAATCGGAAGTATCCTCCAAACTGTTCATTAAAGGTTGCAAAGTCACTAGCAGATGTCACAAGTCAAGAAAAAATTCTTACATCAACTATAAAATAGTGTGCAGGATAATATTCAACAACATAGCTCACCTTTTCCTAGGCCAAACACCATAAAAAGCAGGCCTATGACTTTTATCAAACTGCAACAACTTTATAGTTCGAATCTGCTTCTGACCAATAGGGCTATCTGTATTCGTTTGAGACAATCCTCCAGAAACATTGGAGTCGTCCCATTCATCAACCAACTTTTCTACGTTGTCCTCGTCACAAGTCAATTCTTTGCTTGTAGTAAGCTTGAGTTCTTTGACCACTTGTGTCTTGGGTTTCTGGCGGATGCCCCAATGGACCTTCCTGTTTGAAATGGTTGAGCGTCCAATGAGGCGCCAAGAATTCAAATGCGATCTGAAACAGTTACATAATTATTAGACTTTAAGAAAATGAGAGGGTTGTTCTACAGGATATCCACATGAAAAAAGGAATCCAATGAGCCCTACTTCCATATATCTTCTTCCTCGATTCCACCATTTAGGGATAAAACAGAGTCCATTGCAAGAGTAGCTGATTGAGACTTTTTCTCTATCATGTTTAAGGATGACTTAGATGTGGTTGTATTGCTTGTAGAACTGTCATTTTGAGAAGTTGAACAAGTTTTGTTCCGTTTGAGGAAACGTTCCATCAGTGATGCTTGTTTCTGGACTGAGAGTTGCTTTTTCACATCAGCTTCTTCCCTTTCCTTGCG
This sequence comes from Henckelia pumila, assembly GCF_033568475.1. Lineage (NCBI taxonomy): Eukaryota > Viridiplantae > Streptophyta > Magnoliopsida > Lamiales > Gesneriaceae > Henckelia > Henckelia pumila. Next base: position 40,718,283 of record NC_133123.1, on the reverse strand, counting down.
TTTCTTACTTTTCTCTTCTTCCTCTTGTTGCTTTTTTAAATATTTCAGCATATCAGATTCTTCTTTTTCACGTCGTCTCTCCTCCTTTTCAGCCTCGTCATGCAACCGCTTCAGCTCCTTTTCCTGCCAGGACGTGTAGGTTACAAATAACATTAATGAAACAGACACTCCAAATATAAATTGGATACATAAGAAAGGAATTAATTTAACTCTAAAAACCACACAAATAGAAGATCCCCCTTCACATTTTTAAATATGCACATCTTATCTTAATATTTAAAAGATGTTATATGTACTGACAAGTGTTTCTTTTGTCATTACAATGAAATGCACATAGTACTTCAAACAAAAGAATGTAAAGTGATCCAATTCAAACAAGATTAATACAACAAAAATGAGAGTTGTGATGAAAGCATACACTTTGCAACTTTTCCTTCTGAAGCTTGAGCTCCATCTTCTTGCTTTCTTTCTCCATTTCCTTTTTGCTTCTCTCCATTTGCTTGATTAACAATTTTTCTTGGCTTTCCGTTTTCTTCCTCTCTTTCTCCATTTCTTTTTTGCTTCTCTCCATTTGCTTGATTAACAGTTTTTCTTCTCTATTGGTTTCCTTTTCAGCCCTTTACATTAAAATACTGATTAAGCTTATGGTTTGTAAGATCATACCGAAAACCATACCTGGAATACATACATTTCACATCCAGTTTTCTGTGACATATTCTCCAGTAATGACAGAATATCTGCCTCGTTTAACACTTTAGTAAGCCTTTCCGAAGCTTTCAATAACTCCTGCAGATGGTCCTGATGAACTTCTGGCTTTTCCAGAGCACTTATCATAGCTGAGAAATACAAAATTATTTAGTAAACAGCAACATGAGCAAATATCTATGGAACCTACAAAGATGAATCATAATGTATGGCAAAATAAAATTGTTTGACCAAAACATGACCAACTATAATATGGCAATGAAATTAAATCCAACTAAAGAATGGAGAAATTTCCAAGAAAGGAGTTTGTGCTACTAAGTTGACACAGAACATGAGGCTATACAAGAATCCTGGTCACTAAATGACTAAATGACCTTTGTACTGTGTAGTGAATAACTCAGATCATTTCGAATTGCTGAACCCTTAACGTATGTCCCCAACTTATCACTTTGTTTATGACTGAATAGATTTATCATTATCATGATATGCCATTGATTTTTCTTCAAGAAACCAGGTGCACGACATTTTCAACTCAAAGTTCAGTAGGTCCTGCCGCTTTCTATGAGATACAATTAAAAGTATGAACAGTCTTGCAATTATTCTAAGCAAAATAAATGCACTTAGCAGGAGCAGTTTAGAATTTATTATTTATTAGGTTCACAATTATACACATGCACGCACACACCCTTTTCATTACTTGTGAAAATTCTGTTAATTTGTCTGATTTCAAAAGGAAAATCACAGGCACACGAACGTGTGAGAGATGATTAATATAGTCATATAGCTCAACGCTGAAACATACAAATATGGTTATAATTTGGCATTAAAGGAATTACCCAAAACAGCTGTAATCCTCTCCTGTATCTTTTTCCGGCAAGTGCGGCTAACTTTCAGAGACAAGCGTGCCAATTTAGGCATCAGTTTTAAATCTCTTGTCTACGACATAAAAAAACAGTATTCAGTAAATAACACTAGTCCAGAGACATGGAAGAACAAGAGCTAGATAATGAAGTGCAATAAGAAAGTATGCCATCAGAAAAAAGCTTAGCTCTCACTAATGCTTTAATAAATATACAGAAACCTTAATGAAATGGAAGTCAATAATGGCTTCAACTTAAGGAGAGCCACATTTTACCGTAAATATAGATGTTAAGGTGAGAAAAATCTGAATCCAACTGCAAATAAAAACAACTGATGCGTACACCTAGACTTGTACAGAAAGATAAAGATCACATGATACAATATTTATTAATTCATTATAAACCTAGAAGATCAATACATTCAAAGCGCCAACAATACTAGAATCAAATCAAGAAAAAACGTGAATGGTTATGATTTAACAGAAGCGAAACTAAGAAAATGAACACATGCCATTCAATTTCAATATGATTCAAAAAAGTTTCCGTGCATCAATAAACCATGAATTCTCTAAACAACCCATCAAAAATTCAAACAAACATAACTTAACAAATTCTTTAATACAAATCCAGTATGCTATTGCTAACACAGCATCAGATGAAGTGAATTCGCTGAAATTTGTACCTCCCAACACCAGAGAGCACAATCAGCCTCATTCTCCAAGACATCCGCATCTGCATCCATGACTCCATAACATAATCTCTGCCCAATTAAAAGCACAATACTCTTCACACTGGCCTTCGTAACACCGTCAGCATTTCCAATTTTTTCAGTAACTTTATTTAAAACCTCATCCACGAGCTTGGACAAAGGAAGATCGCTCTCTTCCAGCGCACATGCAATCACACCATTCAACGAAGCAGGAGAACTCCCAAATTTCTCCACATTTTCCAGCAAATCCACCTTTTTTTCGAGGAATATATTTTTACCGAATCTAACCAGACTGTTGATTTCCTCTCGCAGGGCGTTGATCTTTGCCTGCTTTTCCTCCGGGTTTTCTAGACAAGAAAGTGGAGCCACCCTCTTCCTCTTCAAAACCACCTTCTTCTGATCGGAAACGTCGATTTTCGTCTTTCCCGAATTCGAGCCGTCGATGACCACAGGTGAACCCTCCTCCATTGTTGCATGCAATCACTGAAATAAACGAAACCCACTTCACAAAACAGCCCGAAACGATGAAATGGTTCGAAAAATGGAGACTTTCAGGAGAACCAAATGGAATAAACTCGCCGCCAATTTGCTGATATCTGGAAATAAAATGGCGAATTATGGGTGAAAATTGAAACGAAATGACGGGAAGAACAAAACCCTCTTGTTTCTTGTCCTGCCCCTTTTCGTGCGCCGATTCAAATATTTTGTTAATCGCAATATATTTTTATGAAATATTAATCCCGCCAGATGGAGTTAAAAAAATGGCTCCAATCGTGGCAAATTTTGAGAATTGGCGCTTAAAATTGGATACATTTGTCCGCCACTCTGCCAAGTGGCTCTAATTTTATTCTAAAAGCCCACTGAATTCGAATGGATTCAACGAGTTTTTTTTTTAAGAGGTGGATTGGAGCTCCACCGCGAGATATGGCAGCGAAATGGGTTTGGCCATGGCAATAAAATTTTGGACTTGGACTCGATTTTAGACCCTCGCCGTATTCCAAAGCCCAGTTGATTCAATCTGAGTTGGACTCGGAAATTCATTATATTGAAAGTATTTTTTATTCTAGTAAATTACAATTAAAAAAATTGTTCGAAAATTAATAAATTCATCACATTTGCATCCAAATCATAACCATTTAATTATAATATTGTTACTTACAGCTAGAATTTTGAAATTTATTATTATTATTAGTATATATATATATATATCAAGGTGATCTATTAAATTTTTTACCCGTCTAGGACTCATTTCTAGACATGTTGATCTAGTTTAGACCTACCTCAAAAGGATGGGTTTAATACAGAGCGGGATTTAAGACAGTATTCTAAAAGACATCGTCTATGTGGTGGACGATCACCTATCACCCTGATTTTTATGAAGACGCCGTAACATATTTATATATATGTGTGTGTGTGCGCGCATGTATGTATGATTAAAATGTATTAAGAAATAGTATATGTCAATTATATTTTTCAAAGATGTCGAAAATAAATAAAAATTAAAAGGAAAGACGAGAAAGAAAATAGTGGATGTGCTAACATGGATGAATTATTGATTGTGGAGATAAAAATATTTAAACTAATGTTAAAATGTATGAAACCTTCGCGAAGAAAAGCTTGCATCGGATTAAGACTAATAACGTATCATGAATTTTGAATTTAAATCCAATACAAATGAAGTTGGAGGACTATGAGAATGAACAAATAGATTAATTAGATTGCACATGTTAAAAACAACCGTCTATGTGATGCCTAGTCTGCTATATATTTAGACATAAGTTGACAGATGTATTTTCTAACGCACAGCGTTTTTTCGAACCCTAGTTTAAACTTAGTACATTGACATCCTATCTATTGCAAGATGTTTAACTATAATCGATTCACAAGTTTTTCAATAAATTTAACTTTGATTTTACCAAATTATGTGTCGAATTCGAACTTAATTTGTTTTGTTGGACAAGTGATTATTATTGAATAATGTATTAAAAAATGATTTAAATTTGATGACAATATGTGTGCCCAATGTGGTTTTAATTTGTTTTATTTATTAGATAACCTCGTTTTTTAGTATATTGAATAGTATATTATAATTTTGAGTAAATCTGTTATGAAATTGCCTCACGGAGTGAAATGAGTCGATCTTGTTTATATTTACAATAAAAAATAATATGTTTTTACCGATAATATTAATAAGAGATTTGTATCAAGTAATTGACTCATTAAACCATCTCATAAAAATTTTGTGTTTACAATTTTATAGGTCTATATAAGTATATATTTGTTTTTATTTGTTGTGCTTCAATTGTCAGTCATGTTATTTTCTACTTTTAATGTGCACCAATTTGTTCATGTAATGCATTATGCATACACATGCAAATCTATGTGCTCTATATTTTTTTTGTAAATATATAATTGTACTCGAGTTATTTTTCGTAACCGAATTTTTATGATTCATTTTTCATTTTTCGGTGCTTTATCATTAAAAAAAAGCCTCAGGGAGAGAATATTTGATTGATTTTGGGAAGTACAAATAATATAAGAGTGTTAATTAATAAATGGTGCGTATACATTTGACTTTGGAAAAAGTCTCGCGTTGGTTATTCAAAGTTCGGTTGAAAAGTGAAAACGATAACACGAATCGAACCGAAAATTTGGGTTCTTTGGCTTCGATTTTTTAGTTTATATAAAAAAAATTTATTAGTCGATCGATTCGGATTTCCTTTTGTAAAATTTCGCATTTTCCATTTGGTCGTCGGATTTTTTTAACCCAAAAAAAATTGAATTACTGAATTTTTTTATTTTATTTTTCTTTTTTATTTTTATTATAGTATACATCAAATCAAACAATTCGGTTTTCATTTTGTACAATTTTGTATTTTCCGTTTGGTCACCGGATTTTTTTTAAACCAAAAAATGGAATTACTGAATTTTGTTTTATTTTGTTTTTGTTTTTGTTTTTAGTTTTAGTATAAATCAAATCATACATATTTTAAGTAAACGGACTTATGGTATATGATGATGTCGATTTTTTCCTCCGAGTTCGGTCTGGTAGAGCGGATCTTCAAATCTTCAATAAACTGGGTCGGGTCGGGCACAACGGAGCTCTGCACAGACAGAAGCTAAATTAAGGGGCGCCGAAGGTGTTTCGGCGTGACCCCTCCGATGCCTAAGTCAGTGCTCGAAAGTAAGAGAGCTTGACTAAAAGTAAGAACAAGAGAATATGCGTGCGTGAGTGTGTGAATAAGAAGTGAATAGAAGAGATGAATGACTAAATCATGAACCATACCTGTATTTATAGGGGCTTGGAGGGGTAGGTTACCTTGTCAAGGTAGAACATGTGTTAGAGTAGGACTCTAATTGATGAGTCTGAAATCATATCAAATCTTGGATTCATAAGATATTGTCCTTATCTGTTGCAGATTTTCATGTGTCCGAGAGTATTGGAAGGTTCTAGATATTGGGCCCTTCCTGGGCTCAGGTCGGGCTCCAACCATACCAGCTAGGGCTCAAGCCCATGAATTTATAATCATGAGCACATTCCCTAACAGGGCCATCCCAGACTGGGCTTTTCATAAATAAGACTAGATGGGCCTTACAATATATTTCTAAAATTATGGATTATTGGGTTTGGGTCGGATTAGATCCGTATATTTTTTAGGAACATCAATAGTACCTCCCCCTGCTGGTCTAAAAGAAGTATGAATTTTAGACCATGTAGTCATCTGACCAGACCTGCCCCATGTATTATGCTCGTGATGTAATATACCACAATGTGCTTTCCGCGAACGGTCCGGATCTCGATCCTCGTCATGTGTTTTCTCTGGGCGGTTGAGATCTCGCGACGGTATGATTTCCCAAAAGATTCCCTAAACGACGTGGCTCACCCCGTACCGCTGATCGGGGCTATCATCTAACGGTCCACATCGATTTACTCCCACTATAAATAGGACTGTAAAAAACTTCATTTTTCACTTTTACATCGTGAGCATTACTCTGTCAAAATTCCGAGAGCTCTCCCGACCCGAGTTGCTATTTTCGTATCCTTTCTGCCCGGTCAGTTATCACGCTTCTCCTTTATACTTCCCGACCAACTGCCTTATTCCGTAATTTTCTTTATTAAATATATTAAATTAATATGTCTTCTCCGGACGAGAATACCGTCCGGGAGATAGTTGCCTTTATCGAGTCATCTCCTCCCCTCGAAACACTTGAGCATGCTGCTTCTTCAGAGTCAGATGCCGACCCAAGTCCAACTGAGACTCGGGAAGCTAAAATGCGTAGGCTTCATTCCCTTAGGACCGACGAGGCTCAACTAAGGTCGAAAGGCAAGCATTGGTTTCAAGTCTTAGCCTCACACCTTAGCCCGGACATGGGCCCAGTCATTAGAGCCAGATCGGGGATGCCCGATACATATGACTTATTACTTACCCGTCGTCGTGATAGGGCTAACAAACCCCCTGAAGGATACTTAAGTTTTAGTTTGGATCATATAAAAATGGGCCTCAGATTCCCCATCACGAACATTATCTTGGCCCTGTGTCAATATTTTTGCATATGTCCAAGCCAACTTACTCCTAATTCCTTCAGCTCTATTTTTTCTTTAGGAGTTTTATTTTGCTTTTTCAGAGTTCCCTTAGACATAGGAAATTTTATCAAATTTCTTCAAATTAAGAAAACGGCTCCTGGTCGGTTTTATATTTCCATCCGACCTGAATATCAATTCCTGAAAGGGAAACCAAGCTCTCACAAAGGTTGGAACAACAAATATTTTTTTGTTCGGCCTGAACCCGAGCAACCCTGGTTGTGTCGATCTAATTGGGCTATGAATTTTACTTCTCCCGACCTTCCTGCTCAGCCCAGCCATAACTTCACCAATTTTTTGGCCACCATCTCCGAAAAAAACTTCGACATTGAGAGTTTAATCCAGGATGATCTTCTATGTACATACGGCTTCTGTAAAAAAGGAGTAGAAATCCCGAGTGATCTAGGTGGGAACACTTAACCTTTTTAAGAAATTATTCTTTTACTTTCCCGAGCCCCCATGTTTGTTGATTTTTTATCTCTTGTATTTATAGACGAAAGAATAATCGGGGCTGAAATGACGGCTAACTTCCGAGCCGCAACCAAGAGATTGAAACGGAAGAAACCCGAGGCGTCTGCAGAATCCGCCACTGAATCCGAACCACATATTTCCGAGCAGCAATCCAAGAAGTCTGCCAAGAAAGTTTGGGGAGATGAAGCCCTAAGCAAGCAAGAGCCCATTCTCCAAACCAACTTCGTCGTTCATGGAACGGGGAAGGAGAAAGTTTTCATCGATCTCGGGTCATTTCCCGAGCATATGGAGCGGGGTGATCCTGACCATCCATATAGCCCGGGAGTTTCTTTCTTTGTCCATCCAGACCAGACCGAGAGTTTGAATATTCTTCAACATATGGTCTCTACTGAAGACCTAGATATATTCCGGGTGGTCCAGGACAAGGAGGCTGAGGAATCCTTGGCCTTGTCTTTCATGCAGGTAATTTCTTGTAATTTTCATTTAGCATTTTTTTTCTTATTCTCCTACCCTTGAATAATACTTTGAATTTTCATTTGCAGACCATGGTCTGGGCGGAAGAGGTCACTGCTCGATCTTACAAGGCCCGATCTGACCACTCTCTGAACCAAGATGCTCTAGTAAAGCGGATAACCGTACTGACCAAGCAGATCCGTGACCTTAAAGACGCTCATGGTCAGGAAATACATGACATGAGGTCGGACATCGAGACTGCTCAGGACGGGTGGGAAGGCGAAGAAGCATATCACCGAGCTCGAGGATGCTCTGGCTGCCAAGGATCAAGAGTTTGAGATCGGATGGTCTGAAAAGAAAAAAAATTTTATCAACTCCTCTGAGTTTGCCGACCTATGTGCTGAGAAGAATGTGGCTTTCTTCGAGGACGGCTTTAAGGGGTGCCTAGCTCAGGTCAGAGCTGAGGGATATTCTGAGGCTGAACATCCTTTCTCCTCCCTTGACTCTGCTAAGGCCTTGGATGACTTGCCTGATGAGGAGGAGAGATCTGAGCGGGAGGAAGCTGAGCAGGAGGAGAAAGAGCCCGAGCAAAAGGAAGATGGTGCCCCTTAGTGTTTTTTTTATTTTCCATATTTGAAGAACAATGCATCCAACCTTTTATTCGGACCCTGCGTGGTCTTCCTTTTGATTTTTAATTTGTTCTGTATTATGAATGAATGTCCCGTATATAACTTGTGTTAATATTTTGGCAAAGATTGATTTTTGAGTTTTAACAAATTTTTGTCAAGTATTGATTCCCGAGCTGGAATCTTAACAAAATTTTGACAAGTATAAGACTAAATCCCGAGTTGGAATCTTAACAAAATTTTAACAATTATAAGATTGATTCCCGAGCTGGAATCTTAACAAAATTTTAACAAGTATAAGATTGATTCCCGAGCTGGAATCTTAACAAAATTTTAACAAGTATAAGATTAATTCCCGAGCTGGAATCTTAACAAAATTTTGCTAAGTATAAGATTGATTCTCGAGCTGGAATCTTAACAAAATTTTGCTAAGTAAAAGATTAATTCCCGAGCTGGAACTTTTTTGCTACTTTACCCAATTAATGTGAGTTTTAATCTGATCACAAAATAAGTGGTGAGCACCGAACTAATCGGGCTATAATTTTGATTTTGACCACGAATGGCATGGTAAGTGCCGAGCTGTTCGGGATTTGATTTCGACCACGAATGGCGTGGTAAGTGTCGAGCTGGTCGGGCTTTGATTTGACCACGAATGGCGTGGTAAGTGCCGAACTGGTCGGGCTTTGTTTTTGATCATGTATGGAGTGATAAGTGCCGAACTGGTCGGGCTTTATTTTTTATCACGTATGGCGTGATGTGTGCCAAACTGGTCGTGCTTTGCTTTTGATCATGTATGGCGTGATGTGTGCTGAACTGGTTGGGCTTTGCTTTTGATCACGTATGACGTGATGTTTGCCGAACTGGTCGGGCTTTGTTTTGATCACGTATGGCGTGATGTGTGCTGAACTGATCGAGCTTTGCTTTTGATCACGTATGGAGTGATGTGTGCCGAACTGATCGGGCTTTGATTTTGATCATGTATGGCATGATGTGTGCCGAACTGGTTGGGCTTTGCTTTTGATCACGTATGACGTGATGTTTGCTGAACTGGTCGGGCTTTGTTTTGATCACGTATGGCGTGATGTGTGCTGAACTGATCGGGCTTTGGTTTGATCACGTATGGCGTGATGTGTGCCGAACTGGTCGGGCTTTGTTTTGATCACGTATGGCGTGATGTGTGCCAAACTGATCGGGCTTTGGTTTGATCACGTATGGCGTGATGTGTGCCGAACTGATCGGGCTTTGCTTTTGATCACGTATGGCGTGATGTGTGCCGAACTGGTCGGGCTTTGCTTTTGATCACGTATGGCGTGATGTTTGCCGAACTGGTCGGGCTTTGCTTTTGATCACGTATGGCGTGATGTTTGCCGAACTGGTCAGGCTTTGTTTTGGTCACGTATGGCGTGATGTGTGCCGAACTGATCGGGCTTTGATTTTGATCACGTATGGCGTGATGTTTGCCGAACTGGTCGTGCTTTGTTTTGATCACGTATGGCGTGATGCGTGCCGAACTGATCGGGCTTTGGTTTGATCACGTATGTCATGATGTGTGCCGAACTGGTCGGGCTTTGTTTTGATCACGTATGGCGTGATGTGTGCCGAACTGATCGGGCTTTGGTTTGATCACGTATGGTGTGATGTGTGCCGAACTGATCGGGATTTGGTTTGATCACGTATGGCGTGATGTGTGCCGAACTGATCGGGCTTTGCTTTTGATCACGTATGGCGTGATGTGTGCCGAACTGGTCGGGCTTTGCTTTTGATCACATATGGCGTGATGTTTGCCGAATTGGTCGGGCTTTGTTTTGGTCACGTATGGCGTGATGTATGCCGAACTGATCGGGCTTTGCTTTTGATCACGTATGGCGTGATTTTTTTACAAAAATATGTCATTTTTTCATTAATAATCTCACAAAATATGTAAAAGAAATAACAAAAGAAATGAACTACCACTACTAACAAACTTAAAAACTAAAAAATAATGAAATAACTCACAACCCTTTACTTACATGGGGTCGGGTGAGGCAGCAGGTCGGACCGGGCCCCTAAGAGTAATATTTCTTCAAGTGTTGAGCGTTCCACGTCTGTTTTCCTTGTTTTCCTTGTGCATCTTCCAGATAGTAGGCAGCTACTCCTGCCTTCCCCACCACCTTGAAAGTTCCTTCATATTTTGCGTCCAGTTTTCCTCCATGGTGTTGGATTTTCCTCATAACCAGGTCTCCCACTTAAAAGGCTCTGGGGGTAAACCTTTTTATTATAGGCTCGGATCATTCTCTTGCGATAGGCTGCTAATCGAACTGTCGCTCTAGCTCGATTTTCTTCAACCAGGTCCAAATCCATGGCCCTTAATTTATTGTTGTCAGGACCGTAGGCTATTATTCGAGCACTTTCATGTCCAATCTCGGCAGGAAGGATTGCCTCAGTCCCGTACACCATATTGTACAGTGTCTCATCGGTCCCGGACCTTGTTGTAGTTCGGTAAGACCATAATACAGATGGAAGTTCATCCACCTATTTTTCCTTAGCTGAATCTAACCGGGTCTTGAGTGTTTGAACAATAGTTTTGTTAGTAACATCCACTTGTCCATTCCCTTGGGGGTAGGTAACAGATGTAAAAATTTGTTCAATTTTCATCTGTTTACACCAAGCTTGGACCTTAGAGCCGCAAAACTGTCTTCCATTGTCCGATATGAGCCTGCGCGGTATCCCGAACCGGCAAACAATATTTTTCCATAAAAAATTCAAGACTTATTTTTCTATGATTTTGGCCAGGGGCTCGACCTCGACCCATTTTGAAAAATAATCAACTGCCACCAACAAAAATTTTCTTTGACTCGTACTCATTGGGAATGGCCCAACAATATTCATCCCCCACTGATCAAAAGGACAGGAGGCTACCACCGCCTTCATAAATTCCGCTGGCCTCCACTGTAAATTAGCATGTCTTTGGCAATTGTAGCATGAGTTGACCAGGGCGGATGCATCCTTCTTCATCGTGGGCCATAAAAATCCGGCCAGGAGGGCCTTCCGAGCCAAGGCTATACTACCCAGGTGATTTCCACAACAATCTTCATGTATCTCTCGTAGGACATAATTAGCCTCGTCCGAGCCAAGACACTTGAGAAGAGGTTGGGAGAATGACCTTTTGAATAGTATCTTGTCAACCATCGCAAAACGTAAGACTCTTCTTTTAACTTCTCGAGCCTTCTTATTGTCACTCGGGAGCTCGTTCTTTGTTAGGTATTTGTGTATGTCATACCTCCAATCTCCTTCAAGTACGTCCGCTATTATGTCATCTAGACTTTCAAGTTGGGATATCATCTCTTTACCCTTCAGTCCGGGCTCAGATGGTTCTCCCAAGGAACTTGCAAGACGGGCCAAGTGGTCAGCCTTTGTATTTTCAGTCCTCGGGATCAATTCCATAATAAGTTCAGTAAAATCTTCTTTGGCTTTGTCTAATGCTTGAGCATATTTTATCATTTTTTCATTCTTAGTTTCAAACTTCCCTTTACTCTGTTGTATGGCCAATTACGAATCGGAATAAAGGGTAGCTCGGGATATTCCAAGATTCCGAGCAGCCTTTAGCCCGAGCAAGAGTGCTTCATATTCTGCTTCATTATTAGATGCTCGGAAATCTAACCTGATTGAGATGTTGGTTTTCTTGCCCCAGGGTGATATTATCACAATCCCAACCCCGCATTCTATTTGACAAGATGATCCATCTACAAATATCTTCCAATGGTCTTCTTGTTCTAGCTGAAAAGTCTCTGCTAAGAAATCAGCTAGGGCTTGAGCTTTGATAGCAGTTCGGGGTTCAATTTTTATGTCATACTAACTTGACTCTATAATCCACTTGATCAATCTTCCAGATGCATCTGGGTTGGCTGCAATTTTTCCCAAGGCATTGTTGGTAAGAACAGTGATCGGATGAGATAGGAAGTGTTGTGAGACCTCGGTTTAGTAATCTCATTCTTAGGGCAATTAATGAATAATCATCATTAAACATGAAAGGGGAAAGATCAAAAGAAATTTTTTTTTTAAGGGGGGGGGGGGGGGGTTTGTGTGGGTGTGTGCCCGGGCAGTACTATTCAGCCGCTCGGGCGCCCAACCTCGAGTTTGAGCACCAAAGGATGCGCTCGAGCTGCAGTTTTCGGCAGCTCGGGCTCATTCTGGACAGCCCCGAGCCCTGTTTTTCAGCAGCCAAATAAATTATCTTTCAACCTCTTCAATTCATGTCTTTTCAACCTAGAACATGCACCAACATGTATATCAACTTCTAAGCATGTGTACAAACATTCATAATATCAAACCATGAGTTTAAAGTACATCCAAAACTAGAGTAAACCAATGGTTTCAACATATACTTTGAAACTAATAATAAGCACAAGTCCTCTAATGCGTTTGATCATGATCTAAGTTCATCACTTCAGCTACAAACCGAGTTCCCACATCTACTCTGATCATCTCCTGCCCCACATGTTGCCATGCACACATACAAAACAAGACAACAACTGGATAAACTCCGGTGAGAAATCATCTCAGTATAAGCAACATATAAAGCGTTAAATAAATCATATCGACTCTATTTAAACTCGACTCAACAAATAGAGTAAATAACGCATCTCAAATCTATCCTTCGAATTTATATAGCACGCTATCTCAAGAATTGATTCTTATCACTTCGTTGCCATCAAGATTTGTATCCGATCTTGACATGAATATTCATCTATCGAAATCATTCCCGATTCGAAAATAAAGTCGTCCTCCGACCTTGGCATAGAATCAATTCGTATCATTCTCGTATCATAATCATATCGACTCAAAATCAAAGATCCACTACCTGGGATGGATCAAAAACATCATAATCAAATCAAAACAATAAATACGTATGTGATTTTGGTGGAAGAACTCAAGAAGAATCGATCTTGAGTTTCAAACTTCCTGACTCTCGATGTCGTCATTATACCTTCGTATTTCTTCTGTTTTGAACGCTTCAAATCTGAAAAATAGCATCAAAACATTATATCAATCGTCATTCTAGTCAATTATTTTAGAAATGAATCAAAACCATCAATAGATCGTCAATCATCTCGCTTCAAACCTCAACGTCTTCGTCTCGGATTCAAAGTTCTTGAGTTGCAGCCTTCAAAACTAATCTGAAATTGAAGAATAAAATTGCTACAACATTAACACCATCCTCAAGAACATCTTGTCTCAATCATAGGCTATCAAAACGCTCCAAAAACACGAATCGACGGCATAGCGACTAAAAATCGATAACCGACTTAATATCGAATTCGAACTCAACTTCATATCAGCATGTATCTATCGAAACCAGCCAAATACCATTATATTCAAATGCTAAATAAGTCGACATGCATGCTGGAATTCATGAATAAGTTCATATAACATCAAATCGTCGATTCGGTTTCAATCTCGGAACACATAAAAGATCAAGAACATGAAACTATACCAAAGTACTGATCTCTGCCAAATTTCGTTCATAAAATCATGCCGAGATGATTACATACTTACATCAAATTGAAGGCCTCGTCACAAAGATTCCAAAACATTTTTCGGAATCGAAATCGAATAACCGACGCAAAAGATACGGGGTTTTGAAAATCAAAAAGCAAAAGGAATAAGAAGGGTTCGGCTTCCTCTGTTCCAATTTCTGATAAGGTGAAGAATTCTGATGATTTCCATGCTTCTTACACGTATAACAAACCACTTGCAAGGAAATTTCACTTTAGTCCCTCAAGTCTTTATTAATTGCAATTCAGTCCTCAGCCATCTTTTTAATTCAATTTTAACCCTAAATAATTTAAGAATATTAGAATTTAAATCAAAACTCTAAATATTCCCAAATTAAATATACTCGGATTAAAATTAAATAAATTTGGATTAGTTAATTAATCCTGGCCTTTTGCATGTTAACCCTTCAAACCTCGATATTTGCAAATTAGTCCCTGATCGAGTTGTATCTTCAAAATTAATCGTCTTTAATTCCCGAAACATGGAATTTAAATCTCAAATTCCATAAATATTCAAATTGAATATTTATTCTTTTAATTTAAAAATTCTCGGAATTTAATTCTCAAAATCCGTAAATTCTCAAATTAAATATTTTCGACTCGGAAATTAAATCTATCATTTCCATTACTTCTCAAATCAATATTAGCCCATAATATGAAATTTAATTCTCAAATCCCATAATTAATAATTTAATCATTTCGGGCCTTACAATTCCTCCCCTCTAAGAAATGATTTTGTCCTCGAAATCGTATGCAATCGAACTATTCAATATGATAGACTGAATGATAATCTGAAGTAATTCTCACTTCAATCATTCAACTCTGATCTTCGTATCTTATCTCTTCATTTCTTATCAGATTATTTCTTCGAATCTGCTTCTATTCTCTTGTACTCGATATCTATTCAGTTGTACTTTAAGTCATTGAAAAGAAATCATTCTGAGTTGTTTCTTTCTTTAATCAAAGAATTGTCGATTAATCGACTTCACTCAGAATCTTTTCGATATCTATCTCATCTAATTACAATACATAGGAAGAATCGACTGCTACTTCCTTTGCATAAATACGTGAAACAAATCAGATCCATCATATCAAGCTGAAAAGAATAAATCATTTAATCAAATCATCAATTCTATCTGACATCTCAGTCAGTGAAATTCAGCTTCAGTGAAAACTTGTTTTTTTTCTCTATATTATTTCCTGCTCTGCATCATTAAGTTCATCGCTTCGAAATCCAGTATTCTCATTCATATTCTGAATCTGTAAAACAACTCTGTTCTTTCTCAATTCTGAATTGAATGATGTTTCAAGAATAACTCTTTCGCTTAACTAATTAGTTTCAGCTTCAAAAGTTATATCTATCATTCAATTACTAATTTTGTTTCTTCTTCTTTGTTTTCATTTCATACAGATTCATCTTCAAAATCTTTGTGTGTCTCAAATCAAATCTGATCTGATATCGACAAGTCATGTCTGATTTGATGTCATTTACATCGGTAGTAACATTTCAACACAAAGAAATCGGATTTCTTTTCTTCATATCATCATAGCATTATCTCAAAATCGAATCAATAGCTGTTACATGAATTATAATCATCAAGTGGCAACAATTCAAGTCAAGTAATACCGAATCAGGTATTAAAGTTCTGAGAATATTCTCAACATTTGGAAAATCAACTCAGATAATCCATCAATCGAAGAATGATATAATGCAATCACATATAACCCACTCTCAGAACATCAGTCAATCAATCGATGCCATATTCTGTCAAATAAATCTAAAGTTTTAATCCTGACAAGAGATTTTAATCATTCCTGTAATGTCATCATATCTCTATCTTCTTTACAACTATCTAACTAGATAGCTGTTATTCACATCTCATACAGTGTATTCTGCAATATCTGATTAGTCTATTCGGACTATCTATTAACCAGAGTATAATATGTTGTATTCACAGATTTCAAAGTATTAAGGTCTGTTGATAATCAGTATCATGTCAGATAAAGTTCATTCTCGAACTTCGATTCATCTGCTCTGTCTATTCTTCAATTCAAGAATAATATGTTGTATCTTTACTTCATAAAGTACTCAAAATCTTCTGATCATCTGTATTACAATTTAATAGTAAGCTCAATGTCTCAATTTGAAACATTATTTCTTGGCTTACTGTTCATCTTGCAATGAATCTAATCACAATTCAGTGATTTGATCATACAGACAGACCATTGTATACAGTAATTTCAATCAATCTATTCATAACTACCATATGTTTATATCATATCAACTGCTTCATCTTGGTAGTTTCACAAATATTATTTCAAATCATAATCTCGTAGCAATTCTGGAGTTTCTAAACTGTCATTGACTAATCTCGTCAATGATTTTCAACTTCATCAAAAACTCTATGTACGTTTAAATTCGAAACATACTAATTTTGTTACCTTTATTTGCTTTATCCTCTGATAAAACAAGTATTGGATGAATCTTCACTTCATTGTTGTGCATTTTCTTCAGAAATTGATATTTCTTTTCAGAAATATCAAGCACAATCAGATAAGCAATCACAAACGAATTCATCCATTTTGATCGGAGGCTTAAACTCATATCTCAATCTAGCATTCTTTACTGAATTGTCATCGCTTCAGTTTATTTTTTATGTTTCTTTCATATTCTGAACAGTTCTGGCTCATTTTCAATCGAAAATCATTCTGATTGGTGATATATTCGTCTAAATATTCAAACCAGAATATACAAAAATCTGAAATCAAGTTATCGAATGCCTATTTCATTCCTCATTTCTATCTCCAAAATACTAACAAGTCATATCATCAAACCCAAAAAACATGGATCATATTTAAATTCTTCTATCAGTTACGAGCCAACAATCTTAAAATACGCTGAAATATCATTAAAGGATCAATAATTCTCAAAATTAAAAGAAATAAATCAAGATTGAGAAAATCCCTCAATCAAGGTCATCCAAAATCAAATCTTCTGGATAACAAACTCTGCACAGTGAAAACAACTCACTTGCATCACATAACTCAGAATGAGTAAATCACTCAGGTTCTATGAACAAAACAAGGAGAGCCACTCAAAATCAAACATTTCAAGAATTATATGTCCAATTGATGTATTCGATTCAGCATAATCAAAGAAAAGACTCATCTGTAACTGATTTTCATGTCATCGTCTATCTTCTAAACCTCAAAATCAAAATTCAATTCATAATCTCATCACGTCGGTAATCCATAAATTCATCAATTCGCTATTGAATTCCAGTTCATAACTTAAACTAAAGTTAAAATCGTACTGGACCATATCTGTAATCTCTATTCATCGGTATATCTATCAATGCTGATTTAGATCTTGAACATATCTAATGCATTGAATATACTGATTTCGAAATATTTCTGTAATCAAACATCAATTATTACACCGAAATCACAGAATCTTAATTCAAGATTCTATATCATATCATCATATTCATATGCACATTATGTTCTTGCTGATCTAATTTTATCGCTTCTTATCATCAATTCTTCTGTTAATCTGTATTCGATGATTGCATCATCATCTATCATGCAACATAAACAGATATTTCAATATGAACACAATCATATTCAGTTTCAGTTCATCGAAGCGAAATCATGTTCAGTCTCATTTCATCAATTCAGTAGTTCCATTCTTCAGTTCAATTTCTAAAATCTCTTTTCCGATCCAGAGGTAATCATATAATAAGCTTTCAATTATCATGTATCTATTGCACCAATAATAAATAGATCAAAGCAAAATAAATCTTTTACCTGAAATTTCATTCTCAGGTGCAATTTCATTCTAATCCTCTGTATACTTCTAGAATTTATTCTTCATTCAAATCATCTCAGAATCCGATTTACTTAGGACATCGCCTAATACATCTGCCTGAACTATTTTTACACTGGTCGTTAGGATATTTCCTCCCACAATGAGTGTAATAATCATTAACATACTCTACATTCAGAACCAGACTAATTTGTCTCAGTTCGCTAGAATTAAAGAACTACTTCTAGACCGTTCATCTCATATCTGCTCTGGAATAAAAAGTGTATATAAAATTGTGAATATCTTACATACTCTTTCATGTCTACAATTTCATTCTTCTACCTCCTCATTCCGCTTCGATTCTCTTAGACAAGGCTATGTCTTTCATAAAATTTTTCAGTCGTAAACATTTATTCAGACATAATATTCGCATTCAAGCCATTAATCAACACTCAATCTTGAGCTATTTCATCATTTACAATTCAACGAACCGTAATAGGCATGAAAATCTAACAAAGCATTCTTCAATATTCACATTACTATGCTTCTATATGGTATATTTTTCTTTCTCCTCATTTCCTGTTGTGGCAAAGAATCGTTAATCAAAATCTTATTTTAAGAACTTACCAACAAATAAATATACCTCAATTCTGTCAGAATTGAATTTCTTCATCAAAATTTATCAGCCGGTTTCTAGGTCTTGAATTTGGTAGACAGTCAATCTGATACATCATTCACATGTATCTTTCAGGTATCTGAACAACTGATCAAGTTCTTCAGACCAACTTCTACATGCAATAATATCTATTCATTCGCTGATAATTTGTTCTGTTCAATCGGAAATTCTTCGTTCAGCTGAGCAATACTGATCTGTTCAGTCTGACCATACCATCCTGTCAGTCTGGCCATACTATTCTGTCAGTTTGGGGTGCTTACATCACCCAAAGAACATTGTTTTCTTCGATTCTGGGTGCTTACATCACCTAGAAAAAATATTATAACAAAATCAGTAAGAAATTCAAAAATTTACAATTCAGTAAATCTGGCAGTTGAATTTCAATAGTAGATCATGCTCACATGCAATTCATCATATCATCGAATCATTAAATCAAGTAATGCATAATCATGCAATACAATAAATGCATGTGACTCACTCTACCCCACTCAGCTTCTATCTTATTCCAGAAACTTACGCTCTGATACCACCTGTTGTGAGACCTCGGGCATGTGAGCATGATCTACTGAAAGGGGAAAGATCAAAAGACTTTTTTTTTTTAAGGTGGGGGGGTACGCCCGGGCGGCACTATTCAGCCGCTCGGGCGCCTACCCTCGGGTTTGAGCACCAAAGGGTGCGCTCGAGCTGCAGTTTTTTCGGCAGCTCGGGCTCATCCTGGACAGTCCCGAGCCCTGTTTTTCAGCAGCCAAATAAATTATCTTTCAACCTCTTCAATTCATGTCTTTTCAACCTAGAACATGCACCAACATGTATATCAACTTCTAAGCATGTGTACAAACATTCATAATATCAAACCATGAGTTTAAAGTACATCCAAAACTAGAGTAAACCAATGGTTTCAACATGTACTTTGAAACTAGTAATAAGCACAAGTCCTCTAATGCGTTTGATCATGATCTAAGTTCATCACTTCAGCTACAAACCGAGTTCCCACATCTACTCTCATCATCTCCTGCCCCACCTGTTGCCATGCACACATACAAAACAAGACAACAGCTGGATAAACTCCGGTGAGAAATCATCTCAATATAAGCAACATATAAAGCGTTAAATAAATCATATCGACTCTATTTAAACTCGACTCAACAAATAGAGTAAATAACGCATCTCAAATCTATCCTTCGAATTTCTATAGCGCGCTATCTCAAGTATTGATTCTTATCACTTCGTTGCCATCAAGATTCGTATACGATCTTGACATGAATATTCATCTATCGAAATCATTCCCGATTCGAAAATAAAGTCGTCCTCCGACCTTGGCATAGAATCAATTCGTATCATTCTCGTATCATAATCACATCGACTCAAAATCAAAGATCCACTACCTGGGATGGATCAACAACATCATAATCAAATCAAAACAATAAATACGTATGTGATTTTGGCGGAAGAACTCAAGAAGAATCGATCTTGAGTTTCAAACTTCCTGACTCTCGATGTCGTCATTATACCTTCGTATTTCTTCTGTTTTGAACGCTTCAAATCTGAAAAATAGCATCAAAACATTCATATCAATCATCATTATATTCAATCATTTTAGAAATGAATCAAAACCATCAATAGATCGTCAATCATCTCGCTTCAAACCTCAACGTCTTCGTCTTCGGTTCGAATTCAAAGTTCTTGAGTTTCAGCCTTCAAAACTAATCTGAAATTGAAGAATAAAATTGCTACAGCATTAACATCATCCTCAAGAACATCTTGTCTCAATCATAGGCTATAAAAATGGTCCAAAAACACGAATCGACGGCGTAGCGACTAAAAATCGGTAACCGACTTAATATCGAATTCGAACTCAACTTCATATCAGCATGTATCTATCGAAACCAGCCAAATACCATTATATTCAAATGCTAAATAAGTCGACATACATGCTGAAATTCATGAATAAGTTCATATAACATCAAATCGTCGATTCGGTTTCAATCTCGGAACACATAAAAGATCAAGAACATGAAACTATACCAAAGTACTGATCTCTGCCAAATTTCGTTCATAAAATCATGCCGAGATGATTAAATACTTACATAAAATCGAAGGCCTCGTCTCAAGGATTCCAAAACATTTTTCGGAATCATCGGATAACCGGCGCAAAAGATACGGGGTTTTGAAAATCAAAAAGCAAAAGGAATAAAAAGGGTTCGGATTCCTCTGTTCCAAATTTCTGATAAGGTGAAGAATTCTGATGATTTCCATGCTTCTTACACGTATAACAAACCACTTGCAAGGAAATTGCACTTTAGTCCCTCAAGTCTTTATTAATTGCAATTCAGTCCTCAGCCATCTTTTTAATTCAATTTTAACCCTAAATAATTTAAGAATATTAGAATTTAAATCAAAACTCTAAATATTCCCAAATTAAATATACTCGGATTAAAATTAAATAAATTCGAATTAGTTAATTAATCCTGGCCTTTTGCATGTTAACCCTTCAAACCTCGATATTTGCAAATCAGTCCCTGATCGAGTTGTATCTTCAAAATTAATCGTTTTTAATTCCCGAAATATGGAATTTAAATCTCAAATTCCATAAATATTCAAATCGAATATTTATTCTTTTAATTTAAGAATTCTCGGAATTTAATTCTCAAAATCCGTAAATTCTCAAATTAAATATTTTTGACTCGGAAATTAAATCTATCATTTCCATTACTTCTCAAATCAATATTAGCCCATAATATGGAATTTAATTCTCAAATCCCATAATTAATAATTTAATCATTTCGGGCCTTACATGAAGTAGGGCCTTAGTTTTCTGGCTGTAATGACGAGGGCCAAAACTAACTTTTTCTGTGTCATGTAATTAAGCTCTGCTCCCTTCAAGGCATGGCTGACAGACGAGTAAATGATTCATTCCCTCTTTCTTGACTAAGACTGAGCTGGCAGCCTGGGGCGTGACAACTAAGTACACAAAGAGCCATTCTTCCTGAACTGGTTTATTCAATACCGGTAGTTCTCTTAAATATGATTTCAATTCCTGAAAAGATTTTTCGCTCTGTTCATCCCATTCAAAGTTTTTGGTTTTTCTGAGTGCTTTGAAGAAAAGAAAACTTTTGTCCGCCGATCTCGAGATGAACCGAGCCAGTGCAGCAATCCTTCCTGACAGCCTTTGCACTTCGTGAATATTTTTAGGCGATGTCATAGAGATAATGACCTGGACTTTCTCCGGATTAGCTTCAATTCCTCTCCTTGTGACCATATAGCCAAGGAATTTCCCGGTCTGAACCCCGAATGTACACTTGCTTGGGTTTAACATTAGTCGGTAATCGCTAAGTGTCTGGAATGTCTGGGTCAGGTTGGCAATCAATTGCACGGCTGTTCGGGTCTTGACTAGGATATCATCCACGTACACCTTAATATTCTTGCCTATCTGTTGTTTGAACACCTTGTCCATTAATCTTTGATAAGTGGCCCCAACATTTTTGAGTCCGAAGGGCATAACCACATATCAATAAGTTCATGTGGAGGTGACAAAACTCACTTTATTCTGATCTTTCTTGGCTAGGGGAATTTGATGATATCCCTGATAGGCATCCAGAAAGCATAAAAACTTATGCCCCGATGTAGAATCCACCAGCTGATCTATTCGAGGCAAGGGGTAGCAATCCTTTGGACATGCTTTGTTCAGATCACGAAAGTCCACGCACATGCGCCACTTGCCCGAAGACTTGTGTACCAGTACTACATTTGATAACCAGGTCGGGAAGTATACCTCTTGGATGTGTCCGGCTTTCAAGAGTTCCTCGACTTGTCCTTGAATCACAGCATCTTTTTCGGGCCCAAAGTGTCGTTTTTTTTTGAATAATTGGGCGATATTCCTGGATAACGTTCAATTTATGCTCCATTACTTCTCTTCGCACCCATAATAGATCGGATACATCCCATGCAAAGACATCTTTGCTCTCGTTCAAGAAATTTATCAGTTTTTCTTTGAGGGAGGCTTCTATCGTCTTTGCCACCCTGACTGACCCAGTCGGAGGGCAAATCAAAACTTCTTCGCATTCTTCTTCTGCAGTCATAGGGGTATTTTCTTCTAACAAGTTTACTTGTTCCCGGCCTGTAGTGACCCTGCATGGAATCACCTACTAACTGGCAACTAATAACATGCATTAAACTTAATATAGCAAAATACTTAACAGAGTAAAAACGTGCGGAAACATAACCATTACATATCAGCTTAGTAATATAGTCCAGGCTTAAATCTGTAATGATACAACCATATCGAAATTCTTAAAAAGTAGACATTATACAGCTAACAAATCATGTTGTATAATAAACTCCTCAAGGCTCCTGCTCCCTAGTCCTGCCTTGAACTACCAGCTCCGTCCATCCTGCGACCTGCCCCATGGAATAGGGTGTCCAAGATAACAACTAGGACGTGAGCGCTAACGCCCAGTACATAGACATGAGTAAACATATGTATATAATGCATGCAACATGATGACTGGTAAAGGGTCATCCAAAAAGTCATGCTCAGAATCGGCGCCACATGAGTGCTGCCACCGCACGGATCAACCTATGGGTACAACCACACTCGTCTAGTACACCAAAGTAGATAGACATAAATGCCCCCGCTATCGCGGTACTCTCAGTGACAGACTATCGAGTATAGAGCTGAGCGGCTCTATAATCAGGTATAACAAGGTATAGGCTCAACGTGTATATGCACATGACATATGAGTATGGAAAACGGTAAATCATACATCATGCCATATAATAATGCCAAATAAATGCAACATATAAACATGTATACTCGCTGGCAATCTCAGTCAATGTGTACGTACCTCTAGGCTAGTTCAAGTAAAGTAGATCCTAAGTTCCAAGCCTATATTCAAAAGTTCATCGTATCACTACACAAGTTCTATAAGCCTTAACTAAGCTAATAAGTACTCCCAAAACTTAAATAGATTCCCGGACCATACCTTCGTCCGTAGTAAGCCCTTTGTAGATGCTAGTCCTGGATGACTATAACCACAACTTGGTTATTCCAGAACCTCTATTATAACCGATAGGGCTCTCAAGTGTATAACTCACACTATATAACTGAAGAAGGAAACTCGGAAATTTGTAATTAGAAATGAATCTGGAAAGCCCTATTTATAGGCAAAATTTCCGGCCAGGATCGGAACTTCCGATCTCGGGATCGGAGCTTCCGATCCAGCTCATTGCGTGCATGCAGGACACGCAAGGATCGAAACTTCCGATCCGATGATCGGAGCTTCCGATCTCACCCCCGATCAACACTTGTCAAAACTCGCGGCTGAGTCATCGGGCAAAGCTGGCATCCGGAGATCGGAACTTCCGTTCCTGGATCGGAGCTTCCGATGAGCTTCCGAAGTGGCTGGGATCGGAGCTTCCGATCTGGGTTCGGAGCTTTCGATCCGGCCCAAAAGTCAAAAGCCCAAATTCTCTTTTGAAGTCCAATAATACTCCGAAATTGATTAATTACCAACCCTTAATCATGTTTAACATATTATTATCTTAAAATGGAATCTGGGTTACTACACGGCCTCTAGGCCCGGGTCGGTCATCATGGCCAACCTTGACTGCTTTTTGTTCTATCCGTACTTCTTCTACATAGCACTTGCGAGAAATCTTCTGATCTCCCTGAACCTCACCAACTTCATTACCCACAGGAAATTTGAGCTTTTGATATAATGCTGATGCTACAGCCATGAAGATAGTCATGGCCGGTCTTCCCAAGATAGCATTGTACGCAGAGGGTGCATCCATGATAATAAAGCTGACAATCCGTGTTTTGATTGTACGGTCCTTTCCCAAAGTGAGCGGTAAATTGATCAGCCCAGTAGGTCGGATGGCATGACATGTAAATCAGAAAAACGATGTCACCATTGGTTCTACCTTATACTCTCCTAAATCCATCTGATTTATGGTTTCTTGAAATAGTACATTGACTGAGCTTCCGGAATCCACAAAAATCCGGGCCACATCGTAATTAGCGACCAGCTCAAATAACCAGTGCGTAATTATGAGCGGTATCTGACAAGCCCTTAAGATCATCCGGACCAAAAGAAAGGGTCGGGCCTGTTCTAACCATATGATCGGCTATCTCCAGGTTGCTCAATTTCCTACTGCTCGTTTTCCTTGCTCTATTGGAGTCTCCATATGTTGGTCCTCCGAAGATAATGTTAATGACTCCTCTCGCGGGTGGGGGCGGCCCCTAATTGTTACCCGGTTGATTTGGATTCGGGCGCTGAAAGTTGCCCCGTGGTGGCTCAAGTCTTTGTCTGGGTCCTAGGTGTTCGGAATCATCCCGACCCCTCTTATTCGATTGATATCCTCCGTTTTGCTTACCTAAGATGTCTTTTATCCTCAGATTTTGTTGAATTATTCTTTCAATTTCTTGTTCCAATTGTTGACAATCATTGGTGTTATGCCCGTACTCATTATGAAAGTCACAGTACTTGTCTGACTTTGGCCTGCGAGGCCCTGCTTGCTCCATGGGGGCCTTTGTAAAAGTTGTTTTTCTTCGCATATCTGGAGGGCTCGAGTCTTGCTCATCCTTAGGGGGGGTGAAAGAGGTGAATTGTCCAAGCAGCTCGGGTCGAGGAACTGGTTCCGCTCTCCGAGGCGTGTTAGGAGTTCTAACATTCTTTGGACTCAAGGGCTTGTCCGTCCACCCATTCGACCGGGAAACTTGTATCTCTTCTAAATTCACATATTTTTCCGCCCGGGCAAGCAGCTCGTCATAAGTAGATGGTGGTTTTTTGATCAAAGATTTAAGAAAATCCCCCGTAGCAAGTCCTTGGGTGAAAGCGTTGATGAGAAAATCAGTAGTAGCAATAGGCACTTCCAGGGCCAAAGCGCTGAATCGTCGAATATATGTGCGCAAATCTTCTTGGCCTTTCTGTTTGATAGCAAAAAAACTAAGAGTAGTTGTAGGGTGTTTTTTGCTACTAGCAAAGTGGTGTAGACAGACCTTGCTGAAATATTTGAATTCCTTTATATCCCCCGATCGTAGCAGATTAAACCATTGCTGCGCTGGCCCAATCAGGGTATTGAGGAAAACTCGGCACTTGATCGGGTCAGAATATTTGTGTAGCAGTGCGGCATTCTCGAAACGGGACAAATGCTCTTCTGGGTCTCATTTTCCATCATATTCTCCCACATGTGGGAACTTAAAATTTTTGGGGAGTTCGGACTCCAATATTTTGGCAGAGAAGGGAATATTTCGGACTGGCATGGCTAGATATCCGGATTGTTTTTTCTTCAAAAGCTCCATCTCTTCTTTCAATTTCTTGATCTCCTCTAATTGCGCGTTCTGATCTGGTGGTGGGGGAGGGAGATTGGTTGCCCTTGCAGCCATAGCCTTTTCAACAACGGCCGCAACCAATTGCTCCATCTGTGTATCTACTCCATTCGTGCCAACCATCTTAATTCTGTTTTTTCAAATTCCCACAGACGGCGCCAATTGATGATGTCGATTTTTTCCTCCGGGTTCGGTCTGGTAGAGCGGATCTCCAAATCTTCAATAAATC
Organism: Henckelia pumila; assembly: GCF_033568475.1. Classification (NCBI taxonomy): domain Eukaryota; kingdom Viridiplantae; phylum Streptophyta; class Magnoliopsida; order Lamiales; family Gesneriaceae; genus Henckelia; species Henckelia pumila. Next base: position 40,692,303 of record NC_133123.1, on the reverse strand, counting down.
GGTTCGAGTCGGGCACAACAGAGCTCTGCACAGACAGAAGCTAAATTAGGGGGCGCCGAAGGTGTTTCGGCATGACCCCTCCGATGCCTAAGTCAATGCTCGAAAGTAAGAGAACTTGACTAAAAGTAAGAACAAAAGAATATGCATGCGTGAGTGTGTGAATAAGAAGTGAATAGAAGATATTAATGACTAAATCATGAACCATACCTGTATTTATAGGGGCATGTTACTTTGTCAAGGTAGAACATGTGTTAGAGTAGGACTCTAATTGATGAGTCTGAAATCATATCAAATCTTGGATTCATAAGATATTGTCCTTATCTGTTGCAGATCTTCATGTGTCCGAGAGTACTGAAAGGTTCTAGATATTGGGCCCTTCCTGGGCTCAGGTCGGGATCCAACCATACCAGTTAGGGCTCAAGCCCATGAATTTATAATCATGAGCACATTCCCTAACAGGGTCATCTCAAACTGGGTTTTTCATAAAATAAGACTAGATGGACCTTACAATATATTTCCAAAAATATGAATTATTGGGTTCGGGTTGAAAGAGTGGGTGCCCGGTGAGCCAACTTGTGGCTAAGAGCTTTGATGACTCTTTGTATAAACAATCTTTTGTTTAATATAATTTACACTTTTATTAATGGCAATGACTTTATCTTTCTTCATATTGTTGTATTGTGATATACTATTGTTGTTTTGATAAAGACCTTGAATATACTATAGTGTATGTAAGATGTGGTAGAACATGGAGATGTCTATCATGAAACACATCTTATAGTCACTGTATATTCTAAACTATTCCTAGTCGATTGAGCCGTCCGATAATAAGGATAAGGATCGCTCGAGTTTGAGACTAGCATTTGCGATGCAGAGTACCACGTTTCATTGGTAAGGAACATAGAGATGTTCGAAGCATGCAAATGGATATTCATATGATGAATGATCGAACTACCCTATCCGGACTTTCCAAGTGGTTATCACTTATCGAGTGGATAAAGTCCGCGGTTTTGGTTGTACACCATTAGTCCTTACTACTTGAAACATCATTGAGACTCTATATGCTAGTACTGTGCTTTGACTCGTTTACCGACTCTATTGGGGTCATCAGGTGTCGGGATTGGGTACAGTTACAACACATATAGGAGTCGATGCTTTGTTGTCAATGATTTACCACATACTTGCGAGTGTGGATATCCTATGCGATCTGAGGAGATATTAGTGTGACGAATCTCTGGCCAGAGTACATGATGTGATTTAAGAAATGGTTTCTTAGTAGCACATGCGATGTCACTATTTGATCTTCAAGATGTATTGCATAGTTATCGAATCTCGAACGACTCTCGATATACCAATGGTTGTTGATTCGATCGGGATATATGGATGAAGGGACCGTACTGTACGCTAACCAAAATCTATTGGTTCTTGCAGGCACTATCAGTGATACCTAGGGAATCATGGGGCGATGTTGCTAGGCACTCTTACCATGATTCGATGGGCAAGTCGGAAATTGTTGTTCCGAGTCACAAGGAGTTGTGAGCCCACGGCTAGCTGTATCCCTGAACCATTGAGGGTCACACAGAGTAATGGATTTTTAATCCCCGTTGAGATAGTTAAATTTAAAGAGTTAAATTTAATGAACAAAGAAGTTGGACTTCTTAATTATGAGTAGAGGAGTAAGATTTCCTAAAATGACATAGGGATGGACATTTTTGGAAACCACTGAATTCGGATTCAGAAAAATTTATCTTGACTTTAAAAGGTGCAGAAATGGTTTCTGTACACATTGGTGAAATCGGTTTATCAATCGGAGTCATGATGAATTTTATATTAATTTCTGAACATGCGGGCTTTGCTTGTCGGGCTTGAACTTATGACTAATGGGCCCTAAGATGTTAGTAGCCTACATTATAAATAAGTTATTGCAGTACAGAAATTACACACAACAGGTCACAAATTTTCGAAAACCTAGTGATTTTCTCTCAGTAGTGGCCGCCCCCCTTCCCCCTCTGCTCGGCAAAATCCAGTCTGTCAATTTTGAATTACAGTCTGGTTTAACGGATCAAATTCGTTAATCTCTTCATAGAAACTTCTGATAGATTTTCTAGTGCAATCTATCAGAGGGATTAAATATCCGTTCGTGGACCTGATTGAAGAACAGTTCGTCCATCAGTTCCAGGGATATACAACAAGAGCAGAGCAATCTGTTGGTGTCCATAATCTCGCTTCGAGATTGGAGGTAAAAATTTATAATCGTTATTTAATTTTTACACACACACAATTTAATCGTAAGGTTGATACCCATTATGGAATCGTTCCATATAAAATTTTAAACTTTCGCTGCACCGGGTATCAATCCTGATTGATCTGATCGCCGTGTTCTCCAACAGTGGTATCAGAGCCAGGTTGCTCAGATCAAGCGATTAAATTAATCGATTGTACAAAAAATTTTTTAAGCCTCGGTTTTTGAAACAAAATAAATATTTAAAAATAAAAAAAAAATTTCGGGCAAAAACCCGGGCAGCGATCGGCGCTGCCCATGGGCAGCGACGTGATCGCTGCCCTAGGGGCAGCCGGGCTGCCCGGCCCGAGCCCTATGGGGCGCGGGCAGCCCGGGAATGTCCCGGGCGGCCCGCGGAAAAATTAATTTTTTAGTTTTTAAATTAAATTTTAATATGTTAAAATTCTATTTTTGGTCCGATCGAAAATTGTTTTTGATTGGTCCACGAGGCGTCGGATCGAATTGTTCGAGTCCGAAAATTTTAAAATTGATTTTTGGATAAATTTGAATTTTTGGAAAATTTAAATATTTTATCCGTTAAATTGAATTTTGAAATTAATTATTTTTGGTACAATTGATGATAAGATATGATCTTATGGATATATTGAGTAAAATATGATTTTATGTATAAAATTGGATTTTATAGATAAAATATGATTTTATTTGATAAAAAGATAAAATATGATTTTGTATGTAAAATAAAATTTTATATATGAAATATGATTTTATCCTTTTAAATTTAAATTGCCATTGCATGTTATCCAATAAATTAATTTTGAATTAAATGTTATTGGATAAGGATGATCGATTGCCATGACCAATTTTGTAGGTGTATGTTAGGAATTTACATTTGTTTTTATTGTTGTTGGATTTATTAATGGGCCTGGTTTATGGCCCAATATGAATTGTCATATGTAATAAAAGTGGTATTGGTTTATGGCCCGTTCCCACCCCTTAAAAATGTATCCTCTACTTGTCATTGTTATTTATTGTAAATACATTAGATTTAGTGGGAGATGAAGATTTGAAGACGGAGGTGGGCCCAGCAGACAATAAAGACAGAAGAAATGTAAATTGGAAGCTCAATGTAATAGGATTGCATTGCATACTGCATATTACCTAGGATTGGACTAAGACTCGTGATTGGCAACCACGGGTCGATTAGAAATGGAATCGATCATCCTATATAATATGTGATATTATTGTTGTATGCATGTTTTAGACAAAATTGTGTGAATCCGGCAAGCATACAAAAATTTTAAAAATGATGAGACAAATTTTCATAATTAAAACCCCTCATTTTAAATATGATTTAAAATTGATATCAAGATAAATAAAGGAAATTTAAATTTGTTTAAATGTTCCTACCTTCCATCAACGATCAATGTATGAGATGCTACCCGCGGATACGGTCCGGCTCATATTATTGGGGGGGCCCGTTCGTCGGAAAGTTGTACATTGGATCGACACATGTTGTAAGTTGGGTGGAACTCCCATGGGATCGGCTCATATTATTGGGGGATCCACATGGCGACCGTCCATCACAACTTAATATTGACGGGTCATCTTGACATGTCACAATAATCGGCGTCATATTATTGGGCCCTTATTGGACATGAGGTAAACACGTGGAGGTTGCTTTGGAAGCAATTGGGCTCTACCTTTTGAAAATTATGGTTGGCTGATATTATTCGGGACCATAGTTTGTCAATTGGACTCCATGTTCTCACTAAGGAAAACAGTTTTCCGTTTTCACTAGAGGGTAGTGAAATCGTTAAAATAGTGGGAGTGAGATTCATAAAATAAATTTTGCCTATTTTATGTCTTAGTAAATTGCTTAAACAATCACTGATATTTGTCTGTTTCTTTTCAGTATTTCATAAAGATGAATTCGCGTAATCCACTTTTCTCGATCCTCGAACAAAATAAGTTGACTGGCGCAAACTATACGGAATGGTTCCGTAAGTTGAAGATTGTCTTGACTTCGGAGAAGATGCTCTACGTGTTAGAAAAATCTCCTCCAAAGGAAGCACCAGCTGACATAAGTCCGGAAGAGTTAGCCAAACTTGATACATGGTGGGACCATGATATCAAGGCCAAATGCTATATGCAAGCCTTGATGTCTGATGAACTCCAGAGGCGATTTGAGGACACCGTGAATGCTGCTGACATTCACGTACAACTCAAGGAACTTTTTGGGGCTCAATCGAGGGCTGAAAGGTTCGCTACTGTAAAGGAGCTAATGACGTGTCGCATGCGTGAAGGGACTTCGATCCGTGATCATGGGGTACGAGTGATTTGGCTCATACAGAAGTTGGTAACCCTTGATTTGGTGTTGGAGCATGAACTCAACGTGGACTTACTACTTCCGTCTCTTCCTTCTTCGTTTGACGGATTTGTGGTGAATTTCAATATGAACAAGATAGAGGCCTCCCTTGAAGAGATGGTCAATATGCTTGTGACATATGAATCCACATTAAAGAAGGATAAACCGGTTTTCTTGGTGGGCTCCTCTTCTTCTGCTAAGAAGGGGCCAAGTACAAAGGGTAAGAAACGTTCTGCCCCACCCAAGAAAATCGAACCAGAGAAGAAGTACAAGACAAAGGCTTCAAACATGGAAAAGTCCAAGGATGTTTGCCATTACTGCAAGAAGCCCGGTCATTGGAAGCGTAACTGCAAGGAATATCTAGAGCAGTTGCGAATTGCGAAGGGTATGTTCTATATTGAAATAAATGTTTCACTTAATACTACTTCTTGGATATTGGATACCGGATGTGGATCTCATATTTGCAATGATTTGCAGGTGATGACAAGAAGTCGCAGGCTTAGAATGGGTGAGACCCAGCTGAGGCTCGGAAATGGTTCCAGAGTTGAAGCTAAAGCTGTGGGAGATATTTATTTAATTTTGCAGAACGGTTTTAAGTTACTTTTGAGAGATGTTTTATTTGTTCCGGATTTGATTAAAAACATTATTTCTGTTTCTATGCTTGATAGAGATGGTTATTCTTGCAATTTTGTGAATGAGATTTGCAATATTTACAAGAATGAATGTTTGATTGGAAATGGACAACTTGAAAATGATCTATATAACTTAAAACTAAAAGACGTTCCAATAAATTATGTTGATAAACCGGCAACAACAAACAAAAGGAAAATCGATAGTCAAAACCCGGCAAACCTTTGACATGCTAGGCTAGGTCATATTTCCTCAAGGAGGATGAACAAGCTAGTGGGAGAGGGCATGTTTGATATGTCTGATATTAACTCTCTACCTACTTGTGAATCCTGCCTGAAAGGAAAAATGACTAAATCTCCTTTTAAGGGGAAACCTGAGCGTAGTCAAAATCTGTTGGATTTGATCCATACAGATGTTTGTGGTCCATTTAGAGTTGGTACTCAATATGGCCACACCTACTTCATTACCTTTACTGATGATTATTCTAGGTATGGGTATTTATATTTAATGAAATATAAGTCTGAAGCATTTGAAAAGTTCAAAGAATTCAAGGCTGAAGTAGAAAACAAGCTAGGTAAAAGTATTAAAGCACTTCGATGGGATCGAGGTGTAAAATACTTAAGTACCGAGTTTTTGGACTATCTAAAAGAGAATGGGATTCTCTCTCAGTGGACTCATCCTATGACACCACAGCTGAATGGTGTATCGGAGCGTCGTAATCGAACTTTGTTGGACATGGTTCGATCCATGATGAGCTTCACTGAGCTTCCACCTTCGTTTTGGGGCTATGCGCTTGAAACGGCGGTATTGTTGTTGAACAACATCCACACTAAAGCAGTGGACAAAACACCATACGAGTTATGGAATGGCAAAGCTCCTAAGTATTCGTACTTGAGGATTTGGGGATGTCCTGCTTACGTGAAGCGAACAGTGGGAGATAAGTTGGATAGTCGATCCAACTTATGTTATTTTGTAGGGTATCCGAAGAATTCAATCGGATATTATTTCTATTATCCTGCTGAAACAAAGGTGTTTGTTTCAAGGAATGCCACCTTCTTGGAGAAGGAGTTCTTATTGGATAAGAAAGGCGAGATGATGGAACTCGAAGAAATTCGAGAAGAACCCGAAATACAAAATAACGATCCTACACCTCAGGAACCATTGATAGACACGCCTGTACCTAGAAGATCCGAGAGGACTTCTAGATCTCCTATTCGATATGGTCTTCTTCTTGAAGGGGATCAAGATGAACCCGATGTTGGATGTGATCCAAGAAAATTCAAGGAAGCAATTTCTGATGCGGATTCAAATTTATGGCTTGAAGCTATGCAGTCGGAAATAGATTCGATGCATACAAACCAAGTTTGGTCTTTAGTAGATCCTCCCGATGGAATTATTCCAATAGGGTGTAAATGGATCTACAAGAGAAAGCTTGGGCCTGATGGTAAGGTATTGACCTACAAGGCGCGATTGGTGGCCAAAAGTTATACTCAAAGACAAGGAGTTGACTATGATGAAACCTTTTCACCAGTTGCAATGTTCAAGTCCATAAGAATCCTTATTGCCATAGCTGCTTGGTATGACTATGAGATATGGCAAATGGATGTGAAGACTGCTTTTCTTAATGGAGACATTAAGGAAGAAATCTATATGAAGCAGCCTGAGGGTTACACATCCATGGGAAGCGAGCATAAGGTATGCAAGCTTCAGAGATCAATTTATGGTCTAAAACAAGCATCAAGAAGTTGGAACCAGAAATTTGATGAAACAATAAAGGATTTTGGTTTCATCAAGAACCCGGAGGAACCATGCGTGTACAAGAAAGTAGTTAAGGATGCTGTGACATTCTTAGTACTTTATGTTGATGACATCCTACTCATTGGGAATGACGTAGGGATGTTGCAGTCAACAAAGATATGGTTATCAGGTAGATTCTCGATGAAGGATTTGGGTGAGGCATCCTATATTCTAGGGATACAGATCTATAGAGATAGATCTAAGAGAATGATAGGACTCACTCAATCAACCTACATCGACACCATATTGAAACGGTTTTCAATGGATGGGTCCAAGAGAGGACATCTACCCATGTGTCATGGAGTTTCTCTATCCAAGTCTGTGTCCCAAGACGGATGAAGAGATAGAGAAAATGACACATGTACCATATGCGTCAGCCATAGGTAGTATCATGTATGGGATGATATCTACCAGACCGGATGTAGCATTTGCTCTGAGTGTCACGAGCAGATATCAAGCTAATCCCGGTCAAATGCATTGGAAAGCCGTGAAGGACATTCTTAAGTACTTACGAAGGACTAAGAATATGTTCATGGTATATGGAGGAAGAGAACTAAAATTGGAAGGCTATACCGACTCTAGCTTCCAAAGTGACGTGGATGACTCGAAGTCAACCTCTGGATTTGTGTTCATGCTCAATGGAGGTGCTGTCTCTTGGAAGAGTTCCAAGCAGGACACCACAGCGGATTCCACCACTGAGGCAGAATACATTGCAGCATCAGCTGCTGCTAAAGAGGCCGTTTGGATGAGGAATTTCGTCCAAAAGTTGGGCATCATTCCTGAAGTTGTTGGTCCAGTCCCGGTGTACTGTGACAACACGGGTGCCGTTGCTCAGGCAAAGGAACCAAGGTCTCATCAAAGATCCAAACACGTACTGAGGAAATACCACATCATCCGGGAGATTGTGGAAAGAGGAGACATCACTGTCGAAAGAGTGGCCTCTGCAGACAATATCGATGATCCACTTACTAAGCCCTTGCCAGGACCATTATTTGACAAACATCGCGAAGCAATGGGTCTGCGTAGTATGACTAGTTGGCTTTAGGGCAAGTGGGAGATTGAAAGAGTGGGTGTCCGGTGAGCCAACTTGTGGCTAAGGGCTTTGATGACTCTTTGTATAAACAATCTTTTGTTTAATATAATTTACACTTTTATTAATGGCAATGACTTTATCTTTCTTCATATTGTTATATTGTGATATACTATTGTTGTTTTGATAAAAACCTTGAATATACTATAGTGTATGTAAGATACGGTAGAACATGGAGATGTCTATCATGAAACACATCTTATAGTCACTGTATATTCTAAACTGTTCCTAGTCGATTGAGCCGTCCGATAATAAGGATAAGGATCGCTCGAGTTTGAGACTAGCATTTGCGATGCAGAGTACCACGTTTCATTGGTAAGGAACATAGAGATGTTCGAAGCATGCAAATGGATATTCATATGATGAATGATCGAACTACCCTATCCGGACTTTCCAAGTGGTTATCACTTATCGAGTGGATAAAGTCCGCGGTTTTGGTTGTACACCATTAATCCTTATTACTTGAAACATCATTGAGACTCTATATGCTAGTACTGTGCTTTGACTCGTTTACCGACTCTATTGGGGTCATCAGGTGTCGGGATTGGGTACAGTTACAACACATATAGAAGTCGATGCTTTGTTGTCAATGATTCACCACATACTTGCGAGTGTGGATATCCTATGCGATCTGAGGAGATATTAGTGTGACGAATCTCTGACCAGAGTACATGATGTGATTTAAGAAATGGTTTCTTAGTAGCACATGCGATGTCACTATTTGATCTTCAAGATGTATTGCATAGTTATCGAATCTCGAACGACTCTCGATATACCAATGGTTGTTGATTCGATCGGGATATATGGATGAAGGGACCGTACTGTACGCTAACCAAAATCTATTGGTTCTTGCAGGCACTATCAGTGATACCTAGGGAATCATGGGGCGATGTTGCTAGGCGCTCTTACCATGATTCGATGGGCAAGTCGGAAATTGTTGTTCCGAGTCACAAGGAGTTGTGAGCCCACGGCTAGCTGTATCCCTGAACCATTGAGGGTCACACGGAGTAATGGATTTTTAATCCCCGTTGAGATAGTTAAATTTAAAGAGTTAAATTTAATGAACAAAAAAGTTGGACTTCTTAATTATGAGTAGAGGAGTAAGATTTCCTAAAATGACATAGGGATGGACATTTTTGGAAACCACTGAATTCGGATTCAGAAAAATTTATCTTGACTTTAAAAGGTGCAGAAATGGTTTCTGTACACATTGGTGAAATCGGTTTATCAATCGGAGTCATGATGAATTTTATATTAATTTCTGAACATGCGGGCTTTGCTTGTCGGGCTTGAACTTATGACTAATGGGCCCTAAGCTGTTAGTGGCCTACATTATAAATAAGTTATTGCAGTACAAAAATTACACACAACAGGTCACAAATTTTCGAAAACCTAGTGATTTTCTCTCAGTAGTGGCCGCCCCCCTTCCCCCTCTGCTCGGCAAAATCCAGTCTGTGAATTTTGAATTACAGTCTGGTTTAACGGATCAAATTCGTTAATCTCTTCGTAGAAACTTCTGATAGATTTTCTAGTGCAATCTATCGGAGGGATTAAATATCCGTTCGTGGACCTGATTGAAGAACAGTTCGTCCATCAGTTCCAGGGATATACAACAAGAGCAGAGCAATCTGTTGGTGTCCATAATCTCGCTTCGAGATTGGAGGTAAAAATTTATAATCGTTATTTAATTTTTACACACACACAATTTAATCGTAAGGTTGATACCCATTATGGAATCGTTCCATATAAAAATTTTAAACTTCCGCTGCACCGGGTATCAATCCTGATTGATCTGATCGCCGTGTTCTCCAACACGGGTCAGATTAGATCCGTATATTTTTTAGGAACATCAGTATATTTTATGCCAAAAAATTATTGTGAGACGGTCTCACTGATTAATTTTACGAGAAAAATTCTTATTTAGATAATCAATGAAAAAAATATTATTTGATGTCAAAAATATTATTTGTTTATTGTAAAATGAGTAGAGATGACCTGTTCTATAAATAAAAATCTGTGAGATCGTGTCACAAGATACTTACTCATTTTATATATTTCTTTCTTAAAATATGGACTTAGACATTTTTAGAATTTTGACTTTTTTTTCACTTGCTAATTCTATAAATTTGTATTTAATTTTCAAATGAAATACTTTTATTTTATTTTTCCTACTATACTGCAAAATTCATAATTAATTTTTTTTGAAAGACAAATAAAATTTTTAAATGATCTTTTCGTAAAAAAAAAAAAAACTGTTAAAATATTCAACACATGGGATAAAACAAGCGCAATCCCAACCATACAAAGCAAGCCCAACCCAAATATTAAACAAAATTCAAAATCCAACCAAAAACCAACAGCCATCAAAATGCTGACAACCAGATTGTCATCTGCTGCTTCTTCCTCCACTCTGCTCTGGAATCCTCGGAACGGACCAAATTTATCCGGGAAAATCCCTTCCATCGCGAACCCATCATTGTACAATTCCCTAAGACCCATAATCGAATGGAGTTTTCGCACTAAATTTCGTCCCAGAAACAAAATGGATTCATCTGTTTCAAGAATTGCGAGTCCTCGTGCTTCTGCTCAGCAGCTGAAGGACCCTGATCAGCTCATTGACTCTGTGGAGACGTTCATATTCGATTGTGATGGTAACTCTTTCTTCTTTCACCGGTTATCATTTTCCATGTTTCTGATTCTGATGTTAATGTGAAACCAAACTGTTCGAGAGAATGATTGAACTACTGTATGTAATTGGACTTTTGAACTTCAATGTTCCTGTCACGGGATTTTAACAAATCGAGAAAACCATTCTTCCCTGGGTCGTCTTCAATCCATCATGTAGGATTTGCACCAATATATAATCCATACGTCGACCATAAAACTCATATCTAGTTTATCCGGGAGATTTCTACGCAACAACGAGCATTTTCGGTGTATTTGTTTCAGACGTGCAGCCGAACATCTCGCTCGAATACAAAAAAATATAGTAATGAATCCCACGTGTTTGTTTTCAAGATGTTTCCCCTAACTCAATCCAAAATTAGTTCAAGGAAGAGGGTTGTCGTTGTTATCATGGTATAAAAATATACAGAGGGGGTGTAGCATACAATTAGCACCTGGTCTAACTCCAAATCCCATTCAAAGAAAGATTCTTGAAATATTCCCTTATATTTTATTTAGTACGACTATTTTATTGCACAAAATATTTATTTACGCATTTATTTAATATATATCAATACTTAACCATTGTCAAAATTGGTTAGATTCGTTAGTCAGGCCGGCCTGCCTCATGAAATAGGTGGATTGTATTGGTAATATTCCGACCCACCAAAATATCCTCTCAGGTTGATAATTTTGCGACCCGCCAAATGCTAGGATGGGCCGTTTGACCGTGCTAATTAAATTTATGCTTATTATTTTTAATTAATTTAATTAAAATAAGTAATTAATTTTTAAAACTAATCTAATCAATTAAATAATTATTTCAATTCTATGACAAAATTAATTGTTATTTCAATAATCTATAATATATATATATATATATATATATATATATATATATATATATATATAATGAACCAACCCCGTAGACTAACTAGCTTGATCATCTTGATGGATGGACAAAATTACCCCTTATCATTTTTTTCATCCAATACAAATGATGATAATTTACTAAGCATTGTTTGGTTTGATATATTATTAATCTATGTATAACTTATTCCAATGAAATTCGCCTTATTTTCGTCATGTTATTTATCTATTTATTAATTAATAATTTTACATAAATTAAATCAAATAAATTATAATCTATCAAATCAAATAATTTATAAACTATTTTTTTCTTATTTATTTTTAATTTACATTATATTACTTATCTATGAATTACTTATCTTATCACTCAAACCAAAGGGTACCAAATAAAATGACTAATTGATTTGTTAAAAATCTTAAAAAGTAATTAAATATGTTACAAATGTGTGCACACGATAATTCAATTCAAGTTAGTTATTACGTTTATATTAGTTAAGTATTAAAATAATTACATAGTATAGATAAATAAAATGGCAAAATTGATAACAAATATTCAATACACAGATTTAATGACTTTTAGTAACTTTTTTGAATACTATGCTTTGTTGATTTGATTGATTGATTTTGGTTGACTTTTATAGAATCTCACATATTTCTTTATGGACTCTCTCATAGATTTGCAAACAGATTTCTATGAACTTTGATAGACTTTTGCAAGGTTTTTATAAACTTTGTGAAATTTTTCATGAAATTATATAGATTTCATATCTAAATTATACTTTATTCTTTTTCATCGATTTATTTGAACTAAATATTATTTAATGTAGATACAACATTTTCAGTTTGAAATAAATTTTCTTATTTATTAATGCATATAGATTTTACTTATCTAAAATTTAAAACGTTATAATCCTTACATGTATGTGTATATATACTTTGTATATCATTAAATTTTAAAAAAATAGTGTCAATGTATTAACTCAAAAACCTTGAGTTTGAATTTACAATATATATCTTTACGTGAAAAAAATATTTAAAAACATTATTACAATTGTGTAAATATAATTTTTGAATAAATATATAATAGTTTACATAGTAACTGATAATACGAAAAAAATAAATTGAAAGAATTAATAAAACAATTAAATTTTATTTATTGAAAAAATTACTGTAATTTTCAACTCTATGGCTAACAAAATTTTATGATTTCCGTAATATTTTTATTAAAAAAATTCATATTTCAAATCATTGTAAAAAATTTGTGAATTTCGTACCTTGATGGCCAAAAAAAGAACGAAAAAAATCTAAAGATAATTGTTGACAATTTACACTTGTACTTTCAGAATCAACAAGTAGAACTAAAATATAACATGCATATGACACTCCAGTAATCTTCTCTTCTGGAATTGTAGTACTTTTCTTGATACGAGTTCAAAATTATCTCTGTATTGGTTTATACCGATGATAGGAGTTTTTGATATGTCAAGATAGACATGACAGAGGCATTTATCCTGCCAATACATTGCTGCTTAATATTATCCAGGGGTCATATGGAAGGGAGACAAATTGATCGACGGAGTCCCAGAAACTCTTGACATGCTTCGATCAAAGGTTAGCACTTTAATACTTTTCAGGACTCGTTATACATTGCTGTGCTTCATGCTACCAGTCTGTTGCACACTTTTACAGTGGTGAAGCCACAAATATGAAATGAGGGGCAAAACCGAAAATCGTTTTTTTTAAAATTAATTTGGGGTTGGGGTGAACTCCATTATATTTTTCTTATAGAAAAAGGAAAGTACATTTTTTTTATAGAAAAGTTCTGAGAATGGGAAATCTGCCACTGCTTTACTGCCTTATCATTGCTAGCTACAGATGTTGGACAGCACAATCTTTAGTTCAAGCCTTCAAGGTACTAAATTATCCATGCTTCTTCTTTGGTGATTTTTAGATTTGAATGCATCTTGATGTAGGGGAAAAGATTGGTTTTTGTCACCAACAACTCTACAAAATCGAGGAGGCAGTATGGGAAAAAGTTCGAAACACTTGGTCTTGATGTCAAGGAGGTGGGTAGCTAGTCATTTTGTTATGCATTTCTCGTACTATTGAGAAAAAGCAATTTGTCTAATTGACTTTTGATGTTTTCAGGAGGAAATATTTGCTTCATCCTTTGCCGCTGCTGCATACTTAAAATCGATTGATTTCCCCAAAGATAAAAAGGTTAGAAATGAAGTATCATTAAAAAACCATTCCGTAACTGAGATGCTAATCGTACTTCTTTTGTTATAAAAGGAGTTTCATTTACCTCCAGATAATATGTACGGAATTCTTATCTAAACAGCTAGTTATCCCCATGGTTTCCCTGGTTCTTGAGTTAATTTCCTTCCATCATCATAATAACTGATACATGCATGATCCACCGCACATGGATTTTTATTAACTTAAGCGATTTTATCTAAGCCCTGTACGGTTCTTGCTATTCTGCACTATTAATCTTGGTGCCACGCAATACCAATTATGAGTTTTTCTCCAAAACAGTTGAGAGTTTTACTTTTATAATGTCATGTGTCTAACACACTTAAGAATGGGTATAGAGGCATGTAAATCATGGGATGTGAATAACTGACGACTAGTTTTCATTCTGTCATACATCAAGGTTTATGTTGTTGGTGAGGATGGCATCTTGAAGGAGCTTGAGTTGGCTGGGTTTCAGTATATTGGTGGGCCAGTATGTAACAGATTTTCAATTATTTTCATTCCACTCGAAACATACAAAATTTTCTGCTCCTTCTTGATGGGATACAATGATGTGACTTTTTATTCTTGCAGGAAGATGGCGGGAAAAAGATTGAACTAAAACCAGGTTTTTTGATGGAACATGATGAAAATGTATGCATTAATCCTCTTATGCTTCTAAACCAAGTCAAATAGATTTTCGACAGAAAAAACACAATGTGGAAAATTTTTGTTATTGGTGGAATGTGGTGATCTAAATTCTGTTTTGTTAGGCTTGAATTGTTTGCTTTGGGATAATTTTTTGAAAACCATTTGTGGGAAAAATTAGAGGTCTATGGTGGTAATAGATCACAGAGCCACGTCATCTCTTTTGTAATGAGCGGATATCTTATCCGCCTTTTGTAAGATTTTTTGATTGCATATAATATATACTAGTTTCCTATCAAAAAAAAAAAAAATAGATCACAGAGCCCAACAATGAGTTTGTGAAGGTGAACTGCAGATCCCACATGGTCTGAACTCTGAACTAGTTTGTCCTCCTGTTTACTGTTAGGATTTTATGTCTCTCTCTCTCACACACACACACACACATATTTATTCATTTTTTATATGTTTTTTATTTTTCAAGGATATATCAAAGAGCAAGTAAATAATTCTATCAGATAGTAATCCTTATATGATAGAGTCGAAGTTCAGCAGTTTTCACCCTTTTGGTTTTTCCACGTAAATTGTGTGTCCAATTGTTCTATATCCTTTGCATAAGCTTTGCATGTTTCTTACAGTAACAATCCTTCGAAGCATCATCATATAAACTGTTGCAATTAAAGTAGTCAATTCGCATTAATATGTCATGATTTATTGATCAGGTTGGAGCTGTTGTGGTTGGATTTGATCGTTATTTCAACTATTACAAAATTCAGTGAGTTTCCTGACAAGGTCTTTCTTATTTTTTTTTTTTCAAGTGAGATGCATGGTTTCACCTTATAGATTTTAAACTGGAGATGACAAAAACTAGAAATGAGTTGAAAGTTTCTAATGGTGGAAGAATATTTGTATTCCTTTCCCTTGAATTCATTGGAGGGATGAATCTAACCTATTATCATTATTTTTCCAGAATGCTATATTCTCTTCACAAATCATCTTATTTTCTTTCTTTTCTACTTTCAGTCCTTTGTTGGGATCTGAAACGCTACTCCACCTCTCTTGAGATTCCTCCAATTTGATCCACCAAAATGATTAAACTCCTTCGCATCCCTCGATGTTTCCAAAGTTTATTCACCGTTACTGCCATTCAAGTCAAGGGACAATAACAAATTCCTGCTATTTGCTAATTAAATATTTGAAAATTTTTAAAAGTCAAATTTATATACTTAATTGTATTATTCTCTCTCTCCTTCATTGGATGTATAGACAATTAAATATAAACTTCACTGACATCAGCAAATGATATTTTGAGTGAAAGAAGGGAAGGAGTAAAATTTTCCAGGAATTATATGTACATAAACTTGAGTCACTCATTAACCATAGAAGTATGATTTGTTTTAATTTTATTTTTGAAGGTATGCAACTTTGTGCATCCGTGAAAACCCTGGCTGTCTTTTCATTGCTACAAATCGTGATGCTGTCACACATCTTACAGATGCTCAAGAATGGGCAGGTTACTATATTCTAATTATTTCCGTTTGAAGTAATGATGTTAGTTTTAAAGATTACGGGCACAAGTTCATGTCTGTCCGAAAACATTACCATTTTATTTTTAAAAACTGAAGGGAAAAATGTTTTCAGCACTGTATAGGAAACAGAAAAATTGGAGGTTCTCTCTGATAATGTTGAAACATATATGTCTGAGTTGATCTAACCTGCAAGTTTCTAACGTTTTTGTACCTTCACATCTTGGCACTGTTACCAGGGCCTTGCAGGCTAAGTTGACTGCATCAGAAATTAATAAACACATGTGATTGTAATCAATTTTCTGGAGATATGAAAATGTTAATCACTAGGCGTTATTAACTCTTGCCATAGCATTCGGTAACTGTTTCACTTGTGACTCGACTGAGTATGAAAAACATTGCATACCACTACTGTACTGTGTGAATCAGGAAATCAACTTATTCAAGGTGCTTCTAAGTTCGTGAATGAAATACATCTATTACTTTGTAATTGTAACTTACATATTAAATTGATGTCCAAGATGCCTACCTCGTTTTTGCTTGCAATCAGGTGGTGGTTCAATGGTAGGTGCCGTGCGTGGATCCACTCAACGTGAGCCACTTGTTGTCGGAAAGCCTTCAACTTTCATGATGGACTATTTAGCAAATGAGTATGTGACCCTTGACTGCATAAATAAAGGGGCTGGGATGAAATTTAGTGAGAGGAGATTCCATATATTCTGAAAGGCAAAACTTGTTATGAAAAAATGTGAAATTTGATTTCTTTTGTTTGAGGTCACACCCTCCAACCTCCAACCCAAGCATTAAAGTAACGCGAATTTTTGGTTCATGTCATGCGAATGTATTTAGACGGTTGACTAGCTTCTAACAGACATTCATATCTTAAATTACATAGATTCGGCATCACAAAGTCCCAGATATGCATGGTTGGAGATAGGCTAGATACTGATATTCTTTTCGGACAAAACGGTGGTTGCAGAACTCTTCTTGTCCTGTCAGGTACGTGATCAAAATGAACTTACATTTCTGTGTCTAACCTTATGCACCCTTCCGTCCCAGAGGATTTTTATGCTATTGCTATAGTACACCGCGTTTAAGATTTTTGATGTTACTTTCAGGCGTGACATCCATGTCAATGCTACAAAATCCTGAGAATCCAATACAGCCTGATTTTTATACAAACAAGATTTCAGATTTTCTCTCTCTCAAGGCTGCAACAGTATGAGAGCGATTTTTCAGCTCAACAATGCCATTCTTTGGTTCTGAATGTATTGTTACAAACATTAAAATTTCTTCGTTTAGAAAAGTTAAAAGAGCTCATGAATTCGGAAATGCTGTACCTGCCTAGCATCAATGTAAATTTTATCTACATTTATTATTACCAACATAAAGTAGCACAAAGTAGGCGAGATCTACCTATTATACATGATAGGTGTGATGAAATAATACTCATTCAAGTGGTTTATCATCATGGGAAAAGGTTAGAGGTGTGAAGAGATGATGACATATTATTAGCTTAACATCTGATCTTTTACTCAATTTTACAGTAGTTCACTTGAGAGAAATGTTTAAAATGATTTTAATGTGAATGACTTTGAAGTCGATTGTAACCATTTTTATCCTTAATAAATTTATGTTTTCTTTTCAAAAAAATTAAAAATAATAAAAAATAAAAATAACCAAGGGCAATATAACTTTCTCTTAAAAACTGATAAAAGGGTTGAAATTTTCAATGTACTTCCACTTATAAGTTATGACGCACCTGCTCGTTACTCCATGGATGTTATATGGAATAGTGATATTAAATAATAATATTTCCGTTTGATTGATTAATAATGGAATTAAAATTATGTCTAAAAGCTATTTTATAATTTTATCATCTACAATTATAAATAATGCTATATTTATTTTGTTTGGCAGAGCACAATTCAGATCTTAGAATTATAATTTTAAAATTGAATTACTTCCCACACGATAACAATATATTTAACTACATAGGTTTTTTTTTTTAAATTTAATATGTTACGATTAAGACCTATATAACTTGTTGGTTGCACTCCTTTCCAATGTTTTCTTTCCCAGAGAAACCACAAAACATTCAAAAAAATATATATATTTCACATGGCAAAAATAAATTTATTCATATTAACACGAAAAATAAAACTAAATTAAATAAATGAAAGGATTGAAATTTTAGTTTGCATCCGTGAACAAAAAGTCAAAAACCAAGGAAAGTGGATAAAAAGAAGACAGGATAAAGCGTGCAGCCAACCAAACGCGACTCTAGTGGCCCTGTATTGTACAGTTTGTGGACCGTGTTTGATCTGCGGCTTGACAGGCACAATTCAAGAATAGGATCCCACTCCTCAAATATTCTCTCTTTTTTTTCTTTGTTTTGTGTGTTTTTTTTGCTCTGCGTGGAGCTTTGGGTCTTGCTGCAATTCTTGATGGTGGGTTTTGGATTCTGAATGCTATTTATTTTTCCTTCTTTTGTTACTCAATCGAAACATGAAGTTGCGTATCAGCATCATTGCTTTGAAATGTAGTCACCTTGGGATTTTGTTTCTATTTGTGCATTTTGCAGGGGTCTTTTTCATCTGGCGGAGTTTCCCTTTCTTTCTTTTACCAAGTGTGGAATTAATGTGTAGCTGCTGTTATAATTGCATTGCTGGTAATTTTATTGTTTTTGAAGTATGGATGCTTATTCTCTTAAATTTGACTCCAAGGTTGTGTAATTTTACAGCCCTCCCTCGTTTTCGGAAGTTTTAGTTGATGTGATAGTTGATACATTGATAATTCAGCATATGGATGGAGGCATACTTGGTAAAAAAAGATTTAGAATAGTGAATATTTAATTTAAGAACCAGAATGGTTTCTGATAAATGTTTGAAAGAGGACACTTTTCTTTGTAGCTTTGAAAAGAATCTGTGGTATGGTCAAGAATATGAGTAGTGAATAACAAGCAAATAATTGGACACCAGCACTTAAAGTGACTAGTCGTGTGTAATTTTTACTATGTGGTTATTTAGTTACTTCAACATTTTCTTGCTTTCTCATGTTTCTGATTCACTGCTCATGCGGGGAAGCCGGATGCTTGACCATGAGCAGCTTGTGTGCCCCAAGTGCAGCAATGCTGTGGGGCTGTGTTTTGTTTACAAGGCCAAAACCATCAGAAGCACATTACGCCAAATTCTGCCGTTCTTCATAAAATGGCACAAACAACTGCGGAGGGGTTATCCAATGTTGTTCAATGATTTAGTCTTGACCCAAGTGTTTTCTTCCACTTTAGCAGTTCGGATTGGGATGACCTTCACATATCTATTTAAGTTGGTAATATTACGATTTAGGAGTTAAATGAAAGTTTCAGTGGACAAAACCACACTGAAATTTATTTCCCTTCATGCGTACGATATTATATTTTACTTGTATCGTGCTCAGTGTTTTGTAGAGAACATATTTGTCAGAAGAATGTAAATCTCATATCTTCTTCAACGTATATACACTGGTTTAAATAATTACAGGGAGAAAGACTAAAAAAGGAAAAAATATAAACTATGAATTCATATCTACACATTCCATAATCTATAGCAATTTAAGATTCACATAATCAATCTAATTATATAGCCGATTTGATTGTGATCTCCAACACTCCCCTCAAGCTGGTAGATATGGATCTTTCATTCCCAGCTTGGAAATCATGTCTTGAAAGGCTGGATTGTTCAGATCTTTAGTGAGCACATCAGCGAGCTGACCATTGGTAGGGACATACGGTGTACAAATAAGTCCACTATCAATCTTCTCCTTAATAAAGTGTCTATCCACTTCTACATGTTTCGTCCTATCATACTGCACTGGATTGTGGGCAATATTAATAGCAGATTTATTATCGCATAAAAGTTTCATAGGTCCTTCCCACTTGATTTGAAGATCATCCAGAATTATCTTGATCCACAATAACTCACATATCCCCAAGGCCATTGCTCGAAATTCTGCTTCAGCACTTGATCGTGCTACGACATTTTGTTTCTTGCTTCTCCATGTCACCAAATTTCCCCCTAGGAAAGTGCAATATCCCGATGTAGATCTCCTATCCACAGGTGATCCTGCATAATCTGCATCGGTATATGCTTTGATGCTCAATCCAGTATTTCTTTTAAACAAAACACCCTTGCCAGGACTTGTCTTTAGATATTGTAGTAGCCGATGGACTGCTTGTAGATGTCCTTCTCTTGGATCATGCATAAATTGACTCACAACACTCACTGGATATGCAATATCCGGTCTCGTATGAGAAAGGTATATAGGCTTCCCTATCAGCTTTTGATACACTTCTTTATCGACCACAGGGTCTTTAGTGAATTCTCCAAACTTCTGATTAACATCGATTGGTGTATGGGCTGGTTTGCAATTCAACAGTCCTGTCTCCTTCAATAAGTTTGTGACATATTTCTGCTGTGAAATGAAGATGCCTCTGCTAGAATGTGCCACTTCAATTCCAAGAAAATATTTCAGCCTTCCAAGCTCCTTCACTTCAATTTCTTTTGTCAGACATTTTCTTAGAATCTGTTTTTCGTTTTCATCATTCCCAGTCATAATTATGTCGTCAACATACACTAGGAGGATTGTGACTCCCCCTGAGCTTGAGTGTTTGAAGAAGAGCGTGTGATCTCCTTGACTTTGTTTGTACCCAAATGTAAGCATTACTTGTGTAAATCTTCCAAACCAAGCTCTTGGTGATTGTTTGAGTCCATAGAGAGCCTTTTTAAGTCTGCAAACTTTATTATCCCTTTCACCGCCCTTAAATCCTGGTGGTATCTCCATCTAGATCTCTTCATTCAAGGTGCCGTGTAGGAAAGCGTTCTTCACATCAAATTGATTTAATTTCCAGTTAAAGTTGGCAGCAAGAGAGAGTAAGATCCTCACTGTATTCATTTTGGCAACTGAGGCAAAAGTCTCATGATAATCCACTCCATACGTCTGTGTGTACCCTTTCGCAACAAGTCTGGCTTTGTACTTTTCTAAGGATCCATCAGAGTTGTATTTCAATGTATACACCCATTTGCAGCCCACAATCTTTTTTTCCGGTGGTAGATTAGTGATCTCCCAAGTGTTATTCTTCTCTAGTGCCTGCATTTCCTGTTTCATAGCAAGTCTCCAATTCTCATTAGATAAAGCCTCAGACAAAGAATTAGGAATATCAATAGTGTTTAGACTCGTTAAGAAACTTCTGTAGGATGAAGAAAATTTTTTAAATGTAACATGATTTGCCATAGGATAAAGGGGCCTTGTGGTACATTCTCTAGTTCCTTTTCGAATGACAATAGGTAAATCATTTGTTTGGACAGATTATGAGGCTGGGATTTCAGTTTCAGACCATACCTCAGTGACCGGATGTGGTGAGGCTTCTTGGACTTGTGCTGGATCAGCGTCAGGCCTTCTCCTCCTTGAGTATACTTGGTTAAAGCGAGTATGACCAGTTTCATTGGAGGGTGAGGATGAGTCACTCACTGCTGGAGTAGAATTTGGTGCTGAGGTGGTAGAAGGCAGTTCTAACAAGAATGCATCCCTATCTTCATCACTAAGAGATGACAAGTGTTCTTCAGGTGAATGAGGCTGGCTGAAATATGAACTATGTTCATCAAATGTGACATCAATAGAGACAAAAAATCTTTTTGTAGGTGGATGATAACACTTGTACCCTTTCTTAGTAGAGGGGTATCCAACGAAGATACACTTTACAGCTCTAGAATCTAGTTTCCCTCTATTTTGACTATGGATGTGAACAAAAGCAGTGCACCCAAAGATCCGTGGGGTAAGATTATTCGATGGTTGTAGGTCAGGATAAAATTGAGAAAGAATTTCCAGTGGTGTTCTGAATCCCAAAACTTTAGAAGGGAGACGGTTTATGATATGTGCAGCGGTTAGTACATCTTCCCCCAATAGTTTTTAGGAACCTTTTTGTGAAAGAGAAGTGCCCGAGTAGTGGCTAAGAGGTGACCATTCTTGCGTTCAGCTACTCCGTTTTGTTGTGGAGTATTAACGCATGAAGACTCATGAATGATTCCTTCTTTTTCAAGATATGGAGATAAAATTTGGTTGAAATAGTCTTTAGCATTATCTGACCTTAATCTTTTTATCTTAACCCCAAATTGATTTTGGATCATGGTATGAAAATTTCGAAACACATCACTTAGTTCAGTTTTGGATTTGAGAAGAAAAATCCATGAAATTCTAGTGCAATCATCCACAAATAAAACAAACCATCGAGATCCAGAAGTATTCAAAACATTAGAAGGTCCCCAAATATCACTATGAATTAGATAGAAAGGGCTGGAACTTCTTTTACTGCTAGCTGGAAAAGAAACACGTTTGTGTTTTGCAAACTCACACACATCACAATGAAGGTGTTTATTTTCTAAACCTTTAAACAAAGATGGAAACAGAACTTTTAAAATTCCAAAAGACGGATGTCCTTATCTGAAGTGTTGAAGCCAAATGCTACTGTTATTTGATGAAGATGAAAGAAAGGATGAAGATGTTTTATTTGTGCAGGTTTCCTCAAGGAGATAAAGGCCATTTGCCTCCATAGCAAGTCCAATCTTCCTCCCCGAATCCTGGTCCTGAAAAATACAGAATGAAGGATAAAACAAAACATTACACTTCAAATCAAATGTAAGCTTTTGAATGGATATCAAGTTTGTTGATAGTTTGGGCACATGGAGAACATTTCTTAGTGTAATCAATTCACTAATGCCTACATCACCAATTCCTGCTACAGTGGTAAGAGAGCCATCAGCCATGGTTATTTTCCGGTTATGGGACAAGGTGTGTAAGTAGTGAATATAAGAGATGAGTGTGCCATGTGGTCAGTGGCTCCGGAGTCTATCACCCATGAATTTCTAATATCTTTATCTGAGACATTTATTCCTAGAGAAATTGGGTACTTACCTGAAAGCGCCAAGGAACATCCTCCAGATTTTACTCCACTAGACTTTTCAAGGGACAAAATCATTCCCTTGAGTTTTTCAATTTCCTCTTTAAGGTCAGTCTGCATCAGATTTGATTCTTGACCTTGTTGGCCGATGCTGAGGTTGGCCTGTCCAGAATTGCGTGGCGGCTGTGGTTGTGATCCTCCTCGTTGAGTTCCTTCACGTGGTCTGCCGTGAAGTTTCCAACAAGTTTCCTTTGTGTGTGAAGACTTTTTACAATAAGTACACCAAAGATTCTTTTTGTTGTCACGTTCGAATGTTTTTGGGAACTGCACTTCCTTCGCATTTTCTTGGATTGGATGGGAATGTTCTGATTTTGCTACCACCATAGCAGATCCTTCCAGATTTTGTGATTCAAGCATCACACCCCTTCTACTTTCTTCAGCTTGTATCATAGATATTGTCTCTTCCAGAGATGGAACTTCATCTTTCCCTAGAATTTGAATTCTAACTTGATCAAATTCAGAGTTTAACCCAGCCAAAAAGTCATAGACTCGATCCTTTTCGATGAATCTTCGGAGTGTGGTTGCATCCTCAGGGTCCTTCATTTCAATGACTCTATAATGGTCAAGTTCCTGCCATAAATTCAGCAATATATTTGCATACTCAGTAACAGGTTTGTTCCCCTGTTTCAACGATCCCACTTTCATTTTTATTTCAAAGACGTGGGCTGTGTCTCGAGCCTTGGAGTAGGTTCGACGGATTGACTCCCATATTGCTTTGGCGGTGGTTAAGAACATAACGGTGTCACTGATCTTGGGATCCATTGAGTCCCACAGTCAGGACATAACCATAGAATCAGCTTCGTCCCATGAGTCAAAGCCTTTTTCACCAGGTTTTGGTCCCTTGCCCAGAAGGTGACTAAGCTTGCCTTTGCCTTTCAAGTAGGTCTGCACGAATTGCGACCACTTCAAAAAATTTTTGCCATCCAGTCTGTAGCCTACCCGAAGATTCTGCAACTCTCCAATTGATTTATTGGGGTTAACTTCTTCAGTTTGAGTTGTAAATTTTGGTTCTTCAACTGCCGACATAATGATTGACTGGGGCTTTGATTAGAAGGAATAATAGGCTATAAAGTGGATGAGAAAGAAACACAAATCGCAAGGTTTAAAACCTAGCTTTGATACCATGTCAGAAGAATGTAAATCTCATATCTTCTTCAACGTATGTACACTGGTTTAAATAATTACAGGGAAAAAGACTAAAAAAGAAAAAAATATAAACTATGGATTCATATCTACACATTCCATAATCTATAGCAATTTAAGATTCACATAATCAATCTAGTTATATAGCCGATTTGATTGTGATCTCCAACAATATTGGATGTTATATTGGAAAATTTTTCTTAACATGTCTAGATTCTTCGATATCTTATGCATGTTTTTTCAATAAGGTGCATGTATCAACTTATGCCATACACTTAGGTCCAGGGAACCCATGTATCCGCATCTTGCACCCTTGACATCCAATATACATTGAGTTACAGATACTGATATTCCATGAGTAGGTAGTGATGAATAAGAAACTTTAAAATTGTCAAATTTCGCAAGAGAAATGATGCTTCATAACTTTTACTGTGGCTTGATCAAGGTTTTAAACCAATGTTGTTGATCTTGGTGTAAAGTGTAACCGAATCAAATTGCATACACTTTATTTTGTCTCTGTTAGACGATTTCGATTCAGATTTGATTATGGTTTGAACAGATTGTATAGAAATTTATTCAAGGGAACCATGATCTGTCCACATTTAGTTAGTGCTTATTACTTGGACGAAATATTTGGAGATCTTTTGTTTTATACATCATGTATGCTGGCCTTCAATGTTAGAGTGATAGATACAGATAAATAACATTCATGCTATTCACTGGTATCACCAATATATGGAATAGGCCTGGTGATTGTACACCTATGTTTGTATCTCGTCTGTTTGAGGGCAAATAAAAAATGAAGTGTATTTCATCAGTGGATTATTTTCTATTTTGCTTACACATTGGCCTAGATTCTATTTTCTCGTAGGCCTTAGTGTCGTGTATTTTGCAGTTAAGGGCCTCTAGGATGGATGTTTTAATGTTGCAGTCTCTGACCTTCATAGAGAAGGAACGTCCCGAAAGATCATACGAGTTTCTTAGACATTATCATGGTATCCAAGATTGTCTGTATGCGCTGAATTTATCTAGACAAACTTCAAAGCTTGATATTCCTTATAGAAACAGGTAATTTCTGTACTCACCGGATTGTAATTATTTGAGATATCACTGCTTATCCGGACATTTAAAATATGATAAATGATAAATTTTTTAAGTTGAATTCGGGTTGAAAGGTATGTGATTTATTTGAAATCCTTTGTTTTTACTTGGTCTTTTGAAATTATATGAAATAATATTTTGGGTATATTGTTGTTAAACATCGAGCAGAAATTTCATGCCATATGGGCTTTTTTTGACATTTGTTCCTCAAAACAGTTCTTCATCAAGTAGGCGCAGCTTAAAAATAGCATTTGCTTTAAATACCGATGGATTTACCACTGATAACAACCAAGGTAACCTCGATGGAGACAACAGTGTTCTTGGTGGAACACGTTTGGGCAGGATAGTCAGTGCTGGCGGCAGGCAGCTATTGAGCAAGTTAAACTCCGCTCGGAAGAATTTTCCCATGAAGGTGTTTCTTCTGCTTCTGGGTTTTTACATGGCTAACGCCCTTGCTACTATTCTTGGTCAGACTGGTGACTGGGACGTACTGGTAGCAGGATTTGTTGTCGCTGCCATCGAAGGTATTGGCATGCTAATGTACAGAAGAAAGCCCCTCCCTACCGAAAGATTGCAGTCGTTGGTGGTGATGGTAAACTATTGGAAAGCCGGCGTTTGCCTAGGCTTATTTGTCGATGCTTTTAAGTTAGGTAGTTGATTTTAAGCCTTTCTTGATTTCCTCCACAAAATGTGGAAGGATTGTTGTGAAACCATTTAGAAACTTACCTGCCATCTAGGAAATTGGATCATGGGAATGTGTAAACTTCTATAACATTTCTTGAGTTTATAGATAATAAGAGTGTTTAAAAAACGTAGCGTTGTTCCGTAGTGTTTTTGTCATGTCATAGCGTAGCGCACAGTTCAAGCTATTCTGAACGACAATTATTTAATTAAAAAATAGTAAAATACTTATTTACAAGTAAATTAGTGAAATAATTAGTCATGAAACCATAATAATTGATCATGCTAAAATATACTTTCAACATCCAACAATCATTTTCACATCAACAAGACCTAACCTTGTTTGTCTCAACCTTTAATTTTGGTTAAAATATTTCAATTATGAATCATTAGTTTTTGTCCAAATAGTGTACGTTATTTGCGCTATGACTATCACGCTCTTTTCTTGAGAATAGGGTGTGTCATTTGTGCAAAAGGCTAGAGCTATGTAGTGGTACGCCATAAAATTGCGCTATAGCGCGCTACACAATGTGCTATTTAAAACACTGGATAATATAGCAATTCGAGATATTATTTTTCACTTAACTTTGTATGCAGTCCCAGGCATATATATCCTTTTTCTTTGCATCAGCTTTCCAGTACAGGATGAACTGCATTTTTAGCTCTGAAATCTAGGTTTCGCATTGCTGTCACATTAAATTTCACATCCTTAAATGATGCATATTAATTATTCTATATAACTTCCCGTAATTTTTTTTTTTATTCTATATAACTTCAAATTTTATGAAATAAATAGATATTTTAATCTCCAGAATCCCAGATTGATTATTATTTTAATTGATTCCCACGTATATTAAGCTTATTGGAGGCCAATTAAATAAGCCCATATAGCTCACAAGTAGTTGCCTTGATGTAAATTTTTTTTTCCGCAGTCGAAAATCCTTTTCGACACATTATCACAATATAAATTTGCCATACAATCAGAATTCAGAATGAGAAATTCCATGCTTTGAATTATAAAATAATTCAAGTACAGAGCATTATACACATTGGATTACATTTATTCTCAAAAGGATTACTGTGAATACACCCCTGTTTTCAAATAGAGAGTGCTCTTATTTCCTCTTGAGGTTGATTCAAACACACATCCATTACTTTAGAAGTTTTTGAATGCTTCACTTTAACCTCAGAGGAGACGCCTAACCAGTTCTGTATAAGCTGAAACACTTTCTTATTGGTTAACAATCCTCGATGACTAGCAGCGACTCCCACTCTTTCCACTGCATCAAAGCTATCAGCCTGCATGATATACACGGTGAATAGGAGATCAAGGAGATCAAGTTTTCGAATTACTACATGAACTAATTAGGCTATTTGACAGGTATACCAAAATCTCAAGATAGGAGGAATAATATATCAAGAAGAAGATATTCTACCATTGCTGATTCAGCCGGGACAGTTCCATCACCATCTGTGTAGGAGTACTCAGGCTGCAAATGATGAAATCATTCCGTAAGCACTACTCCGGCAATAAATTATATTGTCACGAAGTTTTATATCTAAAGTTGTTCTTGTGGTTAACATTGAAATTGCATGCACATAATACGGGGTAATTCATGTTTTCATGTTCTCAGGACCTTTAGACTCGAAAATTAATATAGCAAAAAAACTGTAAACAAGATACAGAGGGGCTGTGTGCTTGTGTACTTCCCATATAAAGACACTTGGGATTCGCTCAAGTTTCCAGAGGGAGGAAATCAAAATCCAAGTAGCACTTACCATTGTGTGGCATATTTCAGATACTTCACTTATGGGAGAACTTTCTGAACCATAGCTGCAAGAAAGAGAAGTATGGACACCGGTCAAAGTTGGTGCAGATTTTTAACTCTGAAATTTCAAAACACCAATGCAAAATGTCAAATATTATGCAAACTATTTACACCAAAACGAAACTAGCCTCTCCCAGTTGTGCAATCCTACAGAAAATCTCAGATATGAAGATATGGCTGTCTCTGAATGATGTTTCACATCTCCCTTCTTTTGGGTTCAAATTTATCAAGTTTCCTAATCAAGGGTTTCCTGATCCGTGCTTGCTCAAATTTCTTATTCACATATAATCAAATCTCACTGAAAGGTTCATATGGATAGCAATTAGAATTCTCATGACACCATCAAGAGAATCCTTGCAAATTGTAACTTCAACTTCACTGAAAATCAAAGAAGAGATGAACAACTAAGCCACCAACCAAACATCAAAAGGTGTGTCGTTAGATGTTCCGTAGACGTTGTAGAAGGAAACTCCTTGGGGAAGTTGAGTTTCATTGAGAACCTTCCGGGTACCAGTAGCCCACTCTAAAATCTTGAAGTTGAAAGGGAGAGCAATTGTTTTACCATCATAATTTAGCTGCAACATTCAAGAAAAAAGATTACCATAAAATAGGAAACGTGGAGTTGCAACTTGCAATTAAACACAAAAGGTCATATAAATGTGAAGAATAAGAACACAGAGCGACACAATAACATGCATTTACATGTTCCAAGTTTCGAGCACTTTCTCCAGCTAAGGTTAGAGAAGTACCTCGTTGTTTCTTAATGCTTCTTCAAAAATAGTCACACATTCATTACAGCCATAGGATTCCTTTCCAACAGAAGTTTCTCCATCCTTGGATTGCTTTCGCCAGACTTGAATTTCAGGTTGTTTTTTCCAATTAAAATCAGGGTTTGGCAGCATCTCATAAATGGATGGACACTCTACCAACTAGCAGAAGTAAGGTCAAATCAGAAGACAAGACAAAGCAGAACATGAGATAGGGAGAAAAGTCTAGGGCAATGTCTCACAATAGGAGGTATATTATTAGAAACGATACAAAACCGATAGATATTCTAGAGAACCAAATAAAAATTGTAATTTGAGAAAGTATTAGAGAAAAAAGTTCATCATATTTGCATCAACAACCTAACACACAACTAACAATTCACTGAAATGTTATGGGAAAATGTAGAACTACAAAACATAAGCGACTGAATTCGAAGTTCACTTCAAGAGGATCATCCTAACAACTCTAGTTGACATTACCATAAAACTGAAAAGTTAATGACGAATCTTAGATATTTTTCATTACATGCTTGGTGGTTCATGGTATAGCAAGTATACTATGCTGTTCCCAATCATCATCGTGTTTTAGCGCATCCAGACCTGCTTTAATATGATGCAAACATCGTTCATGGTAGCACGTTGTACTAAATATGAATATGATTGGGAGGAGGAAGGAAAACAAGAGTGGAAGAACAAAAATTTGCCTATAAACCAGAAAGAGTAGAATCAAAAGCCCAATAGAAGTGTACAGCAAATGCTACTTTATTTCAAGATTCAACACAAAAAGTACTTGACCCGTGCAGTTTACCAGTTGATGCATTGACCATCTCGACACAAAAAAGAAGCTTTCAAATCCTTCAACGAACTGCAATCCTGTAAGCAGAGAATCATTGATGCATCCTGGTGCACCTGCTCATAATAGATCAGAATCTATTAAATTGATTGAGTCAATGAATGAAGATGATGTACTGCATCAAAAGATGAATCCAAGCATGAGAAGAAGCAGTCCACCATAAAATATGTATTCTTCAGAAAAATCATCAGTGCATCCATGGAAACCCGTTTGGTGAAACCATCAGTACAAACTGACATTCTGACTAGAGGGAATGGACTATAAATCTCCTACCAACCTCCAGGATAGCATTTTTTACTTACAGCCAAACTTCATTGTTCTAAGGCTGACTAGTCATAAAAAGTTTTCCGTTTTGATTTTATGAAACAAAAGTAATGGCACAAAAGAGGAAAATCAGAAAGAAAAAAAAAAGGTTAT
The DNA here is from genome assembly GCF_033568475.1 of Henckelia pumila. Lineage (NCBI taxonomy): Eukaryota > Viridiplantae > Streptophyta > Magnoliopsida > Lamiales > Gesneriaceae > Henckelia > Henckelia pumila. Next base: position 40,662,454 of record NC_133123.1, on the reverse strand, counting down.
ATTCTCCCAGCTGGAGAGCACTCTATTTAAAGGTTGATTAAATTACATCTCATGCTCTCCAGTGCAAGCAAAATTGGTATGGATTAATAGAAAAGAGAACAAATGCAAGGAATAAGTGGTGGCATTATGCTATGCTTCAAAACACAACTGACATCAAATGATGAATTAATGAGACCTCGATTTTCCCCTTAGATTCCCTAAATATCCAAGATCCAAGGATTGGCGCAACGCTAGTTTCCAATATAAAGAATCGGAATGCACTTCAATGTTTAGAATGACAGCTTGAAAACTACTCTTGTTTATGATGACTAAAGCAAAGAAAAGTGTTTGGTGCCATTTTCCAATTTTCCTTCCCAGTGGAGCAGCATTTCAAATAACAGTATAGTTTGTCCTATAACTGTGTCCAACAATGATACAGAATTAAGATCACCTTGGAAGGGAGTGGCAATGGTAATCCACTTGTTTACATATTTGGAGAAAGTCTGCAGCAAATATTAAACTAGTCGTCAAGCCTCCATTTCCAACAGCATAAAAATAAATGAGTTGATTTGTTCTAAAACAGATACCGAAATGTTCGCATGTAAAGAAAAGAAACATAAATTAGAAACTAAACAAGTGAGGCGAAAATAAATAGATCAATTTCCATGTGTCAGGAGGTTAAAAGAGAAAAATCACAAAAGGTGACAGAAAAAGAGCGAACAGGTTTTCTTCTCAGTGAAATTAAAACATCGAGCAACTAAGGGGGAGCAAACCAAAGTATTCTTGAACTTTGCATTAGCAGTACAAAAAACTCCGATCAATTTCTTCTAATACAAAGAAATGACAACTACGAACAAAAGTATGGTGCTGACTATGTTGACTATTCACATGCACATGAATAATTTTACTTATAAAATAATTCTTGTTGAGTGTTGATTGGTGTTATCTTACAGATACAAGTAGGTTCAACTTTTCACTTGCAATAGTCAAGAATTATCTGTGAATATATGCACTGTAAAAGGGTTACATTTTGAAACTAAGTCTCCATTTAAAAAAAAGAGGACTTTGCACCAAGATACATTCAAAAAGAGAGCATATTTAACTTTTGATGGCGATACAAGGCCGAGTATTCTCAAGATAAAATTTATCGTATAATAAAACGTATTCAGACAAAAGACAATACCGTACTTATCTGATGTTCACAGCGTTCAGGAACTTGTTAGGATGCACATGAATTTCTAGAAACTAAACATCAATATTTGGAGCAAGAAACAACTAATATGTTAATATTTGAACCGTATAGGTCAATTAATGGAAAGTTACAGCTAGTTAGATGTACTCCAGACAGTGTTCCTGGCAATGATTTTCCACGCTTTCCCTCGTGTGTTCATAATTCTAGTATGCGAGGCTCAACACGATAGTGTAGTTTGATTCATTAATTACTTGAAAGCAAGATGATATAGCAGTAATACATGACATGAGAAACCATAAAAGGACTAAGCGTACATCACTATTAAGAGAGATGAAACATGACACCAGCAGTCCGCCCATTGAGTGAGAAATTATATTGACTTTCCTTCCCCCAGAAGCCTTATATGCAGCCTCCAATTTTTCTTTTAGGCCATCGATTAACTTGCCAATCCTGTAAAGCAATAAGACATAAGAAGTAAAGGTATTTAACTATGTTTTCACCACCGAAAAGGATGGAAGCTCAAAAAAGTAAAAACATAATAGTCATCTGCGCATAAATAGAAAAATGAAAGGCACCATGGCGGAAATTTGCAGCAGAAAAACTACCTATTGCTTTGCCGAAAATCATAACCATATCCAAACAATGTTGTTCCTTTCTTATACCCACATCCAACAAGCATGTCAATCATATCGTGGAAATGGTACACATCGGTCAAATGTAGGCACTTGACGAACTGGGAAATCAAAAATTAAAATCAGTATCACAGAGAGACGGAGAGAGAAACTAAGACACTAAAGAATGGCTAAGCAATGGAAACTCCTTATAGCTATAGAAAATGAATTTTCTTGCTGGGTTCAAGTAAACATTCTTTACAATGAGATCACTGGCAAAGTACTCGCCACTAAACAGCTAAAACAACTAGGAATGCCACAAAACGGGAATATGACAATATGTGGTTTAAAATATCATTCTTCTTCTCACAAGGTAGCAAAACGATCTACCCGTCGTTCACAATGTCGGTAAATCAGAGAGAAACGTAATGAAAAGCACACACCCAAGAACGGGCTACAAAATTCAGAAAATCAAACAAATAAAAAGCTTACTAAAGAAGGGTCCAAAATATCAATGGCGTAGAGCCCATAATCATCTTGCGGCACAATTATCTCCGTAGCATTATCCAACGACTCCGTATACCCTGAAGAAAACGTAGTGCTCCACAAACTTAACACAGCAAAAACGAAAGACAAACGAAAAAAGCAGAGATTTTTCAACGCACGCACATTACCCAACAGATAAAAGCAAAGAATCACTAAACAAAAACACAAAAAAGTAAAACCCAGAAAAAAAACCTGTTTCTGAGTTGTAAACGGACCAAGCCTTCTTCTTGAACTCCAAGTCAGCCAACATTATCCGAACCCAAACCCGGGTCTCAAACCCGAATTTCTTCCTCTTGGAATGGAGGATCGAGCCACCGATACCCGACACCAACAGAACCGGGTCACGATCAACGGTATCGTCTGTGTCGGAGCTCCCACAACAGCACAAGTCCCGAAGCATTTTCACTGAAAAATCCCAACTGTTGAAGGTGGGTTGGTGGTGGATTTTGGATTATGATCAATGGAGTTGGAAGTTGGGAGGGAAGCTACTATAAAGGAGGTTTGGCATTCAGTACAAATCTGAACTATTCTTTATTATTTTTTCCCAAATTATATAGAAAATTAAATTGATGACATTTTGTAGAAAGAAAACATTGTAATTAGTTTCGAAAAAAAAAAACATTGTAATTAAAACTTATAATTAGAATATGCTTCTATCCTTATATATTATATTATATTATATTATATTATATTATATTATATATACAGCAAATAAACGAGTCACATTGAGATTTGAGTCATCTTGTGTCTTATAATTAATTACATGTCCCCACATAATGTTACATACAGATATAAAATTTTGATATTGTATAGTTTTTGCAAAAAATTAGAAATATGAATTTAAATATGTTTTAATGTTCTTATAATTATATAAAATAATTTTTAATGTGGTGATAATTGTTGTGTTCTTAAATATATATATGTTGTTCTATAACAAATTTTAAAATTTTCGGAGTATGGACATATAATCATTTCCATGACTACCACGAGATTATAAAATGGTTACTTTAGACTTTCAATATTAATATTATAATATATTATCTTATTTAGGATATAATACAATGATCGACGTGGGTGGCTCAGCATTTCACATTCATTAAATTGTCACCACGTGTATGGGTAGGTGGAGATAAATATTTTATTAATAAATATAATATAATATTAGCTATTAAAATTTTAAATATAAATATATTTACGAGTTCTATAAATGTTTGTTCACAGAAAATTATTATTATTTTTTTAAAATGTGTGTCTTGATTTTGAAGCATCCCCTTGTAGTTGTAACCATTTCTCATAGCCTCTGGAACAAATCACCATCAGGCATCAGCAGCCCGATACGTTTTCTTTCTTTTTTAGTTTTTAAATTTAAATATAAAAATCAAAATGAGATGAGAAAGTATAACCTAACATGTATTTTTAGGGTAAGAATTTATTAAATTTTATCAAAACCTAAAAAAGGTCAATAATTTTCTTCAAATATATTACCAAATAATCTGATCTGAACAAGATATTGTGTTTGCTGCATCAAGCTATATCATTATTGAAAAAAAACGAGATTCGTGATTAACTAATATGTTTACGATTATTTCGACTCGAGGAAATTAATTTTCGAGTTTAGAACTATGATTTACGTTCATAATCCATAGCTTGTAGCACAAGTTTAACTCATAGAAAATATTGAAGATAATCATTTTCCACATTTATTTGAAAAAAAATTACCTTTCATCAAGAAAGTTCTATCTCAAGAGCACGTATAAGTTGAAACTTGAGAATTAAAAACAATATTTTTGAAGGAATATTCCGAGAATATATATAATTGTTGAATAGTTTATCTTGAAGTTGCCCAAATAATGGCGCATATGAACGATAATGTCCTTGTCAACTCAGGAAAAAAATGTACCATGAATAGGGTAGAGACCCTATAATTTTGGTCTATTGGCATTTGGAGCCAAAGAAAAAGGTGATTGACGGACATTAATTGGGAGAAACGCACAAAAAATTATCATTGCAGAGCGTCAAAATGCGAATTATAGTGATTATTTTTCTGGAAAGAATAACTCACTAATTATCGACCCTATCTTATGGTTATTTTGATTGCACATATGAAAATGAAAGACTAGAAACCAAAATCCAAATGCGAAATTTCAAGAACTAACAGTAATAGGAGAGAGGGGTATAATTAACTAGGGATTCAAGGCGCCTCAAATGTAAGTCTAGATGGGAGAGTCGCCTAATAATGAACTCGACTAGCATTTAACATATCATCTATGATTTTAGCAAGAAACCTTAGTTCGAGAGGTATTTTGCTTTTATTTTATCTTTCCCGATTCAAAATCAGAATCGGTTTATCAATAGTGTTCGGCCAAAATCCCCTTGTTGACTCTGCACCATTGATTCCACTATTATTATCGGTTATTAGTCCAATGTGAAACCAAAAAGCTACTGAAGCACGAATTGCCTGTAGGATCTGGTAGCCGACCGAAGATGAATCCTTGACCACTTTCAGAGAAACTTTGAAAGATCTGAAGGATGGTTTCTCTATATTAATATCTTTTGTTCTTTAGTTTTATTTTATTCGTCCGAGGTTCTAAGACAAATCAATCCACTTCATAATTCATTCAGCTTTAATGAGGAGAAACCAGGCATAGATTTCAACAGTAAATGACAATGCATAAACTATGATAAAAAGGGTATCTGTAACAAAACCAGAAAAGCGTAGAACCCCAGACTTCTACTGCCAAATGCCTATGTCGAAAAAATTGTCAACTTCTGCCATCAATCTCTACAGTTCTTGTACAGTCAAACCTACACATGATAGAGAAAAAATCAATTACTCAGTGTAACCTGCCGAGATGATGAAATGAACCGACGCTACAAAAAAGCACAAAAAACAGACTACCTACAATAAAAGTTGTCAAAAATGTGGGCAATCATCTAGTAGCTAGTTTTGCTTCAACACAACAGATTAGAGTTCATCGTCCCTCAAACACACAACTATTTAAGAACTGACATAAATGTATAGACATGCCTTGAGGAAAAAGAACAACGTACCTGGTGGGAGGGATTGCTTCAACTTGTCGGCCTTCTCAGTGTCGAACACACAAAGTGTGTAAAGGTACTTCGAGCAACGAACCTTAAACTTCACTGCATCCTTGCTCCTCTTAATTTTCACAGAACGTGCGTCCTTCCTTCTCGCAGTAAGAAGGAAATCCTTGATCTCATGAATTTGCTTAGGCTGGAGATTAACAAGGGCCACCATATTTTAATTGGAAACTCATACAAAGTACTTTAAGCTAACTAGAATAAATATAGTCAAGGCACACAAGAACAGGCTATTTTTGGACCCATATATTTAGAGAAGCTTAACCGAGAGTATTAAGGTAACAGGTAGAAATGCAGAATGCAGTAATCTTTTCATGTCCAAGTAAACTCTCTCTGATTTTAAGATGAGATTGAATCACAAAATAAAATAAAATCATCAGCACTGGATTTTTTTAAATGAATTTGATGCAGAAGATTTAGCATCCGCATAGGTTATAATTTTATGGGTTTTATAGTTTATTTTATTAACTTGAAAAGTAACTATATTGTTAATTTTTAACTCAAAAACAATGAATTTGTAACAAGGGGTTTCACAGGAGTTGTGTAATAGACTTTAGATTTGTCATTTCTATTCTTTTATGCTGATAACATCATTACAGAATCTAAAACATCAACAGCAACATTGGTTCCAAATTATCTCCTAAATTATATACTTAATCATTATAACATAGAATCAAACCCATTCAATATTGTTATCATTCATACTCCTTGTTGTACAATGAAGTCAAATCCCATGATAATCATATTTAAAACTTCATGAATCATCACTATTTGCACAAAAAACCCTCGAATAATGGTAAATGAAAACCATTCGAACCTCACTCCCGAGAGTAGTAAATTGCCTCAGGCCCCTTACAGAATTATATGTTTGTCTGGGAACGCTAATGAGCATACTAACTACTGAGGACACAATCAACATAAAGCAATATGAAATATCACTAACCAAGAAATTTATGTTCGCCATCTCAAATACACCAATTGTCTTGAGTAAATCAATTAATAGTCAGTGATTTTAAACACAAACTAACTCCTTGAACATCTAATCTTTCACGAAGAATTAAGAAAATGAGGTATTGTTCACAACAGCATTGTTCTAAAAGCAGTAAATCACATCAGATGAGCACGAAACTTCATTCTAAACATGGGCGGAATCCATATTCTCTATTCATTTTTCATAAAATATATCACGAAAACTTATAGCATTTACCACAAAGATTCAAGGCATCGCATATAGAAAAGTCTCAATTACAAATATCGGCTAAACAGGATAATCTAGCTTTTCAATGCGTGAAATAGCACACTCACCATTGTCTCCGCCGATCCTAAGCTTCTGTCCTAGCTTGCCGGGAGTACTTGCAGTAGGAGCAAAAACCCTAGATCTTGAATTTGCATATTTATACCAGAGGGGATTTAGCTATGTGCTCGTCTTAAAAAAATTAATTATGGACCCGAGTTCGACAACGCAAGTGTTTAGCCCAATATAAATTGGGCCTACATTGGGTCCATTCGGAAACTGTTTTGGGCTTTTACGCATAAACCGTGGTTTTATGAGAAATCTTGGTGAGATGAATTATACTGTGATTTTTTATTTTTATTTTTTGGAAACAAGTTTGTTACAGTCTGGTTCCAAAACCCCATATCCTGTTTAAAATGTGAGATTTTGGTATTAAATAGGAATATAGGATATGCGTCATCGATGTGTAGGCTGAAATTTGATTACAGGTTATAATGTATATAATAATTCTTGGTATAAAATATAATCCGCAAGTTTGATGCATTTTTTTTAGAAAGTTTGATATATTTTTATGTAAGTTTCATTTTTTTTTTTGTGACGTGGGAACCCGCAGCCGCTACGGTGCGCACTGAGTAAACCCCTGGACTAACGCAATAACCTCCAAACTACGTTAGCCAGATAAACACACTGAGCAAGCCCTATATGACAGGCTAGTCCAAGAAAGTGCGCAATTGATTATATATGACATGGTTCTCTCGCTTATTTTAGGTGGCATAGATAATAATATATAATATAATTCGAGTATTCAAATGGCGTATGAAATTAATCATATTTGCTTAACACAGTAAATTTAAATAGTAAATTTTAATTATAATATACGCTTAAGGTTTTTTATTCAAATTTATTTAAACTTTAGGTTGTATATTGGTTTCAATTTATCACGTTTGGTTATTATTTTTTAAAAAAAAAAAAAAGCGTTGAAAAGAGTATAAAAAATTTATTATGAGTTGGTATTGTCGAGGAACATTTAACTTAAAATGTTATAAATGCACAATAGATTCAATACTCGAGGATTGGAAAATAGAACTAAATTTAGATTGTCCATTTAGGTTCATCAAAATTTGGAGTGATAAAAATTGGATGAAAGATAGTGACTGATTAATAATATAATATTTGTGCTTTTTTTTATAAAAAAAAATCTGAATTTGAGACACACGTAGCCAAGTGCACTTGTCAAATTCGAAAACGTTTGTGTAGGAGTCATGTTTATCTAACATACAAATACAAACACGAGAGAATGGGGTCTATTGCTATGAGAAAACAAACGTATCCCAAAAGAGAATGAAGTAGTGATCACATCGATCGATGACCTACTTCTTCTTCCTAGATCATGCAACAGGTATTCGTGAGGAACTTATTCCTATTTCCTTCCACACCCCACGAGTTCGTGTTACCTACAGGCGTCTTCAGTCACTGTGACTTGGTCTTCCCGAAAAGCAAATTTATCGAATATGTGTTCCCCTTCTGTGCCGCAGTTTCTACGCGCTTTGCACCAATCTAAAATCATTTGCAACAAAAGTTTAGATGGGCAGAGAGAACACACTACCAGATTGAGTTCCCGAGAATATGAAAACTTGAAATAATCAAACATAAAATAATTAAATAACTCATGTTCAGTATGCCATACATTTTAGCTTGGATACGGAGTAGTCAAAAGTTTTCTCATGACATGTAGAAAACCATGGATCTTTACCCATGAGCAATCAACTAATGATTTATTTGTTGTCAGATATGGATTTAGCAAGGCATGGGAGAGTTACATGATCAACTTGACCGGGTAAGGTTCAAAAGGGGTTCCAGGGAGTAGGAATATTAGGAATCAAGTTGTCGGTCTCTGCAGTTTTAACTTTCTTTCTGTTGGTAGCTAGACAGTGAAGACGGCAGATGGTAAATATTAGATAACAAGAGCTGGTAATACCTTATCCATGAGCCAGTATCCAACTGTCGGCATATACTGCATTATGTACATGACAGCAAGCACAGGCTGCACTAAGAAAACCTTAGCATCACAATTCTAACTTCTAACTTCAAGTACTTTTCATGAAAACAAACATGAAGAGAAAAGTTAAGAAATAGATTTTTTATTTAGATAAAAGAAATGGATTTGTTATAATTCATATGCGCAGGATGAAGAAATATTATATCCCTTCATTAAGTGAAAATCACGAATAAAAAATACAACCCGAACATATCCCTGACCCTGATCAACTCCATTCCAGTCTGGGCCCTCCAGAATCCAGAATCCAGAATCCAGATCCAAAATAAGATCAAAGTAAGATTTGGATTCAAAACCTGATATTTTCTCTCATTTTTCTCTCATTTTAGCCAGCTAGAGACACATGGACAACAAGGTGTCGATGTTTGTGCAATTCTAAATTAGACTATGACGTTGAACCACACCTCAATTAACGAACCTGATATGAAATCCAAGCTTCCTTCAGACCATGAGTTGCAGCGATTATTGTGAGCTCTGCACACCTCTCTGATGACACTCGTTTCTGGAAGTAATAAACAAACACATCAGAAGAACTTCATCAAGTCACTCTTTTTCCATCCAAAAGTTATGCACCAACAATAAACGAAGTAATAATGGCTCAATAACATAGTTTCTTCAAATTGATGAAACCAGAATCTGAAATGCTGCTTCCCCCAATGGAAGACTAATATTGAAAATAAATCCTACTTTGAAAAGAGCGTAGAAGACTGCACAGGCAATTCAACATTTAAAATTTGATTGGCCGTTGGCATTAGTAGATGCTTAAAATATTGATGTACTGCAAGGGTATAGTAATTCACTTAGCATTATTCAGTGATTCCGGATTCTACGCAAACTAGAATTCTGATGTGAATAGTGATTGAGATAACAATCAGGTCGATTTCATCCTTTTATCCTACAAGCCAGAAAGAACAGTAGTCAACAAGGTAAAGTAACCTGAATGGACAGGCTATTAAATGCGTTTACCTCAGAAGAACTCTTCTCTGAGGTACTTGTCTTCACAGGCCCAGGATGAACGACAGTCACCTTGATTCCTCTCTTACAAAGCTGAAGATAAAAAAAGAAGGCAAAGGTAGAAATAAGAGTTATATCTAGGATTCCACGTTCGAAGTCAACAAACTAGTTTTGTGAATGTCATCATGCATAAAACATAATTTCTTCGTCAACCCTTTCAAATATCGTAACCCAAGTTTTTCAAAAAAACACACTGTTGAAAATGATTAACAAGTTTGCTCCAATATTTAATGCTATTTTATTTTCAATAATATCCAAGCTACAACTTGGATTGGTTAGGATGTTATCTTCCTGATTTTTCCAACTCAAAATTACAGGACCAAATGTTGTTTATATTCACTGCAGATGTACACATACAAGAGACTGATAATACAGAGATTCTATTTTCCTCAACTTTTACGGTATCAGAGCAGGTTCGTTAAAACCTTTCTCCCATGGTAAAATGGCAATGACCAAAGCCAGAAAAGGAGATTCATCTAAGTCCCCAAAGTTATATTACAAAAAAAGGTTGTCATGCTTCAAATGGATACTGTGTGAAAAAAATAACACCAAAAATGAATACTGTGTGGAAAAAAATAACACCATACACACTTTATGAAAAATATTATAAATATAAATGAAAGCCACACCTCAGATCGCAGTGTATGAAAGTACCCATTCATAGCAAATTTGGAAGCAGAGTACACAGCCTGTCCAGGAGCAGGCGCCTTTCCTGCAGCACTGCTCATCTATGCAAAAGCCGTGGAAAAGAAATTTAACGGGTGAGAGATGGATACAACTTGAAAACAAAATTTGTAGGACATTCATACAATCAGTCAGGCATATGACATGCTGAAATGGGAGAATAAAGAAGTGTAGAGGCTTGGAAATCTTGGACATCGATTTATAAAACAAGATGGTTGAGCATAACTCAGTTAAAAATGCAGCTTATTTTCATGTCAAAGTAGTTCCAGACACGCAAGATGGACCACCTGCTAGTCCGCGAAATGAAACATTGCATGAAACATACCACTACAAAATGGCCACTGCCCCGCTTCAACATGTGAGGTGTCAAGAGTCCTGTTAGAGATATTGGCCCCAGTACATTGACATCAAATGTAGCCTAATAAAAAAGCATATAGTCAGATGATTAATCTCCGTACAACATAAGTAACATAATTCAACTCTAATAATAAACTTATTTGATGGGTAACTGAATTTGATATTCCTTCTATGCAAAAGAAATAAATGAAAGTTGTATGTTCAGTGAGTCAGCTTAGTGATGCAGAACAGCAGAAGTAACAATACAGATACTGTATGGATATGATATGCAAGAGTACATATTCTTGTCGATTCTATTCAGTTATGAAGCATGCCACTGCAAACTATGACTTTCATGTAAGGAAACAAGAAAAAATGAAAGATGGGTGAAGAAAAATGCTGATAATTCTAGAAGCCTATTAGATGCAAAGTAAAAATATGGTAATTTTCAGTTGCCATTCAAACGTTTGTATAGTCCCTTTCTACAAAGTTACACCTTCATGCACCTGGTGTGTTCCCCTACTATCTTCTCATAAGAAGCCAATTATTCTACCACTTGAATAACTTGGTTGGCCAAGTTTCGCATATAGAAAATGCTCAAAAACTTGATATTACAAAATTATTTTTGGGTTTCCAATCAAACTGTCAAGCTAGACCATGAATATTAATCGGAAGAAACAAACAAAAGGAACATTCGTGACAGGTAAAATAAAAGGAGACATTTTAACCCCAGGCAATACCTTGAGACTTTCTTCTGTCACATCCAATGCCGTTGTTTTCTGCAAGGAAAACAGAGTTAAATAACTATCCCAAGAGAGTCACCACTCTGGAAATACTCAAAAATAGTTTCATCATAAAAGATCACAAAAGTCCAAATTAAAGTTAAGAGCGGAAAGTTAGTTGGATCTAGCGAGTCAAAAGGTCTAATTATCTATAGTTATGGCATTTAATATCAGTGGTTAGTGCCGATGGACCTTAACTTCCAAACTCCAACCCACGAAAGTCAAATGATACATAAACGAAAAAAAAGAACAAAACAAAACAAAGGTACAAAGAAAGGGTGCTTCTAATTTTTGCTATGAACCTTACTTATATTTATTCCTCACAAAAACATATTGTAAAAAAATCTTTCATCTCACAGTCAATTTATTCTCACAAAATCACTGTTAAAATTCTAGAAGAACCAGCGGGTGTCACTTGAGTCTTTGGTTTCTATTCAGAGAAGAGTATACAGATATTATTTCTATCCGTCTCTTACATAAAATATAGTATTAGTTCATGAGCAATTCACTTGCATATATATTCTGTTTTACTAAAGCTATTGTACGAGAGGCATATCCACATACAGGGCGTTCATATGCTGCATTGTGGAACATGTAATCCACACCAGCACCACCAAAACAAGATTCTGCTTTCTGTACAGCCGCTCTCAGATGTTCTTCGCCTTGAGACAAATCCAAAGGTAATATCATTACCTCATCTGGTGCATATTTTCCTGTCTTAGCCATTAAATGGTCAACAAAATAGAAGACTACAGATTTTCATATCAACATTTCCAAAAGATGTCAGAAAGGTGGTAAAAAATATTGCAATTCACAAACCAGTCAAATTTTTCTTCACTCGCTCCAATTCCACTTCATTTCGAGCAGATATGATAAGCTTTGCTCCAAAGCTAGCAAGTTGTCTAGCAAGCACTTCCCCTTTACACCAAACACATACACATAGAACAAGTCAGCTGTCAACCATTCGTGTCTGTGAAGAACAGCAATAGAAGGTTTACATAAATGCATTTTGGGGACATGTAATAATATCATTGGTCCAAGACCGACCGACCGAACAGAGGAATAACATTCCAAGCATTCTCATTCCAGCATTCATTTCAGAAACCAATGCTAACCAACCTAAATATTTGAATAAATCTAGCTGTTTAGTTACGACGGTAACTGCTTTCATGCGTTAATTGTTATACAGACCTTGAATATATAGCTAATGATTTTTGAATTTTTTTTTGGTGCACTTTGTAATCCCGCAAGACTCGTGTTTCAGATATTGGGTGTTCTAGCTCTAGTCCCCCTCCCATGTACATTCTTTCTAGTGCTCAATAAAAATACCCTTATATTAGAAAAAATCCAACTGTTCAGATCAATTTATAGCTAAACTTAGAGGAAAACCAAACTGAAGGGCTGCAGTTACGTAACATGATAAACTTCAGGAATATTCTTATTCAAATGACACAATTTTACAGAATCTTGAACACCGTTAGACAACCAAAATTTTCATTTACAAACAATTACGAGAGAAGATATCTATTTTCACAACCAAGTGAAATAAGTATCCACTAAAAAAGTTTTAAATTTAACATTCAGAAAATAGTTTTTCCAAAGTTTTCAAGAAATTTACTATCTCACATTTTGGATTGAAAATGCAGAACAAAAGTATCACAAGTTCCCAGATTTGCCGCCGCACCTTGTTCAAACACATCCTTTCATTTCACCTTTCTAATTCAATCATCACAAATATCCCTCACTCACCATAAAAATTTCAAATCCATAATCTACTCGTTTCGCAAAGATCATACAATCCATTTTTATACATTTTTCACTCGAGTTTAGTACAGAACCCCACCAAACTTCGTAACAGATATTGATGAAAGATTGCCAACACTTCAAATGATAGCATAGCATAGGGGGCTAGGCAGAGTCGAAGAACCACCAATTAGAAAATATAATATCAACATTTTAAAACCACGTACCAATTCCGCGGCTGGCTCCTGTAATCCACACAACCTACTCATTCATGCAGAAGAAACGCATATGATTAAAAAGAAAGAAACCACTTAAATTCAACAGTACAAACAAAGAAACAAACGCTTCCTAACCTTGTCCTCAATCTCTTCGCGCTTCGCCTTCTTCCTTGACATCAAAGTAAAATCCCCTGTAAATTTCGAGAAAGAGATGCTACTGAAAATCCTATATTTCGCAACAAAAAAAAAAAGAAGCAGCAGCACATAGAGAGCAATTCATCCAGCTGAAATCAGTGAAACAATCATCAAATGTACCATCCGCCTTCAGGAATTTGAAGAAGAATGCAAGGGAAAACACGACGAGCATTGAAGAACATATCAGGATCAGCATATTTCTCTCTGGTTAGCTAGCTTGTTTAAGGAGAAAATGAAGATAACCGCGGATGATTTATATAGATGATAAGTTGCTAAAAGGGCAGCACGTTTCTATGACTAGATGCGCCTTTCCGGTTCATTTTATAAAACCGCATCCACGGGCCGGGTGGTTTTTAACTCTAGCGTGTAGATAATTATGTTGTACTAGTCTGGAATTATGTTCTACTTATGGAATTAGCTAGTATATTTGTTTGCATACTCTCAAAAAAATAAAATTTACTTGTTCGCATGCTAATGCGTTAAAATAAAATATACTAAAATAGCATTTTGACATTACTTGATCAAAGCTCACATCAGAGTTTCCACTAATTTCATTGAAATGACGGTAGAGTCAATAGTATACAAACTTTCACTAGTGAAAGATTCGAGAAAAATAATTAAATATTTCGATCATGAATTATGATAAAAAAAATTTCCAACCTCGGAGACCTACCACCTAGGTGAAACCCTCAGCACTTCAAATAGACATTCGACATTCTGACAAATAAAAATACCAGCATGCTACAATATAAAAATTCATTTAACTCGAAGTCGTCATCTAACAAAGGACTCTTAAATTAATCATAATTATTATTATCATCACCCTCGCTGCTTTGTTGAATTTTGGTTAAGCAACCGATTAGCTATTAATAAATAGTGTTTTTTCCTCAAATAACACATATTATATAGATGTATACAAACTCAAAATTTGATAGAAAGTTTAAAAATCACCAACATTTAGTTTGGAGGATTATTTTGCAAAAATTTGAGCACAAATGTAAACTCGCAAATAAATTGAATTACTCATAAAAAAATTTAAAAATTCCTTTTTGAGGGGTCCGAGTTATTTTTGCATATTTCAAAATTTTCAATTAATGATTTACCAATAAAATTATCAAAATATGTGTAAGTTGTAAAAGTTCATATCCCTTTAACACTTATAAAAATATATAAATAGAGGAACATCCTGACTATCCAAAATACATTTTACGTCTTAAGCTATTTGTTTGGATATCATTGAGTTGTTTATTAACTTTAATACTAGAATGTCTTTGTCGAGCAAGTACTCTCGACGTCTCTTACGTTTGTTAGTTACGCATGTGACAAAGTTACAAAACTTATTGTTCATCGATTATTTTGACTCATTTACAAACCATTCAAATGTTTTTATTTAAATTTACGTAACTCGGCTACATTTTTTTTACCCTATTATTAAAAATGGTATTAAAAAATAAGAGACGTAGAATCTTCTTTAATATCTGAAAATACTATATGTTACTAAAAACGATAAGAGTTAAAGCGGATTTTAAAAGGGTTAATTGTCAATCACTCCCTAAAATACTTTATAACTTATTTATAAATCCCTATATAAATAAAACTTACTTTCAACTCCCTGGAGAGAGAAACTTTTGTTTCTAAATACCAATTTTACCCTTATCTCTTAAAAAAAATGAGAGAATAGATAATAAAAACAAAACTAATCCAAATAGTATATATATAAAAATTCAAATTAAAATCAAAGAACATAAATCATATCATATACATGCTTATGTTGATACAGGAGCAAGTATATGTTTAGGAAGCAAGCATATACTTCCAAATCATTATTGGAAGAAATATGATAAAGGAGTAAAAGTTCGAATAGGAGATGGATCAATAATCATGCTTAATACAGTAGCAGAAAAATTAAAAATAGAAATAGAAGAAACAAAATTTGTAATACCCATTATATATCAAATAGAATCAGGAATGGACATTATAATTGGAAATAACTTTTTAAGATAATATATTCCCTTTACACAATTTGAAGATCACATAACTTTAAACAAAGGATCATCAATGATTTACATTCCCAAAATACGAATAGCATTTCGCGTAGGAAATGAAGGATTTACAAAGAATTTTCATAAACGAAATACAAATCCAATAGAACTAAAAATAGAAAATATTTTAACGATTAATCCTGAAAAAGAAATCATGAGGAAATTTCATGATATATGTTCTGAAAATCCCCAGGACAAAATTAAGAAAAGAAAATAATTCATTGCTTCAATAAAACTCAAAGACCCTAATATCACAATCCGTGAAGCACCAAGAAGATGTAACATGGATGATGCAAAAATATTTGAAAAAGAAGTTCAAGAATTATTAAAACTTAAGATAATCATCCCTAGTAAAAGTCCACACTTTTCACCAGCCTTTTATGTCAGTAAGAAAGATACTAATAAGAAAAGAATGGTAATTGATTATCGAAAGATGAATAAAGCAACAATTATGGATGGATATTATATCCCAAATAAGAATGATTTACTATCTTATATAGGAAAAATGAAATATTTTTCCAGTTTAGATTGTAAATCAGGATTCTGGCAAATTCAACTAGAACACAAACACAATTACTTATAGCATTCAGTTGTCCAAAAGGACAGTATCAATGGACTGTATTACCTTTCGGACTTAAACAAGCACCAGGTATCTTTCAAAGATATATGGATGAATCTTTTAAATCATATATAGATTTTTGTTGCATTTATATAGATGACATATTAATTTATTCAAAAACACTAGATCAACATTATAAAGATCTCATGACAGTTTTAGATATTTGTCATAAAGATGGAATTATACTTTCTGAAAAGAAAGCACAATTATTCAAAACAAAAATAAATTATTTAGGATTACAAATAGAAGATGGAATGCATTGTTTACAACCGCATATACTTAAGAAAATTCATGATTTTCCTAGTGAAATCAAGGATAAAGATCAATTAAGAAGATTTTTAGGATTATTAACTTATTCTGGAAATTACATTAAGAAACTTGCAGAAATCAGAAAACCTCTTCAGGTAAAACTTAAACAGGACTATAAGTGGAAATGGTCGAAAGAAGATACTAATTACATAGACACTATTAAAAAAAATAATTAGTAATCTTCCTGAATTATATTTTTCTTCAAATAAAGATATAATAATAATTAAAACAGACGCTTCAGATGAATACTGGGGAGCATGTTTAAAAGCTTATACTGGAAAAAGAAATTTAGAAGAACTTACTAAAACAGCTACTATAAATAATGAAGAATTATGCAACTATACATCAGGAACTTTTCAAGGTGCACAATTAAATTATCATTCGAATGAAAAAGAATTATTAGCTTTAATATTCACAATTAGAACTTATGAAATTTATCTTATTTCTAAACCGTTTTTAGTAAGAACAGATAATATGAATTTAACATATTTCAAAACAAGGAAAATATCAAGAAATGCAGGGAGAAATGCGGCAAGGCTAATTAGATGGCAATTGGAATTGAAACATTATCAATTCGAGATCCAACATATCAAAGGAACGGATAATTCATTACCCGACGCATTAACCAGAGAACTTCATCCAAACTATACTATCCGTAGTAACGGAATAATAAAGGAGATCCTAAGTGATCCAAAAAATGACTGTGAGTCATCCGAACATGCCTCAGAAAGCATGGGGAATATAAATTGATGAAGTGAGATTTATATTCAGAAACATGAATTATTTTATGACTTTCAGTCATCCGAACATGCCTCAGAAAGCATGGGGAATATAAATTGATGAATTGAGATTTATATTCAGAAACATAAATTACTCTTTGAGTAAAATAATCAAATTTAAGATTGATTCAATTCTTGCAAAAAAATTTATAAATGCAATGATACGCATAATAAAACTATCTGAATTACTCACGAAAAGAGTTATTTTACTAACCATTATATATATAAATATGTTTTCTTGTGCAGAGTATAATCAAGATGGAGCAACTAAGTCAATTAAAAGAACAATTGATTGAATTGCAGGAAGAAATTCAAGTTCTTCAACTAAAAGAAAGGAATTTGAGTAGAAAAATTCAAAGGACAGAAGAAAAGATGATAACTTCATCATCATCATCCTCACCAAGAACACCAATCAAAATGGCAACTCCATTTGACAAAATAATGGAGATAAAAGAGAAACAGTCAGTGGTCACAGTCAACACTGACAAAGAAAAAGAAAAGAAAAAAGAACCGGTGGACACAGCCAGCACCGAGAAAAATAAAAAAGAAGAAAGGACGTTTAAAAGTGCCCTTGAAAAGAAAGAAAGAAAGATGGTCAATCTGCGATTACAAAAACCAATTTTTGAGAAAACAAATTTTTCAGAAAAACTCAAGACTGAATTCTTTGAAACACTAAACTATTTGAGAATAGCCAAACCATCTGCAGAATCTTGGCTACAAACTTGTGACACACAGAGCATATCAAGAGCAAGAACACTGCAAGGTGCTCCAGCGCATGAAGTCGCAAGATTCTTTTCAAATGGATTATTAAGTTGATTGGAAGTCAGTCCCAACAATCAAGAAATAGAACTATTTCCATATCAGTTGAGAAATAGTATCATCCAGTTCAAGAAAGCAGTCTTTAAGGACGATCCAGTATTAACATTGAGTATTCACTCAACCCTTCCAGATTGGGATGATAACAAATTCTATCAACCAATGGTATATATTCAATGTCGAAAACAAAAAGACAAGTTCTTATTCGAAGGATCAAATGAAGAGAAACCAGTAATGGATATCTCAACACTTCCTGAGATAAGAATAAAGACATTGATTGATATGATCTCAAAGACAGAAAAGATTGATAGAAACTCAAAGGTTAAAATAAATTTTGCAACCAGTAAAATTTTATTAACCACTGGACACAAGGAGACAATCCAAAAGAAAGAACAAGGCATGTTAGCTCAATTCGAAGTTCCAATCTATGAAGCAAGAGTTGACATGACCCGAGAAACCCAACAAATGTTATGTCAAAAACTAAGAACAATGATATCCACTCACAAATGTGGACATTGCCAACCTATTCAGACAGAAGAAGCAGATGTCAAAGAGGACAAACCAGCTGTCAAAGAAGACAAACCAATAAGGAAATGGTCCGAATGCACCAGTGATTCAGAGAGTGACACAATATAAAAACAAATGAAATCGTGGACCACACCACATGTTAAAGGCATCCACTCAGATGTAAAATGAGCTGTTTCCATTATGTAGTGTCGGGTGGTCTCCCTCTTTTCTTTTATTTTTAATTATATATGTGTTTCTCCACGCCTATAAAAGGAGATGTTTTGTGCTGTAAAAAAGTAAGTGAAGTTTGAGTATCTCTCTCTTCTTAAAGTTCTTACAATCTGGTTCATACAAGACGTATGAAAACTATCAAAAACTAAGAAACATAAAATCAGAAACAAAATAAGCCTTATGACTAATAACTAAATGCTACAACTTAAATTGTAATTCACCCAAGTGTAGGTTGTCTGCAAGTAATATACTCGTGAGTACGAGATCGATCCACGGAGAGGATGTTGTAAGTTTAATTTTAGCAATGATATATTATAGATGAAAATATTATTATAAAACTTCAAATACACAAATTATAAAATTGTCAAGGCTTCAAAGGTTCATTGTTGGTTTATTTAAGATTGTTTAATAAAAATAAATAAAAGAAACTAAAATAAGAATAAACATAAAAGAACAATGAAATATTTAAACAAGTATATCATATAATATAGTTCCCACTATATTAATATCAGCCGATATTTAATACATGGTACCCATAATATATATATAAATGCATAAATATAAATTGACATAAAAGTAAATGTTAGATCAAATCACAATATTTCATTTAGAACAACCGGCAGAGCCACGCTATCGTCTAAATAAAATATATGACTTTATGTTAGATGCGATAAAGTAAATGTTAGTTGCGAAAAAATAAATGTTATATGCGAGAAAGTAAATGTTAGTTGCGATAAAGTAAATGTTAGTTGCGATAAAGTAAAAGTTAGATGCGAAAAAGTAAATGTTAGTTTAAATCACAATATATTATTTAGAAAAACCGACAGTGTCACGCTATCGTCTAAATAATATATATGACTTTATTATAAATAGATACTTATATTTATAGTATATAATTATTCTAGTATTTATTGTATCATATTTGACAACAAATCAAGGTAACCACATTCAAGGTACCAAGCATTTGATGTAAATAGATAACAACAAATCTTCCAAAATTATACCTACAAATAAGGATCAATTAGAAACACAAAATAGAAATAGAAAAAGAGAAGAATATATAAAATATAAACAATCTTACTTGACCAACAATGAAACCTTTTCACCTTGACATAAAAAGATTTAGCTTGCCATGAACATGAAACTCAAGAGTAAGGATAAAATAAATTTCATACTTGAACTTGAGAAATATGCACACTCAAACTTTTATTCTCACACACACAATATTTATTTTACAAATGAGGACTTCTCTATACTCTTGCACACTACAAAGCTTATACAACACATCTATTTATAGGCCAAATGAGAGCAAGGTTCCAAAACTCATTAAATATGGAATAGTAAAGTTGGTGGATGCTTGTCTCCTTGAATGTCAATACATTGACCCAACTTTAATTGGCATGTTTGATGCCTTAGACTTCCGATTTTGCTTCTGCACAAAACATATAACACGTAGCCCTTTGTCTGTAGATGTGTTTTGACAACTCATTCACCCCTTTTGGATAAAATATGAAATACTTATGATATTTTTACTCCAAGCTGGTCATAGTAAAAGTAAATATGTCTCCATTTTGATGTTTGATTATTTTGATCATCTTAATGAAGTTTTTGGAATTTTTTGTCTTCTACAAAGTTGAAGATGCCTCTTTTGTGATTCTACAGATTTTGAGATTACTCCATTATGACCTCTGTAGCTTGAGTAATTTTATTTTTACCAAACCTACGCAAACCGTAAAATACAACATTTTAGTAAAACATTTAAATATAAACACATAACACTAAAATAATACAACTTCATAATTTTAATTAAACTTAAATTTTAAAACACACTTTTTAACATATAAATAATTACAAATTTTAAGTTTCATCACACCCCCAAACCGGCTAATTACTAGTCCCTTAGTAATAAAATTTCATAAAATCACAAGTTAGATTTTTATTCCTTAATATATATATTTAAATATGCAAACTTTGAAATTTTAAAAACACACTTGTGAGGAGATCATATGTTTATTTATAAATTTCATTATCAACCAATATATTAATATGTAATTGGATTGGCTATACATATATATTTCACACAATATCAAAATATTAAATATATATAATTTTTTTTTACATAAATATTTTCTAAAAACTTTGAGAATAATATAATTAAAAGGATAATAGAAATCATTTTCATAACATATATATCATCAGGAATATTAATGTAAAAGTCTCAACTCCATATTCTCTCGGGTTAAAGTATTTCATATATAGTTGTTTTTCACTCATGGAGTTGGAAGAAAATTATACACTCTTTGAATATGGCTAGTAAAGCAGACAATCAAATAACCTAATATTAAAAATAAGATAGGATGATTTACAAAGAATAAACCCATTTTTTTTTGTTTTTTGTTTTTTGTTTTTTTTTTTGTTTTGTTTTACTTGACTGCAAAATTGTTTTTACATAATCAAATACCTCCAATAAACTTTGAAAATGTAACATTTTGTTTTCAAAGTTTATTTATTTTTTTTATTTTTTATGAGGTAAATCTATTACATTAATAATTATAGTAGAGATATTAATACTCTACATCTTTACAATCAAACTTCAAACAACTTTGCAGCCAATTTTCATTTTTCTTTTTTTTTTTTTTTTTTTTTTCAAAATGGATTTAATCTAGTAATCAACCATTTCTTAATAATCAATAAAAGCTTATAAGTTGTTTTCTCAATTCTCACCCCTCACTCACAAAATTTATGTGAGTAATATTGCACTTTTACAAATTAATTCCCTCAATTATACATGTTATTATTCATTCAATCAATATCACTTTAATTATATACTCATAAAAGTTTTAGAAAATATTTTATTTGAAAACACACAATTATATATTATTTATAACTTATATCCCATCAATTATATATTTTCTATTAAATTGATAAAAAGAAGAATAAATAAACATCTATACAAAAAGACTTCATTTTCTTAGTAGTTTGCAATTTAAATATATACGGAATATTAAAATCTAATCTATTGTGATAAGATGATAAATAAAAACTAATGCGTGTCAGGAGTTTTTGACTCCTTACTCTGCCATTGAAGAAGAAAAATAAATATTATTATAGAGATATATTTTTTTTAAATTTTAAATTTTTTTTTATTTTTTTTTAAAGATAAACCCTTCCCCAAACCTGAATATGACATTTTTTTTAATTTTTTTTATTAAAAAAAGTATATGATGAAAGAGATATCACCTGGAATTTATTGAAGATGAGGAACAAACACAAACCATTTCGTGACATGTTGAATCAATGATCCAGTTTTCTTTTCTTACTGGTTGGTTGAGACCAATTGATCTTTGTTATAGCCGAATCAAGTTGATGAACAAAAGCTTGGAGATCATCAATTAATTGGTCTTCATTCGAAGCAGAGATGAGCATCCTTCGTGAATTTTCTGAAATAAAATTTTGTTCCACGGCTACATCAAGAAAAGTCAACAAACATCATAATAGTTATTGATATTCAACAAGCCAACAAGTTTATTATGGATATTAAGTTGTGCCCAAAAAACAACATGAAAATTTCTTCTAAAGTACCAAAACCACCAGGTAAGGCAATAAAAGCATCAGAATTTTCTATCATTTTAGTTATTCTCTCGTACATTGATGAAACTTTCAACTCTTCCCCAACCGTAACACCTGTAATATTTCCTTCAGCTAAAGCTGTAGGAATAATACCCAAAACCTGACTACCTTCAAGATGAGCTGCTGTTGAAATAGATCCCATTAACCCAATATTGCCTCCTCCGTAAACCAAGTGAATTTTTCTCTCTGCTAACTTTTTTTCAAGATTAATTGCTGCATCAACAAATATTTCATTCTTCGAACTTTTTTAAAAACAGAAGAACAAATATATTTTCCATGTTCTTTGATAGCTTCTTCCATTTTGAAAATAAAGAAATATTTTTTTTTTATTTTTTTTGGATCAGTTATTGTGGGAAACCAATTTAACCGACTGTAAAAGCCACGGAGTACCGTTATCCGCCACTTAACCGGGAAGTGACCTAATTTTTGCAAAAATAAAATGAAAATATTAATAACAATTAAGTTGGATCATATAAAAGCATAAATTCATCATCAAGAATTTTATTTTCTAAAATTGGTTTAAGTCTTTGCCCATTAACTTTAAATACATTATTATTTTTAGGATTTTCAACATCAACAGCATCATGAGGATAAACATTTTTAACAATAAATGGTCCACACCATTGTGATCTAAGTTTTTCTGGAAACAAATGCAAGCGAGAATTATAAAGTAAAATTTTTTGTCTGTTTTCAAAAGATTTTCTCATAATATTTTTATCATAAAAGGCTTTTGTTTTATCTTTATAAATTTTTGCATTTTTAGCTGTTTTCTTTGACAACAATTGATCTCCACATACCTCAGAATGAAGAAATTTAATGACACTACTTGCCTCATTGTCGGGTATGCATCGTCGAAAAATTTGATCAGGACAATACTTAAACAAATAAGGATCATCCCAATAAATTTTTTTTACCTTTTTGAATAATTTATTTTTATCTTGTGAACTCCAATGAGAAGACATTTTCTTTGTTACAAGAAAATTTATAATATTAGCAGACCAAGGCATAGTAGTAGCATAAAATAGTTGATCATCCGGAAAATTTTTATTTATTGGTATTTCATTTTGAGATGATTCAGAAATTATTCTTGATAACTGATCGGCTACTACATTATCTTCTTCAAGTTGATTGTCTTTTTCAAATAATTTTGATTCAAAAATATTTTCCGAATCAAAATTTTCCACTAAACAAACATCAGATTGTTGATTTAAGTTATTTTGTTGACATTCTTCCACGATAGTTTCTATTGTATTTTCATCTTCATCTTCATTAATACTTGGTTGTTTACTCAAATTGAACACATTAAGTTCCAAAGTCATGTTTCCAAAAGATAATTTCATTATTCCATTTCGACAATTTATTAAAGCATTTGAAGTTGCGAGAAATGGACGTCCCAATATTATTGGAATTTCATTTTGCACTTCTATTGGTTGTGTATCCAAAACAATAAAATCCACAGGATATATGAATTTATCGACTTGAACTAACACATCTTCTACGATACCTCTAGGTATTTTGATTGACCTATCGGCTAGTAAAAGAGTGACAAATGTAGGCTTTAAATCTCCCAACTTAAGTTTTTCATAAACTGAATAAGGAAGTAAATTCACACTTGCTCTCAAATCTAACAAAGCTTTTTTAATTTTATTTTTTCCAATAATACATGAAATTGTTGGACAACCAGGATCTTTATATTTCAAGGTAGAATTATTTTGAATAATAGAACTTACTTGCTCCGTTAAGAATGCTTTCTTCTTTACATGCAATTGTCTTTTCACAGTACATAAATCTTTTAAAAACTTTGCATAAGAAGGCACTTGTTTAATAGCATCTAATAATGGAATATTTATTTTTACTTGTTTAAAAACTTCATAAATATCAGAATCATTTTTTTGTTTTTTATTATTTACTAATGCATGAGGAAAAGGAACATGTTTATTTATTTTATCATTAATTTTCTTATTTTTAAGACTCAAAGCATCATCTTTCTCAAAAGTATCAGGATTTGAATCCTTACTCTTTGAGTTTAATTGATCTTTGTTTTCATCACTATATGGATCATTAACTATTTTACCACTTCTAAGAGTAATAACAGATTTTACTTGATCAAATTTATCTTGATTTTTAGGATTAGGTTGTGGTTGAGATGGAAATTTTCCTTTTTCATGAATATTAAGTGCAGATGCAAATTTTGCAAGAGTTTCTTTCAAATCATTCATATATTGAATGTTTTGAATATTGATAGACTCTTGCTTTTGAATGTATGCATGAATTTCATCTTCAAAATGTTTTCTTGGAGGTGGGATATAAGAAGCATAACCTTGATGATTTTGGTTATTTTGAAAAGGTTGTTGTGAAGGTTGTGCATTATTATCGTTCCTCCAATTAAAATTGGGATGATTTCTCCAACCAGGATTATATGTTTGTGAAAAAGAATCTAATGTTGGTTTTTTAAAATTGTTAACATAATTGGCTTGTTCATGGAGACATTCTTTAAATGAAGCAAAGTAGGATAATTTTTTGTAAGATGATCATGTGTGTCACATATATGACAAACAATTTCTTGAACACTTTTTAATTGATCACTCTTTTTCATTTCTAATGACTCGATTTTCTTGCTAAAGATGCAAGTTTAGCTTGAACATCTACATCATCTTTAAGATGATAAATACCACCCCCATTTGTTGAATTATTGGTTTTACTTGGTGGTTCAATTGAGCCTATATTATCCCAATTTTGAGCATTTTCTGCTAATGACTCCAAATATTCTATAGCTTCGTTTGGGTTTTTATTTTCAAAAGTTCCATTACACATGAATTCTATCATTTGCCTATCTTTAGGTATTAAACCTTCATAAAAGTGAGAAACTATCCTCCATATTTCAAAACCATGATGTGGGCATGTATTAAGTAACTCTTTATATCTATCCCAACATTGATAAAATGTTTCCCCTTGTTTTTGAGAAAAAGTTGTAATTTGTCTTTTAAAAGAGTTTGTTCTATGGGAAGGAAAAAACTTTTTTAGAAATTGTTGTTGCATTTCTTCCCATGATCTTATTGAACTTGATCTCAAATTTTGCAACCATGTTTTAGCTTTATCTTTTAAGGAAAAAGGGAAAAGCTTTAATCGAACAGTATCCATGCTACAATTTTGATCATTATAAGTGTTGCAAACCTCCTCAAATTCTCTTAAATGCAAATATGGATTTTCAGAATCTAAGCCATGAAAATTTGGTAAAAGTTGAATGACTTGTGGCTTAAAATTGAAATTAGATGCATCAGGAGGAAAAACTAAACAAGATGGTGTACTAGTTCTTATTGGATTCATATGGTGCCTAAGTGTTCTTGGTTGTTCATGTTCTTGATTATTATTATTATTATCATCTTGATTATTAGAATTATCCTCCATGTTTAAAATAATTTTAGATACTCGAACAAGTCTACCACTTTGTTTACGACTCCAAACAATCATACAATTAAAAACAACATACTATTTACATAAATAACATAAAATTAAACTTAATTTATACCTCCCCGGAAACGGCGCCAAAAACTTGCTACAACTTAAATTGTAATTCACCCAAGTGTAGGTTGTCTGCAAGTAATATACTCGTGAGAACGAGATCGATCCACGTAGAGGATGTTGTAAGTTTAATTTTAGCAATGATATATTATAGATGAAAATATTATTATAAAACTTCAAATACACAAATTATAAAATTGTCAAGGCTTCAAAGGTTCATTATTGGTTTATTTAAGATTGCTTAATAAAAATAAATAAAAGAAACTAAAATAAGAATAAACATAAAAGAACAATGAAATATTTAAACAAGTATATCATATAATATAGTTCTCACTATATTAATATCAGCCGATATTTAATACATGGTACCCATAATATATATATAAATGCATAAATATAAATTGACATAAAATTAAATGTTAGATCAAATCACAATATTTCATTTAGAACAACCGGCAGAGCCACGCTATCGTCTAAATAAAATATATGACTTTATGTTAGATGCGATAAAGTAAATGTTAGTTGCGGAAAAATAAATGTTATATGCGAGAAAGTAAATGTTAGTTGCGATAAAGTAAATGTTAGTTGCGATAAAGTAAAAGTTAGATGCGAAAAATTAAATGTTAGTTCAAATCACAATATATTATTTAGAACAACCGACAGTGTCACGCTATCGTCTAAATAATATATATGACTTTATTATAAATAGATACTTATATTTATAGTATATAATTATTGTAGTATTTATTGTATCATATTTGACAACAAATCAAGGTAACCACATTCAAGGTACCAAGCATTTGATGTAAATAGATAACAACAAATCTTCCAAAATTATACCTACAAATAAGGATCAATTAGAAAAACAAAATAAAAATAGAAAAAAAGAAGAATATACAAAATATAAACAATCTTACTTGACCAACAATGAAACCTTTTCACCTTGACATAAAAAGATTTAGCTTGCCATGAACATGAAACTCAAGAGTAAGGATAAAATAAATTTCATACTTGAACTTGAGAAATATGCACACTCAAACTTTTATTCTCACACACACAATATTTATTTTACAAATGAGGACTTCTCTATACTCTTGCACACTACAAAGCTTATACAACACATCTATTTATGGGCCAAATGGGAGCAAGGGTCCAAAACTCATTAAATATGGAATAGTAAAGTTGGTAGATGCTTGTCTCCTTGAATGTCAATACATTGACCCAACTTTAATTGGCATGTTTGATGCCTTAGACTTCCGATTTTGCTTCTGCACAAAACATATAATACGTAGCCCTTTGTCTGTAGATGTGTTTTGACAACTCATTCACCCCTTTTGGATAAAATATGAAATACTTATGATATTTTTACTCCAAGCTGGTCATAGTAAAAGTAAATCTGTCTCCATTTTGATGTTTGATTATTTTGATCATCTTAATGAAGTTTTTGGAATTTTTTGTCTTCTACAAAGTTGAAGATGTCTCTTTTGTGATTCTACAGATTTTGAGATTACTCCATTATGACCTCTGTAGCTTGAGAAATTTTATTTTTACCAAACCTGCGCAAACCGTAAAATACAACATTTTAGTAAAACATTTAAATATAAACACATAACACTAAAATAATACAACTTCATAATTTTAATTAAACTTAAATTTTAAAACACACTTTTTTAACATATAAATAATTACAAATTTTAAGTTTCATCACTAAACAAGTAGGGCGTAAGGAGGATAAGGTTGGAAACCAATCATTGAATATTCATGGTTAAGAGTAAACCTGGAGATCCATAGAGCAAGTACCAGTTGATCAAGTGATCGTTAAGGGAAAGCAAGGATTTGGCCTCTGCTCAAAACCAAGATTCATTCAAACAAAGTAACCTTCCTAAACCTCCTGCAGCCCTTAATTCAAAGAAATAGTCAAAATACATTAATCATGTCATCATCCTTTATAAGAAATAAAAGATTAATAATAAAAAACTGGTTCGAAATAAAAGATGATCATGAATATGATACATTTCGTGAATATCGTTTAAATACTTCTGATTTAACCATATTTGAATCAATTTATCAACTAAAATTTG
This sequence comes from Henckelia pumila, assembly GCF_033568475.1. Classification (NCBI taxonomy): domain Eukaryota; kingdom Viridiplantae; phylum Streptophyta; class Magnoliopsida; order Lamiales; family Gesneriaceae; genus Henckelia; species Henckelia pumila. The sequence goes on along the minus strand of NC_133123.1, from coordinate 40,634,226 downwards.
TATTAATAATCCATGAATGGAACCAAACTAATATGAAAACATTTATCTGTTATAAATGAATCAGATCTGAAAATCCATGAATCAGATCTGTAAATCCATGAATAAGAAAATTCATAAGAATTTGAAGAATTCCGCAACCTGGTATCAGAGCTTAAATAAAGCAAATTATTAATGCCTGGATTAACTTTAGATGTTGAGATTAAAAATTTATTTGATAAAATAATCTTACTAAAATATTTACGTCAAATAGATCAATTATGGAATAAAATAAAAGATCTCCAAACCTTTGATTTCAAAAATCATAAAAAAAGAACATTTTTCAAGCAACTGGAAAATGATAATTCAAATTTCTGAAAACGATGAAATTGAAGACATAACAATATGTTATGAATAAGAACAAACTTTGTTATCGAAATTCGATCAACAAAAATAAAATAATAAAAGTAACAATTTTTACTAAATGGAAAATGTATGAAAATACAAAAATGAATATCTTTAATTTATATTCTCAAAATATAAATTTTGATATAAAAAATTATGAAAACAATTTGAAACATCTTAAAAATTGTCAATCTTCAATTGATAGTTTCGAAGATTTTCAGAATTTATTAGAACAGATAGATTCGACAAAAAGGTTTTTAATAGCCTTAAGAAAATTAAGAAGTTCTATCATCTGTTAAAATGACAGAAGTAACAATTCCAAATCAAAACAACCTGGTCGATGAATCTGAAGAATCTGAAGAAAACCAAGAGTATAATTTGAATATTATATTCAATCAAAGCAAGTTTGCTGAAATACAGAAAACAGGGTTTTCTAATTCAAAAACAAATCTAATAGACCAACCAGGAATACTAAGTAAGATTTCAAATTTTATTAATCCTAGAAAAATTTAATTTATTATTCGATTCGTACAAAAGAACGATCTTGTAAAATAAATAACGAATCAAGGTCTAATACTCTGAAGTTATTAACAACTCAAGATATTAATACCATCATGGCAAAAGCCAGTGAAAAAGAACGATCTGAACTGAAATATGTTCATATCGGAGGAATTGAAATAATAATATCAGCTCACTACCGAGAAGGAATAGATACACCAATTGAAATAACAGTTCGTGACAAAAGAATACGTAATTTCGAGGATTCTATCCTTGGAAAAATTGAAGAAAATTTATGTTACAAAAAGATGAAATTTTGTATTTATCCACAATACAATATATATCTTTTTGATAAAAACATAAATGACGTTTTAACATTAGATTATTACTTTTATAGAAATAATCTTATGTTAACAGGAAACCTTCGATCAATATAAACTATGTTGTCGGTTTAGCAATAAGTAATAATTCTCAAACAGGAATAATTTCAACAAAACCAACTATTTCTGTTGAAAGAATGTTTGAAAATATTACAAGAATTGAACACCCTCAAAAAGCATTTATTGAAGAAATAAATCCCTATAAAAGATGGAGTTCAGATGACCTCCAAATCACAAAACAATCTGTACCAAGAAGATCATTATCATTTGCTAGAAATGATGAAGATATTCTTGATAAGATTGGAACCATGAATCAAAATATTCTTAAAATTAAACAAGCTATTGTTAATGAGTCAACCTCATCGCAATGACGTCCTTAATAAAATTAGAAAAAGATCTAGGAGATTTAGAAAATAATATTAATAAGATCAATCTATCAATACAAAAATTAGAGAAGAATTTTAAAGAATATATTGATTTAGCAACGACTAGATTAATAATTGAACAAGAAAGACATAGTAATGAAATATTGAACTATCTTAAGGAAGTTCTTCCAATAGATAAATGAAAAAGAAAAATGGAAGAAGAACCACCATTCAAAATTGAATCATGGTATAGAAATCCCCTTAGTTATGGCAAACATAAGTATGGAGATGTTTAGTGAAATCGACTCATCTGATTTTGAACAAATAGGAGTAAATACAGAAGAATTATATCATTCAGAATTATATCATTCACATCAGGACTCAGAACAATACAGAGATATGGATATTTCAGAATCAGAATCTGAAGATGATTCTAGACCACGATTAAATCTACGAACGAATGTAAAAGGTAGTGGTGGAAGAGATGATGAAGAATTTAAATATAACAGAGACCAATACTCTGGATCTTATAAAGATGTTAGAGATATTCTTAGAGAATCAAAAACATCAGGATTTGTGAAACAAAATATCTTAGATTTAGGATGTTCAACAACCAAAGAAAGAAAATCAAAGATAGATCATTGGGCAAATGAACTATCAGTACAACTTCAATTAACACCATTATTAGACAAAAGTGAGAATATTCATGAAACGACCCTAACTCTATAATTAATAAATAAATATGCGGAATTTTTTTTTTTTTAAACTTACTAAATAAAATATGCACATATATGCCCATACATACATGCACATAATAAAAGATTTAAAATAAATAAATAAATAAATAAATAACTTAAATAAAAATTGCATTTTTTAAATAAAATAAATATCTGAGTCAAACATTTAATTAAAAATACTGCATAAGAAAAATGATGTAAAATTTGCATGCACTGAAAATATTCCAATAAAATATTCAAAACCACAACCACTGAAAAATAATTAAAAAGTGTAACATGCTGACATAATTAAAACATGTAATGTGACTCAGACATCTATCACGGTCACGGGGTCACTGCATGTCCGCTCATATGTCCTCGCCGCCGGTAGGAGCTACATCCTCCTCTACGAACTCACCTGCACCATACCAGTGTAGTGAGCCTAGAGGCCCAACATGCTAACATAACAAGGGTTTAAAATAATTTAAAACAATTAAATATTAATACATAACATATACATGAATGAGCATGCTTAAAAATATCATGGCATAAACATAACTTAAATTAACTTAAATAACATAATACATAAATATTGTTGAGCAGTTAAATTTCTAACATCGCATGGTTGTATCCGTAGTGTAACCTTAAATCATACATTAAATACTGATCAGCGTGGAAACCAACGTACGTGACGGTGACGAATCACCACTTGAATCGGCAGTAAACTGCCCTTCAATAGTTCACATATGGGGACGAATCCCCCTTAAATTGTCACACTACTTCAACTTCCAACATAAAATATTTTATTATTGCTCAACCTTAAACATTTAATTATGCATAAAATTATTTCATGAATGCATGTACTTACATAAAATGTGTGTCCTTCATATATATTTAATTTAATTTCTTACTAACATATAAATATTAAAATAACTTCAATACATAAAAATAATTAAATATATATTCAGGACACATGCAATTTCTCATGGGTTGTACTGAACTGCTGGCCCTAAACTCTCAAGCTCATTTACTTAAATCTGGCTCATTAACACACTTAAGCCCAATAAAATTGATCTAAGCCCAATTAAAATAATTTAAAGCCCATAAAACATTCTAGGCCCAATAACAACTTAAACTGGCCCAATGGGCCCAAAAGCCCAAAGACTCGCCCAATAACTTTTATGGGCTCAAAAGCCCATAAAATTAATGGAATAACTTAATTAAAATTTTAAAAGCCCAAATAAAATTATTTGGGAGTCCAAATAATTTTATTTCTAATTAATTGACCCAAAAATCAATTAATTCGTAAAATACTTTAAAAATAAAAAGACTCGAGCCCGGCCCACCGAACCCGGACCCAGACCAACTTAACCCGACCCACTACCCCACAGACCCGACCCGGACCACAGACCCGACCCGGAACCAAACCCTAACCCTAAACCCGACGCCCCCTTCCCTTCTCGGCTGCGGCCGTGAGCAGCAGCCACTCCTTGGCTGCTGCCGGCCTGCTTCGGCCGCCCCTGGCCGGAGCGCCGCCGCCCAGATGTAGCCCACGTCTGGGCGATCCGAACCTGACCCTAGCCCTGGCCCCATGCAACCCCATGCACCGAACCCAAAGCCCCTTCCACAGAGCCCTAAACTGTGACTCCCTTCGGCCGATCTGCATCAGTTGCTTCCCTGGGATCGTTTGGCTCGAGCCATTCAAGCCATTCGAGTCCAGACACACCTAGGACACCCTAAGGACCCTAGCCAGCAGTTCGATTGAGCCGTCCGTTAATAAGGATAAGGATCGCTCGAGATTGAGACTAGCATTTGCGATGCCGAGTACCACGTTTCATTGGTATGGAACATAGAGATGTTCAAAGCATGCAAATGGATATTCATACGATGAATGATCGAACTACCCTATCCGGACTTTTCAAGTGATTATCACTTATCGAGTGGATGAAGTCCGCGGTTTTGGTTGTACACCATTAGTCCTTACTACTTGAAACATCATTGAGACTCTATATGCTAGTACTGTACTTTGGCTCGTTTACCGACTCCATTGGGGTCATCAGGTGTCGGGATTGGGTACAGTTACGACACATATAGGAGTCGATGCTTTGTTGTCAAGGATTCACCACATACTTGCGAGTGTGGATATCCTATGCAATCTGAGGAGATATTAGTGTGACGAATCTCTGGCCAGAGTACATGATGTGTTTTAAGAAATGGTTTCTTAGTAACACATGCGATGTCACTATTTGATCTTCAAGATGCATTGCATAGTTATCGAATCTAGAACGACTCTCGATTTACCAATGGTTGTTGATTCGATCGGGATATATGGATAAAGGGACCGTACTGTACGCTAACCAAAATCTATTGGTTCTTGCAGACACTATCAGTGATACCTAGGGAATCATGGGACGATGTTGCTAGGCGCTCTTACCATGATTCGATGGGCAAGTCGGAAATTGTTGTTCCGAGTCACAAGGAGTTGTGAGCCCACGGCTAGCTGTATCCCTTAACCATTGAGCGTCACACAGAGTAATGGATTTTTAATCCCCGTTGAGATAGTTAAATTTAAAGAGTTAAATTTAATGAACAAAGAAGTGGGACTTTTTATTTAAGAGTAGAGGAGTAAGATTTCCTAAAATGACATAGGGATGGACATTTTTGGAAACCACTGAATTCGGATTCAGAAAATTTATCTTGACTTTAAAAGGTGCAGAAATGGTTTCTGTGCACATTGGTGAAATTGGTTTATCAATCGGAGTCATGATGAATTTTATATTAATTTCTGAACATGCGGGCTTTGCTTGTCAGGCTTGAACTTATGACTAATGGGTTCTAAGCTGTTAGCAGCCCACATTATAAATAAGTTATTGCAGTACAGAAATTACACAACAGAGGTCACAAAATAATTTTCGAAAACCCTGATTTTTCCTACTGTGGCCGCCACCCCTCTCCCTTCTCTGCTCGAAAAATCCAGCCTGTGAATTTTGAATTTGCAGTCTGGTTTAACGGATCAAATTCGTTAATTCTCTTCGTAGAAACTTCTGATAGATTTTCTAGTGCAATCTATCAGAGGGATTAAATCTCTGTTCGTGGACCTGATTGAAGAACAGTTCGTCCATCAGTTCCTGGGATATACAACAAGAGCAGAATAATCTGTTGGTGTCCATAATCTCGTTTCGAGATTGGAGGTAAAAATTTAATTGTGATTTAATTTTTACACGCACAATTTAATCGTAAAGTTTTGATACCCATTATGGAATCGTTCCATATAAAAATTTTTAAACTTCCGCTGCACCGGGTATCAATTCTGATTGATCTGATCACCGTTCTCCAACATGCATGTGACGCCCGGGACTGAAGAGGCAGGGAGTGATCGCCGGTGCCAAGAGGTTGCACGGACAATGAGCGGCTCCTGGTAGGCTTCTAGGCGGAGGGAGACATGAATGAACTGATCCCGTGCCGGAATGAGAGGGGATTCTGAGACTGTGTAGGTATGGGACTACATAGTTGAGGAGGGTTTAAAAGATTTAATATGTACTGTTCATATCAAGAAGGTGCATCTTCTTTTCGGAAGCTCATCACATAAGAACTCCAAAGTTAAGCGTGCTTGACTTGGGGCAATTATAGGATGGGTGACCCTCTGGGAAGTTTTCCAGGGTGCGTGTGAGTGAGGACATAAGCACGCTGAAAAGACCTGTCTTGATACAGTGGGTCGTTTTAAATGGTATCAGAGCCGACCTCTCTTAGTACGGTATGGTTCGGGGACGAACCAAGCGGAAGCTGGTGGGCATGTGACACCCGGGGCTGAAGAGGCAGGGAGTGATCGTCGGTGCCAAGAGGTTGCACGGACAATGAGCGGCTCCTGGTAGGCTTCTAGGCGGAGGAAGACAAGAAGGTGCATCTTCTTTTCGGAAGCTCATCACATAAGAACTCCAAAGTTAAGCGTGCTTGACTTGGGGCAATTATAGGATGGGTGATCCTCTGGGAAGTTTTCCAGGGTGCGTGTGAGTGAGAACATAAGCACGCTGAAAAGACCTGTCTTGATACAGTGGGTCGTTTTAAATGGTATCAGAGCCGACCTCTCTTAGTACGGTATGGTTCGGGGACGAACCAAGCGGAAGCTGGTGGGCATGTGACGCCCGGGGCTGAAGAGGCAGGGAGTGATCGTCGGTGCCAAGAGGTTGCACGGACAATGAGCGGCTCCTGGTAGGCTTCTAGGCGGAGGAAGACATGAATGAACTGATCCCGTGCCGGAATGAGAGGGGATTCTGAGACTGTGTAGGTATGAGACTACATAGTTGAGGAGGGCTTAAAAGATTTCATATGTACTGCTCATATCAAGAAGGTGCATCTTCTTTTCGAAAGCTCATCACATAAGAACTCCAAAGTTAAGCGTGCTTGACTTGGGGCAATTATAGGATGGGTGACCCTCTGGAAAGTTTTCCAGGGTGCGTGTGAGTGAGGACATAAGCACGCTGAAAAGACCCGTCTTGATACAGTGGGTCGTTTCAAATGGTATCAGAGCCGACCTCTCTTAGTACGGTATGGTTCGGGGACGAACCAAGCGGAAGCTGGTGGGCATGTGACGCCCGGGGCTGAAGATGCAGGGAGTAATCGCCGGTGCCAAGAGGTTGCACGGACAATGAGCGGCTCCTGGTAGGCTTCTAGGCGGAGGGAGACATGAATGAATTGATCCCGTGCCGGAATGAGAGGGGATTCTGAGACTGTGTAGGTATGGGACTACATAGTTGAGGAGAGCTTAAAAGATTTCATATGTACTGCTCATATCAAGAAGGTGCATCTTCTTTTCGGAAGCTCATCACATAAGAACTCCAAAGTTAAGCGTGCTTTACTTGAGGCAATTATAGGATGGGTGACCCTCTGGGAAGTTTTCCAGGGTGCGTGTGAGTGAGGACATAAGCACGCTGAAAAAACACGTCTTGATACAGTGGGTCGTTTCAATTCAAGTTTTAACTCATGGGATGATAAAAATGACACTGGTAGGAGCAGTAAGAACTTGGGCTGAAAACCTAGTAATTACTAATCTACCACAAGGAATGACAGGACATCGATATTTCGAACTATTTGTTGATGCCTTGTACCAAGAATTTTTAGGAGTTTCTAATAATGATGCTAATTTGGTAGCTAAGAATATAGAACAAAATAGAGCAATCTTTATATTAGATAATATTAAATTATGCAATTTATGTTACTTAGAAGAATTTATTTGTGATTATGAAACAAACTATTATCAATTAATAGATGCTGATAAAAAAAAATATTATAAACTAAATATCTTTAATAATATACCTAATATACCTATACACAATAAAGATGAATTCTTAACTAGTCCTTATGCTAAAACTTTAGGAGGAGCTATTAAATTAATCAAAGACATAATAACAAAGAAATGTCATGAAGTAACACTAAATAAAAAAATCTCTAAATCCTACAAACAAAACAATAAACTTTGTTGTGACAAAATGAAATTCACAGTAAAAGAATACGGTTGCAAAACAAACATGTCACACAAATATTTAAAACGACAGAAACAGAATAAATTTAATAAACCTTATAAATCTTTTAATAAGAAATTTATTCCCTATAAGAAAAAGAAATTTAAAAAGAATTTCTTCAGAAAACTTTATAAAAGAAAATTTTATAAAAAGTTTGATAACAAAAAACCACCTTGCCCAAAGGGTAAAGGAAAGAATTGCACATGTTGGTTGTGCAACGAAAAAGGACATTATGCGAATGAATGTCCAAAACGAAACGAAAAGAAAAATAAAATTAAACTTCTTGAAGAAATATATACTATTAGATTCTATCCCGTAGAAACAATTGAATTTTCATTCGATGATGAAAATATTTATTATCTTGATGAATCAAGTGAATCAGATTTTGAATCCGATTCCACATTTGATAATTCAAGAAATAATAATGATTAAAATAACGATAAGGGCATTTTCGGAAAGACAAATATAGAGAGTAAATTGAAACTTATATTTGATTTAGGAAATTATCTATAAGTTGTCCATTTTAAAAAGAATGTTTGAAAAATGGAATTTTGAAATGCATTAAAACTATTTAAAAGTAAAATTTGGACGTACAAAGTGAATTGTGCTTCAGAACTTGTACATTCGTTAAACGAAAGAATATCGAATCCGTCGCGTAGAAAAATATCCCAAATAATTTCTGCAGAAGGTTTAGCTCACCGAAAACCCCAGCTTCAATTTCTTGTCAACAAAAGCGTCACGCACAATGGCGGCGGTGAGGAGCGCACTGCTCAAGTACCTGAGAGTGAACGTTAATCCCGTGTCGCCACTTCAAAACCCTAGAGCCGCCGCGGGCGGGCTATCGGAGATCATCCGACGCCATTTATCGGTGGAGGCAAGAGGCTCTTTCCTCGACAAGTCCGAGGTTACCGATCGTGTCTTGGGTGTTGTCAAGAATTTCCAAAAAGTCGATCCGTCCAAGGTAGCCCCATCATTTCCCTATTTTCTGATTTTCCCTGGATGCGTTCATTTTGTTTCTGTTTTCTTTATGTTTGCGAATGTGAAATCCTAGAAGTTGGGAAATGTTAGTTTTCTGGAGGTTGTGCTGTTTAACATGTTATTTTGTTTTTCCACAAGCTATCAGTAGAGACCTGGTGTACGATTTTTTAACTTTTAAGTCGACCTATGTGATTACAAGGGGTGAAAGATGTATTAAAAAATGTAATGCCCGACTAAGAACAATGTTTCTTTTGAAGCAGCAGCGAGAATTTGATTTGGATTTGTGTTCAATGTGACATATTTGCTCTAAGATGACCGTGGAAATGGTAGGTTTGATGCAAGGAATTTGTTCTTTTTATCGACTGGATTCTTAAATAAAAAAAATTATGCAGAATGTAGTTATTTGTAGTATTTGATGTGGTGAAGTGTTACGAAACACTATGGTTGTGATATTTTTATTTGCCAGTGGAAAACACTGGATTTGATGCAAATGGTGCTGCATAAGTTCGCCATTCTAGTTGTGAAATGCCCTAGCAATATTAAGCACTAAAAATTCATCCATGCATCCACGCGAGAATAGATAAGTAGTTTTTGCTGAAGCTGATTGTATATTGTGCTTGAGTTTTTAAAAGGTTTCAGTCATGCACCCACGCTATATACTGCTTTTGCTTTTAAGAAATTCGGTATCTCATTGTTTTAGCTCATTTTAAGATTTCCAGAGTCATAGAACTTCGGTATTATGGACAAGACTCATATGAAATAAATATAACAAGTTTTTAGTGCAATGTCCCAGTAGTTTTGTTTCGTGTAGCAACCGATTGGACCTTGGAGACCATTTTACTTCATTCTAACTAGCCATGATATCATTTACATAATTATCACAAATTTTGATGATGTCACATTGGATATGGGTTAGTTTTTGAGATGAAAGAACCCCCTACGATGCTTGTTACATTAAGAAAATCAACCATGTTGCCATTTCTGTTTCTTCGTGAGATGGATAATTGAATTGATGGGTTCATTACTCATGATCTTTTATTTGGGGTTATATGTGTGTGCGCGTGTGTGTGTATCTAATGGGTGCATGATAACATGCCTATGCACAACAGATTCATCTGGACATGCACAGAAAGGGTCCTTATTGCGTTGCCGTTGGTAGGACTTTAATATTGATGCAATCAGGGTATAATAATTAGTTACCAATGATAAAGAAAACAAAAGTAGTCACTGATGAGTAAGATTTTTCGAAGCTTTCTTAAATCGTTTTCCTCAAGCTGCTGCCTAGCTTCTATTTGTCCACCGTTCTTAACCATGCATTACCGTTCTATCTCACTCTGCTTTCTATCATCCAATACAATAATAATGAATATCCATTTTGAATGGAGGCAGCATGATTCAGTACGATCTTGAGAAATATTTTCTATTAATCATAGGCCACGAGCAAAGATTGGAGATTGTAATTGAGTGTTGATGCCGGCGGTTTTATTTTGGGGATGATTTTATTGAGATTGCAGAAAAAGGATATGCGGCATGAACAATGAATTATTCGTCTGTGTGTTTCCTTGTGTTGCTTGTACTTGTCTAAATGCTAGCTGAATCTGGCTAGTAGTTATTTTTTCCTCTTGTCGAGGACATTTCTTATTTTCATCGCATGTAATTTTATTCATTATGACGTTGTTTGCTGTTCTAAATACCTTTCAGGTTACTCTAAATGCTCATTTCCAGAATGATCTTGGTCTAGATAGTTTAGACAGTGTGGAAATTGTGATGGCTCTTGAGGAAGAGTTTGGGTTTGAGATTCCCGACAGTGAAGCAGACAAAATAAACTGCATCAGTCTTGCTGTTGATTTTATCGCATCTCATCCTCAGGCAAAATAATGAAACGTTACAGGCACGAGGTCTTATTTTCTCAGCAAATTCTCGGGTTAGTTTTTTGAAGTCATACATATCTCTTTCCTTTTCAAGAAAACCAAATGGTTGTAAGTTGAACCAAGTGTATTTTTCTTTTCCTGAGCTTCTTTGCTCTCCTGCATAATTCCTTGTACTGGAAACTACTGGTTCATGAAGTTTAATCTGGATTGATTGAATGCATTTTTCTGTGTTTTTAATTTTCACATAACATCATCTTATGGACAAAATACTTTTTTTTAATGATAATTGCTTAGGTATAATTACTAGTTATTAGATATGATTTATTTTTAAATGTGGATTAATTATTAATGTACAATACGGAAAACACTAATAAAATATTTGAAGTTCTGATGCTATTAAACTCATGATCGGCAACCACAGTGAATAAATTATTGATCAGGGTTACATAAATACTCTATATAGCTAGCTCCTTGTGCCATAATGGCATAATTACGCCATTTCACTGTTTCAAGCTAGACCAACTATTCGATCTTAATTATTACGTATTTATAAGTTAGAAACTTGTATATATATATGTGTGCGCGTGCTATTAAGTGTGAAATTATTTCTGATTTCCAAAACTTATCAAATTCCTTTCTCAAATTCACCTATTATATACCATCAATTAAGTATAAAACGAAAATAACATTTATTGGGGAAAATATTCTAATATATAAGTTTACTTGATAAAAATTTAGCGTACTTGAAACTATAATTTATATTCAAATTTAATTAATCTAAATACATAAAGTCTTAATTGGTATTTCTATATAAGTGAAAAAAAGTGGTATTTTTATATACTATTATATTATTATTCGGAAATAAAATTTTTTATTAACTAATTTGTTCTATTTTTTGTGGTTAGTCTGCTAAGTGCTAACTCATCAAACTTTGAAAGTGCTACACTAGTTATAACTTTGGTTATTTGGTCAAATTGTTGATGTGGTGTCCATGAGATAACAATTTCATATATTACACTATTTCAACGAAATCAGACTAGGAGTCCCATAATTATCAAAATTATTGCATCAAACGTTTTGAATATATAAAATAGTTTTTAGGAGAGTTTTTAGAAAATAATTCTCAGATTTTTTTTCGCAAAATTTTAAATTTTTGTGAAAAAAAACTGAAAAACATTTGAAATTTTCCGTAAGAAAAACTGAAAAATATTTACTAAAAATTATCTAAAACACTAATTTAATATCAAATTTCATCATAGAAGTATACGTGGTAAAAAAAATATTTTCGATTATTATTGTTGGATTTGACAGACTCAAAAACTATTATTTTTTTATTTTTATTTTTTTATTAGCATGGAAGAAAAGTTGACGTGGATTCCAACCGGCGTAGTCTTCATTATACGTAGAAGACTTGGACTGTTGGAGATATCAGCCTGAAACTCTAAACAAAACCATTCCATTTTCATATATTCAGCTGATTAAGATGTTTGACTTGAATTATTTTAAAGGAAAAAAAAAATCAAACTTGACATCTTTTAAAATAGAGCAATGCTATGTGTAAAACAAAATTTGTATAATATTGTTATACCACATGAAATTCAATATAAAAATTTAATTTATCAAATTTCATGATATATATTTGAATAAAAAATATCACGATATAATAAAAAAATATCATCAGATAATAGCAAATTATCACGACATAATTGTTATAAATATCGTCATATTGGTTGTATTCTTTAAAATATGTTTTAATTATTTGATTATTTTGTTTTCTGAAATTTCATTCTTATCATTTTATTTCTTTTACTCGATATTTAATAAATTAAATTATTCGAGCCTCACACTCTCTGGTTATGTAGTGAGTAGTCTAAAAGTTTATTTTAATGAAAAATAAAATTTATTTTTAATACAAAAGAAGAACTTGCGACTAATAAGTAATTTACTACTTGATCTATATGACTATATCAGTTAGAATTTCAAGTAAACGTCATTATTGTCCCTAATTAAAAAAAAAAAATTCGACCTATAAAATATTTTAGTAATGAAAGGTTGTGTTCTAATAAATATCTTAGCGGCACATAATTTTATAAGAACGATTAATTTACATTTTAGTATCCAAAAAATTAATTAGAAATTACTAATTATTCTATAACTAAAACAAGTAAAATAATTTTGAACAAAATTGAAAGTTAATATGTATGCTAAGAGTGTTGCAAGATATGTTTTCGAGTTTGAATTGATAAATATTATATTTATATTTGAAAACATTGAATTTGATTCGAATTTCACTATCTTCAAAACTTTTTATTGTCAAACTCAAGTCGAATTATCTTGTTCGATGTTTCAAGATCACTTGTTAATTTTAATATCATACATATAATGTAATTACATGTAAAATAAATATATCTGAAGTTTATTTTGGAATATTTTGAGTAATAAATCGAACTATTCGTGAACATGTTGGCATATTTTGAGATGGACTTTAATTCGAACAAAAATCTTTAAAATTTTCGAATTTTGAATCAAAATCAAACTCAAATATATTTATTTAAAACTTTAAAATTTTATTTATATTAAAGTCGATTTTTAGTTCATTTATACTTCAATAGTTCAATTTATGCACATACAACTATGTCATGAATCATTTTTTATGAATGATTCATCCGATCTTAACATAGTCTTTGGGAATTAGGAGAGCTTCTTCATGAACAAAATGAGAATTACTTCGCTCTATAAAATAATAAGTTGTCATGAAAATTCTTTTAAATAAAAAATTGAATTCATTTAAGCCTCATTGGAAATTTATTATTATTATTATTATTATTATTTTGAAAATAAGCCTCGTTGGAAATTTGGAATCACTACAATTGTACAAGTGACGATTTAAAGCAGGTATGACCGTAAATTCGTCAAGACTTGGGGTCAAAATTTGGACTAAATTTCAGTAATTAGCATTAGCCGTGCCCGATATAAGCGGCAACCCGGAATTCACTCTGCCAAGAAATGGCAAAATCTAAGCATAAGCCTCTTCTGCTTACAAAATTAGTAACAGTTGGAGTGTTGTTTTCACTTCTCCAATCTTCAGTAGCTGAAATCATCTTCGAGGAGCGCTTTGATGGTAAGTTCTCTGATTCTTGTGCATTTTTTTCGGGTGTTTTTAACTTCCGATTTGGGTTTGAAATACTCCGTCATATGCTAGTTGTTTGTGGCTAAATGGATACTGGATGACCTGAATCTTTGGTTTAGAATGGATTTCAGTTTGAATCTTTTCTGGGTTTGCAAGCGTTTGGGTAGTGATTGTCAGTGTACTTTTGAAAAGATCTAGTGATGTTCTTTTAGTTTGTTCTTTTGAAGCATAATATGTTCTCTGTGATTCATATGATTGTAGTTTGTATTTGTAGAGTAAGTGAACTTGGAGAGTGAAGTCAACTTACTCAGTTATTCGTTCTTTTGGAGCTTATGTTAATGAATTTGTCGCCTTAAATTTCTTGATTTTGGGTTTGTGTATAATGTCTGTTAATATTATTCTTTTGTGGAATAGATGGATGGCAGCGTAGATGGGTGAAATCTGATTGGAAAAGAAGCGAAGGGAAAGCTGGATCCTTTAAGCACACAGCCGGGAAGTGGAATGGTGATCCTGATGATAAAGGTTTGAGTTCCTCTCTTAGTATAGTTACTCTAATAATAGTGGATTTTCAAGATAATTTACTTGGAAAAAAAATAGTTTTATGCATGTGAAAGTATTGGTGCAACTTGTGTTCCAAATAATCATTTGATAGATTTGAAGGGTCAACCATAATATGCAATCACTTTAATTTTGAAGCAGTAATATAAGAGTAAAATTGTTGTTTCTCTCGTTTTGTGGGAATGTAATCCCCAAAACTCCCATTGTTCGTACGGTTATAATTTTCTCCTGAGACCAAAGAAAAAAGGAAAAAGAAAAAAAAAGTTAAAATCGCCCGCATCTTTACGCCGGTGAACTGAACCATGCTACAAAAAAAAAGGTATAAACTGAAATATCACACTTTATGGTTATGGATAGTATCCTTTAAATGTATCGATATTTGCTTCAGTATGAATCTTTTGGTTGCCTGATAAATCAGTTTCATCAGCCTGTATGGTTTTGATTTTCCTATCTTTTTTTATTTTCCCTTTCCGCATTAAAAAACTCCATAAATGTGAATATGAGGAGCCATCAACGGCTTGCTTCAGATTGTTGTAATTCCTTATTTCTTTTCAGGTATTCAGACATCAATTGATGCTAGGCATTCTGCCATTTCTGCTAAGATACCAGAATTCAACAACCAGAATAGAACCTTGGTTGTTCAGTATTCCATTAGATTTGAGCAGGACATAGAATGTGGTGGGGGTTACATAAAGCTTCTTTCAGGTTATGTTAATCAAAAGAAATTTGGTGGTGATGCACCATACAGGTATTACTAGTTATGAAAATACTGAAACACATACAATTTTGTTCGTATCTTAAAATTTTATTTGGTGTTCGAGGCTCTAAAACAGAAGCAATTGGTCCTCATGGATTTCACCTGCTGATTTCAGTTACTCACGGAATTTGGATGCTCCTTTTACGTTTCTAGTTGTTACACCTCAGCAATAAAAAAAATTCATACTTGTCTTTATGGTTGTTCAAGTATTCTTTGGTTACATCTATTAAGATGTGATGATCACAAGTTGCTCTGTTTACTCATTAATCTTTAATGAAGTGTAGTGCTAAAAAATACGGATCATCTTTTTGTCTTGTTATGTTTGAAAATGTATGCGTGATGCGGTGGAGCTATCTATTACTTTGCTGGTATGTTGATCATTTGAAACTTCTATTTGTCTTCAGTTTAATGTTTGGACCAGATTTATGTGGCTCACAGACAAAGAAACTTCATGTCATACTTTCCTATCAAGGTCAAAATTACCCCATTAAGAAGGATTTGCAATGTGAGACAGACAAGTTAACCCATTTTTATACATTCATTCTTCGGCCCGATGCCACATATAGCATTTGGATTGATGGTCGTGAAAGAGATTCTGGAAGCATGTATACAGATTGGGATATCCTGCCTCCCCGAAAGATTAAAGCTGTGAATGCGAAAAAGGTACTTTCATCTCGAATCCTCCAAGCACTTTTGAAACCAAATTATTTCATCATGCATTGTGTATCACCTTTCGCTGTAGACCAATATGAATTAAGTGTATTTGTTTCTGCATAAAAATTGCTATATATTTTTCATCTGCTATAGTTTGAATTCTGAGTTTCTTTCTTACAACATCTTTTGAAAATAAATGAGTGGAAAATAATGTTATTCAATGGTGTTTTGTTGTTACACGCACATCTTTTTATTTGAAATCATCGTGACAGCCTGCAGACTGGGATGATAGAGAATACATTGATGATCCAGTTGATGCCAAACCTGAGGTAGTGTGACTTGGTACCATTCAGTACAATTTCAGCATAATATAGTTTTTTTTTTTGCTAAAATATATGTATCATGTTTCAGGGATATGATTCCATTCCTCGAGAAATACCTGATCCAAAGGCAAAGGAGGTAATTTATCAACTAAAAGGCTAGCTTTAGCTTCCACAAACTTTTACATGCCAACATAGTTGATGTTAAGTGTCATCACGTGTGGTCGGGCATGCACAGCTGCTCGCTCTACTTAAAATCGCTGTCAGAACGGACTATTTTTTTCAAGTGTTGGTGACAGGCATGGAATACTAAATATATTTGGTTTATTTGTTCAAGAGCAGCCTGATGACTGGGATGAAGAAGAAGATGGAATATGGAAACCGAAAAAAATTCCAAATCCGGCATACAAGGGACCATGGAAGCGTAAGGTATCACGAAATAGCGTGCACATCGTTTTGCAGAAGATAGTCACACCCTTTTGTGATCACATTGATAAGTCCTTTCTTTTTTATTAAACAGAAAATCAAGAATCCTAATTATAAAGGGAAGTGGAAGATTCCTTGGATCGATAACCCCGGTATAGTGCTTTTACACACTGATATCTAAGACTGCATATTTTGGATTTTTGCACAGTTATCTCCAAATATTGTATATGAATTTTAAGATTACTTTTTATTTTTCTCTCTTCTCGATCAGAATTTGAAGATGATCCAGATCTTTACGTTCTAAAGCCCATCAAATATGTCGGCATCGAAGTTTGGCAGGTGATCTTAGCTTGCGGAATACGGTGTTACTTTATTCAGCCTATGTAACCCTTGGAAATCAGAACATATATACTGGAATCAGATTTGAAATTATTAGGATAGTTATATCTTTGATATGATTTTATTGTCATGAGATTTTTCCCGCAAATGGGTTCTGATATATGTTCATTAATATAAAAAGGTGATGATTGCATTTATGGATGTTGGCCAATGCTTATTGAACCATCTAAATGGCCGCTGCTTTATGTTCTTCATTTTACTAGTGTTCTACAGTTTTTATTGTTGACCTGGGGTTCCATTTCTTCTCGGCTTCAGGTGAAAGCAGGCTCTGTTTACGACAACATTCTGATTTCTGATGAACCCAACTATGCGAAGCAAGTCATAGAGGAAGTATTTTCCAATAGGGAGGTCATTACTTAGCTCCTGTCTATCTAGAAAGCACCTTGTGGCCAGGAACCACTCTAACCTGCCTTTATATTGTGTTGTTTTCTGGTAAATTAGATCGAAAAGGAGGCATTTGAAGAGGCCGAAAAAGTGAGAAAAGCTAAAGAGGATGAGGTTCAAGTCAAACCCAACTGCTCTAGTCCACTTGTTTCGAATTGCTAGATCGACTTTTGAAATATTTTCCTGACGTTGGTTACAGGAAGCCCAGAGAGCAAGAGAGGAAGGTGAAAGGAGGAAAAGAGAAAGGGGCTATGAGAGAAGGCACCGTGAGAGGGAACGACCTCGAGAAAGATACAGGGTTAGTCTCTCTTACTCAGCTGTTCGTTTTGTGGTAGGACATCTAATTTCCAAGTGTTTTCCTTCTTTTTGTGCAGCGTCGTGATGATTATTTGGATGATTATCATGTAAGTTTCCGATTCTTTGCATTTTATTGAACTACTTGTGTGTATAAAGTTTGCATTGGTTATCCATTCAACCATTAAAAAAACACCAGACTAACCATTGAATATTCCATTCTCTGATAAATCCGACTTGGACAAACCGGATTCACTGAATTACATCCAAAGAATCCTTTGTTTTAAGTTTGGTTTTTGTCAGTTGGTTCCATCACTTTGGTTACGTACTCAGTTAAATCAGTTTGTTATGTTTTCAGGATGAACTTTGAGATGGTACCTATGGCTCATTCTTGTCCGAGGCCTTTCTCCAATCACCTTTTTTTCCCCTTTCAATTCTATTCATCAAGATAAAATCGACCCATTACATGATGATGTATTGGAGTAACTCGTTTGGAATCAAAGCAAGCAAGGGGGGGTCATGTTTTTGTGTACTGTCACTTTAATAGTTGGAACGAGACCTTTTGATATGATAATAATGATAGAAACGAACTATTTTGACTTTCCCCCATTTATTAATAAGATGATTCATCTAGTTGCAAACGAGTCGAGTTGAAAATAAACTCGGGGATGTAGCTCGACCGATTTGGGTTACTTTAAAACGAATATTTTCGAGTTTTAATTCAAAGTTTTGAGTATGACATGAACATACACAGTAATTTGGGTGTAAGCTTTCTTTAATTTGTAAACATCTATAGTCTCTACTACCTTGTACTATATCTCATGTTTTATTATAAAAACTAACTAAATACGTAGTTTAGCTTGGGTATAATATAATTATTATCTTTTTTTTTTTATGATAATTAACAATATAAAGATTTATAAAAATATTTAGGTATTATTTGGAAAAACAATGTTACATGTACAACGAAATTTGTACATCACAAAAAATTTAATGCAAAAATTTTATTTATCAAAATTTTATGATAAATTAAATACAAAATTTCATGATATAAATATCGTTGTACACAATATTTGTCGTACTTTTAACATTATTCATTTGTTATTGTTTCTAAGAAGTAAGCTAAAAAATATTTGTTAGAAATAAATCTCAAACACTACCTTAATTACTCAAAATACTACCTTTATTATGCAAAATATTCTATTCGCAAGAGAAATTCTCATGGTGGATTGCTTTTTATAAAATATTATTAAATAAGTTCGGAGCAAATTTTATTTAAAAGTAATTTTGATTATCTACACTATTAATTAAGGAAGATGTGTGAATAGTAATTGAAATTTCGTCATAAAAACAATCATTGTACCCTGAAAATAGGAGTTATCTGAAATCACTTTCTTTCTTTCTTTTTTTCTTATTAAATTTATAATCATTTTAAATTTTAATCAAGATTATATTATTAAGATTAAAAAAATCTAATCTAAAAAAAAATTTAAAAAAAAATCTAAAAATCATAATTAATTATGTCAAAAATTACATCGTCCGCCCATTCGTGGATTGCAACAAAATCTTGTTTTACAATAAAAGACTAACATAATTTACAGATTTTACGTTTTGGTAATTTAAAAAAAAGCATGATTGGTACATTAGAATAAAATAGAAAAGGAATGCAATCATAATATAAATGGAATGATTATTTTATTCCATTCTAGTGCTTGATATCGAAAATATGAAAAAGAATGTAATGAAATTATTTTAATAATCAAATATTTTTAAGCAAAAAAAAAAAAAAATTAATTATAGATAATGAGATATACTATTGACGATTTTAAAAAATAAAGATTTGAGTATTTCATGTAAAATAAATTAAAGACTTCACCTGAAAATTAGTTAGTAAAGGGTATATTTTTAATTAAATAGTAAGATAATTATAGGTACAAAACCATATATAATTCTATAAAAAAGTTAATTTATAAATGGCAATAAAATATTTTTTAAAAAAAATCTATCAAAGTCTATCGAAACTTATTTGCAAAATTTCGAGATTCTATATGAAGTTAAGAAAAATTCATAACAGTTTATTTTATTTTTTAAAAAAATAAAAATAAATAAAATTCATTAAATCTCAAAATTTAATATTTAATGATTCAAAAATAAAAAGTTGAATATTTAATTAATTGAAATTACTGAATAATAAAATCACTTAATTTATGGCTGTATTAATTTTTTAAAAAAAATTACCAACTCTAGCAGACGACACACGGAACATGGTGAACAAGAACAACAATTAGCCCCGCCCGAGACTTGGTTTAATTCATCAACTTATAGTCTCTCTTGCCTTCTTATTATTAAGCTTTGAACTTGGCCGTTGAGCTGCGATCGAAATCTGGGTTGGGTTTTAAAATATTGTTTTAATTAATGTCACGCGCTTGTATAACGGGTGAGTTTTTCTTGTTTTCTGGTTTCTATCGTGGAAATATTTTTAAAATTTGTGTTTTTGGGTGATATTATTGGAGCAAGTATGTATCTTTTTGTTGTTCCTTCTTTCAGGAATTACTTGTTTGGCGTTTTTATGCGGCGGATTCTGGGTTTTGGAGTATGGAACGAGGCGGCTTCGTAATCGTCGGTTGAAGAAGGTATCTTACTATATTTATTGTTTGTGTTTACACTAAAGAAATCAGTATAATGCAAAGGAAAAAAAAAGGTAGAACAAATGCTTGATTTTCGTGTGGAGCTGAAATATTAAAAGAAGTTGTTTCAAACGGGCTCTTACTATATTTATTGTTTGTGTTTACACTAAAGGTGATTCCCGTACTGGTTACTACTACTCATCACAAGCGTGGTGTTGATACTTTGGTTGAGGGTGGGATCAGAGAAGAAGACAGGATTAGTCAATTGTCAGATGATGTGATTTCGTTGATTGTCTCGCAATTACATACGAATGAAGCTGTTAGAACGAGCGTCCTGTCAAGGAGATGGAAACATGTTTACACCTTATCTCACAAGTCAAATTTTATTGTTACAGGATGCCCATTAATTCTCCCCCTTGCAATAATCTCAAGTCTCAAACAAAGTTTGTCCAAGCGGTGGATACCTTTTTACAACATCATTCTGGTTCTAGGATAACGTCCTTTGACTTGGTTTGTTGTTTTCGTGGATCCATCTCGGAACATTTTAGAAGATGGGTGAATACTGTTGGTAGGTTGGGAGTCGAAAGACTTACCGTTTTATATGGTTGTCGTAAATATTATGCACTCTCAGAATGCTAACTCTATCGTTTTCTAACGTACCTTTGCTACAAAACATATTCGTCGACGTTTGTGACCGCAAAGTGGCTCCTTCTGTATTTGGAAAAGTTGCCCAAGATCTACCTAATCTTAAATGCATGTATTTTTGGACTGATGCCAGATTCTTTGAGGTGTCAATGAATCTCTTTTCACCGCTTAATCCATTCTTGATCCATTATTTCTGAAGAAATATTAGAAAGATTCATGGAGTATTTTTGCATTTTGTCTCAGGCATTTGAAATAGGTGGAGTTAACAAGCTTAGCCACCTCACACATTTGGCTTTATTCTTAAAATACAGAACAATCTCGATCTGCTAGCACTAACTACAATTCTGGATGCATGCCCGCTTTTACACTACTTCCATCTATCGATGGTATTCATCACATATTCACATTACACCAATGATACTTTTTTACATTTTTTTTTTAATGTGACTGATAGTTTTATTGGTTTTATTGAATGCAGACGACACCATCGACATTCAATGGTATACGCGCACAAAAGAGAGTTGTCAGGCACCACACTCGGTTGAAAGAGTTGGAGTTTAGTGGATTCAATATGACAGAGAACGAGTATAATTTTATTTTCTACGTACTTAAAAGCGCGGTCTTCCTCGAGCGATTGTCAATCTTTCTGGATGTTAGATTCTACCACATACTTCTTGAAAGTTGGCTATGTACAACATGTACTCAAGGGGATTGGAAGGAGAAACAGAGAGTTATTCGCAAGCGGTTGCGAGGACATGCCATTTCCAAGAATGCTGAGATTATTATAACCAAATAAGATTCATATACAATTACAAGCCAAGTTGAACAATTCCTAATTTTCTTAGTGATTGATTATTGTTGTGATTATCAATCCTTGAGGTGGTGGAAACAAATGAATAGACATTTATATTACATGTCGAAAAGGATAGATTTTTTATATGATGATATATATGCACTGATTTCAAAATTTGAACCGGGTTTCCTTGCTAATTCTCCTCTGATATATATGTTGTTGTTCCAGTTATCCGTAGCTTTTCTTCTTGTCATTTCTTAGTTTTTTGCTGGCTTGTCAGTATAAACAAAACACCTTATTTGCCGATATATGTATGTTTCTACAAGCAAACAGATATCTAATGCCAAAGTTGCGGTTTTAAGATGCAATGGATTAAGAAAAATCCATCAACTCTCAATTCTTATTCACAGTATTTAGTACCAATATCCAGAAACTTCACTATTTACGCCGCGGCCATGGGGAATCAAAAATCGATACTTTATCGGGCATTTTGATTTCTTTCCATGCCTCCATCGTCTCACGAAACTTCAAAGCACTTTCTTTGGATGCATCTACGATCTCGCAAAATTTCCATGCACCATAAACCATCACCGCACAGCCCACGGCAATCCCTACTCCTCTCAAAATTTTGAGGGTAGTGTCTCCAATGTCGACCCCCGAGACCCGCGGATCTTTTTGTGTACTGCGACCACTGGAATCCTTGGCTTCTTCAACCACCACCGGCTTTACATTTTCATTTTCATTTTCAATCAAGAGCCACCCCTCAGATTGGCACATGTCTTTCAACACTTTCTTATGATCCTTGTCTGTAGAAGTAGGAAGCTGTATATGATATATATTTCCTTCCCCGGCCATGTCCCTGCAGATTCAAAAAGGGCCTCTCATAATATGTCATGCATTTTAATATCCTTGCCTTATTATTTATGCTATTCATGTCTTAATCCAGTATGCAGGTCTTATTAATTATCCTTGTCTTTATAATGTTTTGTAGTATGCTGAGCTTAATACATGCAGTACCCTGCTTGACATAGTCAGACATATATATGCTCTGGTGCTGCGAGAAAAAAAAGTGCAACTGAAATTCTTAAGCAGGTTCTTTTTATGCATCACTAGTATCTTCATACTTAAGGTGCATGGTTGCTAATTGAAAGTCTAAGATGATACCAAATCCCCGGCCTATTCACCTCAAGCAATTGCATCACAGCACAAGATATATTTCTTCCCCTTTCGCGGCCTATTTGTTTGGGTAGAAAGAAATGATGTTACAAGATAACGTTAAAAGCATTAAAAAATGATCGAAAATATATTCTGACTTTCATCTGCGTCCTTCCAAATTTGAAAGATTTAAATCATCGATGAATTAAATGCTAGCTAGCTTGTTCCTACTTACAATTAATAATTTTTTGTTAGGGTAAGGTTTAACGTTAAAGCTAACACAAATAAAAGCATCCGAGAAGAGGTACGACCCCTGCTTTATGTTCATAATGCTAAGAGTCACTTGTAAGTTTGTCTTTGAGGCTTGATTGATTGAGTTTGTTAGTTTCTTATCAAAGACAAGTAGGATGATAGTTATCCTACGTGAAACAATTAATATTATGATGATTGATCTCCAATGATCATAACGTCATTCTTCTCAAACAATTATGATGTGCGTACGTACTAATCAGCTACTTTATGCATAATCAAATTTTAAGATATATAGTAACTCGATCATTTACCTGGATGGATTGTATTCCGAGAATGCTAGCTTCTTCGATTTCGACACGACAACAATGGAGGATCCGAGATGATCTCTGCTCGAACCTCTGTTTTTACTCCAGTACACAAGTTCTAATGCTTTGAATTATTATTGCCAATAATCAAATATAGTTAGGATTCAAGCAAAGCAATGAGGAAATCAGTATGCAAGTGAAGAGAAAGGGACGATCGATTGACCTGCTCTGCTTCAACTTTCTTCCTCGTGCTTCGAACATGTTTTGTGTATGGGTTATTACATTTCCGTTTTCCCGCTTCTTATAACTTCACTTTGGGTTTGTCTACTCACATGCGTGTACACACACATATACATACATATATAATCACAGTTAGTTAAGGTTGTTTATATATATGTGTTTGTGTTCGCACGTGTTTGTGGGTACTATGGCATTTTTAGTTAAGGATGATTCTATATATACATACACATAATATATTAGAGTTATACATATGTTAACAACATTTACAAGTGATATATATTTTCTAATATATATTTATTAACACATGATTTAGTCATCTCTACACAAATTAAAATACAAAATATTTAATAAAAAAATATGTTATTTCCATCTACAAGCAAATAATAATTAAAAATCAAAGTTCTTTAAAATAATAATAATAATAATAATAACCAAAGTATTTTGGTGGTTCAATCTCTTACCAAAGTGAATGAATATTTAATTAAAATTTTTGTAAAAAAACAATTTGTTGATTTTATCTACAAAAAAAATAAAAACAAAATAATTGATATTTCAATATTTTAAAAAATTGAATCCTCGTCTAATATAAACATAGGTTGTAAATTTTGATTTTATTCTAATAATTGATTTTACAAAAAATATCATCAAAAAATTTATCAAATATATACAAAATAAATACAAAGTTGACAATGAAAAAAAACTTATATATTGTTTCACATTCTTATAATTAGTAAATATATTAGATTATATGTAAAATGAAACCAAAAACACTCAATTTGTGTAGTTTATTAGTATTATTTTATTCTTCAAATAATTGGGAGGGATTTTACTTCAAAAATTGCTCTTCTTTTAGTATTATTAATTTTTTTTTCGATTTCTAGTTTTTTCTACACGAATTAATATTTAGTACCGCTCGGATTCCATTCACCATAAACCATCACCGCACAGCCCACGGCAATCCCTACTCCTCTCAAAATTTTGAGGGTAGTGTCTCCAATGTCGACCCCCGAGACCCGCGGATCTTTTTGTGTACTGCGACCACTGGAATCCTTGGCTTCTTCAACCACCACCGGCTTTACATTTTCATTTTCATTTTCAATCAAGAGCCACCCCTCAGATTGGCACATGTCTTTCAACACTTTCTTATGATCCTTGTCTGTAGAAGTAGGAAGCTGTATATGATATATATTTCCTTCCCCGGCCATGTCCCTGCAGATTCAAAAAGGGCCTCTCATAATATGTCATGCATTTTAATATCCTTGCCTTATTATTTATGCTATTCATGTCTTAATCCAGTATGCAGGTCTTATTAATTATCCTTGTCTTTATAATGTTTTGTAGTATGCTGAGCTTAATACATGCAGTACCCTGCTTGACATAGTCAGACATATATATGCTCTGGTGCTGCGAGAAAAAAAAGTGCAACTGAAATTCTTAAGCAGGTTCTTTTTATGCATCACTAGTATCTTCATACTTAAGGTGCATGGTTGCTAATTGAAAGTCTAAGATGATACCAAATCCCCGGCCTATTCACCTCAAGCAATTGCATCACAGCACAAGATATATTTCTTCCCCTTTCGCGGCCTATTTGTTTGGGTAGAAAGAAATGATGTTACAAGATAACGTTAAAAGCATTAAAAAATGATCGAAAATATATTCTGACTTTCATCTGCGTCCTTCCAAATTTGAAAGATTTAAATCATCGATGAATTAAATGCTAGCTAGCTTGTTCCTACTTACAATTAATAATTTTTTGTTAGGGTAAGGTTTAACGTTAAAGCTAACACAAATAAAAGCATCCGAGAAGAGGTACGACCCCTGCTTTATGTTCATAATGCTAAGAGTCACTTGTAAGTTTGTCTTTGAGGCTTGATTGATTGAGTTTGTTAGTTTCTTATCAAAGACAAGTAGGATGATAGTTATCCTACGTGAAACAATTAATATTATGATGATTGATCTCCAATGATCATAACGTCATTCTTCTCAAACAATTATGATGTGCGTACGTACTAATCAGCTACTTTATGCATAATCAAATTTTAAGATATATAGTAACTCGATCATTTACCTGGATGGATTGTATTCCGAGAATGCTAGCTTCTTCGATTTCGACACGACAACAATGGAGGATCCGAGATGATCTCTGCTCGAACCTCTGTTTTTACTCCAGTACACAAGTTCTAATGCTTTGAATTATTACTGCCAATAATCAAATATAGTTAGGATTCAAGCAAAGCAATGAGGAAATCAGTATGCAAGTGAAGAGAAAGGGACGATCGATTGACCTGCTCTGCTTCAACTTTCTTCCTCGTGCTTCGAACATGTTTTGTGTATGGGTTATTACATTTCCGTTTTCCCGCTTCTTATAACTTCACTTTGGGTTTGTGTACTCACATGCGTGTACACACACATATACATACATATATAATCACATTTAGTTAAGGTTGTTTATATATATGTGTTTGTGTTCGCACGTGTTTGTGGGTACTATGGCATTTTTAGTTAAGGATGATTCTATATATACATACACATAATATATTAGAGTTATACATATGTTAACAACATTTACAAGTGATATATATTTTCTAATATATATTTATTAACACATGATTTAGTCATCTCTACACAAATTAAAATACAAAATATTTAATAAAAAAATATGTTATTTCCATCTACAAGAAAATAATAATTAAAAATCAAAGTTCTTTAAAATAATAATAATAATAATAATAACCAAAGTATTTTGGTGGTTCAATCTCTTACCAAAGTGAATGAATATTTAATTAAAATTTTTGTAAAAAAACAATTTGTTGATTTTATCTACAAAAAAAATAAAAACAAAATAATTGATATTTCAATATTTTAAAAAATTGAATCCTCGTCTAATATAAACATAGGTTGTAAATTTTGATTTTATTCTAATAATTGATTTTACAAAAAATATCATCAAAAAATTTATCAAATATATACAAAATAAATACAAAGTTGACAATGAAAAAAAACTTATATATTGTTTCACATTCTTATAATTAGTAAATATATTAGATTATATGTAAAATGAAACCAAAAACACTCAATTTGTGTAGTTTATTAGTATTATTTTATTCTTCAAATAATTGGGAGGGATTTTACTTCAAAAATTGCTCTTCTTTTAGTATTATTAATTTTTTTTTCGATTTCTAGTTTTTTCTACACGAATTAATATTTAGTACCGCTCGGATTCCATTCACCATAAACCATCACCGCACAGCCCACGGCAATCCCTACTCCTCTCAAAATTTTGAGGGTAGTGTCTCCAATGTCGACCCCCGAGACCCGCGGATCTTTTTGTGTACTGCGACCACTGGGATCCTTGGCTTCTTCAACCACCACCGGCTTTACATTTTCATTTTCATTTTCAATCAAGAGCCACCCCTTAGATTGGCACATGTCTTTCAGAACTTTCTTATGATCCTTGTCTGTAGAAGTAGAAAGCTGTATATGATATATATTTCCTTCCCCGGCCATGTCCCTGCAGATTCAAAAAGGGCCTCTCATAATATGTCATGCATTTTAATATCCTTGCCTTATTATTTATGCTATTCATGTCTTAATCCAGTATGCAGGTCTTATTAATTATCCTTGTCTTTATAATGTTTTGTAGTATGCTGAGCTTAATACATGCAGTACCCTGCTTGACATAGTCAGATATATATATGCTCTGGTGCTGCGAGAAAAAAAAGTGCAACTGAAATTCTTAAGCAGGTTCTTTTTATGCATCACTAGTATCTTCATACTTAAGGTGCATGGCTGCTAATTGAAAGTATAAGATGATACCAAATCCCCGGCCTATTCACCTCAAGCAATTGCATCACAACACAAGATATATTTCTTCCCCTTTCGCGGCCTATTTGCTTGGGTAGAAAGAAATGATGTTACAAGATAACGTTAAAAGCATTAAAAAATGATCGAATATATATTCTGACTTTCATCTGCGTCCTTCCAAATTCGAAATATTTAAATCATCGATGAATTAAATGCTAGCTAGCTTGTTCCTACTTACAATTAATAATTTTCTGTTAGGGTAAGGTTTAACGTTAAAGCTAACACAAATAAAAGCATCCGAGAAGAGGTACGACCCCTGCTTTATGTTCATAATGCTAAGAGTCACTTGTAAGTTTGTCTTTGAGGCTTGATTGATTGAGTTTGTTAGTTTCTTATCAAAGACAAGTAGGATGATAGTTATCCTACGTGAAACAATTAATATTATGATGATTGATCTCCATTGATCATAACGTCATTCTTCTCAAACAATTATGATGTGCATACGTACTAATCAACTACTTTATGCATAATCAAATTTTAAGATATATAGTAACTCGATCATTTACCTGGATGGATTGTATTCCGAGAATGCTAGCTTCTTCGATTTCGACACGACAACAATGGAGGATCCGAGATGATCTCTGCTCGAACCTCTGTTTTTACTCCAGTACACAAGTTCTAATGCTTTGAATTATTACTGCCAATAATCAAATATAGTTAGGATTCAAGCAAAGCAATGAGGAAATCAGTATGCAAGTGAAGAGAAAGGGACGATCGATTGACCTGCTCTGCTTCAACTTTCTTCCTCGTGCTTCGAACATGTTTTGTGTATGGGTTATTACATTTCCGTTTTCCCGCTTCTTATAACTTCACTTTGGGTTTGTGTACTCACATGCGTGTACACACACATATACATACATATATAATCACATTTAGTTAAGGTTGTTTATATATATGTGTTTGTGTTCGCACGTGTTTGTGGGTACTATGGCATTTTTAGTTAAGGATGATTCTATATATACATACACATAATATATTAGAGTTATACATATGTTAACAACATTTACAAGTGATATATATTTTCTAATATATATTTATTAACACATGATTTAGTCATCTCTACACAAATTAAAATACAAAATATTTAATAAAAAAATATGTTATTTCCATCTACAAGAAAATAATAATTAAAAATCAAAGTTCTTTAAAATAATAATAATAATAATAATAACCAAAGTATTTTGGTGGTTCAATCTCTTACCAAAGTGAATGAATATTTAATTAAAATTTTTGTAAAAAAACAATTTGTTGATTTTATCTACAAAAAAAATAAAAACAAAATAATTGATATTTCAATATTTTAAAAAATTGAATCCTCGTCTAATATAAACATAGGTTGTAAATTTTGATTTTATTCTAATAATTGATTTTACAAAAAATATCATCAAAAAATTTATCAAATATATACAAAATAAATACAAAGTTGACAATGAAAAAAAACTTATATATTGTTTCACATTCTTATAATTAGTAAATATATTAGATTATATGTAAAATGAAACCAAAAACACTCAATTTGTGTAGTCTATTAGTATTATTTTATTCTTCAAATAATTGGGAGGGATTTTACTTCAAAAATTGCTCTTCTTTTAGTATTATTAATTTTTTTTTCGATTTCTAGTTTTTTCTACACGAATTAATATTTAGTACCGCTCGGATTCCATTCACCATAAACCATCACCGCACAGCCCACGGCAATCCCTACTCCTCTCAAAATTTTGAGGGTAGTGTCTCCAATGTCGACCCCCGAGACCCGCGGATCTTTTTGTGT
The DNA here is from genome assembly GCF_033568475.1 of Henckelia pumila. Lineage (NCBI taxonomy): Eukaryota > Viridiplantae > Streptophyta > Magnoliopsida > Lamiales > Gesneriaceae > Henckelia > Henckelia pumila. The sequence continues at coordinate 40,604,944 of NC_133123.1, read as the reverse complement.
ACTGCGACCACTGGGATCCTTGGCTTCTTCAACCACCACCGGCTTTACATTTTCATTTTCATTTTCAATCAAGAGCCACCCCTTAGATTGGCACATGTCTTTCAGAACTTTCTTATGATCCTTGTCTGTAGAAGTAGAAAGCTGTATATGATATATATTTCCTTCCCCGGCCATGTCCCTGCAGATTCAAAAAGGGCCTCTCATAATATGTCATGCATTTTAATATCCTTGCCTTATTATTTATGCTATTCATGTCTTAATCCAGTATGCAGGTCTTATTAATTATCCTTGTCTTTATAATGTTTTGTAGTATGCTGAGCTTAATACATGCAGTACCCTGCTTGACATAGTCAGATATATATATGCTCTGGTGCTGCGAGAAAAAAAAGTGCAACTGAAATTCTTAAGCAGGTTCTTTTTATGCATCACTAGTATCTTCATACTTAAGGTGCATGGCTGCTAATTGAAAGTATAAGATGATACCAAATCCCCGGCCTATTCACCTCAAGCAATTGCATCACAACACAAGATATATTTCTTCCCCTTTCGCGGCCTATTTGCTTGGGTAGAAAGAAATGATGTTACAAGATAACGTTAAAAGCATTAAAAAATGATCGAATATATATTCTGACTTTCATCTGCGTCCTTCCAAATTCGAAATATTTAAATCATCGATGAATTAAATGCTAGCTAGCTTGTTCCTACTTACAATTAATAATTTTCTGTTAGGGTAAGGTTTAACGTTAAAGCTAACACAAATAAAAGCATCCGAGAAGAGGTACGACCCCGAAACTTGCTTTATGTTCATAATGCTAAGAGTCACTTGTAAGTTTGTCTTTGAGGCTTGATTGATTGAGTTTGTCTGTTTCTTATCAAAGACAAGTAGGATGATAGTTATCCTACGTGAAACAATTAATATTATGATGATTGATCTCCATTGATCATAATGTCATTCTTTTCAAACAATTATGATGTGCGTACGTACTAATCAGCCACTTTATGCATAATCAAATTTTAAGATATATAGTAACTATGTAGTAACCCAGATTCCATTTTAAGATAATAATATGTTAAACATGATTAAGGGTTAGTAATTTCGGAGTATTATTCGACTTCGGAAGAGAATATGGGTTTTTGAGTTTGGGCCGGATCGGAAGCTCCGAACCCAGATCGGAAGTTTCGATCCTAGCCACTTCGGAAGCTCATCGGAAGCATAGAGATCGGAAGCTCCGATCTTGAAACGGAATTTTCGATCTCCGGCTGCCAGCTTTGCCCGATGACTCAGCCGCGTGTTTTGGACAAGTGTTGATCGGGGGTGAGATCGGAAGCTCCGATCGTCGGATCGGAAGTTCCGATCCTGGCGTGTCCTGCATGCACGCAATGAGCTGGATCGGAAGCTTCGATCCCGAAATCGGAAGTTCCGATCCTGGTCGGGAATTTTGCCTATAAATAGGTCTCGTTCAATTTTATTTTGAAATACGAATTCCCGAGTTTCCTTCTACAGTTATATAGTGTGAGATATACACTTGAGTGCCCTATCGGTTATAATAGAGGTTCTGGAATAACCAAGGTGTGGTTATAGTCATCTGGGACTAGCGACTCCAAAGGGCTAACTACGGACGAAGGTATGGTTCGGGAATCTATTTAAGTTTTAGGAGTACTTATTAGCTTAGTTAAGGCTTATAGAATTTATGTAGTGATACGGTGAACTTTTGAATATAGGCTTGGAACCTAGGATCCTACTTTACTTGAACTAGCCTAGAGGTACGTACACATTGACTGAGATTGCCAGCGAGTATACATGTTTATATGTTGCATTTATTTGGCATTATTATATGGCATGATGTATGCTTTACCGTCTTCTATACTCATATGTCATGTACATATACACGTTGAGCCTATACCTCGTTATACCTGACTATAGAGCCGCTCAGCTCTATACTCGATAGTTTGTCACTGAGAGTACCGCGACGGCGGGGGCATTTATGTCTGTATACTCTGGTTTACTGGACGAGTGTGGTTGCACTCAGAGGTTGATCCGTGCGGTGGCAGCACTCATGTGACGCCGGTTCTGAGCATGAATTTTCAGATGACCCTGTACCAGTCATCATGTTGCATGCATTATATACATATGTTTACTCATGTCTATGTACTGGGCGTTAGCGCTCATGTCCTAGTTGTTATCTTGGACACCCTATTTCATGGGGCAGGTCGCAGGATGGACGGAGCTGATAGTTCAAGACAGGACTAGGGAGCAGGAGCCTTGAGGATTTTATTATACAGCAGGATCTGATATAGCTGTATAATGTTTACTGTTTAAGTTTTCGATTTGGTTGTATCACTACTGTATTAAGCCTGGATAATTTACTAAGCTGATATGTAAATTATGGATTATGTTTCCGCACGTTTTTACTCTGTTTCATATATTGTTGTATTACGTTTAATGCATGCTATTAGTTGTCAGTTAGTAGGTGATTCTATGCAGGGTCACTACATTTCGTGTCACCATCAAGAATAAGTATCCTTTGCCACGGATTGATGATCTGTTCGATCAACTACAGGGTACTTCTGTTTATTCAAAGATAGATCTGAGATCTGGATACCACCAGATGTGGGTATGAGACTCAGATATATCTACGACTGCTTTCAGAACCAGATATGGGCATTATGAATTTCTGGTGATGCCATTCGGTTTGACGAATGCACCGACAGTCTTTATGAATCTGATGAATAAGATATTTCGAGAGTATCTGGATAGATTTGTCATCGTTTTCATTGATGATATTCTTGTCTATTCTCATGATAAGGATGAGCATGCACAACATCTAAGGATTGTTTTACAAACGTTACGAGATAAGCAGCTGTATGCGAAATTGAGCAAGTATGAATTCTGGCTTGATCGAGTAGTGTGTCTCGGACATGTGATTTCTAATGAAGGGATATCTGTTGATCCTAGTAAGATAGAGGCAGTGCTGAACTGGTCTCGACCGACGACGGTTGCTGAGATTCGTAGTTTCTTGGGTCTAGCTGGATATTACCGTCGGTTCATCGAGAATTTTTCACAGTTAGCCAGGCCTTTGAATCAGCTTACTCGGAAAGATGTTTCCTTCATATGGTCCTCGGATTGTGAGGAGTCATTTCACGAGCTGCGTAGACGTCTTACTACTGCACCTGTGCTAGCTCTACCTTCTGGATCAGGAGGTTATATTGTTTATACTGATGCATCTGGTCAGGGGTTAGGATGTATTTTGACACAGCATGGACATGTTATTGCCTATGCTTCTCGACAGTTGAAGACGCATGAGAGTAATTATCCAGTGCATGATCTCGAGTTAGCCGCCATTGTATTTGCGTTCAAGATTTGGAGGCATTATCTTTATGGCGAGAAATTTGAGATATTCACGGATCATAAGAGTTTGAAGTATTTATTCACTCAAGCGGAGTTGAATATGCGACAGAGACGCTGGATGGATCTTCTGAAGGATTATGATTGTGAAATCAAATATCATCCAGGTTCTGTTAATCTTACTGCTGATGCCTTGAGTCGGCAGGTGAGACTTTCTGCACTTCAGACTAGTGAAATATCTCATATGATTCAAGAGTGTTGTTCATTAAGTTTTACGCTCAAGCACAAGAAAGGGAGGAATGAGATTCGTTTGTATACTATTCTATCTGAGCCAGCATTGTATTCTCGGATCAGAGATGCTCAGATATCTGATGTTAAGACTCAGCGTTTGGCACGTCTAGTCAATGGAGTTAATACATCTGGATTTCATTTTCAGGCAGATGGTTTATTGTGCCTATCTAATCAAGTGGTTGTACCTAATGATGCGGAGCTCAGGAACGATATTCTTTTTCAAGCTCACAGGAGTCGATTATCAGTCCATCCTGGAAGCATGAAAATGTATAAGGACTTGCGAACTAGATTCTGGTGGAAAGGAATGAAGAGGAGTGTATATCAATTTGTTTCGAAATGTTTGGTTTGTCAACAGGTCAAGGCTGAACATCGACGACCAGGTGGATTACTGCAGAATCTTGAGATTTCCGAATGGAAGTGGGAGCACGTGACTATGGACTTTGTTACCTACTTGCCTATGACGTCACGTCAGTGTGATGCTATCTGGGTTGTCGTTGACCGTTTGACGAAATCAGCACACTTTATTCCTTACAATCGAGAGTATTCTTATGATCGCATGACATGTTTATACATCCAGGAAATAGTGCGATTACATGGGATTCCAGTGAGCATAGTCAGTGATAGAGACCCGCGATTTACCTCACGATTTTGGGGTAGTTTTCAGGAGGCATTGGGTACCACTCTGAGTTTGAGCACTGCATATCATTCGGAGACTGATGGGCAGTCAGAGCGGACGATTTGTACACTGGAAGATATGCTACGTTCTTCTGTCATGGATTTTGGCTTATCTTGGCAGGATCAGTTACCCTTGATCGAATTTGCCTACAATAACAGTTATCATCGTAGTATTGATATGGCACCTTTCGAGGCATTGTACGGTCGACGGTGTCGTACTCCGTTATTCTGGGATGAAGTCAGGGAACGACAAGTCGAGGGTCCTGAATTGGTGCAGCAGATTGTAGACAAGGTAGATTTGATCAAGCATAGGATCAAAGTTGCTCAAGATAGACAAGCCAGTTATGCTAATATTCGCCGCAGGCCACTTCAGTTTGAGCCTGGTGAATATGTATTTCTCCGAGTATCACCTTTCAGAAAGGTGATGAGATTCGGCGTGAAAGGCAAGTTGTCTCCTCGTTTCATTGGGCCTTTCCAAATACTGGAGAAGATCGGAGATGTTGCATATCGTTTGGCTTTACCGCCAAATCTTTCCAGTATACACAATGTTTTTCATGTGTCGTTGCTTCGACAGTACATAGCTGATGAATCTCATGTGATTCAATCTACTGATATTCAGCTAGAGCCAGATCTTTCTTTTGTTGAACGACCAATCCGTATCCTAGACAAGAAGGAGAAAGTTCTTCGGAACAAGACTATACCACTTGTGATGGTACAGTGGTAGCGCCGAGGCGTTGAAGAAGCAACTTGAAAAACTGAAAGTCGTATGCAAGCGGAATATCTTGAGTTATTTGCTTTGTACTTTTGATTTACCATGTAAGATGTAATTACAGTTGTTGTAATAAAACATGGTTTGATGTTTCATATTGTTATCTTGATTTTGTCTTTAGATGTTATTTCGCGGACAAAATCTCTAAGGGCGGGGAGAATGTAGTAACCCAGATTCCATTTTAAGATAATAATATGTTAAACATGATTAAGGGTTAGTAATTTCGGAGTGTTATTGGACTTCGGAAGAGAATATGGGTTTTTGAGTTTGGGCCGGATCGGAAGCTCCGAACCCAGATCGGAAGTTCCGATCCTAACCACTTCGGAAGCTCATCGGAAGCATAGAGATCGGAAGCTCCGATCCTGGAACGGAAGTTCCGATCTCCGGCTGCCAGCTTTGCCCGATGACTCAGCCGCGAGTTTTGGACAAGTGTTGATCGGAAGCTCCGATCGTCGGATCGGAAGTTCCGATCCTGGCTTGTCCTGCATGCACGCAATGAGCTGGATCGGAAGCTCCGATCCCGAAATCGGAAGTTCCGATCCTGGTCGGGAATTTTGCCTATAAATAGGTCTCGTTTGATTTCATTTTGAAATACAAATTCCCGAGTTTCCTTCTACAGTTATATAGTGTGAGATATACACTTGAGGGCCCTATCGGTTATAATAGAGGTTCTGGAATAACAAAGGTGTGGTTATAGTCATCCGGGACTAGCGACTCCAAAGGGCTAACTACGGACGAAGGTATGGTTCGGGAATCTATTTAAGTTTTGGGAGTACTTATTAGCTTAGTTAAGGCTTATAGAATTTATGTAGTGATACGGTGAACTTTTGAATATAGGCTTGAAACCTAGGATCCTACTTTACTTGAACTAGCCTAGAGGTACGTACACATTGACTGAGATTGCCAGCGAGTATACATGTTTATATGTTGCATTTATTTGGCATTATTATATGGCATAATGTATGCTTTACCGTCTTCTATACTCATATGTCATGTGCATATACACGTTGAGCCTATACCTCGTTATACCTGACTATAGAGCCGCTCAGCTCTATACTCGATAGTCTGTCACTGAGAGTACCGCGACGGCGGGGGCATTTATGTCTGTCTACTCTGGTGTACTGGACGAGTGTGGTTGCACCCAGAGGTTGATCCGTGCGGTGGCAGCACTCATGTGGCGCCGGTTCTGAGCATGAATTTTCAGATGACCCTGTACCAGTCATCATGTTGCATGCATTATATACATATGTTTACTCATGTCTATGTACTGGGCGTTAGCGCTCACGTCCTAGTTGTTATCTTGGACACCCTATTTCATGGGGCAGGTCGCAGGATGGACGGAGCTGGTAGTTCAAGACAGGACTAGGGAGCAGGAGCCTTGAGGATTTTATTATACAGCAGGATCTGATATAGCTGTATAATGTTTACTGTTTAAGTTTTCGATTTGGTTGTATCACTACAGTATTAAGTCTGGATAATTTACTAAGCTGATATGTAAATTATGGATTATGTTTCCGCACGTTTTTACTCTGTTCCATATATTGTTGTATTACGTTTAATGCATGCTATTAGTTGCCAGTTAGTAGGTGATTCGATGCAGGGTCACTACAACTCGATCATTTACCTGGATCGATCGTATTTCGAGAATGCTAGCTTCTTCGATTTCGACACGACAACAATGGAGGATCCGAGATGATCTCTGCTCGAACCTCTGTTTTTACTCCAGTACACAAGTTCTAATGCTTTGAATTATTACTGCCAATAATCAAATATAGTTAGGATTCAAGCAAAGCAATGAGGAAATCAGTATGCAAGTGAAGAGAAAGGGACGATCGATTGACCTGCTCTGCTTCAACTTTCTTCCTCGTGCTTCGAACATGTTTTGTGTATGGGTTATTACATTTCCGTTTTCCCGCTTCTTATAACTTCACTTTGGGTTTGTCTACTCACATGCGTGTACACACACATATACATACATATATAATCACAGTTAGTTAAGGTTGTTTATATATATGTGTGTGTGTTCGCACGTGTTTGTGGGTACTGTGACATTTTTAGTTAAGGATGATTCTATATATACATACACATAATATATTAGAGTTATACATATGTTAACAACATTTACAAGTGATATATATTTTCTAATATATATTTATTAACACATGATTTAGTCATCTCTACACAAATTAAAATACAAAATATTTAATGAAAAAATATGTTATTTCCATCTACAAGCAAATAATAATTAAAAATCAATGTTCTTTAAAATAATAATAATAATAATAATAATAATAACCAAAGTATTTTGATGGTTCAATCTCTTACCAAAGTGAATGAATATTTAATTAAAATTTTTGTAAAAAAACAATTTGTTGATTTTATCTACAAAAAAAATAAAAACAAAATAATTGATATTTCAATATTTTAAAAAAATTTAATCCTCGTCTAATATAAACATAGGTTGTAAATTTTGATTTTATTCTAATAATTGATTTTACAAAAAACATCATCACAAAATTTATCAAATATATACAAAATAAATACAAAGTTGACAATGAAAAAAAACTTATATATTGTTTCACATTCTTATAATTAGTAAATATATTAGATTATATGTAAAATGAAACCAAAAACACTCAATTTGTGTAGTCTATTAGTATTATTTTATTCTTCAAATAATTGGGAGGGATTCCACTTCAAAAATTGCTCTTCTTTTAGTTTTTTTTTTTTTTTTGATTTCTAGTTTTTTCTACACGAATTAATATTTAGTACCGCTCCGATTCCATTCACCATAAACCATCACCGCACAGCCCACGACAATCCCTACTCCTCTCAAAATTTTGAGGGTAGTGTCTCCAATGTCGACCCCCGAGACCCGCGGATCTTTTTGTGTACTGCGACCACTGGGATCCTTGGCTTCTTCAACCACCACCGGCTTTACATTTTCATTTTCATTTTCAATCAAGAGCCACCCCTCAGATTGGCACATGTCTTTCAGCACTTTCTTATGATCCTTGTCTGTAGAAGTAGGAAGATGTATATGATATATATTTCCTTCCCCGGCCATGTCCCTGCAGATTCAAAAAAGGCCTCTCATAATATGTCATGCATTTTTGTTGGAACACGATCATTCTCCGGATCGAAAAAGAAAGTGATACCCGGTGCAGCGGAAGTTTTAAAATTTTATATGGAACGATTCCATATGGGTATCAAATTTCTACGATTAAAATTGATAATATAAAATTTAAACAATATAAATTTTACCTTAAAATCTCGAAACGAGATTATGGACACCAACAGATTAAACTGCTCTTGTTGTATATCCCAGGAACTGATGAACGAACAATTCTTCAATCAGGTCCACGAACAGAAGTTTAATCCCTCTGATAGACTGCACTAGAAAGTCTATCAGAAGTTTCTACGAAGAGATAGAACAGATATGATCTGCTAATTCAGACTGCAAATTCGAAATTCGCATACTGAAAATTCTCTAAGACAGAGAGAGGGGGGCGGCCGAAATTCCTAGACTGGAGGCTAGGGTTTTCGAAAATCTGAGTGTAAGTTGTATGTAATTTCTGTACTACAATAACTTATTTATAATGTGGGCTGCTAACAGCTTAAGGCCCATTAGTCCTAAGTTCAAGCCTGACAAGCAAAGCCCGCATGTTCAGAAATTAATATAAAATTCATCGTGACTCAGATTGATAAACCAATTTCACCAATGTGCACAGAAACTATTTCTGCATCTTTTAAAGTCAAGATAAATTTTCTGAATTCGAATTCAGTGGTTTCCAAAAATGTCCATCACTATGTCATTTTAGGAAATCTTACTCCCTCTACTCTTAAATAAGAAGTCCCACTTCTTTATTTACTAAATTTAACTCTTTAAATTTAATTATCTCAACGGGGATTAAAAATCCATTACTTGTGTGACCCTCAATGGTTCAGGGATACAGCTAGCCGTGGGCTCACAACTCCTTGTGACTCGGAACAACAATTTTCGACTTGCCCATCGAATCATGGTAAGAGCGCCTAGCAACATCACCCCATGATTCCCTAGGTATCACTGATAGTGCCTGCAAGAACCAATAGATTTTGGTTCGCGTACAGTACGGTCCCTTCATCCATATATCCCGATCGAATCAACAACCATTGGTAAATCAAGAGTCGTTCGAAATTCGATAACTATGCAATGCATCTTGAAGATCAAATAGTGACATCGTATGTGCTACTAAGAAACCATTTCTTAAATCACATCATGTACTCTGGCCAGAGATTCGTCACACTAATATCTCCTCAGATTGCATAGGATATCCACACTCGCAAGTATGTGATGAATCCTTGACAACAAAGCATCGACTCCTATATGTATCGTAACTGTACCCAATCCCGACACCTAATGACCCCAATAGAGTCGGTAAACGAGTCAAAGTACAGTACTAGCATATAGAGTCTCAATGATGTTTCAAGTAGTAAGGACTAATGGTGTACAACCAAAACCGCGGACTTTATCCACTCGATAAGTGATAACCACTTGGAAAGTCCGGATAGGGTAGTTCGATCATTCATCGTATGAATATCCATTTGCATGCTTTGAACATCTCTATGTTCCATACCAATGAAACGTGGTACTCGGCATCGCAAATGCTAGTCTCAATCTCGAGCGATCCTTATCTTTATTAACGGACGGCTCAATCGACTAGGAACTGTTTAGAATATACAGTGACTATAAGATGTGTTTCATGATAGCCATCCCCATGTGCCACCACATCTTACATACACTATAGTATATTCAAGGTCTTCATCTAAACATCTTATAGTATGTCACAACATAATAATATGATAAAAGATAAAGTAAATGCCATTATAAAAGTGTAAATTATATTAAACAAAAGATTGTTTATACATAGAGTCATAAAAGCCCTTAGCCACAAGTTGGCTCACCGGGCACCCACTCTTTCAATCTCCCACTTGCCCTAAAGCCAACTAGTCATACTACGTAGTCCCATTGCTTCGCGATGTTTGTCAAATAATGGTCCTGGCAAGGGCTTAGTAAGTGGATCAGCGATATTGTCTGCAGAGGCCACTCTCTCGACAGTGATGTCTCCTCTTTCCACGATCTCCCGGATGATGTTGTATTTCCTCAGTATGTGTTTGAATCTTTGATGAGACCTTGGTTCCTTTGCCTGAGCAACGGCACCCGTGTTGTCACAGTACACCGGAACTGGACCAACAGCTTTAGGAATAATGCCCAACTCTTGGACGAAATTCCTCATCCAAACGGCCTCTTTAGCAGCAGCTGATGCCGCAATGTATTCTGCCTCAGTGGTGGAATCCGCTGTGGTGTCCTGCTTGGAACTCTTTCAAGAGACAGCACCGCCATTGAGCATGAACACAAATCCAGAGGTTGACTTCGAGTTATCCACGTCACTTTGGAAGCTAGAGTCGGTATAGCCTTCCAATTTCAGTTCTCTTCCTCCATAAACCATGAATACATTCTTAGTTCTTCTCAAGTACTTAAGAATATCCTTCACGGCTTTCCAATGCATTTGACCGGGATTGGCTTGATATCTGCTCGTGACACTCAGAGAAAATGCCACATCCGGTCTGGTGGATATCATCCCATACATGATACTCCCTATGGCTGACGCATATGGTATGTGTGTCATTTTCTCTATCTCTTTGTCAGTCTTGGGACACATAGACTTGGATAGAGAGACTCCATGACACATAGGTAGATGTCCTCTCTTGGACTCATCCATTGAAAACCTTTTCAATATAGTGTCGATGTAGGTAGCTTGAGTAAGTCCTATCATTCTCTTAGATCTATCTCTATAGATCTGTATCCCTAGAATATAGGACGCCTCACCCAAATCCTTCATCGAGAATCTACCTGATAACCATATCTTTGTTGACTGCAACATCCCTACATCATTCCCAATGAGTAAGATGTCATCAACATAAAGTACTAAGAATGTCACAGCATCCTTAACTACTTTCTTGTACACGCACGGTTCCTCCGGGTTCTTGATGAAACCAAAATCCTTTATTGTTTCATCAAATTTCTGGTTCCAACTTCTTGATGCTTGTTTGAGACCATAGATCGATCTCTGAAGCTTGCATACCTTATGCTCGCTTCCCATGGATGTGAATCCCTCGGGCTGCATCATATAGATTTCTTCCTTAATGTTTCCATTAAGAAATGCAGTCTTCACATCCATTTGCCATATCTCATAGTCATACCATGCTGCTATGGCAATAAGAATTCTTATGGACTTGAACATTGCGACTGGTGAAAAAGTTTCATCATAGTCAACTCCTTGTCTTTGAGTATAAACTTTTGCCACCAATCGTGCCTTGTAGGTCAGTACCTTTCCATCAGGCCCAAGTTTTCTCTTATAGATCCATTTACACCCTATTGGAACAATTCCATCGGGAGGATCTACTAAAGTCCAAACTTGGTTTGTATGCATCGAATCTATTTCCGACTGCATAGCTTCAAGCCATAAATTCGAATCTGCATCAGAAATTGCTTCCTTGAAGTTTCTTGGATCACATCCAATGTCGGGTTCACTTTGATCCCCTTCAAGAAGAAAACCATATCTAATAGGAGGCCTAGAAGTCCTCTCGGATCTTCTAGTAATAGGCGTGTCAATCAATGGTTCCTGAGGTGTAGGATCATTATTTTGTATCTTGGGTTCTTCTCGAATTTCTTCGAGTTCCATCATCTTGCCTTTCTTATCCAATAAGAACTCCTTCTCCAAGAAGGTGGCATTCCTTGAAACAAACACTTTTGTTTCAGTAGGATGATAGAAATAATATCCGATTGAATTCTTCGGATATCCTACAAAATAACATAAGGTGGATCGACTATCCAACTTATCTCCCACTGTCTGCTTCACGTAAGCAGGACATCCCCAAATCCTCAAGTACGAATACTTAGAAGCTTTGCCATTCCATAACTCGTATGGTGTTTTGTTCACTGCTTTAGTGTGAATGTTGTTCAACAAAAATACCGCCGTTTCAAGAGCATAGCCCCAAAACGAAGGTGGGAGCTCAGTGAAGCTCATCATGGATCGAACCATGTCCAACAAAGTTCGATTGCGACGCTCCAAAACACCATTAAGCTGAGATTTCATAGGAGGAGTCCACTGAGAGAGAATCCCATTCTCTTTTAGATAGCTCAAAAACTCGGTACTCAAGTATTCTCCACCTCGATCTGATCGAAGTGCTTTAATCCTCTTACCTAGTTTGTTTTCTACTTCAGCCTTGAATTCTTTGAACTTTTCAAATGATTCAGACTTATATTTCATCAAATATAAGTACCCATACCTAGAATAATCATCAGTAAAGGTAATGAAGTAGGTGTGACCAAATTTTGTACCAATACTAAATGGTCCGCAAACATCCGTATGGATAAAATCCAATAGATTTTGACTACGCTCAGGTTTTCCTTTGAAAGGAGATTTAGTCATTTTTCCTTTCAGGCAGGACTCACAAGTAGGTAGAGAGTTAATATCAGACATATCAAACATGCCCTCTCCCACTAGCTTGTTCATCCTCCTTGATGAAATATGACCTAGCCTAGCATGCCAAAGGTTTGCCGGGTTTTGACTATCGATTTTCCTTTTGTTTGTTGTTACCGGTTTATCAACATAATTTATTGGAACGTCTTTTAATTTTAAGTTATATAGATCGTTTTCAAGTTGTCCATTTCCAATCAAACATTCATTCTTGTAAATATTGCAAATCCCATTCACAAAATTGCAAGAAAAATCATCTCTATCAAGCATAGAAACATAAATAATGTTTTTAATCAAGTCTGGAACAAATAAAACATCTCTCAAAAATAACTTAAAATCGTTCTGAAAAATTAAATAAACGTCTCCCACAGCTTTGGCTTCAACTCTAGAACCATTTTCGAGCCTCAGCTGGGTCTCACCCATTCTAAGCTTGCGACTTCTTGTCATCACCTGCAAATCATTGCAAATGTGAGATCCACATCCGGTATCCAATACCCAAGAAGTAGTATTAAGTGAAACATTTATTTCAATATAAAACATACCCTTCGCAGTTCGCAACTGCTCTAGATATTCCTTGCAGTTACGTTTCCAATGACCGGGTTTCTTGCAGTGATGGCAAACATCCTTGGACTTTTCCATGTTTGAAGCCTTTGTCTTGTTCTTCTTCTCGGGTCCGGTTTTCTTGGATGGGGCAGAACGTTTCTTACCCTTTGTACTTGGCCCCTTCTTAGCAGAAGAAAAGGAGCCCACCAAGAGAACCGGTTTATCCTTCTTTAAAGTGGCTTCATAAGTTACAAGCATATTGACCATCTCTTCAAGGGAGGCCTCTATCTTGTTCATATTGAAATTCACCACAAAACCGTCAAACGATGAAGGAAGAGAGAGAAGTAATAAGTCCACATTGAGTTCATGCTTCAATACCAATTCAAGCGTTACCAACTTCTGAATGAGCCAAATCACGCGTACCCCATGATCACGGACCGAAGTCCCTTCACGCATGCGACACGTCATTAACTCTTTTACAGTAGCGAACCTTTCAGCTCTCGATTGAGCCCCAAAAAGTTCCTTGAGTTGTACGTGAATGTCAGCAGCATTCACGGTATCCTCAAATCGCCTCTGGAGTTCATCAGACATCGAAGCTTGCATATAGCATTTGGCCTTGATATCATGGTCCCACCATTTATCAAGTTTGGCCAACTCTTCCGGACTTATATCAGCTGGTGCTTCCTTCGGAGGAGATTTTTCTAACACGTAGAACATCTTCTCCGAGGTCAAGACAATCTTCAACTTACGGAACCATTCCGTATAGTTTGCGCCAGTCAGTTTATTTTGTTCGAGAATAGAGAATAGTGGATTGCGCGAATTCATCTTAATGAAATACTGAAAAGAAACAGACAATAATCAGTGATTGTTTAATTAATTTACTAAGACATAAAATAGGCGAAATTTATTTTATGAATCTCACTCCCACTATTTTAACGATTTCACTACCCTCTAGTGAAAACGAGAAACATTTTCTTTAGTGGAAACATGGAGTCCAATTGACAAACTATAGTCCCGAATAATATCAGCCAACCATAATTTTAAAAAGGTAGAGCCCAATTGCTTCCAAAGCAACCTCCATGTTTTTACCTCATGTCCAATAAGGGCCCAATAATAAGACGCCGTTTATTGTGACATGTCAAGATGACCCATCAATATTAAGTTGTGATGGACGGTCGCCATGTGGATCCCCAATAATATGAGCCAATCCCATGGGAGTTCCATCCAACTTACAACATGTGTCGATCCAATGTACAGCTTTGCGACGAATGGGCCCCCCCAATAATATGAGCCGGACCGTATCCGCGGGTAGCATCTCATACATTGATCGTTGATAAAAGGTAGGAACATTTAAACAATATTTAAATTTCCTTTATTTATCTTGATATCAATTTTAAATCATATTTAAAATGAGGGATTTTAATTTTGAAAATTTGTCTCATCATTTAAAATTTGTATGCTTGCGGGGATTCATACAATTTAGTCTAAACATGCATACAACGATGATATCATATATTATATTTTAGGATGATCGATTCCATTACTAATCGACCCGTGGTTGCCAATCACGAGTCTAAGTCCAATCTTAGGTGATATGCAAGTATGCAATGCAATCCTATTACATTGTGCTTCCAATTTATATTTCTTCAGTCTTTATCATTGATTGCTGGTCCCACCTCCATCTTCAAAAACTCCCACTATTTCTAGTGAATTTACAATAAATTACTATGGCAAATAAAGGGATACATTGTAGGGGTGGGAACGGGCCATAAACCAGGCCCACTTTTATTACATGATAAAATCAAATTTGGGCCATAAACCAGGCCCATTAATAAAACCCAACAATCAATAATAAAGTCAAATGTAAACAACCTAACATACACCTATAATATTGGTCATGACAATCGATCATCCTTATCCAATAATATTTAATTCAAAAATTAATTTATTGGATATCATGCAATGACAATAAATATAAATAGATAAAATCATATTTCATACATAAAATCTTATTTTATATATAAAATCATATTTTATCTAGTTTATCCATAAAATCATATTTTACATATAAAATCCAATTTTATACATAAAATCATATTTTATTATCAATTGTACCAAAATTAATAATTAAAGATTTAATTTATGGGATTAAATTTATAAATTTCAAAAATTCAAAATTTATCCAAAAATTAATTTTCTTAAAAATTTTGGGCTCATACAATTTTGACCCATTGCCTCGTGGACCAACTGAAACAATTTTCAATCGGGCCAAAAACTGGGCCCAAAACCATTTTGGGCTAGAATTCATAATTCACGAAAAAATTTAATTTTTTTTTTTAAAAAAATTTCTGGGCAGCCCGGGACAATCCCGGGCTGCCCGCCCGTCGCTGGGCTGGACTCGTCCAGCCCAGCCGCTGGGCCGCTCCATGCGGCCCAGCTGCGTGGGCTAGGGCAACGCTTGCCCTAGCTCGCGCAGGGCTGCTGCGTGCAGCCCATCTGCCCGCAGCCAAGCTGCGCGCAGGGCTGCACGCGGCGCTGCCCGCTGCCTTCGGGCAGCAGGCAGCCCAGAAAACATTTTTTTTTATTTTCCATTTTATTTTTCTGAAAAATCGAGGCTTTGTACAATCGATAAAATTTTAATCGTAAAATCCGAGAACAACCTGGCTCTGATACCACTGTTGGAACACGGTCGTTCTCCGGATCGAAAAAGAAAGTGATACCCGGTGCAGCGGAAGTTTTAAAATTTTATATGGAACGATTCCATATGGGTATCAAATTCCTACGATTAAAATTGATAATATAAAATTTAAACAATATAAATTTTACCTTAAAATCTCGAAACGAGATTATGGACACCAACAGATTAAACTGCTCTTGTTGTATATCCCAGGAACTGATGAACGAACAATTCTTCAATCAGGTCCACGAACAGAAGTTTAATCCCTCTGATAGACTGCACTAGAAAGTCTATCAGAAGTTTCTACGAAGAGATAGAACAGATATGATCTGCTAATTCAGACTGCAAATTCGAAATTCGAATACTGAAAATTCTCTAAGACAGAGAGAGGGGGGCGGCCGAAATTCCTAGACTGGAGGCTAGGGTTTTCGAAAATCTGAGTGTAAGTTGTATGTAATTTCTGTACTGCAATAACTTATTTATAATGTGGGCTGCTAACAGCTTAAGGCCCATTAGTCCTAAGTTCAAGCCTGACAAGCAAAGCCCGCATGTTCAGAAATTAATATAAAATTCATCGTGACTCAGATTGATAAACCAATTTCACCAATGTGCACAGAAACCATTTCTGCATCTTTTAAAGTCAAGATAAATTTTCTGAATCCGAATTCAGTGGTTTCCAAAAATGTCCATCACTATGTCATTTTAGGAAATCTTACCCCCTCTACTCTTAAATAAGAAGTCCCACTTCTTTATTCACTAAATTTAACTCTTTAAATTTAATTATCTCAACGGGGATTAAAAATCCATTACTTGTGTGACCCTCAATGGTTCAGGGATACAGCTAGCCGTGGGCTCACAACTCCTTGTGACTCGGAACAACAATTTTCGACTTGCCCATCGAATCATGGTAAGAGCGCCTAGCAACATCACCCCATGATTCCCTAGGTATCACTGATAGTGCCTGCAATAACCAATAGATTTTGGTTCGCATACAGTACGGTCCCTTCATCCATATATCCCGATCGAATCAACAACCATTGGTAAATCGAGAGTCGTTCGAAATTCGATAACTATGCAATGCATCTTGAAGATCAAATAGTGACATCGCATGTGCTACTAAGAAACCATTTCTTAAAACACATCATGTACTCTGGCCAGAGATTCGTCACACTAATATCTCCTCAGATTGCATAGGATATCCACACTCGCAAGTATGTGGTGAATCCTTGACAACAAAGCATCGACTCCTATATGTGTCGTAACTGTACCCAATCCCGACACCTGATGACCCCAATAGAGTCGGTAAACAAGTCAAAGTACAGTACTAGCATATAGAGTCTCAATGATGTTTCAAGTAGTAAGGACTAATGGTGTACAACCAAAACCGCGGACTTTATCCACTCGATAAGTGATAACCACTTGGAATGTCCGGATAGGGTAGTTCGATCATTCATCGTATGAATATCCATTTGCATGCTTTGAACATCTCTATGTTCCATACCAATGAAACGTGGTACTCGTCATCGCAAATGCTAGTCTCAATCTTGAGCGATCCTTATCTTTATTAACGGACGGCTCAATCGACTAGGAACTGTTTAGAATATACAGTGACTATAAGATGTGTTTCATGATAGCCATGCCCATGTGCCACCACATCTTACATACACTATAGTATATTCAAGGTCTTCATCTAAACATCTTATAGTATGTCACAACATAATAATATGATAAAAGATAAAGTAAATGCCATTATAAAAGTGTAAATTATATTAAACAAAAGATTGTTTATACATAGAGTCATAAAAGCCCTTAGCCACAAGTTGGCTCACCGGGCACCCACTCTTTCAATCTCCCACTTGCCCTAAAGCCAACTAGTCATACTACGTAGTCCCATTGCTTCGCGATGTTTGTCAAATAATGGTCCTGGCAAGGGCTTAGTAAGTGGATCAGCGATATTGTCTGCAGAGGCCACTCTCTCGACAGTGATGTCTCCTCTTTCCACGATCTCCCGGATGATGTGGTATTTCCTTAGTACATGTTTGGATCTTTGATGAGACCTTGGTTCCTTTGCCTGAGCAACGGCACCCGTGTTGTCACAGTACACCGGAACTGGACCAACAGCTTTAGGAATAATGCCCAACTCTTGGACGAAATTTCTCATCCAAACGGCCTCTTTAGCAGCAGCTGATGCCGCAATGTATTCTGCCTCAGTGGTGGAATCCGCTGTGGTGTCCTGCTTGGAACTCTTCCAAGATACAGCACCGCCATTGAGCATGAACACAAATCCAGAGGTTGACTTCGAGTCATCCATGTCACTTTGGAAGCTAGAGTCGGTATAGCCTTCCAATTTCAGTTCTCTTCCTCCATAAACCATGAATACATTCTTAGTTCTTCTCAAGTACTTAAGAATATCCTTCACAGCTTTCCAATGCATTAGACCGGGATTGGCTTGATATCTGCTCGTGACACTCAGAGCAAATGCCACATCCGGTCTGGTGGATATCATCCCATACATGATACTCCCTATGGCTGACGCATATGGTATGTGTGTCATTTTCTCTATCTCTTCGTCAGTCTTGGGACACATAGACTTGGATAGAGAGACTCCATGACACATAGGAAGATGTCCTCTCTTGGACTCATCCATTGAAAACCTTTTCAATATAGTGTCGATGTAGGTAGCTTGAGTAAGTCCTATCATTCTCTTGGATCTATCTCTATAGATCTGTATCCCTAGAATATAGGACGCCTCACCCAAATCCTTCATCGAGAATCTACCTGATAACCATATCTTTGTTGACTGCAACATCCCTACATCATTCCCAATGAGTAAGATGTCATCAACATAAAGTACTAAGAATGTCACAGCATCCTTAACTACTTTCTTGTACACGCACGGTTCCTCCGGGTTCTTGATGAAACCAAAATCCTTTATTGTTTCATCAAATTTCTGGTTCCAACTTCTTGATGCTTGTTTGAGACCATAGATCGATCTCTGAAGCTTGCATACCTTATGCTCGCTTCCCATGGATGTGAATCCCTCGGGCTGCATCATATAGATTTCTTCCTTAATGTTTCCATTAAGAAATGCAGTCTTCACATCCATTTGCCATATCTCATAGTCATACCATGCTGCTATGGCAATAAGAATTCTTATGGACTTGAACATTGCGACTGGTGAAAAAGTTTCATCATAGTCAACTCCTTGTCTTTGAGTATAACCTTTTGCCACCAATCGTGCCTTGTAGATCAGTACCTTTCCATCAGGCCCAAGTTTTCTCTTATAGATCCATTTACACCCTATTGGAACAATTCCATCGGGAGGATCTACTAAAGTCCAAACTTGGTTTGTATGCATCAAATCTATTTCCGACTGCATAGCTTCAAGCCATAAATTCGAATCTGCATCAGAAATTGCTTCCTTGAAGTTTCTTGGATCACATCCAATGTCGGGTTCACTTTGATCCCCTTCAAGAAGAAAACCATATCTAATAGGAGGCCTAGAAGTCCTCTCGGATCTTCTAGTAATAGGCGTGTCAATCAATGGTTCCTGAGGTGTAGGATCATTATTTTGTATCTTGGGTTCTTCTCGAATTTCTTCGAGTTCCATCATCTTGCCTTTCTTATCCAATAAGAACTCATTCTCCAAGAAGGTGGCATTCCTTGAAACAAACACTTTTGTTTCAGTAGGATGATAGAAATAATATCCGATTGAATTCTTCGGATACCCTACAAAATAACATAAGGTGGATCGACTATCCAACTTATCTCCCACTGTCTGCTTCACGTAAGCAGGACATCCCCAAATCCTCAAGTACGAATACTTAGAAGCTTTGCCATTCCATAACTCGTATGGTGTTTTGTTCACTGCTTTAGTGTGAATGTTGTTCAACAAAAATACCGCCGTTTCAAGAGCATAGCCCCAAAACGAAGGTGGGAGCTCAGTGAAGCTCATCATGGATCGAACCATGTCCAACAAAGTTCGATTGCGACGCTCCGAAACACCATTAAGCTGAGATTTCATAGGAGGAGTCCACTGAGAGAGAATCCCATTCTCTTTTAGATAGCTCAAAAACTCGGTACTCAAGTATTCTCCACCTCGATCTAATCGAAGTGCTTTAATCCTCTTACCTAGTTTGTTTTCTACTTCAGCCTTGAATTCTTTGAACTTTTCAAATGATTCAGACTTATATTTCATCAAATATAAGTACCCATACCTAGAATAATCATCAGTAAAGGTAATGAAGTAGGTGTGACCAAATTTTGTACCAATACTAAATGGTCCGCAAACATCCGTATGGATCAAATCCAATAGATTTTGACTACGCTCAGGTTTTCCTTTGAAAGGAGATTTAGTCATTTTTCCTTTCAGGCAGGACTCACAAGTAGGTAGAGAGTTAATATCAGACATATCAAACATGCCCTCTCCCACTAGCTTGTTCATCCTCCTTGATGAAATATGACCTAGCCTAGCATGCCAAAGGTTTGCCGGGTTTTGACTATCGATTTTCCTTTTGTTTGTTGTTACCGGTTTATCAACATAATTTATTGGAACGTCTTTTAATTTTAAGTTATATAGATCGTTTTCAAGTTGTCCATTTCCAATCAAACATTCATTCTTGTAAATATTGCAAATCCCATTCACAAAATTGCAAGAAAAATCATCTCTATCAAGCATAGAAACATAAATAATGTTTTTAATCAAGTCTGGAACAAATAAAACATCTCTCAAAAGTAACTTAAAATCGTTCTGCAAAATTAAATAAACGTCTCCCACAGCTTTGGCTTCAACTCTAGAACCATTTTCGAGCCTCAGCTGGGTCTCACCCATTCTAAGCTTGCGACTTCTTGTCATCACCTGCAAATCATTGCAAATGTGAGATCCACATCCGGTATCCAATACCCAAGAAGTAGTATTAAGTGAAACATTTATTTCAATATAAAACATACCCTTCGCAGTTCGCAACTGCTCTAGATATTCCTTGCAGTTACGTTTCCAATGACCGGGTTTCTTGCAGTGATGGCAAACATCCTTGGACTTTTCCATGTTTGAAGCCTTTGTCTTGTTCTTCTTCTCGGGTCCGGTTTTCTTGGATGGGGCAGAACGTTTCTTACCCTTTGTACTTGGCCCCTTCTTAGCAGAAGAAAAGGAGCCCACCAAGAGAACCGGTTTATCCTTCTTTAAAGTGGCTTCATAAGTTACAAGCATATTGACCATCTCTTCAAGGGAGGCCTCTATCTTGTTCATATTGAAATTCACCACAAAACCGTCAAACGATGAAGGAAGAGAGAGAAGTAATAAGTCCACATTGAGTTCATGCTTCAATACCAATTCAAGCGTTACCAACTTCTGAATGAGCCAAATCACGCGTACCCCATGATCACGGACCGAAGTCCCTTCACGCATGCGACACGTCATTAACTCTTTTACAGTAGCGAACCTTTCAGCTCTCGATTGAGCCCCAAAAAGTTCCTTGAGTTGTACGTGAATGTCAGCAGCATTCACGGTATCCTCAAATCGCCTCTGGAGTTCATCAGACATCGAAGCTTGCATATAGCATTTGGCCTTGATATGGTCCCACCATTTATCAAGTTTGGCCAACTCTTCCGGACTTATATCAGCTGGTGCTTCCTTCGGAGGAGATTTTTCTAACACGTAGAACATCTTCTCCGAGGTCAAGACAATCTTCAACTTACGGAACCATTCCGTATAGTTTGCGCCAGTCAGTTTATTTTGTTCGAGAATAGAGAATAGTGGATTGCGCGAATTCATCTTAATGAAATACTGAAAAGAAACAGACAATAATCAGTGATTGTTTAATTAATTTACTAAGACATAAAATAGGCGAAATTTATTTTATGAATCTCACTCCCACTATTTTAACGATTTCACTACCCTCTAGTGAAAACGAGAAACATTTTCTTTAGTGGAAACATGGAGTCCAATTGACAAACTATAGTCCCGAATAATATCAGCCAACCATAATTTTCAAAAGGTAGATCCCAATTGCTTCCAAAGAAACCTCCATGTTTTTACCTCATGTCCAATAAGGGCCCAATAATAAGACGCCGTTTATTGTGACATGTCAAGATGACCCATCAATATTAAGTTGTGATGGACGGTCGCCATGTGGATCCCCAATAATATGAGCCAATCCCATGGGAGTTCCATCCAACTTACAACATGTGTCGATCCAATGTACAGCTTTGCGACGAATGGGCCCCCCCCAATAATATGAGCCGGACCGTATCCGCGGGTAGCATCTCATACATTGATCGTTGATAAAAGGTAGGAACATTTAAACAATATTTAAATTTCCTTTATTTATCTTGATATCAATTTTAAATCATATTTAAAATGAGGGATTTTAATTTTGAAAATTTGTCTCATCATTTAAAATTTGTATGCTTGCGGGGATTCATACAATTTAGTCTAAACATGCATACAACGATGATATCATATATTATATTTTAGGATGATCGATTCCATTACTAATCGACCCGTGGTTGCCAATCACGAGTCTAAGTCCAATCTTAGGTGATATGCAAGTATGCAATGCAATCCTATTACATTGTGCTTCCAATTTATATTTCTTCAGTCTTTATCATTGATTGCTGGTCCCACCTCCATCTTCAAAAACTCCCACTATTTCTAGTGAATTTACAATAAATTACTATGGCAAATAAAGGGATACATTGTAGGGGTGGGAACGGGCCATAAACCAGACCCACTTTTATTACATGATAAAATCAAATTTGGGCCATAAACCAGGCCCATTAATAAAACCCAACAATCAATAATAAAGTCAAATGTAAACAACCTAACATACACCTATAATATTGGTCATGACAATCGATCATCCTTATCCAATAATATTTAATTCAAAAATTAATTTATTGGATATCATGCAATGACAATAAATATAAATAGATAAAATCATATTTCATACATAAAATCTTATTTTATATATAAAATCATATTTTATCTAGTTTATCCATAAAATCATATTTTACATATAAAATCCAATTTTATACATAAAATCATATTTTATTATCAATTGTACCAAAATTAATAATTAAAGATTTAATTTATGGGATTAAATTTATAAATTTCCAAAATTCAAAATTTATCCAAAAATTAATTTTCTTAAAAATTTTGGGCTCATACAATTTTGACCCATTGCCTCGTGGACCAACTGAAACAATTTTCAATCGGGCCAAAAACTGGGCCCAAAACCATTTTGGGCTAGAATTCATAATTCACGAAAAAATTTAATTTTTTTTTAAAAAAAAATTTCTGGGCAGCCCGGGACAATCCCGGGCTGCCCGCCCGTCGCTGGGCTGGACTCGTCCAGCCCAGCCGCTGGGCCGCTCCATGCGGCCCAGCTGCATGGGCTAGGGCAACGCTTGCCCTAGCTCGCGCAGGGCTGCTGCGTGCAGCCCATCTGCCCGCAGCCAAGCTGCGCGCAGGGCTGCACGCGGCGCTGCCCGCTGCCTTCGGGCAGCGGGCAGCCCAGAAAACATTTTTTTTTATTTTCCATTTTATTTTTCTGAAAAATCGAGGCTTTGTACAATCGATAAAATTTTAATCGTAAAATCCGAGAACAACCTGGCTCTGATACCACTGTTGGAACACGGTCGTTCTCCGGATCGAAAAAGAAAGTGATACCCGGTGCAGCGGAAGTTTTAAAATTTTATATGGAACGATTCCATATGGGTATCAAATTCCTACGATTAAAATTGATAATATAAAATTTAAACAATATAAATTTTACCTTAAAATCTCGAAACGAGATTATGGACACCAACAGATTAAACTGCTCTTGTTGTATATCCCAGGAACTGATGAACGAACAATTCTTCAATCAGGTCCACGAACAGAAGTTTAATCCCTCTGATAGACTGCACTAGAAAGTCTATCAGAAGTTTCTACGAAGAGATAGAACAGATATGATCTGCTAATTCAGACTGCAAATTCGAAATTCGCATACTGAAAATTCTCTAAGACAGAGAGAGGGGGGCGGCCGAAATTCCTAGACTGGAGGCTAGGGTTTTCGAAAATCTGAGTGTAAGTTGTATGTAATTTCTGTACTGCAATAACTTATTTATAATGTGGGCTGCTAACAGCTTAAGGCCCATTAGTCCTAAGTTCAAGCCTGACAAGCAAAGCCCGCATGTTCAGAAATTAATATAAAATTCATCGTGACTCAGATTGATAAACCAATTTCACCAATGTACACAGAAACCATTTCTGCATCTTTTAAAGTCAAGATAAATTTTCTGAATCCGAATTCAGTGGTTTCCAAAAATGTCCATCACTATGTCATTTTAGGAAATCTTACTCCCTCTACTCTTAAATAAGAAGTCCCACTTCTTTATTCACTAAATTTAACTCTTTAAATTTAATTATCTCAACGGGGATTAAAAATCCATTACTTGTGTGACCCTCAATGGTTCAGGGATACAGCTAGCCGTGGGCTCACAACTCCTTGTGACTCGGAACAACAATTTTCGACTTGCCCATCGAATCATGGTAAGAGCGCCTAGCAACATCACCCCATGATTCCCTAGGTATCACTGATAGTGCCTGCAAGAACCAATAGATTTTGGTTCGCGTACAGTACGGTCCCTTCATCCATATATCCCGATCGAATCAACAACCATTGGTAAATCGAGAGTCGTTCGAAATTCGATAACTATGCAATGCATCTTGAAGATCAAATAGTGACATCGCATGTGCTACTAAGAAACCATTTCTTAAAACACATCATGTACTCTGGCCAGAGATTCGTCACACTAATATCTCCTCAGATTGCATAGGATATCCACACTCGCAAGTATGTGGTGAATCCTTGACAACAAAACATCGACTCCTATATGTGTCGTAACTATACCCAATCCCAAAACCTGATGACCCCAATAGAGTCGGTAAACGAGTCAAAGTACAGTACTAGCATATATAGTCTCAATGATGTTTCAAGTAGTAAGGACTAATGGTGTACAACCAAAACCGCGGACTTTATCCACTCGATAAGTGATAACTACTTGAAAAGTCCGGATAGGGTAGTTCGATCATTCATCGTATGAATATCCATTTGCATGCTTTGAACATCTCTATGTTCCATACCAATGAAACGTGGTACTCGGCATCGCAAATGCTAGTCTCAATCTTGAGCGATCCTTATCTTTATTAACGGACGGCTCAATCGACTAGGAACTGTTTAGAATATACAGTGACTATAAGATGTGTTTCATGATAGCCATGCCCATGTGCCACCACATCTTACATACACTATAGTATATTCAAGGTCTTCATCTAAACATCTTATAGTATGTCACAACATAATAATATGATAAAAGATAAAGTAAATGCCATTATAAAAGTGTAAATTATATTAAACAAAAGATTGTTTATAAATAGAGTCATAAAAGCCCTTAGCCACAAGTTGGCTCACCGGGCACCCACTCTTTTAATCTCCCACTTGCCCTAAAGCCAACTAGTCATACTACGTAGTCCCATTGCTTCGCGATGTTTGTCAAATAATGGTCCTGGCAAGGGCTTAGTAAGTGGATCAGCGATATTGTCTGCAGAGGCCACTCTCTCGACAGTGATGTCTCCTCTTTTCACGATCTCCCGGATGATGTGGTATTTCCTCAGTACGTGTTTGGATCTTTGATGAGACCTTGGTTACTTTGCCTGAGCAACGGCACCCGTGTTGTCACAGTACACCGGAACTGGACCAACAGCTTTAGGAATAATGCCCAACTCTTGGACGAAATTCCTCATCCAAACGGCCTCTTTAGCAGCAGCTGATGCCGCAATGTATTCTGCCTCAGTGGTGGAATCCACTGTGGTGTCCTGCTTGGAACTCTTCCAAGAGACAGCACCGCCATTGAGCATGAACACAAATCCAGAGGTTGACTTCGAGTCATCCACGTCACTTTGGAAGCTAGAGTCGGTATAGCCTTCCAATTTCAGTTCTCTTCCTCCATAAACCATGAATACATTCTTAGTTCTTCTCAAGTACTTAAGAATATCCTTCACGGCTTTCCAATGCATTTGACCGGGATTGGCTTGATATCTGCTCGTGACACTCAGAGCAAATGCCACATCCGGTCTGGTGGATATCATCCCATACATGATACTCCCTATGGCTGACGCATATGGTATGTGTGTCATTTTCTCTATCTCTTCGTCAGTCTTGGGACACATAGACTTGGATAGAGAGACTCCATGACACATAGGAAGATGTCCTCTCTTGGACTCATCCATTGAAAACCTTTTCAATATAGTGTCGATGTAGGTAGCTTGAGTAAGTCCTATCATTCTCTTGGATCTATCTCTATAGATCTGTATCCCTAGAATATAGGGCGCCTCACCCAAATCCTTCATCGAGAATCTACCTGATAACCATATCTTTGTTGACTGCAACATCCCTACATCATTCCCAATGAGTAAGATGTCATCAACATAAAGTACTAAGAATGTCACAGCATCCTTAACTACTTTCTTGTACACGCACGGTTCCTCCGGGTTCTTGATGAAACCAAAATCCTTTATTGTTTCATCAAATTTCTGGTTCCAACTTCTTGATGCTTGTTTGAGACCATAGATCGATCTCTGAAGCTTGCATACCTTATGCTCGCTTCCCATGGATGTGAATCCCTCGGGCTGCATCATATAGATTTCTTCCTTAATGTTTCCATTAAGAAATGCAGTCTTCACATCCATTTGCCATATCTCATAGTCATACCATGCTGCTATGGCAATAAGAATTCTTATGGACTTGAACATTGCGACTGGTGAAAAAGTTTCATCATAGTCAACTCCTTGTCTTTGAGTATAACCTTTTGCCACCAATCGTGCCTTGTAGGTCAGTACCTTTCCATCAGGCCCAAGTTTTCTCTTATAGATCCATTTACACCCTATTGGAACAATTCCATCGGGAGGATCTACTAAAGTCCAAACTTGGTTTGTATGCATCGAATCTATTTCTGACTGCATAGCTTCAAGCCATAAATTCGAATCTGCATCAGAAATTGCTTCCTTGAAGTTTCTTGGATCACATCCAATGTCGGGTTCACTTTGATCCCCTTCAAGAAGAAAACCATATCTAATAGGAGGCCTAGAAGTCCTCTCGGATCTTCTAGTAATAGGTGAGTCAATCAATGGTTCCTGAGGTGTAGGATCATTATTTTGTATCTTGGGTTCTTCTCGAATTTCTTCGAGTTCCATCATCTTGCCTTTCTTATCCAATAAGAACTCCTTCTCCAAGAAGGTGGCATTCCTTGAAACAAACACTTTTGTTTCAGTAGGATGATAGAAATAATATCCGATTGAATTCTTCGGATACCCTACAAAATAACATAAGGTGGATCGACTATCCAACTTATCTCCCACTGTCTGCTTCACGTAAGCAGGACATCCCCAAATCCTCAAGTACGAATACTTAGAAGCTTTGCCATTCCATAACTCGTATGGTGTTTTGTTCACTGCTTTAGTGTGAATGCTGTTCAACAAAAATACCGCCGTTTCAAGAGCATAACCCCAAAACGAAGGTGGGAGCTCAGTGAAGCTCGTCATGGATCGAACCATGTCCAACAAAGTTCGATTGCGACGCTCCGAAACACCATTAAGCTGAGATTTCATAGGAGGAGTCCACTGAGAGAGAATCCCATTCTCTTTTAGATAGCTCAAAAACTCGGTACTCAAGTATTCTCCACCTCGTTTTGATCGAAGTGCTTTAATCCTCTTACCTAGTTTGTTTTCTACTTCAGCCTTGAATTCTTTGAACTTTTCAAATGATTCAGACTTATATTTCATCAAATATAAGTACCCATACCTAGAATAATCATCAGTAAAGGTAATGAAGTAGGTGTGACCAAATTTTGTACCAATACTAAATGGTCCGCAAACATCCGTATGGATCAAATCCAATAGATTTTGACTACGCTCAGGTTTTCTTTTGAAAGGAGATTTAGTCATTTTTCCTTTCAGGCAGGACTCACAAGTAGGTAGAGAGTTAATATCAGACATATCAAACATGCCCTCTCCCACTAGCTTGTTCATCCTCCTTGATGAAATATGACCTAGCCTAGCATGCCAAAGGTTTGCCGGGTTTTGACTATCGATTTTCCTTTTGTTTGTTGTTACCGGTTTATCAACATAATTTATTGGAACGTCTTTTAATTTTATGTTATATAGATCGTTTTCAAGTTGTCCATTTCCAATCAAACATTCATTCTTGTAAATATTGCAAATCCCATTCACAAAATTGCAAGAAAAACCATCTCTATCAAGCATAGAAACATAAATAATGTTTTTAATCAAGTCTGGAACAAATAAAACATCTCTCAAAAGTAACTTAAAATCGTTCTGCAAAATTAAATAAACGTCTCCCACAGCTTTGGCTTCAACTCTAGAACCATTTTCGAGCCTCAGCTGGGTCTCACCCATTCTAAGCTTGCGACTTCTTGTCATCAACTGCAAATCATTGCAAATGTGAGATCCACATCCGGTATCCAATACCCAAGAAGTAGTATTAAGTGAAACATTTATTTCAATATAAAACATACCCTTCGCAGTTCGCAACTGCTCTAGATATTCCTTGCAGTTACGTTTCCAATGACCGGGTTTCTTGCAGTGATGACAAACATCCTTGGACTTTTCCATGTTTGAAGCCTTTGTCTTGTTCTTCTTCTCGGGTCCGGTTTTCTTGGATGGGGCAGAACGTTTCTTACCCTTTGTACTTGGCCCCTTCTTAGCAGAAGAAAAGGAGCCCACCAAGAGAACCGGTTTATCCTTCTTTAAAGTGGCTTCATAAGTTACAAGCATATTGACCATCTCTTCAAGGGAGGCCTCTATCTTGTTCATATTGAAATTCACCACAAAACCATCAAACGATGAAGGAAGAGAGAGAAGTAATAAGTCCACATTGAGTTCATGCTTCAATACCAATTCAAGCGTTACCAACTTCTGAATGAGCCAAATCACGCGTACCCCATGATCACGGACCGAAGTCCCTTCACGCATGCGACACGTCATTAACTCTTTTACAGTAGCGAACCTTTCAGCTCTCGATTGAGCCCCAAAAAGTTCCTTGAGTTGTACGTGAATGTCAGCAGCATTCACGGTATCCTCAAATCGCCTCTGGAGTTCATCAGACATCGAAGCTTGCATATAGCATTTGGCCTTGATATCATGGTCCCACCATTTATCAAGTTTGGCCAACTCTTCCGGACTTATATCAGCTGGTGCTTCCTTCGGAGGAGATTTTTCTAACACGTAGAACATCTTCTCCGAGGTCAAGACAATCTTCAACTTACGGAACCATTCCGTATAGTTTGCGCCAGTCAGTTTATTTTGTTCGAGAATAGAGAATAGTGGATTGCGCGAATTCATCTTGATGAAATACTGAAAAGAAACAGACAATAATCAGTGATTGTTTAATTAATTTACTAAGACATAAAATAGGCGAAATTTATTTTATGAATCTCACTCCCACTATTTTAACGATTTCACTACCCTCTAGTGAAAACGAGAAACATTTTCTTTAGTGGAAACATGGAGTCCAATTGACAAAATATAGTCTCGAATAATATCAGCCAACCATAATTTTAAAAAGGTAGAGCCCAATTGCTTCCAAAGCAACCTCCATGTTTTTACCTCATGTCCAATAAGGGCCCAATAATATGACGCCGTTTATTGTGACATGTCAAGATGACCCATCAATATTAAGTTGTGATGGACGGTCGCCATGTGGATCCCCAATAATATGAGCCAATCCCATGGGAGTTCCATCCAACTTACAACATGTGTTGATCCAATGTACAGCTTTCCGACGAACGGGCCCCCCCAATAATATGAGCCGGACCGTATCCGCGGGTAGCATCTCATACATTGATCGTTGATGGAAGGTAGGAACATTTAAACAATATTTAAATTTCCTTTATTTATCTTGATATCAATTTTAAATCATATTTAAAATGAGGGATTTTAATTTTGAAAATTTGTCTCATCATTTAAAATTTGTATGCTTGCGAGATTCATACAATTTAGTCTAAACATGCATACAACGATAATATCATATATTATATTTTAGGATGATCGATTCCATTACTAATCGACCCGTGGTTGCCAATCACGAGTCTAAGTCCAATCCTAGGTGATATGCAAGTATGCAATGCAATTCTATTACATTGTGCTTCCAATTTATATTTCTTCAGTCTTTATCATTGCTTGCTGGTCCCACCTCCATCTTCAAAAACTCCCACTATTTCTAGTGAATTTACAATAAATTACTATGACAAATAAAGGGATACATTGTAGGGGTGGGAACGGGCCATAAACCAGGCCCACTTTTATTACAAATGATAAAATCAAATTTGGGCCATAAACCAGGCCCATTAATAAAACCCAACAATCAATAATAAAGTCAAATGTAAACAACCTAACATACACCTATAATATTGGTCATGGCAATCGATCATCCTTATCCAATAATATTTAATTCAAAAATTAATTTATTGGATATCATGCAATGGCAATAAATATAAATAGATAAAATCATATTTCATACATAAAATCTTATTTTATATATAAAATCATATTTTATCTAGTTTATCCATAAAATCATATTTTACATATAAAATCCAATTTTATACATAAAATCATATTTTATTATCAATTGTACCAAAATTAATAATTAAAGATTTAATTTATGGGATTAAATTTATAAATTTCCAAAATTCAAAATTTATCCAAAAATTAATTTTCTTAAAAATTTTTGGCTCATACAATTTTGACCCATTGCCTCGTGGACCAACTGAAACAATTTTCAATCGGGCCAAAAACTGGGCCCAAAACCATTTTGGGCTAGAATTCATAATTCACGAAAAAATTTAATTTTTTTTTTAAAAAAAATTTATTGGCAGCCCGGGACAATCCCGGGCTGCCCGCCCGTCGCTGGGCTGGACTCGTCCAGCCCAGCCGTTGGGCCGCTCCATGCGGCCCAGCTGCGTGGGCTAGGGCAACGCTTGCCCTAGCTCGCGCAGGGCTGCTGCGTGCAGCCCATCTGCCCGCAGTCAAGCTGCACGCGAAGGCAGCGGGCAGCCCCGAAAATATTTTTTTTTTCTTTTCTGTTTTATTTTTCTGAAAAATCGAGGCTTTGTACAATCGATAAAATTTTAATCGTAAAATCCGAGAACAACCTGGCTCTGATACCACTGTTGGAACACGGTCGTTCTCTGGATCGAAAAAGAAAGTGATACCCGGTGCAGCGGAAGTTTTAAAATTTTATATGGAACGATTCCATATGGGTATCAAATTTCTACGATTAAAATTGATAATATAAAATTTAAACAATATAAATTTTACCTTAAAATCTCGAAACGAGATTATGGACACCAACAGATTAAACTGCTCTTGTTGTATATCCCAGGAACTGATGAACGAACAATTCTTCAATCAGGTCCACGAACAGAAGTTTAATCCCTCTGATAGACTGCACTAGAAAGTCTATCAAAAGTTTCTACGAAGAGATAGAACAGATATGATCTGCTAATTCAAACTGCAAATTCGAAATTCGCAGACTGAAAATTCTCTAAGACAGAGAGAGGGGGGCGACCGAAATTCCTAGACTGGAGGCTAGGGTTTTCGAAAATCTGAGTGTAAGTTGTATGTAATTTCTGTACTGCAATAACTTATTTATAATGTGGGCTGCTAACAGCTTAGGGCCCATTAGTCCTAAGTTCAAGCCTGACAAGCAAAGCCCGCATATTCAGAAATTAATATAAAATTCATCGTGACTCAGATTGATAAACCAATTTCACCAATGTGCACAGAAACCATTTCTGCATCTTTTAAAGTCAAGATAAATTTTCTGAATCCGAATTCAGTGGTTTCCAAAAATGTCCATCACTATGTCATTTTAGGAAATCTTACTCCCTCTACTCTTAAATAAGAAGTTCCACTTCTTTATTCACTAAATTTAACTCTTTAAATTTAATTATCTCAACGGGAATTAAAAATCCATTACTTGTGTGACCCTCAATGGTTCAGGGATACAGCTAGCCGTGGGCTCACAACTCCTTGTGACTCGGAACAACAATTTCCGACTTGCCCATCGAATCATGGTAAGAGCGCCTAGCAACATCGCCCCATGATTTCATAGGTATCACTGATAGTGCCTGCAAGAACCAATAGATTTTGGTTCGCGTACAGTACGGTCCCTTCATCCATATATCCCGATCGAATCAACAACCATTGGTAAATCGAGAGTCGTTCGAGATTCGATAACTATGCAATGCATCTTGAAGATCAAATAGTGACATCGCATGTGCTACTAAGAAACCATTTCTTAAAACACATCATGTACTCTGGCCAGAGATTCGTCACACTAATATCTCCTCAGATTGCATAGGATATCCACACTCGCAAGTATGTGGTGAATCCTTGACAACAAAGCATCGACTCCTATATGTGTCGTAACTGTACCCAATCCCGATACCTGATGACCCCAATAGAGTCGGTAAACGAGTCAAAGTACAGTACAAGCATATAGAGTCTCAATGATGTTTCAAGTAGTAAGGACTAATGATGTACAACCAAAACCGCGGACTTTATCCACTCGATAAGTGATAACCACTTGGAAAGTCCGGATATGGTAGTTCGATCATTCATCGTATGAATATCCATTTGCATGCTTTGAACATCTCTATGTTCCATACCAATGAAACGTGGTACTCGGCATCGCAAATGCTAGTCTCAATCTCGAGCGATCCTTATCCTTATCAACGGACGGCTCAATCGACTAGGAACTGTTTAGAATATAAAGTGACTATAAGATGTGTTTCATGATAGCCATCCCCATGTGCCACCACATCTTACATACACTATAGTATATTCAAGGTCTTCATCTAAACATCTTATAGTATGTCACAACATAATAATATGATAAAAGATAAAGTAAATGCCATTATAAAAGTGTAAATTATATTAAACAAAAGATTGTTTATACATAGTGTCATAAAAACCCTTAGCCACAAGTTGGCTCACCGGGCACCCACTCTTTCAATTTTAATATCCTTGCCTTATTATTTATGCTATTCATGTCTTAATCCAGTATGCAGGTCTTATTAATTATCCTTGTCTTTATAATGTTTTGTAGTATGCTGAGCTTAATACATGCAGTACCCTGCTTGACATAGTCAGATATATATATGCTCTGGTGCTGCGAGAAAAAATAGTGCAACTGAAATTCTTAAGCAGGTTCTTTTTATGCATCACTAGTATGTTCATACTTAAGGTGCATGGTTGCTAATTGAAAGTCTAAGATGATACCAAATCCCCGGCCTATTCACCTCAAGCAATTGCATCACAACACAAGATATATTTCTTCCCCTTTCGCGGCCTATTTGCTTGGGTAGAAAGAAATGATGTTACAAGATAACGTTAAAAGCATTAAAAAACGATCTAATATATATTCTGACTTTCATCTGCGTCCTTCCAAATTCGAAAGATTTAAATCATCGATGAATTAAATGCTATCTAGCTTGTTCTTACTTACAATTAAAAATTTTCTGTTAGGGTAAGGTTTAACGTTAAAGCTAACACAAATAAAAGCATCCGAGAAGAGGTACGACCCCGAAACTTGCTTTATGTTCATAATACTAAGAGTAACTTGTAAGTTTGTCTTTGAGGCTTGATTGATTGAGTTTGTCTGTTTCTTATCAAAGACAAGTAGGATGATAGTTATCCTATGTGAAACAATTAATATTATGATGATTGATCTCCATTGATCATAACGTCATTCTTCTCAAATAATTATGATGTGCGTACGTACTAATCAGTTACTTTATACATAATCAAATTTTAAGATATATAGTAACTCGATCATTTACCTGGATGGATCGTATTCCGAGAATGCTAGCTTCTTCGATTTCGACACGACATCAATGGAGGATCCGAGATGATCTCTGCTCAAACCTCTGTTTTTACTCCAGTACACAAGTTCTAATGCTTTGAATTATTACTGCCAATAATCAAATATAGTTAGGATTCAAGCAAAGCAATGAGGAAATCAGTATGCAAGTGAAGAGAAAGGAACGATCGATTGACCTGCTCTGCTTCAACTTTCTTCCTCGTGCTTCGAACATGTTTTGTGTATGGGTTATTACATTTCCGTTTTCCCGCTTCTTATAACTTCACTTTGGGTTTTTCTACTCACATGCGTGTACACACACATATACATACATATATAATCACAGTTAGTTAAGGTTGTTTATATATATGTGTGTGTGTTCGCACGTGTTTGTGGGTACTGTGACATTTTTAGTTAAGGATTATTCTATATATACATACACATAATATATTAGAGTTATACATATGTTAACAACATTTACAAGTGATATATATTTTCTAATATATATTTATTAACACATGATTTAGTCATCTCTACACAAATTAAAATACAAAATATTTAATGAAAAAATATGTTATTTCCATCTACAAGCAAATAATAATTAAAAATCAAAGTTCTTTAAAATAATAATAATAATAATAATAATAATAATAATAATAATAATAATAATAATAATAATAATAATAATAATAATAATAACCAAAGTATTTTGGTGGTTCAATCTCTTACCAAAGTGAATGAATATTTAATTAAAATTTTTGTAAAAAAACAATTTGTTGATTTTATCTACAAAAAAAATAAAAACAAATAATTGATATTTCAATATTTTAAAAAATTTAATCATCGTATAATATAAACATAGGTTGTAAATTTTGATTTTATTCTAATAATTGATTTTACAAAAAACATCATCACAAAATTTATCAAATATATACAAAATAAATAAAAAGTTGACAATGAAAAAAAACTTATATATTGTTTCACATTCTTATAATTAGTAAATATATTAGATTATATGTAAAATGAAACCAAAAACACTCAATTTGTGTAGTCTATTAGTATTATTTTATTCTTCAAATAATTGGGAGGGATTCCACTTCAAAAATTGCTCTTTTTTTAGTATTATTATTATTTTTTTGATTTCTAGTTTTTTCTACACGAATTAATATTTAGTACCGCTCGGATTCCATTCACCATAAACCATCACCGCACAGCCCACGGCAATCCCTACTCCTCTCAAAATTTTGAGGGTAGTGTCTCCAATTTCGACCCCCGAGACCCGCGGATCTTTTTGTGTACTGCGACCACTGGGATCCTTGGCTTCTTCAACCACCACCGGCTTTACATTTTCATTTTCATTTTCAATCAAGAGCCACCCCTCAGTTTGGCACATGTCTTTCAGCACTTTCTTATGATCCTTGTCTGTAGAAGTAGGAAGCTGTATATGATTTATATTTCCTTCCCCGTCCATGTCCCTGCAGATTCAAAAAGGGCCTCTCATAATATGTCATGCATTTTAATATCCTTGCCTTATTATTTATGCTATTCATGTCTTAATCCAGTATGCAGGTCTTATTAATTATCCTTGTCTTTATAATGTTTTGTAGTATGCTGAGCTTAATACATGCAGTACCCTGCTTGACATAGTCAGATATATATATGCTCTGGTGCTGCGAGAAAAAAAAGTGCAACTGAAATTCTTAAGCAGGTTCTTTTTATGCATCACTAGTATCTTCATACTTAAGGTGCATGATTGCTAATTGAAAGTCTAAGATGATACCAAATCCCCGGCCTATTCGCCTTAAGCAATTGAATCACAGCACAAGATATATTTCTTCCCCTTTCGCGGCCTATTATTTTAGGTAGAAAGAAATGATGTTACAAGATAACGTTAAAAGCATTAAAAAATGATTGAAAATATATTCTGACTTTCATCTGCGTCCTTCCAAATTCGAAAGATTTAAATCATCGATGAATTAAATTCTAGCTAGCTTGTTCCTACTTACAATTAATAATTTTTTGTTAGGGTAAGGTTTAACCTTAAAGCTAACACAAATAAAAGCATCCGAGAAGAGGTACGACCCCAAAACTTGCTTTATGTTCATAATGCTAAGAGTCACTTGTAAGTTTGTCTTTGAGGCTTGATTGATTGAGTTTGTCACTTTCTTATCAAAGACAAGTAGGATAGTTATCCTACGTGAAACAATTAATATTATGATGATTGATCTCCATTGATCATAACGTCATTCTTCTCAAACAATTATGATGTGCGTACGTACTAATCAGCTACTTTATGCATAATCAAATTTTAAGATATATAGTAACTCGATCATTTACCTGGATCGATCGTATTTCGAGAATGCTAGCTTCTTCGATTTCGACACGACAACAATGGAGGATCCGAGATGATCTCTGCTCGAACCTCTGTTTTTACTCCAGTACACAAGTTCTAATGCTTTGAATTATTACTGCCAATAATCAAATATAGTTAGGATTCAAGCAAAGCAATGAGGAAATCAGTATGCAAGTGAAGAGAAAGGGACGATCGATTGACCTGCTCTGCTTCAACTTTCTTCCTCGTGCTTCGAACATGTTTTGTGTATGGGTTATTACATTTCCGTTTTCCCGCTTCTTATAACTTCACTTTGGGTTGTCTACTCACATGCGTGTACACACACATATACATACATATATAATCACAGTTAGTTAAGGTTGTTTATATATATGTGTGTGTGTTCGCACGTGTTTGTGGGTACTGTGACATTTTTAGTTAAGGATGATTCTATATATACATACACATAATATATTAGAGTTATACATATGTTAACAACATTTACAAGTGATATATATTTTCTAATATATATTTATTAACACATGATTTAGTCATCTCTACACAAATTAAAATACAAAATATTTAATGAAAAAATATGTTATTTCCATCTACAAGCAAATAATTACTAAAAATCAAAGTTCTTTAAAATAATAATAATAATAATAATAACCAAAGTATTTTGGTGGTTCAATCTCTTACAAAAGTGAATGAATATTTAATTAAAATTTTTGTAAAAAAACAATTTGTTGATTTTATCTACAAAAAAAATTAAAACAAAATAATTGATATATCAATATTTTAAAAAATTGAATCCTCGTCTAATATAAACATAGGTTGTAAATTTTGATTTTATTCTAATAATTGATTTTACAAAAAACATCATCACAAAATTTATCAAATATATACAAAATAAATACAAAGTTGACAATGAAAAAAAACTTATATATTGTTTCACATTCTTATAATTAGTAAATATATTAGATTATATGTAAAATGAAACCAAAAACACTCAATTTGTGTAGTCTATTAGTATTATTTTATTCTTCAAATAATTGGGAGGGATTCCACTTCAAAAATTGCTCTTCTTTTAGTATTATTATTATTTTTTTCGATTTCTAGTTTTTTCTACACAAATTAATATTTAGTACCGCTCGGATTTCATTCACCATAAACCATCACCGCACAGCCCACGGCAATCCCTACTCCTCTCAAAATTTTGAGGGTAGTGTCTCCAATGTCGACCCCCGAGACCCGCGGATCTTTTTGTGTACTGCGACCACTGGGATCCTTGGCTTCTTCAACCACCACCGGCTTTACATTTTCATTTTCATTTTCAATCAAGAGCTACCCCTCAGATTGGCACATGTTTTTCAGCACTTTCTTATGATCCTTGTCTGTAGAAGTAGGAAGCTGTATATGATATATATTTCCTTCCCCAGCCATGTCCCTGCAGATTCAAAAAGGGCCTCTCATAATATGTCATGCATTTTAATATCCTTGCCTTATTATTTATGCTATTCATGTCTTAATTCAGTATGCAGGTCTTATTAATTATCCTTGTCTTTATAATGTTTTGTAGTATGCTGAGCTTAATACATGCAGTACCCTGCTTGACATAGTCAGATATATATATGCTCTGGTGCTGCGAGAAAAAAAAGTGCAACTGAAATTCTTAAGCAGGTTCTTTTTATGCATCACTAGTATCTTCATACTTAAGGTGCATGGTTGCTAATTGAAAGTCTAAGATGATACCAAATCCCCGGCCTATTCACCTCAAGCAATTGCATCACAACACAAGATATATTTCTTCCCCTTTCGCGGCCTATTTACTTGGGTAGAAAGAAATGATGTTACAAGATAACGTTAAAAGCATTATAAAACGATCGAATATATATTCTGACTTTCATCTGCGTCCTTCCAAATTCAAAAGATTTAAATCATCGATGAATTAAATTCTAGCTAGCTTGTTTCTACTTACAATTAATAATTTTCTGTTAGGGTAAGGTTTAACGTTAAAGCTAATACAAATAAAAGCATCCGAGAAGAGGTACGACCCCGAAACTTGCTTTATGTTCATAATGCTAAGAGTCACTTGTAAGTTTGTCTTTGAGGCTTGATTGATTGAGTTTGTCTGTTTCTTATCAAAGACAAGTAGGATGATAGTTATCCTACGTGAAACAATTAATATTATGATGATTGATCTCAGTTGATCATAACGCCATTCTTCTCAAACAATTATGATGTGCGTACGTACTAATCAGCTACTTTATGCATAATCAAATTTTAAGATATATAGTAACTCGATCATTTACCTGGATGGATCGTATTCCGAGAATGCTAGCTTCTTCGATTTCGACACGACAACAATGGAGGATCAGAGATGATCTCTGCTCGAACCTCTGTTTTTACTCCAGTACACAAGTTCTAATGCTTTGAATTATTACTTCCAATAATCAAATATAGTTAGGATTCAAGCAAAGAAATGAGGAAATGAGTATGCAAGTGAAGAGAAAGGGACGATCGATTGACCTGCTCTGCTTCAACTTTCTTCCTCGTGCTTCGAACATGTTTTGTGTATGGGTTATTACATTTCCGTTTTCCCGCTTCTTATAACTTCACTTTGGGTTTGACTACTCACATGCGTGCACACACACATATACATACATATATAATCACAGTTAGTTAAGGTTGTTTATATATATGTGTGTGTGTTCGCACGTGTTTGTGGGTACTGTGACATTTTTAGTTAAGGATGATTCTATATATACATACACATAATATATTAGAGTTATACATAAGTTAACAACATTTACAAGTGATATATATTTTCTAATATATATTTATTAACACATGATTTAGT
Organism: Henckelia pumila; assembly: GCF_033568475.1. NCBI lineage: Eukaryota > Viridiplantae > Streptophyta > Magnoliopsida > Lamiales > Gesneriaceae > Henckelia > Henckelia pumila. The sequence continues at coordinate 40,566,007 of NC_133123.1, read as the reverse complement.
CATCTCTACACAAATTAAAATACTAAATATTTAATGAAAAATATGTTATTTCCATCTACAAGCAAATAATAATTAAAAATCAAAGTTCTTTAAAATAATAATAATAATAATAATAATAACCAAAGTATTTTGGTGGTTCAATCTCTTACCAAAGTGAATGAATATTTAATTAAAATTTTTGTAAAAAAACAATTTGTTGATTTTATCTACAAAAAAAATAAAAAACAAAATAATTGATATTTCAATATTTTAAAAAATTGAATCCTCGTCTAATATAAACATAGGTTGTAAATTTTGATTTTATTCTAATAATTGATTTTACAAAAAACATCATCACAAAATTTATCAAATATATACAAAATAAATACAAAGTTGACAATGAAAAAAAACTTATATATTGTTTCACATTCTTATAATTAGTAAATATATTAGATTATATGTAAAATGAAACCAAAAACACTCAATTTGGGTAGTCTATTAGTATTATTTTATTCTTCAAATAATTGGGAGGGATTCCACTTCAAAAATTGCTCTTCTTTTAGTATTATTATTTTTTCGATTTCTAGTTTTTTCTACTCGAATTAATATTTAGTACCGCTCGGATTCCATTCACCATAAACCATCACCGCACAGCCCACGGCAATCCCTACTCCTCTCAAAATTTTGAGGGTAGTGTCTCCAATGTCGACCCCCGAGACCCGCGGATCTTTTTGTGTACTGCGACCACTGGGATCCTTGGCTTCTTCAACCACCACCGGCTTTACATTTTCATTTTCATTTTCAATCAAGAGCCACCCCTCAGATTGGCACATGTCTTTCAGCACTTTCTTATGATCCTTGTCTGTAGAAGTAGGAAGCTGTATATGATATATATTTCCTTCCCCGGCCATGTCCCTGCAGATTCAAAAAGGGCCTCTCATAATATGTCATGCATTTTAATATCCTTTCCTTATTATTTATGCTATTCATGTCTTAATCCAGTATGCAGGTCTTATTAATTATCCTTGTCTTTATAATGTTTTGTAGTATGCTGAGCTTAATACATGCAGTACCCTGCTTGACATAGTCAGATATATATATGCTTTGGTGCTGCGAGAAAAAAAAGTGCAACTGAAATTCTTAAGCAGGTTTTTTTATGCATCACTAGTATCTTCATACTTAAGGTGCATGGTTGCTAATTGAAAGTCTAAGATGATACCAAATCCCCGGCCTATTCACCTCAAGCAATTGCATCACAGCACAAGATATATTTCTTCCCCTTTCGCGGCCTATTTGCTTGGGTAGAAAGAAATGATGTTACAAGATAACGTTAAAAGCATTAAAAAACGATCGAATATATATTCTGACTTTCATCTGCGTCCTTCCAAATTCGAAAGACTTAAATCATCGATGAATTAAATGCTAGCTAGCTTGTTCCTACTTACAATTAATAATTTTCTATTAGGATAAGGTTTAATGTTAAAGCTAACACAAATAAAAGCATCCGAGAAGAGGTACGACCCCGAAACTTGCATTATGTTCATAATGCTAAGAGTCACTTGTAAGTTTGTCTTTGAGGCTTGATTGATTGAGTTTGTCAGTTTTTTATCAAAGACAAGTAGAATGATAGTTATCCTACGTGAAACAATTAATATTATGATGATTGATCTCCATTGATCATAACGTCATTCTTCTCAAACAATTATGATGTGCGTGCGTACTAATCAGCTACTTTATGCATAATCAAATTTTAAGATATATAGTAACTCGATCATTTACCTGGATCGATCGTATTCCAACAATGCTAGCTTCTTCGATTTCGACACGACAACAATGGAGGATCCGAGATGATCTATGCTCGAACCTCTATTTTTACTCCAGTACACAAGTTCTAATGCTTTGAATTATTACTGCCAATAATCAAATATAGTTAAGATTCAAGCAAAGCAATGAGGAAATCAGTATGCAAGTGAAGAGAAAGGGACGATCGATTGACCTGCTCTGCTTCAACTTTCTTCCTCGTGCTTCGAACATGTTTTGTGTATGGGTTATTACATTTCCGTTTTCCCGCTTCTTATAACTTCACTTTGGGTTTGTCTACTCACATGCGTGTACACACACATATACATACATATATAATCACAGTTAGTTAAGGTTGTTTATATATATGTGTGTGTTTTCGCACGTGTTTGTGGGTACTGTGACATTTTTAGTTGAGGATGATTCTATATATACATACACATAATATATTAGAGTTATACATATGTTAACATTTACAAGTGATATATATTTTCTAATATATATTTATTAACACATGATTTAGTCATCTCTACACAAATTAAAATACAAAATATTTAATGAAAAAATATATTATTTCCATCTACAAGCAAATAATAATTAAAAATCAAAGTTCTTTAAAATAATAATAATAATAATAATAATAAGCAAAGTATTTTGGTAGTTCAATCTCTTACCAAAGTGAATGAATATTTAATTAAAATTTTTGTAAAAAAACAATTTGTTGATTTTATCTAAAAAAAAATAAAAAACAAAATAATTGATATTTCAATATTTTAAAAAATTGAATCCTCGTCTAATATAAACATAGGATGTAAATTTTGATTTTATTCTAATAATTGATTTTACAAAAAACATCATCACAAAATTTATCAAATATATACAAAATAAATACAAAGTTGACAATGAAAAAAAACTTATATATTGTTTCACATTCTTATAATTAGTAAATATATTAGATTATATGTAAAATGAAACCAAAAACACTCAATTTGTGTAGTCTATTAGTATTATTTTATTCTTCAAATAATTGGGAGGGATTCCACTTCAAAAATTGCTCTTCTTTTAGTATTATTATTATTTTTTTATTTCAAGTTTTTTCTACACGAATTAATATTTAGTACCGCTCGGATTCCATTCACCATAAACCATCACCGCACAGCCCACGGCAATCCCTACTCCTCTCAAAATTTTGAGGGTAGTGTCTCCAATGTCGAACCCCGAGACCCGCGGATCTTTTTGTGTACTGCGACCACTGGGATCCTTGGCTTCTTCAACCACCACCGGCTTTACATTTTCATTTTCATTTTCAATCAAGAGCTACCCCTCAGATTGGCACATGTCTTTCAGCACTTTCTTATGATCCTTGTCTGTAGAAGTAGGAAGCTGTATATGATATATATTTCCTTCCCCAGCCATGTCCCTGCAGATTCAAAAAGGGCCTCTCATAATATGTCATGCATTTTAATATCCTTGCCTTATTATTTATGCTATTCATGTCTTAATCCAGTATGCAGGTCTTATTAATTATCCTTGTCTTTATAATGTTTTGTAGTATGCTGAGCTTAATAAATGCAGTACCCTGCTTGACATAGTCAGATATATATATGCTCTGGTGCTGCGAGAAAAAAAAGTGCAACTGAAATTCTTAAGCAGGTTCTTTTTATGCATCACTAGTATCTTCATACTTAAGGTGCATGGTTGCTAATTGAAAGTCTAAGATGATACCAAATCCCCGGCCTATTCACCTCAAGCAATTGCATCACAACACAAGATATATTTCTTCCCCTTTCGCGGCCTATTTGCTTGGGTAGAAAGAAATAATGTTACAAGATAACGTTAAAAGCATTAAAAAACGATCGAATATATATTCTGACTTTCATCTGCGTCCTTCCAAATTCGAAAGATTTAAATCATCGATGAATTAAATGCTAGCTAACTTGTTTCTACTTACAATTAATAATTTTTTGTTCGGGTAAGGTTTAACGTTAAAGCTAACACAAATAAAAGCATCCGAGAATAGGTACGACCCCGAAACTTGCTTTATGTTCATAATGCTAAGAGTCACTTGTAAGTTTGTCTTTGAGGCTTGATTGATTGAGTTTGTCTGTTTCTTATCAAAGACAAGTAGGATGATAGTTATCCTACGTGAAACAATTAATATTATGATGATTGATCTCCATTGATCATAACGCCATTCTTCTCAAACAATTATGATGTGCATACGTACTAATCAGCTACTTTATGCATAATCAAATTTTAAGATATATAGTAACTCGATCATTTACCTGGATCGATCGTATTTCGAGAATGCTAGCTTCTTCGATTTCGACACGACAACAATGGAGGATCCGAGATGATCTCTGCTCGAACCTTTGTTTTTACTCCAGTACACAAGTTCTAATGCTTTGAATTATTACTTCCAATAATCAAATATAGTTAGGATTCAAACAAAGCAATGAGGAAATCAGTATGCAAGTGAAGAGAAAGGGACGATCGATTGACCTGCTCTGCTTCAACTTTCTTCCTCGTGCTTCGAACATGTTTTGTGTATGGGTTATTACATTTCCGTTTTCCCGCTTCTTATAACTTCACTTTGGGTTTGTCTACTCACATGCGTGCACACACACATATACATACATATATAATCACAGTTAGTTAAGGTTGTTTATATATATGTGTGTGTGTTCGCACGTGTTTGTGGGTACTGTGACATTTTTAGTTAAGGATGATTCTATATATACATACACATAATATATTAGAGTTATACATAAGTTAACAACATTTACAAGTGATATATATTTTCTAATATATATTTATTAACACATGATTTAGTCATCTCTACACAAATTAAAATACTAAATATTTAATGAAGAAATATGTTATTTCCATCTACAAGCAAATAATAATTAAAAATCAAAGTTCTTTAAAATAATAATAATAATAATAATAATAACCAAAGTATTTTGGTGGTTCAATCTCTTACCAAAGTGAATGAATATTTAATTAAAATTTTTGTAAAAAAACAATTTGTTGATTTTATCTACAAAAAAAATAAAAACAAAATAATTGATATTTCAATATTTTAAAAAATTGAATCCTCGTCTAATATAAACATAGGTTGTAAATTTTGATTTTATTCTAATAATTGATTTTACAAAAAACATCATCACAAAATTTATCAAATATATACAAAATAAATACAAAGGTGACAATGAAAAAAAAACTTTATATTGTTTCACATTCTTATAATTAGTAAATATATTAGATTATATGTAAAATGAAACCAAAAACACTCAATTTGTGTAGTCTATTAGTATTATTTTATTCTTCAAATAATTCGGAGGGATTCCACTTCAAAAATTGCTCTTCTTTTAGTATTATTATTATTTTTTTGATTTCTAGTTTTTTCTACTCGAATTAATATTTAGTACCGCTCGGATTCCATTCACCATAAACCATCACCGCACAGCCCACGGCAATCCCTACTCCTCTCAAAATTTTGAGGGTAGTGTCTCCAATGTCGACCCCCGAGACCCGCGGATCTTTTTGTGTACTGCGACCACTGGGATCCTTGGCTTCTTCAACCACCACCGGCTTTACATTTTCATTTTCATTTTCAATCAAGAGCCACCCCTCAGATTGGCACATGTCTTTCAGCACTTTCTTATGATCCTTGTCTGTAGAAGTAGGAAGCTGTATATGATATATATTTCCTTCCCCGGCCATGTCCCTGCAGATTCAAAAAGGGCCTCTCATAATATGTCATGCATTTTAATATCCTTGCCGTATTATTTATGCTATTCATGTCTTAATCCAGTATGCAGGTCTTATTAATTATCCTTGTCTTTATAATGTTTTGTAGTATGCTGAGTTTAATACATGCAGTACCCTGCTTCACATAGTCAGATATATATATGCTTTGGTGCTGCGAGAAAAAAAAGTGCAACTGAAATTCTTAAGATGGTTTTTTTTATGCATCACTAGTATCTTCATACTTAAGGTGCATGGTTGCTAATTGAAAGTCTAAGATGATACCAAATCCCCGGCCTATTCACCTCAAGCAATTGCATCACAGCACAAGATATATTTCTTCCCCTTTCGCGGCCTATTTGCTTGGGTAGAAAGAAATGATGTTACAAGATAACGTTAAAAGCATTAAAAAATGATCGAATATATATTCTGACTTTATCTGCGTCCTTCCAAATTCGAAAGATTTAAATCATCGATGAATTAAATGCTAGCTAGCTTGTTCCTACTTACAATTAATAATTTTCTATTAGGGTAAGGTTTAACGTTAAAGCTAACACAAATAAAAGCATCCGAGAAGAGGTACGACCCCGAAACTTGCTTTATGTTCATAATGCTAAGAGTCACTTGTAAGTTTGTCTTTGAGGCTTGATTGATTGAGTTTGTCTGTTTCTTATCAAAGACAAGTAGGATGATAGTTATCCTACGTGAAACAATTAATATTATGATGATTGATCTCCATTGATCATAACGTCATTCTTCTCAAACAATTATGATGTGCGTACATACTAATCAGCTACTTTATGCATAATCAAATTTTAAGATATATAGTAACTCGATCATTTACCTGGATCGATCGTATTCCGAGAATGCTAGCTTCTTCGATTTCGACACGACAACAATGGAGGATCCGAGATGATCTCTGCTCGAACCTCTGTTTTTACTCCAATACACAAGTTCTAATGCTTTGAATTATTACTGCCAATAATCAAATATAGTTAGGATTCAAGCAAAGCAATGAGGAAATCAGTATGCAAGTGAAGAGAAAGGGACGATCGATTGACCTGCTCTGCTTTTACTTTCTTCCTAGTGCTTCGAACATGTTTTGTGTATGGGTTATTACATTTCCGTTTTCCCGCTTCTTATAACTTCACTTTGGGTTTGTCTACTCACATGCGTGTACACACACATATACATACATATATAATCACAGTTAGTTAAGGTTGTTTATATATATGTGTGTGTTTTCGCACGTGTTTGTGGGTACTGTGACATTTTTAGTTAAGAATGATTCTATATATACATACACATAATATATTAGAGTTATACATATGTTAACAACATTTATAAGTGATATATATTTTCTAATATATATTTATTAACACATGATTTATTCATCTCTACACAAATTAAAATACAAAATATTTAATGAAAAAATATGTTATTTCCATCTACAAGAAAATAATAATTAAAAATCAAAGTTCTTTAAAATAATAATAATAATAATAATAATAACCAAAGTATTTTGGTGGTTCAATCTCTTACCAAAGTGAATGAATATTTAATTAAAATTTTTGTAAAAAAACAATTTGTTGATTTTATCTACAAAAAAAATAAAAACAAAATAATTGATATTTCAATATTTTAAAAAATTGAATCCTCGTTTAATATAAACATAGGTTGTAAATTTTGATTTTATTCTAATAATTGATTTTACAAAAAACATCATCACAAAATTTATCAAATATATACAAAATAAATACAAAGTTGACAATGAAAAAAAACTTATATATTGTTTCACATTCTTATAATTAGTAAATATATTAGATTATATGTAAAATGAAACCAAAAACACTCAATTTGTGTAGTCTATTAGTATTATTTTATTCTTCAAATAATTGGGAGGGATTCCACTTCAAAAATTGCTCTTCTTTTAGTATTATTATTTTTTTTTCGATTTTTAGTTTTTTCTACACGAATTAATATTTAGTACCGCTCGGATTCCATTCACCATAAACCATCACCGCACAGCCCACGACAATCCCTACTCCTCTCAAAATTTTGAGGGTAGTGTCTCCTATGTCGAACCCCGAGACCCGCGGATCTTTTTGTGTACTGCGACCACTGGGATCCTTGGCTTCTTCAACCACCACCGGCTTTACATTTTCATTTTCATTTTCAATCAAGAGCCACCCCTCAGATTGGCACATGTCTTTCAGCACTTTCTTATGATCCTTGTCTGTAGAAGTAGGAAGCTGTATATGATATATATTTCCTTCCCCGGCCATGTCCCTGCAGATTCAAAAAGGGCCTCTAATAATATGTCATGCATTTTAATATCCTTGCCTTATTATTTATGCTATTCATGTCTTAATCCAGTATGCAGGTCTTATTAATTATCCTTGTCTTTATAATGTTTTGTAGTATGCTGAGCTTAATACATGCAGTACCCTTCTTGACATAGTCAAATATATATATGCTCTGGTGCTGCGAGAAAAAAAAGTGCAACTGAAATTCTTAAGCAGGTTCTTTTTATGCATCACTAGTATCTTCATACTTAAGGTGCATGGTTGCTAATTGAAAGTCTAAGATGATACCAAATCCCCGGCCTATTCACCTCAAGCAATTGCATCACAACACAAGATATATTTCTTCCCCTTTCGCGGCCTATTTGCTTGGGTAGAAAGAAATGATGTTACAAGATAACGTTAAAAGCATAAAAAAACGATCGAATATATATTCTGACTTTCATCTGCGTCCTTCCAAATTCGAAAGATTTAAATCATCGATGAATTAAATGCTAGCTAGCTTGTTCCTACTTACAATTAATAATTTTCTGTTAGGTAAGGTTTAACGTTAAAGCTAACACAAATAAAAGCATCCGAGAAGAGGTACGACCCCGAAACTTGCTTTATGTTCATAATGCTAAGAGTCACTTGTAAGTTTGTCTTTGAGGCTTGATTGATTGAGTTTGTCTGTTTCTTATCAAAGACAAGTAGGATGATAGTTTTCCTACGTGAAACAATTAATATTATGATGATTGATCTCCAATGATCATAACGTCATTCTTCTCAAACAATTATGATGTGCGTAATTACTAATCAGCTACTTTATGCATAATCAAATTTTAAGATATATAGTAACTCGATCATTTACCTGGATCGATCGTATTCCGAGAATTCTAGCTTCTTCGATTTCGACACGACAACAATGGAGGATCCGAGATGATCTCTGCTCGAACCTCTGTTTTTACTCCAGTACACAAGTTCTAATGCATTGAATTATTACTGCCAATAATCAAATATAGTTAGGATTCAAGCATTGCAATGAGGAAATCAGTATGCAAGTGAAGAGAAAGGGATGATTGATTGACCTGCTCTGCTTCAACTTTCTTCCTCGTGCTTTGAACATGTTTTGTGTATGAGTTATTACATTTCCGTTTTCCCGCTTCTTATAACTTCACTTTGGGTTTGTCTATTCACATGCGTGTACACACACATATACATACATATATAATCACAGTTAGTTAAGGTTGTTTATATATGTGTGTGTGTGTTCGCACGTGTTTGTGGGTACTGTGACATTTTTAGTTAAGGATGATTCTATATATACATACACATAATATATTAGAGTTATACATATGTTAACAAAGTTTACAAGTGATATATATTTTCTAATATATATTTATTAACACATGATTTAGTCATCTCTACACAAATTAAAATACAAAATATTTAATGAAAAAATATGTTATTTCCATCTACAAGCAAATAATAATTAAAAATCAAAGTTCTTTAAAATAATAATAATAATAATAATAATAATAATAATAATAATAATAATAATAATAATAATAATAATAATAACCAAAGTATTTTGGTGGTTCAATCTCTTACCAAATTGAATGAATATTTAATTAAATTTTTTGTAAAAAAACAATTTGTTGATTTTATCTACAAAAAAAAATAAAAACAAAATAATTGATATTTCAATATTTTAAAAAATTTAATCCTCGTCTAATATAAACATAGGTTGTAAATTTTGATTTTATTCTAATAATTGATTTTACAAAAAAACATCATCACAAAATTTATCAAATATATACAAAATAAATACAAAGTTGACAATGAAAAAAAAAACTTATATATTGTTTCACATTCTTATAATTAGTAAATATATTAGATTATATGTAAAACGAAACCAAAAACACTCAATTTGTGTAGTCTATTAGTATTATTTTATTCTTCAAATAATTGGGAGGGATTCCACTTCAAAAATTGCTCTTCTTTTAGTATTATTATTTTTTTTTCGATTTCTAGTTTTTTCTACACAAATTAATATTTAGTACCGCTCGGATTCCATTCACCATAAACCATCACCGCATAGCCCACGGCAATCCCTACTCCTCTCAAAATTTTGAGGGTAGTGTCTCCAATGTCGAACCCCGAGACCCGCGGTTCTTTTTGTGTACTGCGACCACTGGGATCCTTGGCTTTTTCAAACACCACCGGCTTTACATTTTCATTTTCATTTTCAATCAAGAGCCACCCCTCAGATTGGCACATGTCTTTCAGCACTTTCTTATGATCCTTGTCTGTAGAAGTAGGAAGCTGTATATGATATATACTTCCTTCCCCGGCCATGTCCCTGCAGATTCAAAAAGGGCCTCTCATAATATGTCATGCATTTTAATATCCTTGCCTTATTATTTATGATATTCATGTCTTAATCCAGTATGCAGGTCTTATTAATTATCCTTGTCTTTATAATGTTTTGTAGTATGCTGAGCTTAATACATGCAGTACCCTGCTTGACATAGTCAGATATATATATGCTCTGGTGCTGCGAGAAAAAAAAGTGCAACTGAAATTCTTAAGCAGGTTCTTTTTATGCATCACTAGTATCTTCATACTTAAGGTGCATGGTTGCTAATTGAAAGTCTAAGATGATACCAAATCCCCGGCCTATTCACCTCAAGCAATTGCATCACAGCACAAGATATATTTCTTCCCCTTTCGCGGCCTATTTGCTTGGGTAGAAAGAAATGATGTTACAAGATAACGTTAAAAGCATTAAAAAACGATCGAATATATATTCTGACTTTCATCTGCGTCCTTCCAAATTCGAAAGATTTAAATCATCGATGAATTAAATGCTAGCTAGCTTGTTCCTACTTACAATTAATAATTTTCTGTTAGGGTAAGGTTTAACGTTAAAGCTAACACAAATAAAAGCATCCGAGAAGAGGTACGACCCCGAAACTTGCTTTATGTTCATAATGCTAAGAGTCACTTGTAATTTTGTCTTTGAGGCTTGATTGATTGAGTTTGTCTGTTTCTTATTAAAGACAAGTAGGATGATAGTTATCCTACGTGAAACAATTAATATTATGATGATTGATCTCCACTGATCATAACGTCATTCTTCTCAAACAATTATGATGTGCGTACGTACTAATCAGCTACTTTATGCATAATCAAATTTTAAGATATATAGTAACTCGATCATTTACCTGGATCGATTGTATTCCGAGAATGCTAGCTTCTTCGATTTCGACAAGACAACAATGGAGGATCCGAGATGATCTCTGCTCGAACCTCTGTTTTTACTCCAGTACACAAGTTCTAATGCTTTGAATTATTACTGCCAATAATCAAATATAGTTAGGATTCAAGCAAAGCAATGAGGAAATCAGTATGCAAGTGAAGAGAAAGGGACGATCGATTGACCTGCTCTGCTTCAACTTTCTTCCTCGTGCTTCGAACATGTTTTGTGTATGGGTTATTACATTTCCATTTTCCCGCTTCTTATAACTTCACTTTGGGTTTGTCTACTCACATGCGTGGACACACACATATACATACATATATAATCACAGTTAGTTAAAGGTTGTTTATATATATGTGTGTGTGTTCGCACGTGTTTGTGGGTACTGTGACATTTTTAGTTAAGGATGATTCTATATATACATACACATAATATATTAGAGTTATACATATGTTAACAACATTTACAAGTGATATATATTTTTTAATATATATTTATTAACACATGATTTAGTCATCTCTACACAAATTAAAATACAAAATATTTAATGAAAAAATATGTTATTTCCATCTACAAGCAAATAATAATTAAAAATCAAAGTTCTTTAAAATAATAATAATAATAATAATAATAATAATAATAATAATAATAATAATAATAATAATAATAATAATAATAACCAAAGTATTTTGGTGGTTCAATCTCTTACCAAATTGAATGAATATTTAATTAAATTTTTTGTAAAAAAACAATTTGTTGATTTTATCTACAAAAAAAAATAAAAACAAAATAATTGATATTTCAATATTTTAAAAAATTGAATCCTCGTCTAATATAAACATAGGTTGTAAATTTTGATTTTATTCTAATAATTGATTTTACAAAAAAACATCATCACAAAATTTATCAAATATATACAAAATAAATACAAAGTTGACAATGAAAAAAAAAACTTATATATTGTTTCACATTCTTATAATTAGTAAATATATTAGATTATATGTAAAACGAAACCAAAAACACTCAATTTGTGTAGTCTATTAGTATTATTTTATTCTTCAAATAATTGGGAGGGATTCCACTTCAAAAATTGCTCTTCTTTTAGTATTATTATTTTTTTTTCGATTTCTAGTTTTTTCTACACAAATTAATATTTAGTACCGCTCGGATTCCATTCACCATAAACCATCACCGCATAGCCCACGGCAATCCCTACTCCTCTCAAAATTTTGAGGGTAGTGTCTCCAATGTCGAACCCCGAGACCCGCGGTTCTTTTTGTGTACTGCGACCACTGGGATCCTTGGCTTTTTCAAACACCACCGGCTTTACATTTTCATTTTCATTTTCAATCAAGAGCCACCCCTCAGATTGGCACATGTCTTTCAGCACTTTCTTATGATCCTTGTCTGTAGAAGTAGGAAGCTGTATATGATATATACTTCCTTCCCCGGCCATGTCCCTGCAGATTCAAAAAGGGCCTCTCATAATATGTCATGCATTTTAATATCCTTGCCTTATTATTTATGATATTCATGTCTTAATCCAGTATGCAGGTCTTATTAATTATCCTTGTCTTTATAATGTTTTGTAGTATGCTGAGCTTAATACATGCAGTACCCTGCTTGACATAGTCAGATATATATATGCTCTGGTGCTGCGAGAAAAAAAAGTGCAACTGAAATTCTTAAGCAGGTTCTTTTTATGCATCACTAGTATCTTCATACTTAAGGTGCATGGTTGCTAATTGAAAGTCTAAGATGATACCAAATCCCCGGCCTATTCACCTCAAGCAATTGCATCACAGCACAAGATATATTTCTTCCCCTTTCGCGGCCTATTTGCTTGGGTAGAAAGAAATGATGTTACAAGATAACGTTAAAAGCATTAAAAAACGATCGAATATATATTCTGACTTTCATCTGCGTCCTTCCAAATTCGAAAGATTTAAATCATCGATGAATTAAATGCTAGCTAGCTTGTTCCTACTTACAATTAATAATTTTCTGTTAGGGTAAGGTTTAACGTTAAAGCTAACACAAATAAAAGCATCCGAGAAGAGGTACGACCCCGAAACTTGCTTTATGTTCATAATGCTAAGAGTCACTTGTAAGTTTGTCTTTGAGGCTTGATTGATTGAGTTTGTCTGTTTCTTATTAAAGACAAGTAGGATGATAGTTATCCTACGTGAAACAATTAATATTATGATGATTGATCTCCACTGATCATAACGTCATTCTTCTCAAACAATTATGATGTGCGTACGTACTAATCAGCTACTTTATGCATAATCAAATTTTAAGATATATAGTAACTCGATCATTTACCTGGATCGATTGTATTCCGAGAATGCTAGCTTCTTCGATTTCGACAAGACAACAATGGAGGATCCGAGATGATCTCTGCTCGAACCTCTGTTTTTACTCCAGTACACAAGTTCTAATGCTTTGAATTATTACTGCCAATAATCAAATATAGTTAGGATTCAAGCAAAGCAATGAGGAAATCAGTATGCAAGTGAAGAGAAAGGGACGATCGATTGACATGCTCTGCTTCAACTTTCTTCCTCGTGCTTCGAACATGTTTTGTGTATGGGTTATTACATTTCCATTTTCCCGCTTCTTATAACTTCACTTTGGGTTTGTCTACTCACATGCGTGGACACACACATATACATACATATATAATCACAGTTAGTTAAGGTTGTTTATATATATGTGTGTGTGTTCGCACGTGTTTGTGGGTACTGTGACATTTTTAGTTAAGGATGATTCTATATATACATACACATAATATATTAGAGTTATACATATGTTAACAACATTTACAAGTGATATATATTTTCTAATATATATTTATTAACACATGATTTAGTCATCTCTACACAAATTAAAATACAAAATATTTAATGAAAAAATATGTTATTTCCATCTACAAGCAAATAATAATTAAAAATCAAAGTTCTTTAAAATAATAATAATAATAATAATAATAATAATAATAATAATAACCAAAGTATTTTGGTGGTTCAATCTCTTACCAAAGTATAAACTATTAACATGGATACCCTTGGAAAATTGTCTTTCTCATTCAATCACTCTATCGTATATCATTGACAAAAATCATTTAGTTTCTTAACTTGAGATGTAGAAGATTTTTCTTGGCTTCTGTCTTTCTTTCTATTTATTTGAAGATTTGGGGAGATGAATTAATGTTGTGGCAGTGCATATAGTCATTCCACTTCTTTTTTATTTTCATTGAGTTTGGGTGAGTGTAGAAATGGCTTAATTCATGAAAATTTTGCAAAACTCTTCTTCATATCCTAAGAACGAGTGTACTCTTTTCAAGTTGCATTAAAAACGGAAAGCCTTGGCACTAAATAACTTACGGGTGATTTTGGGTTTTGTGGGGAGTGGGTGTGTGAGGTCTAAGGGAGGCTAGGTTTAACCATTGGTTGGCAGGGTGAGTTACAGGTCAGCACAGATCCTCTTTTATCCACCACATTGCCACCCTTACCTTGAAATATAGGACAAGACTGGCCCTTTGCTTATGTGCTAGAAAGGTAGGGAATTGATCTCATTATTATCCTTTGGGAGTAAATGCAGACGGTATGGGCGCTACCCTGCGGGTGACGTGTAACCTCATGATTGATCAAAAATAGTGGGCCCCACTACCATGCGAGGGACGTGTAACCCCATGATTGGTCAAAAATAGTGGATCTCACGTGGGATCCACTATTTTTAATCAATCATGGGGTTACACGTCACCCGCAGGACACTATCCTGTGGGTAGCGTCGACTCAACCGTGCAGTTGTTCATACCTAATTTTCAGCTACACCTGATAGTAACTATATATATATATATATATATATATATATATATATATATATATAATATATATATATATATATATAGCTCAAACAATATATCCTTAGACTTTGTGATCCTTCAACAGTTTTTTATGCCAAATTAGCAATAATATATACTTTAAAGAACAAACTAATACTTTTGATAAAAAAAAAAAAAAAAGACATAATACTCGTTTTAGCATATATATATATATTTATGTCAAATATGCATCATTATTTTAACATGTTAACGCATATGTTAGAGATTATCTTTAACAAAAAAAAACTAATATTTTTGACGAAAAAATAATATATTTGATAAAAAAAAAAAACACTAATAGTAGAAGTACTATTTATCATACAAACTAATACTTTTCATAGAAAATAATATTTTTTTACTAAAAAAAGTAATATTTTTTTATTTCAAATTAGGAAATAACGAAATTAATATTTTTAACAGAAAAAATTAATAATTCTGCAGAATGGCGTAATACCTTTAAAATAAAATTATTATTATTTATGTTAAATATGAATATGTTAATTAATAGAGAGAATATTTTTCATATAAAAACTAATATTTTTATCATAAGAACTAATGCTTTTCACAACAAGCTAATAATTTTTTTTTGACTGGAAAACTTGTAAATTTATTGATGATAATCGTCTATTACAAGCCGTACCAACCAAGAAGGAAAATCCTCATTCACCCAAATAAACGGTGAGGGGGAGGAAGAAGCAAAACAAGCAATATTATGGGCTACTCTTTTAGCCGATCTAGAAACATGGAAAAAATCCAAAACCACCGGTTTCTTCAGTTTTCGCTTTATGTCTTTTGCGCACAAACCTTCATATCCAAGATTCTCCTGCTCAGCCATGACTGCTTGCACCGCCAAGAGAAAATCGGTTGCTACATTTACATCTCTGAAGCTAATACTTTTCTCAAGAAGCTAATAATTTTCAAAGGAAAAGCGTCGTAGTGTATGTTTATTTTTCTAAAATTATTAGTTTTTAGGTAAAAAATATTAGTTTTCACAACAAAAGTATTACATTTAATGTCAAAAGTATTAAGTTGTAGTTTATGTTTATTTGAATGAAATTATTAATTTTTAGATAAAAACTATTAAATTTCCTAAAAAATTTATAATAATACTTATTTGATTGAAAAATATTAATTTTCATGTCAAAAATATTAATTTTTATTTCAAAATTATTGTTTTAATGTGAAAACAATTATTTTTTTTGTTTGATTGATTGTAATTAAGCTGCTATAAGAGGAGTAATTAGAGTTGAAATTTGAGCAAACATTGTACTTAGAGAGTTAATGTTTTGATGATGGATGTGTTGCGCATGGTGTTTGGTTTCTACAAGAATAAAAACAATGCAAACTAAAACAATTATTTCGAATTGTGAAGAAAAAGGAAGAATAAATACATGGAGAAAGGAAACAGGGGAAACATGCCTAGAGAGTAGCAACTGGCATAATATCACATTAGAAAGGATAATTATTCCTTGATATATTTCCCTGTTTTGAAAGATTGTATTAATGTGTTTTGCCTTTCTAGGATTGATAGTTAATATTGTGTTTCTTATCTATATGCTTGATATATTTTAAACTAAGAATAGTTTTGATTTGAATTGAGATAATATAATATTCCTAGATTTAAAATATGGTTTCTTGGATTGATAGTTTATTTTAAATTAGGAATTGTTTTGAATTGAAGTGATATAATATAATTTTCCTATATTTAAAATAAGATTGATGTGTTTAATTGTGATGGGAATTATCTTATATTAATTATCTAGATTTAGTCTTTTGATATTTTTGGTAGGTGATATATTTGGACTTATCATAATATATATCTATCTCCTAACTTATCTTTGTTTCGTTATCATTGTAGATTCAAGTTTGAATTAAGAAAACAAGATCAAGACTATTTTTGGAGATAAGGATTGTTCACGCTTAAATAGAAGAAGAGCGTAGAGATTCAGGCGGCTTGGAGAAAAACGAGAGAGCGCAGAAAAGAGAGATCAAGCCGTGAGGATTTGAGCGTACAAAATAAAAGACACGACCAAGTGAGATTTTCTAGAGAGCTTCTGAGCGTACATAACGAGAATTCAGATTACATATTTGAAGCTCGTTTCTACAACCATTGGTCGTGGCCTACTTGATTGCCGTTGAAGATTTGAGAGCATTGAAGATTCGAAAGTGTTGCTCTCGAGTGTTTGGCATCAAGGATTCATCTCCGTGTTTCTGTTTATTTATTCTATTTCGTATAGAATTTTAGGAGATGCTTTTATTTGTTTATTTTCTCACTCGTTCTTGAGAAAATTGAGTTTTGAAATAATTCACTAGTTTTAGGGTTTGTAAAACTCTTTGATTATTTTCTAGTGAAAGTTTTGCCCTGAGGCGCTGCAAGAGTATTTTATACTCTTGCTTAAATATTTGAGTTGATTCATTTGGTTGCTTATCTATTTTATTCATGCTTTCAAAAATTCTGATGCATGTTAATCAAGGTGTTATTGAAGATGTTGTCAACACTTGTGACAACATCTGAATCTGTTTTATGTGCAACCTTTTATTACTTTAGTACTTGTGCATATTTACTCTTGAGTATTTTTATTGTTGGTTTACTATTGGTTTGCTGTTACTATTCATGTTTTAATATTTCCGTTGCGTGTTGTGTAGGATGTTGTCAACACCTAGTGACAACATCTTATTCTGATAATTTTTATGAACCATGATATCCCTTACAAGTGGTATCAGAGCCTACTCTTGATACACTAAGAGCTGATTCTGGATTATTTTTTCAGGAATATTATGGATTCAACAACAGCAAACTCATTCTTCAAACCTCAAGAAGTATTTGAATCGGATTTGGGAGATGACTCGTTGTCACTCATCACAAAGAAGTTTAGTGATTATCTGAAGAAGATGAGGGAGACAAAGAAGACCGATCAGAAACTCAAAGCTCCACTTTTTTCGGCTGCTAACAAAACTCTGAAAATAGGCGGGCCTGATCAATCATCAAGGAAGTTTCCTGATCCTCAAAAGCCTCTACTTATGCTGGAAGGAAATAAAAAGCCTACTGCAAAGAAGATTGACACGGTGCAATGTCATAAATGTCAAGGCTACGGTCATTTTGCCAATGAATGTGCAAACACGCTTCGGAAAGGGATGAGCACATCTTTGAGTGGTGAATATTCTGAAGAAGATAAAGAACAGAATGAAGAAGAAAGCCACACATCCCTGACAGCTTTGATGGAAAGAAAAAAGCTTATGCAAGTCAATCCTTTAGGTGTTGCCACAGGTGTTGCCACACCTGGCCACAACATCTCCCAAAGGTCGGTATGTTTAAATTCTTTTACTACTGATAATGTGTGTAATACTGATGCAGGTGATGAAAGAATGTCTCTGGAAGATGTGTGAATGCAATATGAAGAGTTATATGCTGACTGGGTTGAACGGAATAAGAAGAACACTTTTTTTTCAAAAGAAAATACTGACTTGAAGGCTGTTTTGTCAAGACTTGAAGTTATGCTGACTAAGAAGGATCTGGAATTGAGCCAGGTTAAGGATGAACTCATGAAAGCTAAGGCTACACTGGATAAATTTAATTCAAGCACATCCAAGTTTGATTCTTTGCTCTTGATGGGAAGAGATGGTAATGCTGGACTAGGCTTTGAAAACAGTAAATTTGAGGTTGGTGAATGCTCAAAAGGGCCTATGTTTGTCGAGGAAAGTAACTGTTCAGAAAGCTCAACCAAAAAGGTCACATCAACCGATCCTCAAAAACCAGAGCCACAGCCTGTTGCACCTTTAAAGCCCAGAAGGAAAGGTAAGTATGTTTGTCATTACTGTCATAGACCTGGTCATATCAAACCATATTATTTTAAGTTGCAGGAAGACTACAGACATAGATCTGCACCGAAGGTGTTGCCTAAGGTGTTGCCAACACCTTTCCATAACATCTCCAAAAACAGATCTACTGTAAGACAAGTTTGGGTACCAAAAGCTGATATTCACTGCTATATGATTTATACTGCTTCGAAAACTAATGTTTCAGGTGCTTGGTACTTTGATAAGCGGTAGCTCACATCATATGACAGGTTCTAGGAAGTTTCTCACAGATTATGTTGAACAAAAGAGTAGGAAAGTGACTTATGAAGGAGGTTCAAAGGGAAATATTGTAGGAAAAGGCACACTGGATGTTGCTGGTTTGCCTAAGCTTCGCAATATGCTTCATGTTGAAGGACTAACTTCAAATTTAATAAGCATTAGCCAGCTTTGTGATGAAAACTTGCATGTGCAATTTGATAAAAAATTATGCAAAGTTTTTGATAGCTCTAACATGTGTTTGATGACAGGTATGAGGTTGTTTGATAATTTCTATCAACTTGGAGAGGAGATGGCATGTAGAAATTCAAAGGTAGATGAATTTAACCTATGGCATCAAAAGTTGGGTCATGCAAACTTCAAGACTTTGAAGAATTTAAGTAAGTTTGATGTTGTTAGAGGTATGTATAATTTAAAATCTGGAATTTCATTTGTTTGTGAGACATGTCAAAAAGAAGCAAACCAAGGTGTTGCACCAGATGTTGCCAACATCTGAGACAACACTCTGTCTTCAGCCTGTACATATGGACTCGTGGGTCCAATGGATGTGGAAAGATGTGAAGGTAAGAAATATTCTGTTGTTTGTGTAGATGATTTTTCACTATATACTTGGGTAATATTTGTGAGAGAAAAATCAGAATTTGATGTTTTTAAGAATTTGCTCACAAGGATTGTGAATTTTTACACATTGAAGGTGACCAGAATTCTCACTGATTATGGTAAGGAGTTCGAAACTTTTTTTTGAGAATTTATGTGATAAGAAAGGTATTTATCATGAATTTTCTGCTCCCAAAACCCTACAACAGAATGAATTTGTTGAAAAGAAGGATATAACTTTGCAAGAGATGGCTAGAGTGATGTTAAGTTCTCAAAATATCTCAAAACATTTTTGGGCAGAATCCTTAAACACAGCATGTCACACGTAAAATTGAGTATACTTGAGGAATGGTTCTACTATGACTTCTTATGAAACTCTCATGGGAAAGAGGCCGAACCTTAAGTACTTTCATGTTTTTGGTTGTGTATGTTACGTTTTGAATGATATTGATCATTTTGCAAAGTTTGATGCTAAAAGTAACAAGTGTTTGTTCTTAGGTTATTATTTGGATATTCAAGCTTACATGATGTTTAACTTAAGAACTCGAACAATTTTAGAGTCTATTAATGTTGTTTTTGATGACTTTGCAGATCTGAAGAAGAAAACTGTCAAAGATAAAGTTTATGATCTGTTTGAAAATTCTGAAAATTTAGATGTTGTCCAAGGTGTTACAACACCTGTGACAACACCTCCTGCGGAATCTCCAGAAACAAAAATTTGAACAATCCACTGGTAAAAATGAGGATAAAGACAGTGAGATCATTGGATATGTGCATGGAGATATGCAAACCCGAAAGAAAGAAAATGTGGATTATCAAAAGATGGCTGGACTAATTTGCATGAGCTCCACGTTTTCACAGGTAAGATTTTCGTGTTTTGTGTCAAACAGTGAACCTAAAAAGGTTGGCACTTTTTGGATTGTAGCAAGCACCACGTGCATGGTATAGAAGATTAACCAAATACTTGCTCAATTTTGGATTCAAAAGAGGTGAGATTGATAAGACATTGTTTGTGCAAAAGTCTCAAGGTAATATTTTTATTTGCCAAGTTTATATGAATGACATAATCTTTTGTGCTTCTTGTGAAAAACTTGTCGATGAATTTGTGAAGTGCATGTCGTCTACTTTTGAGATGAGTATGGTTGGTGAGTTGAGTTATTTCTTGAATTTGCAAGTGAAACAAATGCATGGTGGAATTTTTGTGTGTCAAATACAGTGTGCTAGAAATCTTGTGAAAAATTATTTGAATGAAAATTGTAAACACATGCGTACACCAATGAGGTCAAGTGAAAAACTGTCGAGGGAAGATGTTGTCGAAGGTGTTGACAACACCCTCTACAGAAGCATAATTGGAAGTATCTTGTTTTTTTGTGCTACTGGGCTAGATATCATGCTTAGTTGTTTGTGTACTGTGATAATTCAAGCATCATTGATATATGCAAAAATCCAGTACAACACTCTCGAACCAAACACATAGACATTTGACATCACTTCATTAGAGATTTGGTCGAGAAAGGCATGATCTGTATTGAGTTTATTAGAATGGATAACCAATTAGCTGATATTTTCACCAAAGCATTGGATTTCGAGAGATTTTCCAATCTAAGGAAGTCTCTCAGTTTGTGTGCTTTATAGACATAACTAAGATGTTGTCTGGAGTGTTGCCAATACCCTGCGACAACACCTTTTCATGCATGTGCATCTTTAGGATCATTAGGCATGTTGCATTCATGCATACATTCTGTTTTGTGATGTGTTGGATACTTTGTAACCATTGACCAGTTTTCACTCAGGATTCTCTGCAAAAATATTTTTACAGTCGAATGAAGCTTAATGGATAAAGAGTTCTGACAAAATTACTGAGTAATGGAGGGATGTTCGTGTATTCCATGATCTTGTCCCAAGTGAAAAGTAATTTTTCAAAATTGCAAAGTAGTGGAGGGATGTTCATGTATTTCATGATCTTATCCCAAGTGAAAAGTGATTTTGCAAAGTCAGAAACTTTAAATAACAAAATGGTAAAAATGCAATCATCTCAATCATCAAATTTGATTGAAGATCAGAATGGAAAAAGCTACCTAAAGGAGTCCAATGAAGACCGTTCCTTTAGTGTGCAGGCTACCACTTCTGCAATAATGAATTTAATGGCTGTCTGGTAATAAAATTTTTGAGAATCTTAGGGTGTTGCTGGAAGATGTTGCCAACATCGTGGATAACACCTCATTTGTCAACATATTTGTTTTTGCATGTGATTGCATTTTATTGCATTGTTACACTCTGTTTTAAACATAATTAAGACATGCATATTTATTTTATGGTGAATATATCTTGCTGAGAAGTTTGAAGTTCAAAATAAGCAAAATTTAGTGATTTTCCCAATCCACAAATATTTCGAATTGTTTTGTGATTGAAAGTGTTTTTAGTGGAGTTTATTTCGATGTGGAGTTTCTTTATGGAAATTTTGTGAAAATCAATTGGCTTGATTTATTGCCTTAATTCGGAAATTTGTTGCCATAATGATTTCAAACTCTATTTTACCGTTGGCAATTGTTACTGTTAGGGAACATTAACTGTGATCGAGTGATCAAGAGGTGAAGGTTTTGTTGTTTAGATTTGATCTTATCATCAGAATATTTTGTGGTCTGTTTTCTCTTTGCTCACCCTCACCACATTATCACTTCTACATACTTTCGTCGGTCCTTGCATTATTGTCTAATTCTTCTCTTCTTATTATAACTGTTCAAAATTTTATGGCAGAGAAGAATTTTGATTCACTAATATTCAAACAGAGATGAGCTACAAAGCAGATGTTGAGCCAGATGTTGACAACACCTCTGACAACACCTTAGAGGATGATTTTTTTTTTTTTTAAATTGAGATATTTGATGGTCATTGTTACTACTGCTGATCCATCCCTTGCATTCTCTGATGAAGGATTTGAGGAATCTGCCTCAAAAGCAAATGTTGCATCAAATGCTGTTGACATTCCTGCTGACATCTTAGATGAGGAGTATTTGAATATGGTAGAATTTTTCAAAATTTGGAATTTACTGGCTACTGTTACTGTTGTTGCACCCTTTCTGTAGGAAGTCGGTGTTGCTGTTTCTGTGGAAGATGTTTTTGCAGGTGTTGCTGACACCCTGGACAACACCTTGGATGAAGACTACCGAGTAAGCCAATTCTATTCCTCTGTTTTTTTTTTTGAGAATGCTGCAAACGATTGGCAACACTATGCCAATTGTAACTTCTTTGAGGACCACATCATTGAAGCATATGGCGCACAAAATCTGGTAAGAATTTTCCTACTCAGAAATATGTTCGCTATTGTGACATATGCTACTCTTTACTGTAGACCTATGGTCTTGGAATTATACTGCAATTTGACTAAAGTTGTGCCGAACCCTCTTTCGCAAAATTTGGGAAAATTCATGTGAGGGTTCAGATTTTTGAGTTTAGTCCTACTGTGATTAATGGATTTTTTAACTCACCCGAGGTGGATGAAGATGTGCAGCTGCTCTGATAAGATAGCTTATGTTCTTCGCAAGACTGCAATAAAGACTTGGACTCCGTCCACAAATTCCATCTTTGTCACAAAACAACAAGCTGGTGTGTTGTTTACTATAGGAACTGGAGCAGCTTTGAACTTTGGAAAGCTTATGTTTTACTACAGTTATGCAATATGAAAATTGTGGGTTGGTATCTTACATGCTCATATTTCCTTCTTTGATATATGTTGTGCTAATATCTGCTGTTGTTGAGGTTCTAAAGCTTGCACCTGCATTACTTAAAGGTAACATGAAATTGGACCTACCTTGGTCAGAAACAGGTGCTGCTGCAGATGTTGTGGCAGATGTTGCCAACACCTCCCCTGCCACTGCCATATTTGTCCCTCCTACTTCAACAGCTGGATTTTATCTTTATTCAATCCAGATGTTTCATGTTGAATAGAAGATTTTACAACCATAGCAGACACTATTTACTATGAAGCTCTTATATCTTAATATCGAATTTTTCTTGGTGTAGGTACCTCTTCTGGACAAAAAAGGGGAGAAGATGTTGAATCTGGTGGCTCTAGCTCTGATGGAAAAGATAGTGACTCTGGTTCTGAAGGAGAAGAAGCTGGTTCTGGCGAAGCAAATGATATATCGTCACAGAGCATTAAGTTTAATTTTTTTGTGGTTTATTTTGCTCTGCTCTGATTTGTCTTATGTTTTTGCTCTGATATGGTTCTAATCAATTGTTAGCTTGTTTGATTATGACTCTCTGATTTGTTCTAAGTTTTTTTTGCTCTGACTTAAGTGTTGTGAGGAGGTGTTGGGAACATCCTCGACAATATCCATGCTTATACTAAGAGGGAGAATGTTTTTTCGTATTAAGGGAGAGAATTGATATTCAGAGGAGTTGTGAAGTGTGCTGAATTGATTAAATATGTTTTGTGATTCACTTCTGAACATGTATTAAGTATTTTCTGATCTCGCCAAGTGTTGTGTGCAGGTGTTGCCAACATTCTTGACAATACTCAGAATTGAAAGATCAAATTCAGGGGGAGAACTTATTTGAGAAGTTTGAACTCAGAGGGAGTTTTAAGAATTAATATTCAGGGGGAGTTGCTGAATTGTTTTTAGATTTCTTGTCCAGAAAGGCAAAAAGGGGGAGATTGAAAGGATAATTATTCCTTGATATATTTCCATGTTTTGAAAGATTGTATTAATGTGTTTTGTCTTTCTAGGATTGATAGTTAATATTGTGTTTCTTATTTATATGCTTGATATATTTTAAACTAAGAATAGTTTTGATTTGAATTGAGATAATATAATATTCCTAGATTTAAAATATGGTTTCTTGGATTGATAGTTTATTTTAAATTAGGAATTGTTTTGAATTGAAGTGATATAATATAATTTTCCTATATTTAAAATAAGATTGATGTGTTTAATTGTGATAGGAATTATCTTATATTAATTATCTAGATTTAGTCTTTTGATATTTTTGGTAGGAGATATATTTGGACTTAACATAATATATATCTATCTCCTAACTTATCTTTATTTCCTTATCATTGTAGATTCAAGTCTGAATTAAGGAAACAAGATCAAGACTATTTTTGGAGATAAGAATTGAAGATCGAGAGTGTTGCTCTCGAGTGTTCGGCATCAAGGATTCATCTCCGTGTTTCTGTTTATTTATTCTATTTCGTATAAAATTTTAGGAGATGCTTTTATTTGTTTATTTTCTCACTCGTTCTTGAGAAAATTGAGTTTTGAAATAATTCACTAGTTTTAGGGTTTGTAAAACTCTTTGATTATTTTCTAGTGAAAGTTTTGCCCTGAGGCGCTGCAAGAGTATTTTATACTCTTGCTTAAATATTTGAGTTGATTCATTTGGTTGCTTATCTATTTTATTCATGCTTTCAAAAATTCTGATGCATGTTAATCAAGGTGTTATTGAAGATGTTGTCAACACCTTGTGACAACATCTGAATCTGTTTTATGTGCAACCTTTTATTACTTTAGTACTTGTGCATATTTACTCTTGAGTATTTTTATTGTTGGTTTACTATTGGTTTGCTGTTACTATTCACGTTTTAATATTTCCGCTGCGTGTTGTGTAGTATGTTTTCAACACCTAGTGACAACATCTGATTCTGATAATTTTTATGAACCATGATATCCCTTACAACATTCAAGAAACATCATGTGATAATATAATCAGCACTATTACACTAGCAAGTATTACAATTAAGATTTGTATATATTATATAAGGAGGCACGATCATTTTCTTGCATGCCAATCTGTCATCTGTTCCAGCTATCATAATCTGATAAAAACGAGCATTATCCTGATGTCCGTTTCATGCTACTTTTGTGCAAAAGAACCCAAATGTAAGCGAAGAAATTTGAATCCGATTTTCAAAATTTTTTATATTTACATTACAGTTGAACAAAAATTTTCTTGCAAGTATGATAGTTGTGTTTCTTTCTCGATCTGATTCAAAAATCATGGGCAACAATTAAAGTGATATTTATTATTCAGGTATGTAAATACCTTTCGCTGACACTAAAGAAACCGAGCTTCCCTACGTAAAACTAATATTTTCACTTATTATTCAAAGAACAATTTCATTGAGGCAGAAATGCCACGACTCAAACATGTACATGGACACTACTAGCTATAATCTTTAGAGCAACACCAACAAAGTATCCCATCAAATGAATTCAAACTATTTCTTGGTAGAGTAACCCTTATTAAAGCAATCAACCCCGACTGCCAGAACTTTACTACAAATTCAGCTAAAATATCATTTGAGATATAGCAAAAATAACCTAAATAAAACACTACCATTTCAAGCATGATAAATCAATGAAGCACTTCGATAGACCTCTATTTAGTACATAAATGCAACTGTATGATTAAAAGTGTTAACAAGAAATTGCGGCTATTCATAGTTGTAGATGTTTACATAGATTTTTAGATTGTCACATAATATTCTTAACGAAACACACAAGTTTTTTTCAAAAAACTCATTCCATCGTCCACAATATATATATATAGAGGAATTTTTAGCTACCCAACCATGTTTTCCCACTTGATCAGCGACTACTAAAACCCGGTAAAACCCACTACCGGGTTTTAGTGGTCGTGGACCAAGTGGAAAAACATGGTTGGACAACTGAAAATTTCTCTCTATAATATATATATATATATATTTACATAATGATGATCCTTTGCACACCAGTGTGCAGGGATTTGTGTGCACCGCGTGATGTTCGCGCGAACATATGAGATGTTCACGCGAACATTTGGTTTTTATTTTTAGATGTTCGCGTGAACATTTCAGATGTTCGCGCGAACATCACGAGGTGCACACAAAGTCTCTGCACACTAGTGTGCAGTGGATTATTACTATATATATACATATATTAATTTCAATCATTTATGTTGTCTGTAGCACACAAGCATTAGGCGTTTTGGTTCATTATGCTTGTGTTTTAAAATTAAATTATATAATGTATGACTCAGTAAAATCATTGTCTTGTACACTATTTAAATAACAAGTAACAGTCCTATGAGACGATTTCATCCGTGAGATGAGTCAAGTCTACCTATATTTATAATAATAAGTAATACTTTTGATATACAATGTAATATTTTTTTAATGAAGAACTCATATAAGAAACCCGTCTCAAAAAAATTACAACTGAAACCGTCTCATAGAAATTTTTGTTTTAAATAACATAGGGTTTCACATTTAAATATTTAAAACAATGCACGTAATGTCTAGATAAGCGAAGATATATAAAATATAAGGAAATCAGTTACCATACTGATAATCTTGTATTTCCTAATTTTGATTTCCCATACTAAAACGATTTCAAAATTTCATTAGATAAATTATGAAACAAAGATAAATATATATATATTTTTTGAATCTTGGAAGGCAAGATAACAATTTCCCTTGGTGACATAAATATAATCTTCCATTTAATAATTTCTTTCCTAGCATCAAACGAACCCACAAACACATTTATAAATCGATACGAGAAGCAGAAAGAAACCAGCGTTGCAATTGTGTGAAGAATACCATGTTTCAGTATTCCTCCGCAAAAATCTTTTCGAGTTGCGAAACAATGATGAAGATGGAAAAGAAGCACTGGATCAGATGTTTCACACCATCAACTTTTGTAATCTCGTGTACATCTATATGTACCGAGATATGCGTACTGGCCATTCCGAGTTCTTGAACCACGACGTCGAGCCGACCGTCAAAATACCGATCTGTGTGGAGTTGCGAGATCTCAACAACTTTGGAAGAATCACGTGAAAAACTGGACGGGATGTTGGAAGATTTCCCCATGTCTTACGAGGTGCGCGACGAATTGACGAGCTTCGTGGTCGACACGCCAAGGATATCCTCCTGATCTCCTTCGACGGCCACCGTGCATGAGCATATTTTTCACGATAATGATGATGTGAGTTGTGTTAAGTTCTGTTAAAAGATTATTAGGTATCGTTTGAAGGAGAATATTTTGGAATGTTGTACATACATGTATTGAATAGAGTTACGATAATTGAATTGTTTTGAACCATATAATAATTTTTTCCAATATTGTATCGTATATGATTTTATACTTGATCGAATTCGGATTTTTCGCTTGAATCGTTTGCATATATATACCAGTCTAAAATTAAAATTGGATTTGCTCTCTGTGTTCTTAATTTATGAGAGCCAACACAGATTCCGTGACTGTACGGATATTAAAATTCTCGGAATTTAACAAACATTTTAATTAGTCTAAATTAATGACTTAGAAAACGATTCATGTATTTATTTTAATGTAACAAACATATTAATAGGACATAGGTTGTCATCGTCAATTAAATATGCTTCTAAATAAAATAAATATTTAAAATATACCATTGATATAACAGTTAATTGTTAAAAAATCCACTGATCACATGTTTTATTATAATTCACTTTCTGTCAGGTTTTTTCTTTTTCTGCACTCCCCGATCCATTAAAAATTTGTTTCTACTCCCTAGGCCCACAAATCAGTCACTGTGTCATGATTTTGTACTCAATTTGAGATAATTAAAGCCAAAAATATATAAATCAATACGTAAATTAAATTTTTTTGTACTCAAATATCTTAAATTAATACCAAAAAAAATTGTTAATTTTTGTGATTTTCAAAATACTAATATATGTCAAAAAAATGATGAACAAATATTTTAATATAAATATTTTGTACATAAACATGTATGTATAATAAGTTTTGGTAGTAATAAAGTAATTCAAATATTATACTCAAAATCTTGATTTTTGTACTAGATCTGAAACTATGAGTACTCAAATATTATATATTAGTACGGTATATTTAACTTTTTGTACCGTTATTTATCCATGAAAAAAAGTGAGATCGGGGAGTGCAGATCAACTCATGCCTTCTCGTTTAAAATTGAAAATCTCATGAAAATTTTCATAAATATTATACATGATAACATACCAATTTTTTATTCTATATATAAAATTAAAGCACGTAAATTCATTTTAAATTTTACTTTTTTAGATTGATTCACATTTTCAAGCGCGCGCACACATACACACACACATATATATATATATATATATCGTACAAAAATAATGGGTTCAAATTTACTTGCTTAAGAGAAATTTGAGTTGCCAAAAATTTAATAATAACAAATATATAATAATTAATATTGTAAATATAATATATAGAAATTTTTGATTAAAAATTTGTTGTGGAGTTGACATACATTTGTTTAAAAAATAATCATGTTATAAAAGGAAAAGAGATAAATATCAACTCTATACACATTTTTTAAGGAGCAATAAACGTCTGAAATTTTGTTTCTATTCAAATTTTATAGATTTACCATATATGCAAAATATATATTGTTAAGAATTCAAGATCTAAGTTTCGATGTTTGACAAATTATTTAAGTCATCAACTGAGCAGAACAAAAGAAGCAGATAGCAGATCAATTGAAGAAGCAGAAGAAGCAGATCTATGCACAAGCAAAACAGATCAATTAGCTAAAGCAGGTTAGTGACCAGAAGAGAACAAAGAAGAAAGCAGATCAGTTAGCGAGCAGATTAGTTAGCTAAAGCATATCAAAGAAAAGCAATAAAGTAAGAAGATCAACAGAAGACAATAGAAGTCAGAACAACATTACAGTGACATGTGATCAGATTAATTATGCAACAAATTGATCCGATCATGTTTCTAGATCAACTCACGATACAGATCAAAAGTCACCTTCAGACCGAATGCTTCCCAGATCAATCAAGCAAGATCAAATGACTACTGAAAATCTTGGAAGATCAGTTCGAATGTTAAATAGTCGTTGTGCTAAAAGACAAAGATAATAATTGAAGACTTTAACATTAGAGACAAAGAAACAGAAAGTCAAGATCTGATAGCAAATTAAGGAGACTTGTCGAACTCCTTAACGGCTACTTTCTGAAGACTATAAATACAAAAGACAAAAGAAAAGACACAGAGCTACAAAAAGAAAAGAGAAACACACGAAAGGAAAGAATAGATCGAAAAGCTCACTCACAATCAAGAAAGATAAGATCTTCAAGAACAGTTGAAGCAGATCGATCAAGCACACACTCAGTGTCATATCAGATCAAGTGTGTATCATTTGTGCTGAGTTTATCAAGTTGTATACTTGTACCAGATCAGTTGAGTGTTCTGTCAAAACACTATCTTTGTAACAAGAATCAGTCGAGGGCTGAGTTCTTGAAAGTCTAGAAGTTCTAAGAAAGGCAGCAGTGTAAGTCCAGTCTTGGATCGGGTCTGTGCAAATTGCTTGTATAGATCAAAACCTTCTAGAAGAGAGTGAATTCTTCCGAGGTGGAAGAAGAGGTGACGTAGGAAATTGAGCTCCGAACATCCAGAAACAAGTCACTGTGTTATTTCTTATCTGTCAAACATATTCACTCACCTCACGAATTCAACCAAGCCATTTGATCTGTGTTCGATCTATTAGTCAACCTCTTCCGCACTGATTTAAGTTGGTTGATTAACATAAACATACGAGAAAAATAAGAGTTCGTTTACTAACACATCCGAACTCACAGTTAAAAAGGTGAAGCGGACTGCATTCATCCAGATCAAAGTAAAACTACTCATCCAGATCAGTCCATATTTCGATCCTAACATATATATATACATACATATATATATATATGTATGTATGAGTTTTGATCACATGGGCAACCATCATGAGCAACTACGTGAGCAACATCTGACGTGACACCTTGTACATCCAATGAGTGATTGTCACGTCAGCTGTTGCTCACATGGTTTCCCATGTGATCGAAACTATATATATATATATATATATATATATATATATATATATATATATATATATATATATATATATATATATCAATCTACCAGCTCATATTTGATGTATTTACCATATGAAAAGTACTATTTTAACTTGAACACAATTAAAATATATAAACAATGCTTAAAATACAAAACTATAAAATAATAATTCAAACTATTTTAAAAAATTTCTTCGTTTAGAATTGGTTCACAATTCGAAATATGAATATATATATATATATATATATATATATATATCTATAATAATGTACAAAAACAAATGTTTCAAATTTAATTTTTTTTACATAAACTTAATTAGCCAAAAATTAATAATAAAATTTAGATAATGATGAATATTGTAAATAAATTAGTACATCTCTTGTGAGACGTTTTCACTGATCTTTATCCGTAAGATGGGTCAACCCTACCCATATTTACAATAAAAATTAATATTTTTGTCATAAAATGTAATATTTTTTCATGGTTAATCCAAATGAAAGACCCGTCTCACAAGTTTTTGTGTAAATAAATATTATAAAAAATTTCAATACAAAATTTGCTATTTTGTTTTCATAATTTAGAATGTTGAATTTGCTTCAAAATATACTTATGTTATAAAAAATAAAGAGATAAATATTAACACTAGACATTTTTTATGGAACAAAATACGTTTGAAAACTTTCTTTCATTCAAATTTTGATATATTTAGGCACCGTTTTGTTCACCATATTACTAATATATGTATAGCTTATCTCATCGCATCTCATGTTCTTCTTATTATATTATTTATCCATATATTAACTATTTATTTTGCATCAATCAAATAATTAATTATTTATTTTACATCAATCAAATCATTGAATTTAAATAAATATATTACCCCTTATAAATAATATAATTTTTATTTTATTTATTGTTAAAAGAACAAAATATTCATTTAACATTTTTATATAAAATTTAATCAGTCAAATCAAATAAATTACAATATATCAATCAAATCCAATACTATTTTAACTATCATTTCTTATTTATTTTTTATTACATTATATTACTTATTTACTATTACTTATATCATGCCTCAAACCAAACGGTGCCTAATATAATATAAAATATGCAAAATATTCCATAAATGAGGTATGTATATATATATACATATATATAATATAACAATCTAACGAATCAAATTTTGGTAGTTACCATATATATATGTGTTCAATAATTTTTATGTGTGTGTATCATATTACAATTTATCGTTTTTACTGATGAAAATTTGAAAGTCTACCATATATACAAGAAAATTACCATTTTTATTTGAACACGCACTTTGATTAACCTCTATTTAGTACATAAATGTAACTGTACGATCAAAAGTGTTAAGAAGAAATTGTGGCTTTTTATCATAATCATGATTAATCTAGTTGTATGCATAATGGATCTTCATAACAGAACAATAGAAACATAAGGCTATCTCCCCCATGAAGAATAATTACACCATAAAGATTACTAATGAGCTAACCATATCCTGCATCTAAAACCCACAAAAAACAAATACATGATCAAATTCACGTGTTAACATAACAACAATATTCACTAACAAAAAGCATAAAATCCAATATGTAAAGCACAACCTTCAAGTGAACGGTGGAAAACCCTATAAAATACTCTAAATGTCAAGCATTAATGATCACTAGAACATTATGAATGGTTAAGTGTTCATCTACTTCACTAAAATCGTATGTGCATGTGTATGAATGATGCCTTTTTATTTCAAGAAAACTCTGTCGCAGTTGCCGCCCATCCCTCAATTGCGTATGTTGCCACCACCTCGAAGACGTCGCAGCTGCTGCCCACCCCTACCCTTTCCCAAGCACCACTGCAGTCGCCAACGCCGTTGCCTCTTGCGGCAAAGTCCATCTCCAAACCTCAGATCTGCACTGCCTTGGTCAGAGGGTCGTCGATGAGTGAAGAGTGTGATGGTGTGTTGGATACGAGATATGGGGGTGGCGGTGATGGTTGGCCGGTGTAACACCCCGATTTTATCTTAATTGACTTTATTTGAGATAATCGGAGATTCCAGAGTTCAAGAGCCAACTTGATTTTGATCAGGGTCCTTTTTGCAAATTTTGGATTTTCAAGGACTAAAGTGCAAATATTGAGATTGTTAGATATTTAAGCTTGAGTTGACTTACCTTTTCACTTCATCCCCTTCCCCAACACGCCTCCTCCCTCTCTAGACGCCATGGACGTCTCCTTGATCTTCCAGATTTCCTCCCGAGCTCGATCCGTCCGTTAGAATTTATTTCTGAAGGCAGATTAGTGATCACGGCTGCGAGAGCTTCGTTCTATCGTAAGTTTTTCTACGATTAGATACATTCTAGTTTTGGGATGTTGTTAGAATCGATTGAGTTTGGAGTATGTTGATCTTGGCAGAGTTCTGATCGTTTATTCTCTATCGGTTTTGAAATAGAGCGTCGTTCGGATTTGTTATGATTTTTAGAAGCCTTTTTCGAAAATGAGGATTTTTAGATTTGTTGAGTTTGAGCTTTTGTTGTTTGTTTGGGCATTTTTTTGAGTTGATATCGTTGTTATGATGTTGTCTGCGTTTCCGGTTTATCAGATTATAGCCGTTATGCCGCCGGTTTGAATTTTAAGAATTTTGGAAGTTTTGTTGAGTCTTGGGATTAATTTGGTTTGGATGGATTGTTATTGGAATGTGTTTGTATCCGTACAGATTGATTGAAGATAGCGGAGTTCAGAATTGACAGCTTTCGAATCGTTGAAGAATTGATCGAGGTTTGGTATCGAGTTGATCTCATCCTCGAAAGTTGACTTGAATTATCTTCATTGTTGAACTTTGTTTGGAATGGAATTTTGATTTGGAATTCTTGTATTGTTGTTGTTTCCAGGTTTGGAGCATCGACGTTTGAGAAAAGGTAAAAGATGACTTAGAATGGAATGGAACGAATAACTCGAATCCGACTTGATTCGAGTGTTCCGAAGAATCACATACTTGCATGTTATTTGCTTTTACTTGAATTTAGTTGATTGAGTTATTGTTAGAACCTAATGGGGGGGGGGGGGGGGATTTAGGTTCTATTGGCAACTTTAGCAATTTAAAGTGATTATGCAAGTACGCAAGCGGAAGACTTAAGCAATCAAATAAATAAGTGCGGTAAATAAATACGTAATGTAAATAAAGCAGTAAAAGGGATTAGAGATGTTTATGGAAGTTTGACGATAAATCGTCTACGTCTCCCCTTCTTGGTTAAGTCGATTAACCAAGGATCCACTAGCACTTCGAACGTCTTGGCCTTGATGGCTCCAAGGATAGCCTTACAACTTGACACGATCACCGCGCCGATACAACTCAACACTCTTGGCCTTAAGGGCTCCAAGGATAGCCTCAACACAACACTTGGCTTCACACTCAAGTGCTTACAATGATAGCACAACACACTTGGCTTCACACTCAAGTGTTTACAACAATAGCACAACCAACTCACAAATTATTTTTTACAAACACTCTCAAATATATCACACAAACACTTTGATAGTGAGAAATTGCTTGCAAAGGAGAGAAGAGATGAGTTGGGATGTCTATAAATGGTCTTGGCAAGCCTCTATTTATAGTTGGCAAAGATTTGAATTTGAATTTGTGTGCTTGGAGCGTTTATTGGGAAGCCAAGGAGTAGAGACAAAGTGTAGGCGCCGCTGCCTTCTTTTTCCAGCACTAAGCAGCTTTTGTGGAAAAATCATATCTTCTAATCTAACCGTTGGATTGATCTGAAATTTAAACTAAAGCTTTAAAACATCTGGATCTTCAATCTGAACGGTGGAGATTTGATTCTAACGATTCAAACATTTCCAGTAAATCTCGGAAGTCGCAAAATCACGTTCTCGCTTTTGTTCTGAGCATTACTTTTCAAAAATTCGAATCTCACAATCCATCCGTTGGATTGGCCTGAAATTAACACACAATCTTTGTAACATCCTGATATTGATCGTGATTGGTGGAGATTGGATTTTGATGCCTTCATCGATTCCAGTAGTCTTCTGAATCCGATACTTCAGCAGTTAGCTCCTTGCAGAAATAGCTACTGTTCAACATATTTGCAAAAATCATAACTCCATATCCAGCCGTTGGATTGATTTGAAATTTGGATACAAACTTTAAAACATCATAGAAATCCATGTGATCGGTAGAGATCGGATTTTAATAACCGAAGCATTCCCAGTTATTTTCTGAAGTTGAGTCTTCATAGTTCATTCCTTGCAGAAGTAAGTACTGTGCAGCTTTGTTAAAAAACTCATATCTCCATATCCAGCCGTTGGATTGCTATGAAATTTGGAGAGAAGCTTGAGAACATCCTGATCTTGATTTTCATTGTTGGAGATCTGATTTGGATGACCGGAAAGTGCCCGGTGAATTTTGCAAGTTTCTGCTTTATAATATTGGCTTGTCCTTGTCCATTTCTTTTACAACTTCAAAGTAACTTCCAAGAATTTGATTGTTAATATGATCTAATCTGCAAAGTCTCACTTTAAATGGTTAGTAACAATTAACCGAGTTTTGTAATCATCAAAACATAATAATATGAGATTTGTTAATGCATTAAAAACATTAATCTCATAACACGAGATTTGTATGCGTTTAAGGCGTAACAATCTTCCCCTTTTTGATGATCACAAAACTTGGTTAAATAGGAGAAATAAATGTACAATATTAAATAAATAATTTAAATTTGCACAATATAATTGCATGAATAAAACTCCTCCTAATTTAAACAATTAGTTAAGAAGAGTTTGTTTATCAAATAACCAATTTTTTTATTCTCTATGCATTTAAGCAAACTAACTCTCCCCCTTAGTTAAAGTATTTAACCAAACTAATTCTCCCCCTTTTTGTGATAATCAAAAAGACTGGAAAAATAAATGCAAAACATGATAATTAAATATGATTTCTAAAAAGCAACACATAAATTTCACATAAAATGTGAGCTTTATAACTTTGAATAAATACAATTAATTTGTATTATCCAAAATTAAGTTGCTCAAATTTTATATTAAGCTCCTCCTTAATATGACATTAAATTTATTTATGTCCACAAGTGATTACAACTCAATCATGCCAAGTTCACCACGCAAACGAATAAAAGTATTTTCATCTAGTGGTTTTGTAAAAATATCGGCAATTTGATTTTTAGTGTCAACATATTGAAGTTCAACTTCATTTCGTTCGATGTGGTTACGAATAAAATGATGACAAATGTCAATATGTTTGGTGCGCGAATGTTGAATCGGATTCTTTGTAAGACATATGGCGCTAGTGTTGTCACAGAAAATAGGGATTTTTGTAAAAGAGACGCCATAGTCGAGCAATTGATGCTTCATCCAAAGAATTTGCGCACAACAACTACCGGCAGCCATATATTCGGCTTCGGTCGTTGATAACGCAACACAGTTTTGCTTTTTGGAAAACCAAGAAACCAAACAGTTTCCTAAAAAGAAACAGGTTCCACTAGTGCTTTTCCGGTCCACCTTATATCCACCAAAGTCGGCATCGCAATAAGCTTTTAAATCAAAGAAAGAATTTTTCGAATACCACAAGCCGAGATTTGGAGTATTTGAAAGATATTTGAAAATGCGTTTTAAGGCGAACAAATGTGATTCCTTTGGACATGATTGAAATCGTGCACACAAGCAAACACTAAACATAATGTCCGGTCTACTAGCAGTAGCATATAATAAGGAGCCAATCATACTACGAAAGGAAGATTGATCTACAGTTTTACCATTTTCATCCTTGTCGAGTCTGATTGCTGTGCTCATCGGTGTGGATGATGATTTTGTGTTCTCCATTCCAAACTTCTTTAGAATCTCCTTGATGTATTTGCTTTGGTTCACAAAGAACCCATCCTTGCACTGTTTGATTTGTAATCCGAGGAAATAGTTAAGTTCCCCCATCATACTCATCTCGAAGTGTTCCTGCATCAACTTAGAGAATTCTTGACAAAGAGTTTCATTAGTAGAACCAAAAATTATGTCATCAACATAAATTTGCACAATTAATAAATCATCTTTGTCATGTTTGGTAAACAAAGTAATATCAACAATTCCTCTAGTAAAGCCATTGGTAATAAGGAAAGAAGAGAGTTTTTCATACCAAGCTCGAGGAGCTTGTTTCAATCCATACAAAGCTTTGTTGAGTCTATATACGTGATCAGATAACAAATTATCAACAAAGCCATCAGGTTGTTCAATATAGACCTCTTCTTTCAAATCACCATTCAAGAAAGCACTTTTAACATCCATCTGAAATAATTTAAAATTTCTAGAGCATGCAAAAGCAAGTAACATACGAATGGATTCAAGACGGGCAACAGGAGCATAAGTCTCATCATAATCAATGTCTTCTTCTTGACTATATCCTTTAGCTACGAGCCTAGCCTTGTTTCTAGTGATGGTGCCATGCTCATCAAGTTTATTTTTAAACACCCATTTAGTACCTATCACAGGTCTATCATGCGGCCTAGAAACAAGATCCCAAACATTATTGCGTTTAAATTCATTTAACTCATCTTGCATAGCAATAATCCAGGAATCATCAAGTAAAGCATCATCAACACATTTTGGCTCAACATGAGAAACAAAAGCAAGATGATTACAAATATTATTGAGAGAAGAGCGAGTAGATACTCCCTTTGATGGACTTCCAATTATCAGATCTTTAGGATGATCTTTGTGATGTGTCCATTCCTTAGGAAGTGGTGTTTCCTCAACTGTAGCATCTATATCATTTAAGCTTGAGGAAACCATCTCTTCTTCAAGTATTTCTATATCATCATTGTTAGTGCGAGAAATATTTAACAAAGATTCATCAAATATAACATGCATTGATTCTTCAACAAGTAAGGTGCGCTTATTGAATACTCTATAAGCCTTACTTGTAGTAGAATACCCAAGAAAAATACCTTTATCGGATTTGGCATCAAATTTGCCAAGGTTGTCCTTACCATTGTTGTGAATGAAGCACTTAGAACCAAAAGCCCGAAAGAATGAAATGTTAGGCTTTCTCTCCCTCCATAACTCGTATGGAGTTTTCTTGAGAATTGGCCTTATTGATACGCGATTGATGATGTAACAGGCAGTGTTCATTGCTTCAGCCCAAAAATATTTTGGTAGAGAATGCTCACATAACATGGTCCTTGCAATCTCTACTAGTGTCCTATTTTTCCTCTCAACGACCCCGTTTTGTTGAGGAGTCCTAGGAAAAGAAAAATTGTGACCGATGCCTTTTTCTATACAAAAGTTTGAAAAATTCTCATTTTGAAATTCAGTTCCGTGGTCACTACGGATCTGTTTTATTGAAAGATTTTTCTCATTCTCAACTCGTTTAGCAAAAGTTTTAAAATACTCAAAGGCATCATTTTTGTGAGCTAAAAACAATGTCCACGTGTAACGTGAAAAATCATCTACAATGACAAACGCATAAAGCTTTCCTCCTAAATTAGCGTTCCTCGAGGGACCACATAGATCTAGGTGGAGAAGTTCAAGGGGCA
This sequence comes from Henckelia pumila, assembly GCF_033568475.1. Classification (NCBI taxonomy): domain Eukaryota; kingdom Viridiplantae; phylum Streptophyta; class Magnoliopsida; order Lamiales; family Gesneriaceae; genus Henckelia; species Henckelia pumila. The sequence continues at coordinate 40,527,953 of NC_133123.1, read as the reverse complement.
TAGAAGTGGATACAAAATTTTTGCTTTTAAAAGATTCCCTTGTATGTTTGCCAAATTGACACGCATCACAAACATAATCAAGTTTCAAATCAAGTTTTGGCATACCAACGACTAAGTCAAGTTTTAAAAGTTTTTCGATGGTACTAGGACCAACATGACCCAATCGTCTATGCCAAAGAATGTTGTCATCAACATTCACGGATACAAGGCTTTTTATATTTGATAAAGATAAATTATTTAAAGAGACCTTGTAAACGTTCTCACTTCTATATCCTTTGAAATTTATGGATTTGTCACTAATAAATGATACATTGCAGTGTTGGGGAGTGAATTTGACTTCATAACCTCTATCGCACAATTGACTTATGCTTAGTAGATTATGCTTAAGTCCTTTCACTAGGAGTACATCATCAATTAGACAAGAATTAGATATACATATTGAGCTGATGCCTTCAATTACTCCTTTGCTGTTGTCTCCAAAGGTGACAGTCCCCTTCTCCTTTGGTTTGATTGATTGAAGAAGATCCTTGTTCCCCGTCATATGTCTAGAACATCCACTGTCTAGATACCATATGCTAGGGAGAGCATTTTTCTTGTTTTCCTGAAAATAATTGATTTTGGTACCCTTTAGTTCTTTTGGGTCCACAATGTTAGAAAAGAGAGATACAAAATAGACTTCTAAGAGTTCAGTCTCTCATAGCAACATCATCGCCACTTTTCAAGAGTGCTCCCAGTAGTAGGTAGGGCATATGGCCACTTTAAAAACCTATTTCCTTGGACAGAGCAACGTTCAACAGGGAGACCAGCCGCAAGTCAAGGCATTTTTAAGCCGGTCTATATTGAAATCCCTTAGATTTTGATCTCATAATGCCGACTAATGAGTTGTTAAGTACTCTTAGGCCTCCATTTCATATAGCTCTTTTGAACATATTGATATTTCAATGATCTGCATTTATGTCTAACATGACCAGATTTGCAACAATAAGAACAAGTAGGGGTTGATCTCATTTTAGCTTTAGCTATTAGACTAGCAAAGTCTATAGACTTTTTACCATAGCCTATTCCTCCCTTATCAAAGCTACATTTCTGCATGCTAAGTAGGTTGTTCAATTTATTGCTACTCACATTGAATTTATCGAAAGATTTTTCTAAGTGATCTAAGTCATCCTTAAGTCTAAGGTTATCATGCTCCTTAGTTTCTAATTCCTTTTTAAGATTTCTATTCTCTTTTCTAAGAACCTTAACCATATCAAACATATCTTTATAAGCATGTAAGAGTTCATCGTAAGTAGGTACCTCGTCATCGTCGTCAGAGACGATGTCATCACTTTTAGCCATTAAGCAGAAGTTTGCTTCCTCGTCGTCGTCGTCGCTATCACTCCAGGTAGCTAGTAGGGCTTTCTTCTTTCCTTTGTCCACTTTCTTCTTGAGTGGGCATTCATTGGCGTAGTGACCTTGTTGTTGACAGTTGTAGCAGGTCACTTCTTTCTCAGGTTTCTTGTCCTTTTTGAATTTGTTTCCTCGCATGAATTTCTTGAATTTTCTTGCGAAGAGAGCCATGTCATCATCGTCATCTTCTTCGACTTGTGTAGTCAAGGCTATCCCTTTGTGCTTGACATCTTCTTTCTTTGATTCTTTTCTTGTGGACACTTCTAACTCATGGGTTTTTAGGGTCCCATGTAGTTGATCAAGATCATAGGCGGCAGTGTCCCTTTGTTGGATTCGATGATGGCGGTTCTCTTTGCATCCCATTCTTTTGGTAGGGCACGAAGAGCTCTCCTCCAAACTTGCTTGGTAGGATATTGTTCTCCCAATTGTGCTAACTCATTGATGATTTGAGTAAGCCTTCGGAACATGGTGTCAACATCTTCGTTGGATTCCATCTCAAATGTTTCGTATTTGAGTTGGAGTAAGTCGATCTTTGTTTCTTTCACTTGGTTGGTGCCTTCGTGACATATCTCTAGCTTGTCCCATATCTCTTTAGCAGATGAGCACATCGATATCCGGTTGTACTCGTTCATATCTAAGGAACAATGCAAGATATTCATAGCTTTAGCATTTTGCGAAATTAATTTCATGTCCTCTTTTGAAAAGTCATCCATTTCCTTAGGAATTTCAACCCCATCAACTATTTTCATAGGTGTATAGGGACCTTTCACCGTCACTTTCCATAGGTCATAGTCTACGGATTGGATATATAGGGACATACGATTTTTCCAATACCCGTAGTTTATGCCATTAAAAAGAGGAGGACGATTAGTAGATTGCCCTTGAGCATAATCACTTGCTAGGTTTGCCATAAAAAGGATTTGAAAAGTATTTTCAAATGGCTCTGATACCACTTGTTAGAACCTAATGGGGGGGGATTTAGGTTCTATTGGCAACTTTAGCAATTTAAAGTGATTATGCAAGTACGCAAGCGGAAGACTTAAGCAATCAAATAAATAAGTGCGGTAAATAAATACGTAATGTAAATAAAGCAGTAAAAGGGATTAGAGATGTTTATGGAAGTTCGACGATAAATCGTCTACGTCTCCCCTTCTTGGTTAAGTCGATTAACCAAGGATCCACTAGCACTTCGAACGTCTTGGCCTTGATGGCTCCAAGGATAGCCTTACAACTTGACACGATCACCGCGCCGATACAACTCAACACTCTTGGCCTTAAGGGCTCCAAGGATAGCCTCAACACAACACTTGGCTTCACACTCAAGTGCTTACAACGATAGCACAACACACTTGGCTTCACACTCAAGTGTTTACAACAATAGCACAACCAACTCACAAACTATTTTTTACAAACACTCTCAAATATATCACACAAACACTTTGATAGTGAGAAATTGCTTGCAAAGGAGAGAAGAGATGAGTTGGGATGTCTCTAAATGGTCTTGGCAAGCCTCTATTTATAGTTGGCAAAGATTTGAATTTGAATTTGTGTGCTTGGAGCGTTTATTGGGAAGCCAAGGAGTAGAGACAAAGTGTAGGCGCCGCTGCCTTCTTTTTCCAGCACTAAGCAGCTTTTGTGGAAAAATCATATCTTCTAATCTAACCGTTGGATTGATCTGAAATTTAAACTGAAGCTTTACAACATCTGGATCTTCAATCTGAACGGTGGAGATTTGATTCTAACGATTCAAACATTTCCAGTAAATCTCGGAAGTCGCAAAATCACGTTCTCGCTTTTGTTCTGAGCATTACTTTTCAAAAATTCGAATCTCACAATCCATCCGTTGGATTGGCCTGAAATTAACACACAATATTTGTAACATCCTGATATTGATCGTGATTGGTGGAGATTGGATTTTGATGCCTTCATCGATTCCAGTAGTCTTCTGAATCCGATACTTCAGCAGTTAGCTCCTTGCAGAAATAGCTACTGTTCAACATATTTGCAAAAATCATAACTCCATATCCAGCCGTTGGATTGATTTGAAATTTGGATACAAACTTTAAAACATCATAGAAATCCATGTGATCGGTAGAGATCGGATTTTAATAACCGAAGCATTCCCAGTTATTTTCTGAAGTTGAGTCTTCATAGTTCATTCCTTGCAGAAGTAAGTACTGTGCAGCTTTGTTAAAAAACTCATATCTCCATATCCAGCCGTTGGATTGCTATGAAATTTGGAGAGAAGCTTGAGAACATCCTGATCTTGATTTTCATTGTTGGAGATCTGATTTGGATGACCGGAAAGTGCCCGGTGAATTTTGCAAGTTTCTGCTTTATAATATTGGCTTGTCCTTGTCCATTTCTTTTACAACTTCAAAGTAACTTCCAAGAATTTGATTGTTAATATGATCTAATCTGCAAAGTCTCACTTTAAATGGTTAGTAACAATTAACCGAGTTTTGTAATCATCAAAACATAATAATATGAGATTTGTTAATGCATTAAAAACATTAATCTCATAACACGAGATTTGTATGCGTTTAAGGCGTAACAGTTATGTTTGCACTGCATTCATCTTGAGCTAAGAATCCTTGATTTCAGTGGGCAGGATGGCCCTTTTATGATAGACTTTTTGGGGATTATATTGTGAGTGGCCTGGGTATAGCCGTTTCACCTAGTGCTAGCATACTCCTTATAGTCGCACCAAAGTCTAGAGGATGGAGATACGTAGCACCACCTCGATCGGGAGAGTCGGTGAGTCGTTTACGTGATCTCGTTCTCGGGATCCCAAAAGCAAAAGCAGCAACTCTTTTGATTATCCAACTTGATAATCCCAGATTTTAAAGACATGCATTGCATTTATGCATATGAATTGAGTTTTAGAAATGTTTGTGAAATTGCATGGTGGTTATTTGAATATCTGGAAGTTGATGTATTTCGATTTGAAATGCTTATTTGATATTGCATGCTAGTCTCTTTTACTGAGAATAGTATTCTCACCGGATTATCCGGCTGTTGTCTTGTCTTGGTATGTGTGCTTGGCAACAGGTGGGGCAGGACCGAGTCAGAGATCGCATGGCTAGGTGGATGAGTTGATAGAGTGAGACCTTGTTATTGTAGAAGTCGAATTTGTAATCGAACTTAGATTGTATTCGAACTCGATTTGTATTTTGGATTTTGGAACTTAGAATTGATGCATGTTCTACTCTTTCTTCTAATTGAATACTTTGTTGTTGGAAAAGTGTTAGTTGGATCATGTCGGAGCCTTTCCGGGTGTTGGATTGCACTTTTGGAGCCTTTTTTGAGCTGAATCAGCAGGCCATGCGCGCCCGCGCCTGGTGTGGCACGCCCGCGCGTCCTGCTCTGTATTTCGAAGGCCCGGACAGGGCGTCATGCGCGCCCGCGCCTCAGGTGGTGCGCCCGCGCCTCACCTTTTTTAAAAAAAATAAAAAATTTCCTTTGCTTTTAATCTTAGATCTTGTATGCTTAATTATTGTTTATTCCGAGATTAGATGATTAGAATCGAGATCTCACATTAAGTGGTATCAGAGAGATAAGATTCTTGGACTGAATTAGAGTGAGCGGGGTAGATCGAGTCCGCATGAATTGAATTCTTGCATGTGTTTGAATTATTTAATTGAGTTATTAAAAACCATGCGAGCATGATTTATTGATTGAGAATTAATTGAATTCCATGATTATGTGATTAAATTCTAAAGCATGATTTACTTGAGATATGAATTGCTTGGATTTCTGGTTCGAATTCGAATTTTCTCGGGATGGTTGAATTATTCGAGAAAGAGGTTTTGGACACTGAATGTTGGAAGATCGAGGCAATTGTGTTCTAACTCGCTTGAGTATGAGATATATGTTCTTGATGTATATTGAACAGGAATCGAACTGCATAGAATCCAGACAGGATAGAGTTATACTGCGTCTGATCAGATGGATATCTATTCGGCATTGATTGAAGAGTTATTGATGAGATTTCTGTCGTTTTAATCACCGACTCTGAAGAGTAATGAGAATACCGCGGGATGTGAAAGCTGGTTAGTAGAGATCGATCAGATATGAGATTCTCTAGACTACACTTATGACTGATGGATTTTGGGTGAGTTCCCTTATTTCTTTTGAGGAATCTAGATGATGAATCCCCTTCTTTTTGAGCTTTTGGGTTCTTTAGTCGCAACTCTGGATTTTGATTGGGAATAAGATTGAACTAGGCATTATAGTACTTAGGCTTTTGGATTTGGATTTTTATTATCCGTTGAATTGTTCCTCTGGTAAGAATTTTTATTCAAGGATTTCTGTGATATTATTCTATAGATGAACCGTTTATTTCAGAATTGTGCAGAGGAATTCTCTTTGTTTGTAGTTGATGTTATAATCTAGCCCGAATTGGCTGATTAACCAGTGGTTAGAGAGTTTGCTGACGTATTCCAGATGAGATTTCTGGATTTCCTTCGAGTCACGAGGTTAGATTCAGCATCAACTTAAGATCAGACATCATCAGCTGAGAGTTAGTAAGAAAGAGGTTTGGAAAACTGGATTTGGAACAAGATTCTTTGAGGAATTCTTATCGTTTGTGAAGCCGATTACTCTGCAGATTATGTTCTTCTGTTTGGACTTCATTTTATGAGACCAGTTCTTATTGATTGAAGAAGAGTTTGATCAGCGCTTCTTTGTTCTTTATTTCTTCTGTATTGATGACCTTACGGTGCATTGAACTTCTTCTTATTGAGACTGGAGGTATATTATTGTTCAGAAGAATCACTTATTAGCTTGATGCATCGAGACAGCTGAAGACGCTCGAGACTCAATGTCTGAATCTGGACTTTGAGCTCGCAGCGATCTTATTGATTTGAAGATCTGTTTTCTATTGTCTTATGAGGAAATTCACGCGATCTGTTCTAATCTTTGGAGTTGGAGTAATTGTTTTCACAGATGGAACTGATTTGGAGGCAGAAAAGAGGATTAGATTGTTTGAGATTCTGACTGCGAATTTTGATATTAGGAATTGTATGCAACAACTGATGTTTTGAGCTGTTCTTATTTTATCTACTATCTGACTTCGATTGACCGATTGTTGGAATCTGCTACCGTTCTCTGTACAGAATGACTTTCAGTCAAGATTAGAGGATTGATATCTTGTCAGAGGTCGTCAGATGTCTTGTTTTTGCCGAAGTCCGTCAGTTTAGACAGAGATCTTTGATGCACTCGTTCTTTCGGCATAGATTTCGATGAGGTTTTGTTGTCTGATTTCAATTTTTTTTTTCAGTTCGATACCCTCAGAACGATGGACAGCCAGAGCAGATGAGTTGAACTTTTGAATTTATGCCATGAGTTGTAGTGCTCGATTTAGCACTAGTTGGTAGAACTTCGAATTCTTGTGGAGACTTCGTACAACGACAGTTTTTTTGGTAAATTCTTGAATGCACTTTTCAAGAGTTGTACGAAAAGAAAAGAAGATTCCCGTTGATTGGAGGTGATTTTCTGTGTCACTTGTTTTGGAACCAGAGATAAGTCGAATTGTGACTGAGCATAGAAGGATTTTCCAACGAATAGGAGTCGACTTTTGATTGACGGACTTGAAGGAGTAGTTTTGAGAGACACAGTTCGCGTTGGAACCATGTTTGATTTCGAGAACGAAATCTTTTCTTAGAGGGGGAGAATTGTAACGCCCCGATTTTATCTTAATTGACTTTATTTGAGATAATCGGAGATTCCAGAGTTCAAGAGCCGACTTGATTTTGATCAGGGTCCTTTTTGCAAATTTTGGATTTTCAGGGACTAAAGTGCAAATATTGAGATTGTTAGATATTTAAGCTTGAGTTGACTTACATTTTCACTTCATCCCCTTCCCCAACCCGCCTCCTCCCTCTCTAGATGCCATGGACGTCTCCTTGAGCTTCCAGATTTCCTCCCGAGCTCGATCCGTCCGTTAGAATTTATTTCTGAAGGCAGATTAGTGATCACGGCTGTGAGAGTTTCGTTCTATCGTAAGTTTTTCTACGATCAGATACATTCTAGTTTTGGGATGTTGTTAGAATCGATTGAGTTTGGAGTATGTTGATCTTGGCAGAGTTCTGATCGTTTATTCTCTGTCGGTTTTGAAATAGAGCGTCGTTCGGATTTGTTATGATTTTTGGAAGCCTTTTTCGAAAATGAGGATTTTTAGATTTGTTGAGTTTGAGCTTTTGTTGTTTGTTTGGGCATTGTTTTGAGTTGATATCGTTGTTATGATGCTGTATGCGTTTCTGGTTTATCATATTATAGCCGTTATGCCGCCGGTTTGAATTTTAAGAATTTTGGAAGTTTTGTTGAGTCTTGGGATTAATTTGGTTTGGATGGATTGTTATTGGACTGTGTTTGTATCCGTACAGATTGATTGAAGATAGCGGAGTTCAGAATTGACAGCTTTCGAATCGTTGAAGAGTTGATCGAGGTTTGGTATCGAGTTGATCTCATCCTCGAAAGTTGACTTGAATTATCTTCATTGTTGAACTTTGTTTGGAATGGAATTTTGATTTGGAATTCTTGTATTGTTGTTGTTTCCAGGTTTGGAGCATCGACGTTTGAGAAAAGGTAAAAGATGACTTAAAATGGAATGGAACGAATAACTCGAATCCGACTTGATTCGAGTGTTCCGAAGAATCACATACTTGCATGTTATTTGCTTTTACTTGAATTTAGTTGATTGAGTTATGCTTGCACTGCATTCATCTTGAGCTAAGAATCCTTGATTTCAGCGGGCAGGATGGCCCTTTTATGATAGACGTTTTGGGGATTATATTGTAAGTGGCCTGGGTGGAGCCGTTTCACCTAGTGCTAGCATACTCCTTATAGTCGCACCAAAGTCTAGATGATGGAGATATGTAGCACCACCTCGATCGGAATAGTCGGTGAGTCGTTTACGTGATCTCGTCCTCGGGATCCCAAAAGCAAAAGCAGCAACTCTTTTGATTATCCGACTTGATAATCCCAGATTTTAAAGACATGCATTGCATTTATGCATATGAATTGAGTTTTAGAAATGTTTGTGAAATTGCATGGTGGTTATTTGAATATCTGGAAGTTGATGTATTTCGATTTGAAATGCTTATTTGATATTGCATGCTAGTCTCTTTTACTGGGAATATTATTCTCATCGGATTATCCGGCTGTTGTCTTGTCTTTGTATGTGTGCTTGGCAACAGGTGGGGCAGGACCGAGTCCGAGATCGCATGGCTAGGTGGATGAGTTGATAGAGTGAGACCTTGTTATTGTAGAAGTCGAATTTGTAATCGAACTTAGATTGTATTCGAACTCAATTTGTATTTTGGATTTTGGAATTTAGAATTGATGCATGTTCTACTCTTTCTTCTAATTGAATACTTCGTTGTTGGAAAAGTGTTAGTTGGATCATGTCGGAGCCTTTCCGGGTGTTGGATTGCACTTTTGGAGCCTTTTTTGAGCTGAATCAGCAGGCCATGCGCGCCCGCGCCTGGTGTGGCACGCCCGCGCGTCCTGCTCTGTATTTCGGAGGCCCGGACAGGGCGTCATGTGCGCCCGCGCCTCAGGTGGTGCGCCCGCGCGTCACCTTTTAAAAAAAAAAATTCCTTTGCTTTTAATCTTAGATTTTGTATGCTTAATTATTATTTATTCCGAGATTAGATGATTAGAATCGAGGTCTCACATTATGTAATGGACTGGGCCTCTGCGCTCTGCAAACCCTCTCTGGGCCGGCCCAGCCATACTCATGGCCTCTTCCCCTCCTGGTGGGGAATTTCATGCCCTTCCCAAGACTTGAACCTTGCACTCCAGGATAAGTACAAAGTCCACTCAGTCTTGGTACCATTGAGCTAGTGTAGTAGCCCGTACCCGAAATCAGTGATTGAGTGTTAATCAATTCATTAATCCTTTTAGTTAAGAGTAAACGTGATTAAGGGAACTCTTAATGGGTTAACGGAGTCCGGAATTGGATTCAGAACAATTGAAAATGGTACGAGGGTCGTCGGGTTCGGACGCTCCGAACGTGCTGCCGACAGTCGTCATGGATGACGTCATTATGCTGACGTAAGCAATGACGTAATATTGGGTTCGGATGATCCAAAGTCCAGTTCGGACGATCCGAACGTGTTCGGAGGCTCCGAAGTCAGTTCGGAGGGCCCGAACTTGGTCTATAAATAGGGGGTGACGAGCTCATTTTTTAGTGCACCGATCCCTCTCTTCTCTCTCGATTCCTTAGCCTTCCAGCTCAGATCTAGGGAATTCTAGGCGTCCCGTTGGGAATCCGGAAGTGGCATAACAGTCCAGGCGTCGTAGCGGAGCTTTGGCCTAGTTTTGAGGCACTCGACAGCAAAGGGCTAACGACGGACGAAGGTATAGCTTTTGCTTCCTATAAATATTTAGGAGTATGCAATAGCTTAGTTAAGGCTTTTAGAGCACTTTAATGATAGTAGTATCATTTGGCAGTGTAGAGCAGACTATAGGCATGGACCTAGAGTTGGTAGAGCTTGCACTGATTTGAGGTACGAAAGTACTGTTCGAGATATCCTGACTGAGTATGCATGTATTATGTGACTGCATGGTTTATATATCATTGATTTATGCTGCATTCATTTGCATACTGAGCTATCTCCTTCGAGATGTCTGTTAGTAGGGATTTTCCCTATCCTGTTAGTGGTTGGACTTCCATCGATTTGGGTCCGGCATATCCACTGGTATTATGGTATGGGAGCCACCTCCTGAAGCGACGGCACAGCGTGCTACATACCAGGGCCCGGTCTGTCTCTGTTATCTGATCCTTGACCTTGAGTTTATAGGGAGTTCACTTTGCATGCATGTATACTCATACTCTCGTGCTGAGAGTTTTATGCTCACGTCTCGTACTCTGTGTTTCTGGACACCCTATTCCATGGGACAGGTTTGCGATTGGATGAGGCGGGTGGTTCCAAGAGGGGCTAGGCAGTGGTTGGCCAGCTGGAGCTTCGTCTAGGTTTATTTTCTGCTGTTTTGGGTTGATATAGCTTATCGATTTGGTTGTATAAACTATTTTGGATATTTACAAATTCCTTGCCTTGGGATTGTAATTTTTAGTAATGTTTCCGCAGTTTATTCTGATATCTGTTTATTAAGTTAATTGCATGCCTAAGTTCTGTTTAGTAGGTGATTCGGGTAAGGGTCACTACATTTATGGTATCAGAGCATGCAAAGTATTCTTGGGATTTAGTTTCTACATTAATTTTGTAGATGGCAGATCATGACGACCAGAGTTCTCATGGCAGTATTGGTGGGCGTTGGGGTGATGCCGACCGGGAGACTCGTCGGGAACGCCGTCATCGTCATCGAGATAAGGACCGTTTCAGTATAGATCGATTCTTGCAGACAGGGCCTAAGCCCTTGGTTGGAGGTGAGTCTCCGGAGGATGCGGAGAACTGGTTAGACCACATGGAGATGACTTTTCAGACTTTCCAGTGCACCGAGGAGCAGAAGATGGAGACACTGGGTTATCTTCTGGATGGACGTGTGCGCAGGTGGTGGAGGTTTACTTCTGCACCTTTTGTTGCGGCGAGAGGAGTGGCCACCTGGGCCGAGTTCCGCACAGCTTTTCAGAAGCTGTATTTTCCTCCTGCACTCCGTCAGTCAAAGGCATGCGAGCTACTGAGTCTGCGACAGGGAGCCATGTCTATTGGTGAGTATCAGCAGAAGTTCTTTGATCTGCTATCCTATTGCCCCGAGATTGCTGACAGCTCTGGGATGAAGTATAATCTGTTCCTTCAGGGCCTTAACCCTGAGATCCATGACCGTGTGGCGGTTGGCGACGACATGTTCTACGAGGGTTTGGTGAGCCATTGTCACCAGGTGGAGGACAGCATTCGACGGAACAGGTCTTTCTCTCAGTCGAGACCTGCTAGTTCTTTGGGTCCCCTTGCCCAATCTTTCAAGAAGTCTGGATCTACTTCTTCTTCCTCTGGCTCTACTGGTGTTGTCCGTTTCGGTAAGAAGGACAAGTGTGATCACTGTGGGAAGAACCATCCATCCGACAAGTGCCGTAGAGCTTCTGGAGCTTGTTTCCGTTGTGGAGAGACTTTTCATATCCGGAGGGATTGTCCACTATCTGAGGGAGACGGTTCTGGTTCTGGTTCAGGATCTGATTCTCAGGCCACCGTTCAGCAGAGGTCGCAGGGACAGCCTGCTGGGAGTTCTCATTTGAGGCCACGAGCTTCTGTCCAGGTGTTTGTCCTGAGACATGATCAGGCAGTGGAGGAGAATGAGAAAGTCATCGCAGGTACATTTCTGCTTTATGGTATACCAGATCTTATACTTATTGACACTGGTGCATCTCATTCCTTCATTTCTGCACGTTTTGTTAAGAGGCATAAGTTACCATGCATTGCACTAGACGTAGTGATGTCTGTTTCTACTCCGACGGGCCAATCTGCTTTGGCTAAGCGTCTAGTGATAGGTTGCCCTTTAGAGTTCGAGGGTAACATTCTGTTAGCGAATCTCATGGTCCTGGCGATGGACGACTTTGATTGCATTTTGGGAATAGATATGTTGACTACCTATCGAGCTTCAGTGGACTGTTATCAGAGATTAGTACGCTTTCATCCGGAAGGGAGTGAGAGCTGGTTTTTCTATGGAGAGGGAGCGCGACCCCCGATGCCCTTAGTATCAGCTTTGAGAGCCTGTCGAGCTCTAGAGTCTGGCGGGAAAGGCTACCTTATCTATGCAGTTGATTTTTCCGCTGAGAGTATTGGGATAGAGAGTATTCCTGTTGTGGATGAATTTCCAGATATATTTCCTGATGAGATTCCGGGTTTTCCTCCTGTTAGGGAAGTCGAGTTTGGCATAGAGTTGATGCCGGGTACTTCATCTATTTATCGAGCACCGTATCGTCTGGCTCTGCCAGAGATGTGTGAGTTGAAGAATCAGCTACAGGATCTTTTGGACAAGGGGTACATTCGTCCTAGTGTATCTCCTTGGGGAGCTCCTGTTCTCTTCGTGAAGAAGAAGGATGGGTCTATGCGGACTATCGGCAGCTGAATCGAGTCACTGTGAAGAACAAGTATCCGTTGCCTCGTATTGATGACTTGTTTGATCAACTGCAGGGCACTTCAGTTTACTCCAAGATTGACTTGAGATCTGGGTATCATCAGTTGAGAGTCTGTGATCAGGACGTAGCCAAGACTGCATTCCGTACTCGCTATGGGCATTACGAGTTTCTAGTGATGCCTTTTGGTTTGACTAATGCGCCGGCTATATTCATGGATCTGATGAACCGTGTCTTCAGGGAGTATTTGGACAAGTTTGTCGTGGTCTTCATTGACGACATCTTGGTGTATTCGCGTAATACGGAAGAGCATGTTTCTCACTTGCGGTTGGTACTGCAGACTCTTCAGGATGAGCAGTTGCACGCCAAGCTGAGCAAGTGTGAGTTCTGAATGGATCGAGTGGTCTTTCTTGGCCATATCATATCCAGGGAGGGGATTTCTGTTGATCCAAGCAAGATTGAGGTGGTGCTTAATTGGTCGCGTCCGACGACGGTTGCTGAGATCCGTAGCTTTCTGGGTCTAGCAGGATATTATCTCGCTTTATTTTGAATTTCTCTCAACTAGCTCGACCTTTGACACAGCTTACCCGCAAGGGTGTGGATTTCGAATGGTCCTTCGAGTGTGAGGAGAATTTCTGTGAGCTTCGACGGCGGTTGACTTCTGCGCCAGTGTTGGCATTACCGTCAGGATCTAGAGGGTATGTGGTGTACACTGATGCTTCTATTCAAGGGTTAGGTTGTGTCCTGACTCAGAATGGGCATGTGATCGCATACGCTTCTAGACAGCTGAAGCTTCACGAGGACAACTACCCAGTCCATGATTTGGAGTTAGCAGCCATTGTGTTGGCTTTGAAGATCTGGCGTCATTATCTGTATGACGAGAAATTTGAGATCTTCACCGACCATAAGAGTCTCAAGTATTTGTTCACTCAGGCGGAGTTGAACATGAGGCAGAGACGTTGGATGGACTTGCTTAAGGACTATGATTGCGAGATTAAGTACCATCCGGGAGCCGCTAATCTCACCGCTGATGCCTTGAGTCGCAAGGTGCGACTATCCGCACTTCAGACTTGTTCGATGTCTAGTGCGATCAGTGACTGTTGTACTTTGGGATATACCTTCAAGCATAAGAAAGATATGCAGAGTATCCAGATGTTTGCGATATTATCTGAGCCAGCTTTGTATTCGCGGATTCGAGATGCTCAGATGTCTGATTCAAAGACCCAGCGTTTAGCTCGTCTAGCTAACGAGGGTAGCTCGTCTGGATTTCATTATCAGTCAGATGGCTTTCTGTGTTTGTCTGGTAGGCTTGTGATTCCGCAGGATGTAGAGTTGCGAGAGGAAATTTTGTCTCAAGCGCATCGCACTAAGTTGAGTATTCATCCTGGGAGCAACAAGATGTACAAAGATCTACGTACTCGTTTCTGGTGGAAGGGAATGAAACGCAGTGTTTATCAGTTTGTTTCGAGATGTTTGGTGTGTCAACAGGTCAAGACAGAGCACCGACGACCTGGAAGATTTCTTCACAGTCTGCCTATTCCTGAATGGAAATGGGAGTTTATCACAATGGACTTTGTGACCCATTTGCCGGTATCCCCGAGGAACTGTGATGCTATCTGGGTTGTGGTGGACCGACTCACCAAGTCAGCGCATTTCATTTCCTATAGCCAGGAGTACAATGTGGATCGTATGGCTCGGTTGTACATTCAGGAGATCGTTCGACTTCATGGAGTGCCTGTGAGCATTGTCAGCGATCGAGACCCCAGGTTTACTTCTAGATTTTGGGGGAGTGTTTAGCGTGTGATGGGTACTACTCTCAGTTTGAGTACTGCCTATCATCCGGAGACTGATGGTCAGTCAGAGCGCACTATCTGTACTTTGGAGGATATGCTTAGAGCGTGCGTCATGGATTTTGGTTCAGCCTGGCAGGATCATTTGCCATTGATCGAGTTCGCGTACAACAACAGCTATCATACTAGTATTGGGATGGCACCTTTTGAGGCGTTGTACGGGCGACGTTGTCGTACTCCACTCTTCTGGGAAGAAGTGGGGGAGAGACAGGCTGAGGGACCAGAGTTTATCCAGCAGGCAATAGACATTGTTGATCAGATCAAGAAATGGATTAAGACTGTACAGGATCGTCAGGCCAGCTATGCTAATACCAAGCGTAGGCCTTTGCAGTTCGATGTCGGGAAGAAAGTGTTTCTGAGAGTGTCACCTTTCCGCAAAATTTTCAGATTTGGACTTAAGGGCAAGTTGTCTCTCAGGTTTATCGGTCCGTTTGAGATCTTGGAGAGCATTGACGATTTGGCTTATCGACTAGCTTTGCCACCGCATCTTTCCAGTATTCACAACGTGTTCCACGTATCACTGTTGCGACGGTATGTGGCGGATGAGTCACATATTCTGCAGTGGTCTGAGGTTCAAATGAGCAAGGATTTGACCTATGTTGAGAAACCTATTCGTATCCTGGATTATAAGGATAAGGTTTTGCAGAACAAAGTCATTCCTCTGGTTTTAGTTCAGTGGCAGCGCCGAGGCACTGAGGAAGCTACTTGGGAACTTGAGGACAGGATGCGTGAAGACCATCCTGAGTTGTTTTGATTTCATTCTTGAGTTGTATTCAGTTGCAAACTCTGTAAACGTTTGATTTGAATAAAGAATGTTTCTGATTTCTATTTTACATTCAGTACTTAAGATCTGTTTTCGAGGACGAAATATCTTAAGTGGGGGAGAATGTAGTAGCCCGTACCCGAAATCAGTGATTGAGTGTTAATCAATTCATTAATCCTTCTAGTTAAGAGTAAACGTGATTAAGGGAACTCTTAATGGGTTAACGGAGTCCGAAATTGAATTCAGAACACTTGAAAATGGTACGAGGATCGTCGGGTTCGGACGATCCGAAGAGTGGTTCGGACGCTCCGAACGTGCTGCCGACAGTCGTCATGGATGACGTCATTATGCTGACGTAAGCAATGACGTAATATTGGGTTCGGATGATCCGAAGTCCAGTTCGGACGATCCGAACGTGTTCGGAGGCTCCGAAGTCAGTTCGGAGGGCCCGAACTCCGTCTATAAATAAGGGGTGCCGAGCTCATTTTTTAGTGCACCGATCCCTCTCTTCTCTCTCGATTCCTTAGCCTTCCAGCTCAGATCTAGGGAATTCTAGGCGTCCCGTTGGGAATCCGGAAGTGGCATAACAGTCCAGGCGTCGTAGCGGAGCTGTGGCCTAGTTTTGAGGCACTCGACAGCAAAGGGCTAACGACAGACGAAGGTATAGCTTTTGCTTCCTATAAATATTTAGGAGTATGCAATAGCTTAGTTAAGGCTTTTAGAGCACTTTAATGATAGTAGTATCATTTGGCAGTGTAGAGCAGACTATAGGCGTGGACCTAGAGTTGGTAGAGCTTGCACTGATTTGAGGTACGAAAGTACTGTTCGAGATATCCTGACTGAGTATGCATGTATTATGTGACTGCATGGTTTATATGTCATTGATTTATGCTGCATTCATTTGCATACTGAGCTATCTCCTTCGAGATGTCTGTTAATAGGGATTTTCCCTATCCTGTTAGTGGTTGGATTTCCATCGATTTGGGTCCGGCATATCCACTGGTATTATGGTATGGGAGCCACCTCCTGAAGCGACGGCACATCGTGCTACATACCAGGGCCTGGTCTGTCTCTGTTATCTGATCCTTGACCTCGAGTTTATAGGGAGTTCACTTTGCATGCATGTATACTCATACTCTCGTGCTGAGCGTTTTATGCTCATGTCTCGTACTCTGTGTTTCTGGACACCCTATTCCATGGGGTAGGTTTGCGATTAGATGAGGCGGGTGGTTCCAAGAGGGGCTAGGCAGTGGTTGGCCAGCTGGAGCTTCGTCTAGGTTTATTTTCTGTTGTTTTGGGTTGATATAGCTTATCGATTTGGTTGTATAAACTATTTTGGATATTTACAGATTTTTTGCCTTGGGATTGTAATTTTTAGTAATGTTTCCGCAGTTTATTCTGATATCTGTTTATTAAGTTAATTGCATTTCTAAGTTCTATTTAGTAGGTGATCCGGGTAAGGGTCACTACAGCTAGTCTAGCTCAATGGTACCAAGACTGAGTGGACTTTGTACTTATCCTGGAGTGCAAGGTTCAAGTCTTGGGGAGGGCATGAAATTTCCCACCAGGAGGGGAAGAGGCCATGAGTATGGCTGGGCCGGCCCAGAGAGGGTTTGCAGAGCGCAGAGGCCCAGTCCATTACAGCCGGGGTGACAGTGGGCTGAGGTGATGGTTGCCCGGGTGGGGTGGTGCTTGGGGGAGGAAGATGATGGGTAAGTATTGGGTGATGGGTGGTGGGCCCTAATTTCACTTAAAAAAATTAAAAGCCTAGGTTTTCTCTTTTTGCTACTAGCTACAAAGGCATGAAATCTCCATTATTCCGGGGCGAAGCATAGGCGGGAGGAATTCTTTCGGCGACGAAGCATAGGGGGATTCCTCCCCCTACTCGAGTCTAGCATCGGCTAGGATCGTCACAACGAATGTTCTTTCACAAGGCGGGAGGAATTTTTCCTGCGCATGCAAGCCCGATGTTTCTGAGAAGTATCCGGCAGAAGCTTCTCCCTGAGCCGGCTGAGAATAGGCGACCCCGAGGCTCTACTCTCACCGGAGAGGCTGAGCAGATGGTGAGGATGGGGGACACGTGGACGGTTGGAGATAAAGGATGGCAACCCGATGTTCATGAGATCCTCTGGCCGAGCCTTCTCCCGGATCCGGCTGAGGAGCGATGATCTCGAGGTGCTGCTCTCACCAAAGTGGCTGAGCTCGAAGAAGGGTGAATAATTATGGTGACGATCGTGAATGGAAGCTCGCAGGAAGAATATGCTTCATAAATTGGGCCCAATTTTTTTAAAGATAATTTTTTTAAAAAATAAAAGAAAGTCACACGAGGCGCCAGCCCAGTTGGCGCCCCAAGTTCCTCTGCACCATAGGATACAAGGGAACAAACCTATATATATATAAATATATATATGTATATATATATATGTATATATATATATATGTATGTATGAATGATGCCCTTTTATTTCGAGGCAACTCTATATGCTAAAACTTCTTATAATAATGGGAAGATGCTTTCACTTAATCTAAAATTCAAAACCACACAATATCTTAGTTGAATTACAATGTTTTAAACCTCGAATGTCGGCTCAACTATCAAGCTTCAATCAACAAATATCGAAACATTTCTTTTGTTAGGATGATATGGATGGGGAGTGCCATATTCATCCTACAAAAGAAATTATGCATTGCTCAAGAGTCGAATTATAACAGAGAAAATGACTGAAGGATAAGATCTTACTTTCCCAAACCATGAGAAATTCAATACCTTAAGACTTGCAATAACAATTGTTGTACCTATCATCACTCTTGCTGAGCCACTGACCTTTTCATGTCCATGAGAAGAAATAAGCAAACATGACAATATATTCCGACATACAAAAAGATTTCAAATCTGGATAACTGAGGAATCACACCAGTTTCCACATGGATGGTTGGTAAGCTAATATTTTCCTTCCATTTGTCCGTAGGTCCTGAGCTATCCCGCCCTTTATGAAATTTTTCTCTCAAAGATGAAGACCCACCCACCATAGTTGTGAAGATATCAATGGAAATACATGAATTCACTTTTCATGCAATCACCATAAAATTGTTTTAAAAAAATATATTCACAATAAATACATATCATAAAGCAAAGGTAAGAAGACAGTTGAGCGATTGAGTGAACCGAGAAGGTCGATTGAGCAATCGAGAGAAGTGAGTGAAGGTGAGAAGATCGATTGAGTGATTGGGAGAAGAATTGAGAAAACTGAGCGACTGAGAGAACGGAGCGGAGAATAGATAATGAGTCAATTACCAATTGAGCCGGATAATTTTTTTTTAGGTTGACTTGTCTCACGAATCTTGCCCATAAGACGGTTTCACAGGAGTCTTACGTACTCGCTCACAAATTAAGTTAGAAACGGTTTATTTTGGTCATGGACACGGAGACGATCACAGACACATCCGTTTCACGATCTCATAAAAGTTTGTTTTTTTTAATATGCCAATAATGTCTTAATTAATTATTTTCCCCATACTTTGATTTATTTTTTTTACTTTGTTTACAAATCTTATTTATTTTATAATTTAGTTACAAACATTTAGGAAACAAAAATAAATAAAAAACAAAATCATGATTGTACGAACACGCAACGCGTGTTCCGAGGCGCTAATATAAAATAATATTCGAGTTGGTCTCTACGACGTCAAAATATTATCTGAAAAAGAATTAGAATGTAAATTTGAGCTCGAATTAAAAAGTTTTGACATGATAAACTGTACTATCTTTTTGAAGTCAGGAACTCTGGATGATTTTGAAGTGTTAGACGAAATAACAAAGCAGTGCTACTTTTATTGTGAAGACACTGTTTGGTTTGAGTGATGAGATAAGTAATACATAGATAAGTAATATAATGTAATAAAAATCAAATAATAAATGATAGTTAATATATTATTTGATTTGATTTATAGATTATAGTTTATTTGATTTGATTGATTAAATTCTATATAAAAATGATAAATTACCATTTTGTCTTTTTAATAATAGATAAAATATGAATAATATTATCTATAAGGGATAATATAGTAATTTATATTAAATGATTTGATTGATGCAAGATAAATTATTAATGATTTGATTAATGTAAAATTAATAATTAATAGATAAATAAATAATACGACGAAAAAAATAAGATTGAATAAGATAAATTATACATAGATTTATAATACACCAAACCAAACGGTGACTCAATCTATAGTTACAAAGAAAAAAAGGGGCTAATTGCATTCACACCCCCTGTGAAAAGTCTAAAAGACATAAAACCCTATGAGAAATATTAATAGACTAATGCATCCCTCAGTTTTTTAAAATGTAGCACATTTTACCCCTATGTTATACAAACTCGGGCACATTTATACCCTCTCATAGGGGTTTTTATACTAATTTTTTTAAAAATATAGGGTCTAACATGCTATTAATTTTATACAAGGAGTTTTATGTCTTTTAGACTTTTCACAGGGGGTGTGAATGCAATTAACCCGAAAAAAGACGAGAAATGAATATTTTCATTGTATAGCGCCAATTGGTACCAGAGCACAAAAGTTCAGGGGCTAAATTGTAGTTTCCTCAAACATCAGCCTCCCAAGAAATTATTAAATTAATTCATTCAAACAACCAAACCCTAACAGGCTAATCCACGGTCCACCTCTGTTGAAGTAGTTCTGGGCGAGTGAAATTAGGTCAAAGGAGAAGCCATGGATGCGCTGAGGAAACAGCTGGACGTGCTGATGGGAGCGAATCGGAATGGCGACTCGAAAGAGGTGACGCGAAAATACTACGATCGAGATGTTTGCCGCCTCTTCCTCGCCGGAATCTGCCCTCACGAGCTTTTCCAGCTTACGGTGATGTTGCTATTGATTTATACCCCTTTTGTGTTATGAATAATGTGCGTGACCTTATTTTGCTTCTGAAAGTAGCGAAGTTAGTTTGTTTAGCGTTGCTGCTACTGCCTTTTATTTGTGTTTTTTTTTTGGCGGCTATATATTTGTAGTTCTGCGCCTGAAAATCGATCCAAGATTCGAAGAAAATTAAGTAAATGACTTGTCTGATATTTGAACTTCCTACTTTTACTTTTTTGTTTGAATTATTTGAATTCGATGCAGAAAATGGACAAAGGACCATGCCCCAAGATACATTCTTTACCTCTGAGAAAAGAGTATCCTTTTTCTTCCCCGGTACTTGTAATCTGTTGTGCATCAGTTAGAATGCTGTTATTGTCTTGTGCTACCTATAGTTTGGATGCCATTTTGTTACTTTGACTCGTGTTCAGATACGAGGAAGCTAAAGCAAAAGGTCTTGACAATTATGACAAGGACTTGGAGGATACCATAGACAGACTTATTGTTGAGTGCGATCGTAAAATTTCCAGGGCTTTGAGGAGACTTGATGAAGAGGATGCTAAAGCAGCTATTGCAATCTCTGTAACAGAGGTCACCCAGGTATGTATTTTTTTGCAATGTTTTTCTATATCCGGCCCAGTCCTCTCGTACCTTGTAATTGTTGAATCTTTTGTCATCTCAGACACCAGAGAATATTGAGTTGTCAAAGCAAATCAAAGCGAAACTAAAGGAGGCAGATCAATTTGGTAAGTCTAATTGTGTTCTCAATTGGTTTTCAGTGTTATTCGCTGACCTTAGTGGGGGCAGTGATTCCCAGTCTTCATCTTGTCATCTGCATTTAAGTGGGAAGACCTTGAAGGATTTCCCAGTAACTCAGTAACGCCTGTATGGAATCTTTTGCATTTGAGTGACTTTCATAGGCATGAAATATTGATGTGTATTTGTTTCTTGCTCCCCCTTGGCCTTGTGAAACAAGTCTTATGTCTCCCTTTAGAATTTAGTGTGTTCACCTTGTCTGTTTAACGGAAACTGACGGAAGCTACTTTCTCATGTACATGTGAAAGATCTGTTCATATCTTTTCTTCATGAATCATGACCTCTAAAAGTCTTAGTCTGCATCAATTTTTGAAAGATTATTTGATAATTTGAACCAGAACATCTAGGAAACTTCAGATCCGTGCCAAAATTGGTGCTGCTTGGATAGGGCAGTATCTTTATGATTATTTGCTAAATGCTTCCTAGTGGTTTCATTAATTGTAGTTTTGACTGTAGAAACTTACAATGTTTATTTATCTGGGTTGAGAGATATATGGATGCTTTTATTCTTGGGAATTGGATAAGACTATGATTTCATAATGTCTTTTGTTGTGTATTTTAGTCTATTTCTGCAAGGCTCTGTTTTGTAGTAATTGATTTTCTGCAAGATTATGTGCAGTCCAACTCAACATTATAAAGATGCTTTTTATATTTGCGATTAGACTTGGTTTGAGTTCTTTTAGTATGGCCCACTTGCAAAATATGGAGATGTTGTCAAAATATATTTTCAGGCATTTGATTCGTGACTTTAGAGTGGATTATTGATCTTTTATTTTTACATTTGAGTCCTGCCTATGTTCTGATGCCTTATAGGATGTCTGACAAAAAAGAAATGACAAATTTTGTGGAGTCTAATCGTGAAGAAACAGCTATGTATGTAACTTTGTACTACTTCTAATCTTTTTCCTTTTGAAACTAGTAATATGATCTTTTATTACTTGTGATTGTAACCATGGGGTAGAAGTATAGTTATTTAGCTGAATTTAATCTTGTTACTTAATCGTGTAAAAAAGAGTGCGGATAATTCCACCATGGTTTTTTTCCTGGTCTAAATTATTTCTTACTAACTTTATCGGTTGGATAAGTGACTCAAAAAATTTCAAAGAATCCTATGAAGAATATCTGAATCACAAGGAAGCTCCCATTTTTTGTCTGTTTAAGTTGGTAGTCCATACAATATTTATCTGATGATATTGACCCGATTTTATAGATCTTGAAGGCAAGACAGACATGAAGATTCGAGCTCTAGAAGAGGTTGAAGAATTAAGAATTAAAAGAGCGGACAACCAGGTTTGTATGATTTTAATATAATCCTTTTTTCATGTTTACTAGTAACGGTAAAAATGGTTAGGGTAAAGTATATGTATTCTATGATGACAGTCGATGCTTCTTTTGGATGCATTCAACAAAGATCGTGCATCCCTTCCTCAGCCCCCCACGAACACTGCAGCTTCCTTGCCTGCAGCTGTCTCAGATCCCCGCATACAAGAAATGATTAATGAGAAGCTAAAGAAAGCTGAAGATCTTGGTAAGATTTTTTTGTCAATCAAAACGTAAGTACATTGTAGGTTGGCTTTGGAGAATGGGCAAGCTATAAAAAATGAGGAAATATATTTGATGCTTATACTTCTAGGATTTTTCGAGCATTTCCGAATTCAGTATTCTTATAGTTAACTATACTTCAAAGAGCAGAAGCCTTTTTCTCATTTAGAATAAAGATATGACAGATTTCCTTGGCACTATTGATTTCTGTTTTTTTTCCTTGATGTTAGGTGGAATTTTACTTATCTTTGTGGGGATACAAAATCTATACTTTATTCTTTTCTTGAATGGACTTGTGTAGACTTAACAGATCCTTTAAGTTATACACATTGTAAAGAATTATGCAAAATGATAGTCATGCTGAGAAATGCCACCTTTTTTTTGGTCCTATTTTCGCTATAGGTTGTCTGCACGCATTATAGACTATATTGAATACCAATTTATTTGGTGCATTGCTCAGGTGAACAAGGAATGGTAGATGAAGCACAGAAAGCTCTGGAAGAGGCTGAAGCACTCAAAAAGGTTTACTTGTACTTCATTGAATATTTTGTGGCATGTAGCTCCCATATGAAGATATGTTTGTGCTGTCACGTTTTCTATTACTCTATTATGTTTTTACATGCCTCTAATGTTTGCCTTTCTATTTTCATTTCCATTTCCCCAGATACAATTTTTCTATTTTTATGTGTACTCGAATTTGATCATTATTAATTTTTAATTGCTGTTCGACTAGCTTCCAGCACGTCAGGAACCTGTGACAGATCCTTCAAAGTACACAGCTGCAGATGTGAGAATTGTAAGTTTGTTGTGTCCCTGCTCTTAATAATTTGTTTCCTTAGTATGTTGATGGCCTCCTAATTCTTCTTTGCTTTTCTTCAACTTTATTTGAACCAGATGTTAACTGATATTACTTAGGAGAAAGTTAATGGAACATTCTGGACAAAAGATTCCTCCCATGATTACAAGCTTGTTTGTTTGTTAAAACCTGCAAAAGTTTTCAGTTGTGTTTTCACTTTCTAACGAAGCAGTTCAAACTTTTTGCATGTTTTCATGTTAGGGTTGCTGTTTCGATTTTGGAAATAAAAAACAGAATTGATCCTTAAAAAAAACTGTGATTCTTATGAATTATTCTTGTTTTACAGACTGATCAGAAGCTTCGTGTCTGTGACATTTGCGGAGCATTCTTGAGTGTTTATGACAGGTATGTTTGTTTGTCAAACTTCTTTGCTGTAGAATGCGTTTTGTAGCTTTTAGGAGGAATAAGTAGTTATAAGACTTTTGGGTGCTTCAGTGTTTGACCTGGAAATTATAACTCCTTGTCACCAGCAGGCTTATGGGCCCAGTTTTACGCGGATAAACTTTTGCAGCTACAGAATGTGCGTTATTTTCTGTTTCATGTTTGTTGATCATGCTATTGTAGATAAAGATTGACCGGCTTCTGTTTGCAATTCTCCATGATATTGTTGCTTAATATTGTGACAACAAATGGTGGCTCTTCCTTGTCTTTCAGTGATCGCCGTTTAGCAGATCATTTTGGTGGAAAGCTTCACTTAGGTTACATGCAAATTCGGGAAAAGTTGGCAGAACTCCAGGTATTACTTCACAAGTTCCTACTTGAATTAATGTGATTTGGTGTATAATAAACAAAATTCGACGTCTTAAAGTAAAAGCGAGGGGTAAATAAAATAGTTATGAATGAAATGAATGCTGGAAAAAGCAAAGAAGTTGTCATTGATTGAGCAAGCCCGGTCTTGTTTTTTTTTCTTCTTTAGCTATGTGCCACTTGTGAACTTGTTTATTGTTTGTCAAGTTTACTTGAAGGCCTGTTGAAGAGCAAGTCCTACTTGAGAAAAGAACATGATTTATGATGGAAATTGGCTTATGTTGAGGAAGGTGGAAGGAACTATGCAAGGACCGAGGTTATGGAAAAGTGTCCCAATTTTCTGATACCAACATCAGAACATCTACAATTTTCAATTTTCTGACTCTCTGCCATCAAGTCATACACACTATTGCAGTGTTGCTACTTATGGTCTCAGTTTTGGTCATGTATTGCATCATAGTTGCATGTTAATCAAATCATTCTAGTCCCCCTTTTGGTATGTATGCATTAGTCGCCGATGTCCTTTATCTTCTGCTTGGGAGTTTGTATGGTTCCTTATTATCGCTCGTGAGTCAAGACTCGTGATTATAACTTTTTGCTATTTGGTACAATTCAAACCGTTTACAAAAGAAAAATACTTGTGATATGTGTTAGTTTGTGATTTTATCACACGTGTGGAATTTAAATTTTATGAAATTGTTTTCCTTGTGATCAATTACCAGGAAGAGAGAGACAAGAAACAAAAAGCATATGAAGAAGAGAGAAGGTTGACTTCAATATGATCTCAGGTGTTTCAATACTTTGCACATGTTTCTTGGCTCTCTGGTTGAGTAATATTTTTCTTACTGATTCAGATCCAGAGATCGGAGAAGCAAGGATCGTGAAAGAGAATCTAGCAGGGATCTTGATAGAGCTGATAGCCGTGATCGTGGAAGGGATTATGACCGCAGAGATCGTGATAGGCACCAAGATCGTGACCGTGAGCGCGAGCGCGAGCGTGAAAGGGATAGAAATGCTTCTCGCAGCTATGATTCCAGGAGTCGCCGAAGGTCTCGTTCTCGATCAAAAGAACGATCAAGGGATTATGACCGCAGCAGGTTCTCTATTTGTGCCTTATCTTCCCTTGTTGCTTCTATTTGCTTCATTACCAAATATGCCTCTTCTGTGGATTAGCCTGTCGTTACATTCTCCATTCCTATTATGCTTATGAACTGTCTGGAGGTAGCTTAGCTTGTTTATTTATGAATCTACGGTTTACATCAATGAAGCATTTTTTACAAATGCTACTATATCTTGGAGGCTGCGAAGTTAAATTTTCTCGTGGAAATTTGCTTTTTGGCCAGCGAGGCAGTGAGTTTGCTAGCATATTAATTATATATGGTGCTCGGTTTTCCTACTAATTTTTTTTCTCTAAGTCAGTTTCAACCCAGTGTATTAGCATTAGCATAACAAGGTAGCTTCTAGAAAATGGTATTCTTGTGAAAAAATCTCCCTGCGATCTCGAGGAAATGGCTACAACATTAAACTTCAGGTCCCGAGAAGCACTGATTTGAGCTGGCCATCGTAGTTTTTTTTTGTATTTGTTAATTTTTGCATCTAAAGCAAGACAGTAGCTTGTACAAAAACCTAGGTGTCTGTAAGGCTCCCTCAACTTTTTGATTCCTCTGTAGTGATTTAGGTAGTGTTTGCAACCTCTAAAAATAAGTGATTATGGAGATGCTAGGTTGCTAACACTAGCTTATTTCCCTTATGTGACTTGCATGATTTTGCCCAAGAAAGGTAATTTTTGCTATATGTTGCTTTATTTTTGGTTTAATCTTATTTACCTTCACTCTGTTTCACATCCCTTCCGTATGTATGCCTCGTCACCCTAGCTAGATCTATATCAATTGCTCCTCTTCCGTGTCTATTGATATTTTTTTGGGGTTTTATTTTTTCATTTTGTTTTATTTATTTATTTATTTTTGCCTACATGTGCCATTTTCGGTTTGCTTTGCAGGCGTCATGACCGGTACTAGATACTAGGCAGACAAGCGAACCTGGATTTCGTGTAGGGAAGGGATGTGTAGTTTAAAGTTTTAGGTTACTGGACAAGATGGTTATTATGCGAAGATAGTGTTCTATTTTTCCCGTTTGAGGTGTATAACGCACTGAGATTTGGTTTCGTGCGTATTGTTGGATTGACTTGCATTGTGATTACTATGATGATTGTAATTTATTCTTACCTGGGAATTTTCATGTTTGGAAAATTGCTTCATCGGTATATGGAGATCGCACGTAATGGACATGTTGAGGAGTTTCAAAAATTTAGGATTAGGACACGGCACTAGATAAATGAGGATAACTTATTTTGGCACACGACATTACAATTGTGAAATTATTACATATTGAGAATAACATAATTGGTAAACGGCATTACAACTGTGAAATTGGTAACAAATTATTGAAAATAATATAATTGGTGCATGACAATAATATAAGATAATTTTGCTTTTACTTGAATTGTTTTTAAATTCATATTGTTATTATCCAATCGGATCCACATTTTACCTTTTAATATTATTTTATCAACTAAAATTGTACAAATAAATTTGTATTTAGGCACCGTTTGGTTTGAGTTATGGTATAAGTAATATATAGATAAGTAATATAATGTAATAAAAAATAAATAAGAAATAATAATTAAAATAGTATTGGATTTGATTGATAGATTATGGTTTATTTGATTTGATTGATTAAGTTTTATATAAAAATATTAAATGACTATTTTGTCCTTTTAACAATAAATAAAATAAAAATTATATTATTTATAAGGGGTAATATAATAATTTGAATTCAATGATTTAATTGATGTGAGATAAATAATTAATGATGGCAAACACTTGTATGCAACCGTTGCACGGGTCATATTCGTGTGACGGGTCTCTTATATGGGTTATCCATTAAAAAGTATTACATTTTATGTCAAAAGTATTACTTATTATTATAAATATGGATAGGGTTGACCCGTCTCACGAATGAGACCGTTGCACAGGAGTGTTACTCATTAATGATTTGATTGATGTAAAATAAATAGTTAATATATGGATAAATAATATGATGAGAAGAATGTGAGATGTGATGTGATAAATTATATGTATATTAGTAATATGGTAAACAGAACGATGACTTAGTATATTATAATAAATAAATAAATTATATATCATGAATACGAAAAATGTCAAACACGAAAGTTGTATATTATGAATGAAAAAAGTGGTAGCGCATGCATGGATGTCGGAACACTGACACGACGTCACGTGATTCCACTTATTATTTCGATTCATATGATTTTGATTTTTGAAAATTTTTATGTTTGGTTTGGATATTTCTGATTCATTTCATTGACATTTTTTATTGTATTTGCATTAAATATATATTTTTATCTATATATTAACAAATATTTTATTGTGCATATTTTGATTTATTTATGAGTTGTAATTTTATTGAAATATAATTATTTTATTAATATATATAAATATATTACTATAATATAGATAGAGAAAACTACCATGTTTTATATATTATTATTATTAATACTTTTTAATATATATATATATATATATATATATTTATATTTATATTTAGTATATATAATTATGAATTTATCAGTTGTTATATAAATATACTAATTAATGTTTTTAACATTTTTATATAATGAGCATGATTTTTTTTTTGACAAGTATAATGAGCGGATTTTAATCGATAAAGTAATTTCAAAAAGTAAATTATGTATCTAGTTGAATTGATAATAATATTAAATTTAAAAATAGTTTTAAATAGAATATAATTAATTTAATTATGTATCTTAACAATTTTGAATAGTTCATCTATCAGTTTCGTATAGATAAATAAAATTTACTCCTAAATAAATATGTATTATTTCAAAAATTCTTTAAAAATCAGTAATATCATGAAGTAAATTTGTCAAAATGAAAGAAACTGTTGAATGAATTTCAATTTATTTATTTCAAATAATTTGTCAACATTGTGCATTTACAAAATAATCTTACATCTAAAATAGTCTGAATAAATAAAAGAAACCAATTTTAATTTTTTAATAACATTTTATTTTTTTAACAAAAAATATCACCAAAAAATTTTCCCCAACCGTTTTAAAACTGTTTCCGGAGAAAGGGAACCTCTAATTTGTCTCGCCATTTGTGGAGTCTAAACCCTAGCCTCAAATCGAATCCTCTTCCCCCAATGCCTAAATTTCCCCCCTTTTCCACGAACAATTCAAAAATGTCTACGCTTCATCACCCGTTTTTCATCGCATTGTCGATGATCCTCGCGTTAACTCCAGCCATGGCTGGTGAAATGCTTTCTCCCGGCGATCCCCACTCCTCGCCGGCGAGATCTTTCTACGACGTTCTTAAGTCGAACGGCTTGCCGATGGGCATCTTCCCAAAGGGTATCTCTGATTTTTCTCTGGACCCCGATTCCGGCCGGTTCGAGCTACATTTGCTGCCTCCGTCACCCTGCGACGCCAAATTCGAGACGCGTGTTAGGTACACGTTCAACATTAGCGGCTTCGTCAATTACGGGAAGATCGCTAATTTGTCAGGGGTTGCAGCTCAGGAGCTGTTTTTATGGTTGCCTGTGAAGGGTATCCAGGTTGATGTTCCGAGCTCTGGTTTGATTTACTTTGACGTTGGGGTGGTATTTAAGCAATTTTCGCTGTCGTTTTTTGAGGAGCCTAAGGATTGTAATGCTGTTGAGGAGGGGGACGCACACGGAAATGATGTCTTTTTCTTTAATGATCATGGGAGGATTGCTGAGGTTTGTTGCTCTGTAGATCAGATGTTCTCGACGTCTGCAAATTATCCTTTCATATTTTTAACTTTCTGGATTAGGATTTTCAGGTTTTATGCAAATTGTGTCATTCAATTTAATTGCTTAGTTGTTAGTGGTTTATTTATTAATCAGCACATGCAATTAATTTGGTCAATCAAAAAGAAAATGCAGTGTTTTGTTGGAGTTAATGAATTGCGCAACCCCTGAAAGTTGCTCTCAACTTTCCATTTTTGCTGAGGAGATCATAGATTGAGGAATAATATTTCGGGCTCATCATCAATTTCTAAGCTTGATAGTCTAGTGGAATCCCATTTCATTGTCAATCTAGAATAGTGGGATTTTGATGACCATTTGTGGCATTTAACAGGAAAGGGTTGGCTGTTTTGCGGGTGAATGCACTAGTTTTGAATAATTTTTTTTGTAAGAAGCTGGTTTCTTGAAATAGGTTCATAATCTCTATGGCGTAGACAAATCCTTTCAAAAAAATGGAGTAAAAGAATCTACAAGCCCCCAAATCCTTGGAAAGGAGTCTCTTTCAGAGGCTTGCGATTTATTTCTTGGAGGTGTCAGTTAGCCAGCTAGTGAATTTCCATAGAAATATCTTCATTTTGATTGCCCTTGGGTAGGGTGTATAAGCTATAGTTATTAGTATTATGTTTCTAAAGTAATTTATTTCTTACCGCAGCATGAATCTGGGAATTCGTGGAGAAAACGTTTTGCAGATGAGGAGCGGATAGCTGATTCATAAGGCAAACGTTTTCGACCGTAATTGAATTTTAACTTGATCTTTATGCTATACTTGAAGAGTTCTGGTGATTCGCAGTTGCATCATAACATATGAGATTGAAGGACATGGAGTTGATGCTGATGACATGGTTTGTGTGGTTTTGATGGCTTGAGTTGTATAGTAGCACAAGATAAATGTTTGTTGTTGCCCTTTTCTTTTTCTTACTTTCTTGTGTATAGGTGTGTGCCCTTATGTCCAAGTTGATGCGCTATGAAAAGGTGGATTATGCTTTTGAACTGCAAGCTAGTATCTTCATTTTTCTATAAACGGGGACAGTTCATGTTTCTTGCACTTGCGTTTTTGAATGTCTTCTTGCCCTTAATCAGTAGGGCTTCATAGCTCTCTCTCATTAAACAAATATATTGTGTTATGTCGTTAGATGGTTGGGATTCTTTGATGGGAAGAAATAATCGTGGCTATTATTTTATTGCTGTTGCATGCAATCTGGCATTAATTGAGGTTGACATTGGTCTGAAATATAACGACACGTGTGTGCATACATACATATATGTAAAGTGGTTCTTGTGGAAGGTTCTTGTGGAAGGAACCAGATTTGGATGGATTGGTGAAGCAGCCTTCAAAAATATTTAGTTAAGCATTTGTTTTAACTCTATGTTAATATATATATATTAGAAATGCAGAGATGCTGCTTTGGTATCATGATATATTACCAATATGACCATATTCCACCTAATCTAAAAAAATAATAATTTATGAACGTAAAATTTTAAAATAACAAAAAAATATCATGCTCAAATAATTAGGATGTTAATTACGAAAAAATCATCCTAAATTTTTTAGTTTTATTATAATATCTGAATTTTTTAGATAGAAATCACTTCATATAAAAAACATTGTCCACGACAAAACTAATTATATGCACGTCTCCATTTATTGGTAATAAACAAGAAAGAATATGGGCCAGTCAAATAATATTAGGATCAAATTTGTGATAGCTCCCATACATTAATAAAGCACAGTTAAAAAATTTAATGTTATTTTCAGCTCATGAATTGAATAGAAAACTATAGAGTGAATGGAAATAGCAAAAGATCGAATACGTCCAATTCGGCCGTGCTTTGAATAGGGCAGCAAGATGCTTCTCGCCACGAATTAAAGCTTGAGAACTCTAATGCTCGATGAATATTCAGGATTTTTTGCTTTCTTTCCAAAATTAGCAATGGACAATATAAATACTCACAAATTCTTATTCATGGATTTTTATTTTTTTTTATTATAAAAAAAGTGTCTTCTCTGAAAACATTATCGATTGAACTCAGAGTAGCTTAACTGATGGTGTTCTTGTCATATGTCAGTTGTAAGACTTGAGCAAGATAGAGCAGCACCGGAGTATATCATAAGCAGATTTAAAATCGAGAAAGATCAACTCAACTAACTTGATAAATATTATTCAAGAGAAAGTCCATCAAGTTACTCTAGGGGTACCGTTTGGTACATGAGATGAAACACAAATTTTTACTCATCTCATGTTTCTCTCATTTTTTTGTTAACTCAATGATATTTCATGTCCCGATATAACATTAGATGTAAGCTTGATGACAAATACCTCTCAACCCATGGTATTAGTGAAGTATGAGTGTCATATAAGTTAAATTGTGTGAAATTGACAATGGTAATTAAGAAAATAAACACAATAATCCTACAAAATCAAAAACATATAAAACAATATATTATTCATATATATGTATCGCTTATCCACATCTCATCATGTTTTTATTCATCTATTGTACATCTCATCCATGATACCAAACGATATCCTACCATCTACATAATTTATCTCGATAGATGATCCTGCAACCTACAGTTAAATAATTTAATTTTAGCATTGTGAAAGGTAGATAAATTTTAGTTATAACAAATAATAATTAATGATATAATAAGCAAAAAATATGACATGAGTTTTTAGAACAATTAAATAAATTTATTTTTATGTCACGAAACACAATTTAATGGTTGATAAGATTTCCCCCTTCTTATTATAGCCAAATTAATAAACATTCTAAACCAAAAAAGAAAAAGAAAAAGAAAAAGAAGCACAATGTCATGTATCAGATTACAGATAAATAAGAGGTCTTAAATTAATTAATTAAATATGGAAAATGGGTCAGCCCAATATCATCGGACCAAGTTTGTGATAGGCCCAATACATTAATAAATCACAAAAACAAAGGTGGAAAGAAAAAAATAAATGAAGAACACCAATTAAAATTGAAAATCTCATCCATCTGTCCTTCCTTACATGCCTTCTCGTTTAACCACAAACAGAGAAACAAACTAACAATCACAGAACAATGGCAGCAAGAGCGCCAATCACAGGGATGAACATGGCTACTTCTACTGCTACTCCCACTTCCAACAGAGGTGTAACTATTGTAAAGCTACAATCTTTCAGTTCCAGACATGCTTTCTTTGGCCGTGGAGGTAACTCTTCTGCATTCCGGTTGTATGGTTATTTTCTTTGGCAGTTAACCGTGGAATTGTAGTGGTTTGTTTTGAAGTTATGGAGATTTTGACTTGTGGGTACTTTCGATCTTGTTGATGGGATTAGGGGGGAATTGATGAAGCCTACTTTTGAAATGGTTTTGTAGCTAATCACATGCTCTAGCCTTTTCTTCTGGAATTTTCTTTCAAAACTTTGATTTTGCGTAAATTGCGTTTGCTGGGAGGTTTACTTTGTATAATATAATATGTTAATGGGTTTTGGGTTGATTTTTTTGTTTGTTTGTTTAAGATTGGATGTTTATGTAGAGTACTATGACTTGAATTTTTGTGGGTTTCCCACGTGGTATATTGGTTTTATTTGTATATCTGACTGAGTAATGGTGCAAGAGTTCTAAATTTTCTGATCTTCTGAGGAATACTGCACTCGCTCATTGAGTCACGTTTCCCCAATCTTGTAGTCTTTAGTCTATGATTTTCCGTTGTATCCGCATGAATGTGGATTAAGTTTGAAAGAAATGTGCGGCAACAGTTTTACTCTGGTTTGAGTTTCTAGGGTCTGTCATGAATGAATAATTCTTGAATGTTGTATTTGATGCACTTTTAACTTGACTAAAAAGCTTTTACGAAATGCATACATTTTTGCTCAATGTTTGCATGCATAACTTCCTTTTGTCATGAATGTATAATTTACATTATTATGAAAAGTGTTCCCTCTTGCTTCAATAATTATGTTTGTATTTGACTCTAATTGAGTTTTAAGGTGTTACTCATACAATTTAAAACTATCATGGAGCTAATTCTTTTTTTCTTTCCCTTTGTGCAGTGGGCACTCCAAAATATTCTGGAATACGTCTACGTAGTTCAAGTAGATCTAGATGTAGGACTGGTAGAGTGGGTGCTCTTGGTACTCAAATGAACCTTTTTGATCGGTTTACTAGAGTTGTCAAGGTTGTTTGGCATCCTGTAAATCTAACCAGTACTTTACCTTCGTGTTTATGTTTCTATTATGTTATTGACTGTATTTTGTCTATTTCAATCGTAGTCATATGCAAATGCTGTCATAAGCACCTTTGAGGACCCGGAGAAAATATTGGAGCAAACTGTAATTGAAATGAATGATGATTTGGTCAAGTTGCGTCAAGCTACAGCACAAGTATGTCGCAGTTCAAAATTACATTTTACATTTTCAATGTTTTTTCCTCAAAGCAGAAGTAATTCGTTTTGATAGTTTCTGAACATCACCTTTGGTTCTCTTTTTTTCTTTTTTTCTTTTCTGCAATGTGAGGGAGATTTTGCTTAAGTATCCAATTTTTATATAAAGCTGAAACTTTGACCTTGTGTTACAGCAAGTCAACCATTAATTGTACATATTGAACTATTTTGGGTAAATAAAATAACTTATCATTTTCTTATCGATGCATTTATTTACAAGATATAACATATTTATAGGTGAGGGATAACTATACTGTCTCTAGAAAGTAGGAAAACTGGAAACAAAAAAAAAAGAAGTGTTTAGTATTTTATTCTTATTGTGGGAAATTAGGAATTTACCATTAACAAATGGTTTTCTAGTCCATAATTTTCTGACACACCAACTTAATTAGGAATTTACTTAAAAAATGATTTTCTAATCCATAACTTTCTGATGCACCCCCTTAAGTCGGTGCTTAGATATTGTTAATGCCCAACTTGCCAAGTAAATGTTTAAAGTCAGGTATTGCAAGCCCTTTCGGTCAGAATATATGCTGTTTGTTGTTTTGTTAGTACGAATGGCAAGCATATTGATCTAGTTTCAATTTTCTCCCTTATATGTATATTTTATTTAATCATGTTGGACTGGATCGTGAGTGATATTTATTGCTGTTTGTGGCCACAATATAATCTCAAGGGACGCTTCACTGTTTTCTTTAACATTTCTAGAACTGGTTTCAAGCTAAGAATTATGCAGACTCCTTGTACTGTACCCTGAAGCCAGCGCTTAGAATTGCTTCTAGCAACAAGATTCTGTATCTTATCTCTCCAAGTTCATTTCCACAAAAAAGATCTCCTATCGGTGACAGAGCCGACCAAAACCGTGTCTGTAAAACTCACTTTTTATGATCAGCCTTTTTGAAAATAGATCTTTCCCCTGAGTAGCCTTTGAATACCTCAAGTTACAATAGATAGCTTCAAGATGTTTCTCATTAGAAGCATGTATAAATTGACTTACAACAATCACCAAAAAAACAATCAGGATGGGTACGAGAGAATTAGATTAGTTTACATACAGCATACTAATCTTGCCTTCAGAAGAAAACTTGCAGAATAAGGTATGATTGATCTATCGTAGATGATATCCTTGTTCTTCATAAATCGGGTGAATTTTTCGAACCAGGGTCTTGGAGATTGCTCGAGTCTCTGTAGAAATTTCTTCAGTATGCATACCTTAGAACCAAATTTTTCATCGAAGCCAAGTGGACTGTCCATATATACTTCTTCAAGGTTGCTGCTAAGAAAAACATTCTTGACATCAAATTGCTGAAAAGGAAAATCCAAATTGGTTACTATTGACGAAAGAACTCAAATTGTATTTAGTTTTGGAATTGAAGTAATCAACACCATAGGTTTGAATTAAATCTTTGGCCACAAGTCTCGCCTTGTATCTTTACAATGATCCACCAATCTTTGTATTTTACGTGAAAATCCATGTACAACCTACATTATTTCTAGTCAGCAGCATCGCTACACTCCAACTGTTGTTATTCCTAAGAGCTCTCATCTTTCGAGAACTACTTCCTTTCATTTTGGAATTTTAAGAGCTTCCAATACATTATCAGGAAATTCTTCATCAGACAGTTGTGAGGAAAGATACCTTTTCATAGGGGACAAATTTAGACATGGGATGTTTGGCATAGGGTCTAATACCCTTTCTGGGAACAATTGGAATTCCAAGATCATGAGATTTACTGATTTAGACTAAACATGTGAAGGAGACGAATAAGTATAGAATTCAATTGTTGATTTAATCTGGGTTAAAAATCATGAACAAGTGACAGAGTAGAATTTTCCCAATCTCTCTATCTCTAATGCTATTCCTCTATGGTTAAACAAAGGCATCGTATTAGATTATCCAAAATTCTCTATTTTTTAAAATTAAGAATGTTGTTTATCTGATTTAGACCTAGGATATCGAGCAAGCATCAACCGCTACTTGATGTCGTGTCTCGCTATCTATCCTTAGGTCATCAGTTGCAAACAAAAAGAAAAACTTCAAAATCAGTAGCATTAAAGAACAAAAATTTCCTTTCACTCTTCCACCAAGAATGAGTATCGTATGGTTGTTTTTAAAAAAGGATCACATCCATGACTTCTGACGCTTTTTTTTTTTTGGTGTTTGGGTCAAAGCATTTGTAACTTTTTTGAGTTGGAGAATATCAAATAAAAACACCTTTTTTTGCTCGAGGTTCCAGCTTTCTCTTGTTTTATGATTATGAACCAACGCTATCAGCAAAAAATTCTAGGAGGTAATTTTAATCTTTCCGCAGGAAGCCACCTTACCCTGGTCTGATAGGTTATCCTCTTTGTTTTGCTTATTTCTAGACCATGCATTTCTTTGTGATTACATAATGAATCTAAAAGTTCACAGGAAAGAGTTTAACAACAAGCGAAAACTTATCAGTGCATGTATTTGCTGTAGGTTTTGGCTTCTCAAAAGCAGTTGGAGAACAAATATAAAGCTGCCCAACAAGCTTCTGAAGATTGGTAAATGTCAATGAGCGTTTCATTTTTACTTCTCGCATCTCCTTGAAGCGGTTACTTCACGGTCTGAACACAGGTATCGTAGAGCGCAACTTGCTCTTGGGAAGGGTGATGAGGATCTTGCTCGTGAAGCTCTTAAGCGGAGAAAATCTTATGCTGTAAGGGCAACCTATCTATCCATAAGAACATTTTTTATGATTTCTTGGTTGGTTAAAAATCTGGAAACAACTTATTTTGAGATGTTGAACAATTTATGTTATTGTATTTCTGTGTTTATTGAACCATCTACCATTTTAATTGCTAAGATCAATTTAAGTTCATTAGCAAAAGCTGGTTAATTTTTTTAGTTCACGAACCATGCAAACCAACTGTTATTCACGAATCCAAGGTACAAAATATATTTCAAGATCCCATTAACTAATTCTAGCTGGTTTGCTTTCTTCTCTTGCTAAGTTTTTTTACTGTGGAGATAAGATTTAATCTAGCTCCAGTGAAACAAGAGGATCAATATAACTTACACCATAATAGCCTTGACCACCAAGTGCTTTGTGTTCTTAGTTGCTTTTTTTTCACTTCTTAGTTTATGCAGCTGATGAATGATTCAATTTTTTGCATCCGTGATAAGAAAATTTGCATTAACACATAAATAACCTCAAAATAACGATGAGAAAATCTATATGTTTCCTTAAAAGACAACATTGGTGGCATGGGTAAAACATGACCATGACTGAGAACTTTTGTTGGGGAGAATATACATTCAAATTGAAATTTGAAAATTTATGATTAAAAACCCAGCCGCCCATAACCTTAATTTTAATACTGTGATTGAGTGGGACGAATCGGACCGTGTGATACTAGACAGGAACCCCCCTTCCCCCCCACCCCTAATTTTCCCTGTTTTTCTATTTTGGTTTATTGCATGTGTTGGGTGGGTGTAGGGGCGAGGGTTCTGATATTTTAGCTTATATAAACTTTTAATTATCCGGCTGGAGTTGAGTGTTGAAGAGAATGTGTGGGGCATCTGTCATATCTGTTTATGGTAATCGTATAGTATATATCGTGCTTATTATTTTCTTTTTAATTCTGAAATCATCTTATTCTATGTTTTTAGTGGGAAGTGAGATTGTGTCTACAGATTATGTTTGCTTGAATTTCTGTCTGACGTGTTACTTAAAATAAGGTTCTAGTTGTAGTCTTAGTCCCTTTGCAGATGCCATCATCATGCATGCGAGGGATTAATATCGTTAAGCATTTGGTCCCTTTGATCTTTGGGCTGGGTTCGACGACATAAGACAGCAATTTAAATCTCTTTATTTTTTTCTAGTTCGATAGTATGTACATTGTCTTTGTACCGAATCGGAGCTAAATGTTATGCAACTGCAATATGTAAGTTCTTTTTGGACTCACTTTGTTGTGACTAATCCTGCAGGATAATGCAACTGCATTGAAGACTCAGCTTGATCAGCAGAAAGGTGTAGTTGATAACCTTGTCTCCAACACAAGGGTGGGTGACTATCTATTATTGTGCTACAATGATGTTTGATTGAATGAATATATCTCTTACAAATGGTTGTTCCTTATTTAAGTTAGTGACAAGTTGTATAACCGTTTTCTTGTAATCATGATAATCGCACATGAGATGTTATTTTCTATCCATGAATGCACCCACGCTTAGATCTTGATAGGTATAATTCTTGTTTGCCAGCTGCTGGAAAGCAAAATACAAGAAGCGAAGTCTAAAAAAGATACGCTTAAAGCAAGAGCTCAATCTGCGAAGTTTGTTCCTACACTTTGTTGCTGTTGTGTGTCCATTTTTTTCCCGCAATTTACCATGATTGACTGTAGCTGGCTACCTTCTCTGTAGGACTGCAACAAAAGTGAGTGAGATGTTGGGGAATGTAAATACAAGCAGTGCTTTGTCAGCTTTCGAAAGGATGGAGGAAAAAGGTTAAGTGATCTTCATACTTTTGTTCCAAGAGATTTAGGCTTCTATTATTCTTTCCAAATGTTCGTTCTTGCACTAAAAGCTAGGTTCTAAAAATAGTCTTACTCATTAAAAACAATGAATTAGGGTTGGTCCAGAACTGCAATAATTTTGCCACAAACACCTCCTTCAATAGGTTTATGGGACAATAATTTACCATAAGGGTGCAATGGGCTGGGAGGATTCCAAATCCAAGATTTAAATCCATCCCACTCGTTTGAGCACTCTTGTAATACTTGAATTTGAAATGCCTCCCTTTACATTTTTAACTTGTTTGTTAATTCAAACCCAAATAATTCCATCCAAATGCAACCTAAGTTTTCCTTCATCAGGTTTGAGATACACGTTCTTATCGATGTCACTAGCTGACTATCTTCTCAAAAACTCAGGAGATTTTCTTGGATCAGTTATAATTGAATCTTGTTTACTGGAATGATAATTTACACATAAACCTTCATGGTAGCTTTTCAATAGTATACCAATGCAGACAAATGAAAATTGAAAGATGTGGTGTTGGTACCTGAAAAGAATCTTTTTTTTCCCTCTCAACAGTTTTGGCAATGGAATCTAAGTCGGAAGCGCTTAACCAGCTTACTAGTGACGAACTTGAAGGAAAGGTAGCTATCTTCTCTATAGTTCAACTCTCAAAGTTCCATGGCCTCATTCTCTTATCATCATAGTGAATTTATCATACTCTTAACGTTCCATGTCAAACAATAACATGTTCCCCCGTAGTTCTGTGCTTGTCGTGCACTGACTCGTGCTTGGTTTGGCCAGTCGTGTGATGATGATTATAGGCTATATACAGACCCAAAAATGTTTTATCCATATGGCTCCGAACTTTGCTCAACTTTTTATCAACCATATTTGAATTTCATCTATTTAAATCATCATTTTGCAGTTTGCCATGTTAGAAACTTCTTCGGTTGATGACGACCTTGCTGCCTTGAAGAAACAATTATCTGGGAGCACAAAGGTATCTCAAATTCTCAGCCAGCTTATTTTTCCTCCTGGTGATAAATTATTTGTCAGAAATCAAATAAATATTTCAAGATATGCTTATATGACTCATATATGTTGTTACGAAAGATTTAACATGTTGATCCCACATAATTTTAGCTACATAAATTGGCGACGATTATATCTTAATTTAAAAGATATTGATAGAGTCAGTCTTCTAGGCACTCTATCATGTTTACCGAGTGTTCGTGACCAAACCACGTAGATTTTGTGAATAAATATTTGAATGATTGAAATTTTGTGTAATTTTTCGTGTTGAACAGAAAGGAGAGCTTCCGGAAGGGAGAAC
Organism: Henckelia pumila; assembly: GCF_033568475.1. Classification (NCBI taxonomy): domain Eukaryota; kingdom Viridiplantae; phylum Streptophyta; class Magnoliopsida; order Lamiales; family Gesneriaceae; genus Henckelia; species Henckelia pumila. The sequence goes on along the minus strand of NC_133123.1, from coordinate 40,488,957 downwards.
GCCGGTGAGCACAAGCTCCGCATTAAAGTTTCAAGATCCGGAAGTTGAAAAGGAACTGAATGAACTAAGGCGAAAGGCCAAAGAATACTAGTAGCTTACATATGGTGTCTCATTGTTTCATGCATTGTCTATATTTTATGCATTGCTTATGTTTTATAATATATCTTTTTATATCTAATAAATATTTGCCAGATTTCTTCTTTAATTTTCAGAGTATTTGTGAATATGTATTACTTTTTTTTAAAATTATATTATATATCATGTACAAAATCCCTCTTTATTGCAAATTTTAGTCCTAGATTCTCGACCTTGTATATATTTGTAAATAGTATAGATAAATTCATAAGGAAAAAAAGTTTACCTTGTCTGGCTATCTTGTATTTTCACAAGGATTTAAAAAAATCATTATTAGCACATTTTTGTCATTTTATCTTTCTGTAATTCATTCGAAAGTGATTATACATTTCTAAAACTCAGTTAATAAAACAATATTAGTAATCAATAAAGAAAATTACTGCTAAAATTTAGAAATTGAAGTATTGAACCATGTTCTTTTGAGACACTAATTTTTTTTCTTAAAAAAGAGTATTATTATTAATTTTTTTAATAAAAATAAACAAATTAGTCAGGTGGAGTGGATCCTTCGACCCTCTGTATTTGGATGGCTCGGATTGGCCAATTTCCATCCGGGCCCCACAATTTTCATGTGGGGCCCGAATGGAAATTGTGTTTGGGCCAATCCGGGCCATCCATTTGTAGAGTGGCGATACCCGGGTCCTTCGATCTTACATAGGTATATTACTCCTCTGTATTTTAATGATTCGGATTGGCCAATTTCCATCCGGGCCCACGCTTTTCATGTGAAGCCCGAATGGAAATTGGCTTTTGGCCAATCCGGGCCATCCATTTGCGCATGGTCGAATGACCCGAGTTAAGTCTCAAACAATGTGAGAAATTGAAATCAATAAGCATAATCCGCACACCCATTTCCAAACCCAAACATGGCGTCCCTCCCAACCCTCCGCCTCGCTCACTCCCCCCACACCCTCCTCAAACCCACCGTCCGGAGTTTCCCGCCGCCGTCGAACCTCCGCCACCATACCAAGAAATCCTCCACCACCACGAAGTGCTCCTACACTCCCACCCCGGCCACCGACCGCCTAATCTCCGCCGCCTCATACTTCCTCCCCTTCTTCAACGGCCTCCAGTACGGGCGCTTCCTCTTCAGCAAATACCCCTTCCTCGCCGCCCCCATGGAGCCCCTCATCCCTCTCCTCTCCCTCTACCACTCCGTCCCCTACGCCAGCTTCGTCACCTTCTTCGGCCTGTACCTCGGCGTCGTCAGGAACCCTAATCTGAGCCGGTACGCCCGGTTCAACGCGCTGCAGGCGCTGGTTCTGGATGTGATGCTGGCCGTGCCGGTGCTGCTACAGAGGATATTTTCTCCCGGGAGGAGCGGCATCGCGCTGAAGGTGACCGCGTGGGCCCACAGCGGGCTCTTCGTGTTCGTCACGTGCTGTTTCGTGTACGGGCTGGTGTACAGCATAATCGGGAAGACTCCATATTTGCCGTTTGTGGCGGAGGCGGCGGGGCGGCAGCTGGACTGACCGAGGGCACCCAATCCGCGCCGGTGTACTGTTTGTAGTTTTGTTTAACAGGAAATTGAGTTTACATTTTTGTACTTCGATGCTATTGAAAAGAGAAATGCTATTGCTATGTCTTAATAAATTTATTCCTTGTATTTTTTTTAATGATAAATTTATTCCATACTATTAATTTCAAATATTTCATCAAATCACCATATTTAATTTGTTTTCTATTAAGAATAATTATTAAAAAAAGTTAATATGTGATTGGTTTCCAAAGACAGCTAAATTTGTAAAGGGTTTTTTTCTTCCTTACACGTCGGAAATGGAGATAGACCAAAATAGAGGTAGGTTCAAATTCACCCCAAGTTCGAATTTACCTTAATTTTTAAATGACAAAAACTCCTATGAGACGATTATGAGACGGATCTTTTGTATGGGTTATTCATTAAAAAATATTACAATTTATGCCAAAAGTATTATTTACTATTATAAATATGAATATGGTTAACCCGTCTAACGGATGAGACCGTCTCACAGGATTGTTAATCTTTTTAAATATATAGACGAAATCAAAGGTTGAGCGACATTTTTGTTGTATTAAATGGACCAAAATCTTTTGTGCTTGCAAAATAATACGGTGAAAAACGTAAGTTGCGTTTGAATGGCGAATGAGGGAATTTAATTTTAATTTAGGAAAGCATTTTGATGAATGAATTTCAAACTAGGACTATTTCGAGAGCATTTGGAATTTATTATAGTTATATTAAAAAGATTATTACAATTATTATTGAATTATTTAACTTTAAGTAAAGTGAATTTGTCCATCCAAACAAGTTACAATCCTAATTCTAAATCCATCATTAAGCACAATCTCAATGAATCCGAATTTTATATTTCCTATCCCAAGCAAAAATACCATTGTTCATTTAATTTTTTAATCTATCAAATATTTTTGAGTATGCATGCATATGGTATTTAGTACTATGAAATATTCTTCTACTCTCTTTTCCCCACCCAACAGTCTCAACAACATGGCTCATGATAAGGATGTAAAGAATTTAATATGGAAAACTAAGAATGTGAAAAGTTTTCAAGTTAAAACAAAAACAAAAAACACAAGTAGTTTGAGCTCACCCCTAAATCAGGGGATTTCTCAAATGAAAAGAATCCCACAAGGTGCCTTTAGATAGAGAATCTTGTTACTCGGAGTATACAATAGCCAAACTATAATAATCATCAGAAGAAACAAATAATACACTCATAGATGATAAATTTCTAAATTTGATATTACAAAATAATTAACCAACGCTCGGTTTAGTTCAACTTTCTAACAAAAAGTTCCACTCTTGCAAATATAAGCCAATGTGCGCAATTTTTTAAAAAATAAATTTGGCCGTGATCCCACGTTGTACACGCTCATATTGCACCTGTGTTGTACGTACATCTACTGCTTCTGCTCTAGGGTTCAATCACAAATAGGGGCTGTAGCAAGTATATAAAGGCAATTAGATCATGCATAACAAGAGTGAAATAGTTGGTTTTATTATTAAATGATGTCGTTCGATCACTCACGGTGTCAACACTGACTGGCTTGCCATCTTCTGCAAGGATCTCGACTATGGTTCCAGACTGATCAGCCTGCAGATATGCGTTTCAGGCGATTGTGAGACATATAAGAGAAGTATGATAAATATACCACAGAATGATGCGAATGCAGACACAAAACCTAAATCCATAGTAGCATAGAAAGAGTGCATCAAAGGTATGAACACAGTATGCTCGACTTAAGAACTGGCGTAGGTGGCTTGGGGATTAATAAAGGGAAATACAAGAAATATAATGAGAGCAGTGTTTTTGTTTGTTGCTGGGTTAGCAACTTGCATAAGATCCAAGTTGATTGGAAAAGGTAACCTTTCACAAAAGCTACTGTTACGAATTTAAACAAGCACTAAACCACATTATGTAACAAAGTCTTTACAAAGTTTTTACTATGAGGTACTGAAATTAGATATTCTTTGGAAAGACGATGAATGGAGGAAATGGACCATGTTATATGAGAGTCAGAGATCAGGCTGTGCAAAGATTGATAACTATGTATTCAAGGAAATTCACTATAAGAAACAAAGGAAACATAATACTCCAATGTCCGAGTAAGTCAAAGTAATCAATCCTTTTTTAATTTTTAATTTTTTTGGTAATTGAGAAGTTCAGGAAGTCGAAACTACAGTTTGATTTTGCTTGGTTAATTCAAAGTGAAAAGTAGAAACATCAATAGCAGTCGAGACAATATCATATTATTTGCAAAAACAAAAGCTTACTTCTATTTCATTCATCAATTTCATGGCCTCGATGATGCACAGAACCTGTCCCTTCTGTACCTTAGACCCAACCTGTAAAAGGCGGCTTATGTAATGAAGATAATATGATCATAGCAGCAGGAAATGAATTGAGTACTTTATCTACTTGTGTTGTCATGTACACACATAACGGTTTTTAGTTAATTAAATCTATGTTAAGATAAAATTAGAAGATACTTTTGAAGAATGCGGTCTCGCATTTCTCACAGTAAAGACAAAAACCACAAACTTTGTGTATTTTGTATTTTAAGATCTGATGTCATCATTTAAATTAGTTACCTGAACAAATGGTGGTTCACCAGGTGCTGGACTTCGGTAGAGGGTTCCAGCCATGGGAGATTTAAGAGGTGGATGAGATGACTTGGATGGTTGAATTTTAGGTGGAGTAGGTACTATTGCTGTTGCTGGTGTTGGTACTGGTACTGGTACTGGTGCTGGTGAAGGAGAGGCTGCAGCTGGGATGGGAAGCGGTACAGAAGGCTGAGGTAGTGATTGAATGTATGTGACAGGAGCAGAAGGAGGTGGAGCCAAGGCCTCCTTTTTACGTATTAAAAGTTCACAATCAAGTTGTTTCAACTGCAGTTCCACAATATCCTTAGAATCAACCAACCTGCATGAGAAAAAATCACACTCAATAAAAAGTTGAAAGAGGCACCCACAGGCATTGGGAACTGAGAATCCGTACTTGACAAGATTTGAAACTTGATTCATAAATTCAGATATTGATTCTTCTGATGCCAATGAGACAGATGGAGCTTCCTTTGATAAATTGACATCCTTGACTTCGGCAGGTGAAGCCTCCGGCTTGACAGGATTTGAGGATGCACCTTTTGAGGATTCATCCACGGCAACCTTGAAGCAACAGATGGCCCCAAAAGTGTTTCCATGAATGACCAAAAATTTGAAAAGAGTTCCTCATATGAATCCGTGAGGGAAACCTTACCTCGTTCAATTGGGCTCTCACTACAGTAGAGCAATTCCAAGCAGACCGCAAACCCTAGAAATCGTAAATCAACATCAGAATCAGAATTAAGGCGAGTCGAATGAGAAATAGGAACACTGTTTTACACCAGGAATGTGAAAATAGCAATAACAAGGTAACAGGAACTTATTTTCCTCCGGATGAAAGACTGGATTGAGTTAGTCTAAATAAAGCAAGTGCGATAACCAAGGTAAGCTTAATGTTTCTTGAGTTTCTAAATTGAAGCAGAACTAACTTGTTGGCTCCTTAAATGCCAGTACACAGACCAACCGTTTTTATCAAAATTTCCTTTCTTGATATGCTTTACTCACCAGAATTGTGATGGTAATACCAGGTTGATTACGCGTTGTGATTGGAATCACGATGTCCAACACTGAAGAGTTCTTCCCTACATTACCTCAGATACCACATATAAAGACGCACGCCAGTTATTGCATTTTTTGTTATTTTTTCAAAGATCAAATCCACACTTGGAAGCCCGCAATTATCATATTACACTGGTTTGATAACATCCCTCTTTTCACCCAGTGTCGATAAATATGGAGATTTTTTTGGCTAAGTTAATTCACCAACCCGCCACTTGGCCACGTCTCCAAGGAATGAGGCTTTTTGTGTTTATTTGGTATATTTTCAAAGACTTCTATTTAAAAAGCAAACATTCAACTCAGCGAGGTTTCGATCGTTGGACAAAATCCAACCATTTCATTATGGGTTATTGTGCATTCATGAGCCACAATCACATTGAGATTCATCCTTCTCCTAGCTTAATCTCCATAACAGACATGATTCGCTTTTCCACTCAAGACAAATCTGATGCAGAACAGATCACACAATTAATAGAAAAATATGTCATTCAGCTGACACTCACAGATCAGAGGAGAATATCAGTTTCTCTCGCAAAGCAAATCACGCAATTTCGTGTGATACAACAATATTTCAGAAAAAAAGGATAAAACACCATGAACTACTACTCGAACATTATCTAACCGGAAAGACTAAGCATCTGTACCTTGGAAGAGAGACGGAGCTTAGGCTTGGCAGGGAAGCAGAAGGAAATCTTGTCGGAGGACGCACTGCGGCACAAATGGCGGCGGCATAGCGGCAGATAAGGTGAGGATTTACGCGCATTCTCCGCCACGGAGGCCGCCGTCGCATTCGCTGCTCCAAACGAAGTCGCCATTGCTCTCCACGACCCAAAAAAACACAGAGTAAAACACAGATTCAACACGAGATAACAAACTAACCAAAACCAGACACACACAGTGCTTCGCTGTGCGAATCCGCCGCCAGGAGAAGAGTGGCTCAGCCGCGTCGATGATGCCGAGGGAAGGAAGCTGGAGATTAAGGATAATACCTGCACGTGACAATACGGTGTCGTTTCCGCTGGAGCTAGGTCCCGGAGATCCGAACGAATAATCAGGTGGGACCAGAGCTGCAAGGGGTTGTACTTCGTGCTGCGGACCAAGTACGTTCCCTGGTAACCAGGAAGGAGTTTAAAGTTAGGTTTAGGCGTGATTAAGGTGGCGGTGGGAGGTTCAACTATAATCGCCAGCTCAGCATCAGCTTTTGTCATGCCTATCTCTACTATTGGTCTTCTTCAAAGTAACGCGTGTACCGCAAAATTGTATATTAAATGCGTTACATTAAATCTTAGCATATGGGTAATACCTAAACCATGTATCCAACAATTTGTATTTTTACATGTAAACGTAATTAATTATATATTGTTGACGTGGCAAATCATGAGACATTAGATTTATCATTGTGGTATTACTCATATGCTAGATTGAAATCTACCATTAAATGTCATCCAAGTTCCCAACCCATGGATTTGTTGAAGTTGCCTCCTTTTTTCCTTTCTTAATTGAAATCATTTTCATTAACTTAAAGATAATAAATCCTTAGTTACAAGCTCAAATAACCATATTAAAAAAAAACTACTAAGAATCCATTCTAAATTTGACGAGGAAGAGAGAATTCTACACTCCAAATTGTGCGCTGACTGTATTAGCCGATCTTCTCGTGTGATTTAAGAATTAAAAAAACCCAGAATTTCAAGGATGACTTGACTTTCCAAAGCCAATGCACCATTAGGTCAATATCATCTCTCGTTTTTTTTAATGCTTCAACTGCATGTAGCTAATGAGTCCGAGTAAATGAAAACATTAGAGAGACGAAATTGTATGCATATCCGTACCGAAACGCACAGCTACCAGCTCTGCTCCTTCACTGCTCTTGGTTGCCTTATAGAATAAACCTTTTGCACCCACAATAGTTCCTAAGTGATCTCGAATAGTGGCTTCAACACTAAACAAATTCCTGGAGACATCAAACCTCACATATAGGGTGGACATAATTTGGTTAAAATCGAAAAAACCGGTCGAACCAAAATATTTGGTTTTTTTGGTTTGGTTTTTTGGTTTTTCGATCGGTTTTGGTTTTAAAGTTTATGAAAACCGGTTATTCGGTTCAGTTTACGGTTTTATACATTGAAAAAACCGAAAAAATCGAACCGGCCGTATTTTAATTAAAATGGGCCTTTATTCTTATTTATATGATTTCTTCCATGTAAGATATGAGCCTATTTTAATTAAATATATATGATTTTATTGGAATTCAATAGTCTCTTTCTTGTTTTAAATGAAGTTTATATTGTTAATTCTAATGGAATAATTTATGTTTTATTGTTTTTAGTTATCTATTATGTATCACATGCATCAAGTGAGATTAGGGGTGGGAGTTGGGTCGGATAGCATCGGATTCGGGTAGTTCGGATCGCCGCAGGGACGGAATGATTTAAGGGGCTATAGTGGGCTATAGCTCAGCCCAAGAAATTGCTTTTTAGTACCTATATAAAATATAAATAATATACCAATAGCCTACTCCAAAAGCCCACCCTTTTGAGCAACCCACATTCACCGCTTCACCATTTTTTTTTTTTTTTAAATCTTGTATCACATTTTGAATGATAATTGTTTATGGATACAAAATTAACTAAGCAAGAAATAAATTCCTCGTTCACCTCTTTTAAATCGTATCCAAGCGTAATATTTGAAAGCTATAAATTTATCTATTTTCGTGAATAAAAAAGCATGTGCACCATGTAATTCACCCATTTACTAATTAACCTGGATGCCTACAGCCTCCAACCCACAAATTGTTTATTCCAAGAAAAAAAAAAAAAAAAAAAAAAACTTTAAATCAACAATATGACACACCTTAACCTCAAGGAAAAAATATATATATGACACTCCTTGCACAATCCAAGTACGGTGTTCTTTTAATTTTTTTTTTTATCATTCAATTTCATTCTATTTGTTTTATACAAAATTAATCACTTATGTTTATAATAACTAATATTTAATTGATAAATATTTTTTTAAATTCGGAGAAATGGAAAAACAAAATATTCGTATAACTTTTTTTATTGTATTCTATATTTGATGTCTTTGAATTTGGAGTGTAAGTGTGTAAACTCAATTTTAGTGGTATATAGAATCTCATAGTATAAGTATGTTATGTGTAACACTCAATTTTATGTTTCAAAATCTCGTAGACATAAATTCGTTGAACTATATAATATAATGACGTTATATGTATATATATAAGTACTTTGTTACATTTTTTGTTAATAGTATTTAATTTATTATATTAAGTTTAAGCCCACCCAAACTCTCGATCCTGGATCCGTGCCTACGGGTCGGGTAGCAAATTTTACTACCCGAACCCGATCCAAAATTGTCAGGTACCCGAAAAAGTCGGGTAGTTTCGGGTACCCGCTGGCCGGTTATCCGAAAACTGCAGCCTATTTTTTTTTAAAAAAAAATCTCATACATATAAATCTAAACACATCAAAAATATGTTTTTTCTACATGTAAATTATAAAATAAAGCATGAATAATATGTAGCAAACAAGCCACAAAAGAGATTGAAAATGATAGGAATATCACTGCAAATTCATTGTCCATAAACTTTAATTATTCAATAATAGTATCACTAAATAAACACAATAAATAAAGTAATAAACCAATAAATTGAGAGATAGCAATATCAAGGAACCAAATGAGATTAAAACAAAATTTCTTAAGGTTTGTGGGCAGTGGGTTAGTTAAGTGGCCTTTCGGATGTCAAATATTGTGGGCTATAGACTATTAGTCATATTAATTTTATTTTAGAAACTCATATTATAACTAAAAAACAAAAACAAAAACAAAAACAAAAACAAAAATATAGTCGGGTACGAAATAACTACCCGACACCAACCCGACATTCGATAAGTTCGAACACCCGTACCCGACATTTTAAAAACTACCCGGTCCGATCGGGTTGGGTATCCGAAACCCGACACTAAACGTCCACCCCTAAGTGAGATATCACTTTAGTTTTTTTTTAAAAAAAATTATATTTTGGTTTTCATTTTAGTTTTAAAGCAAAAGGGAGGAAAAAGATCCCCGGCGCATTCTCGTACAATATATTCCGCGATCTGAGCATCATCACCATTCAAAAAACTTTTCTTTATCGTTCTGGGCGACAGGCCAAGAACGCAACAACATATGATTTCTTGGTCCCCTCCGGAGGCTCCGGTTCCCGCGCCGATGAGCCGCCAAGTTGATGAAGGTCACGCTTAGGGTTTTCGCCAAGATGAGTGCATATGAAATACATTTTAATTCTTTTCAAATAAAAAAATGAAATACATCTTAATTAGTATTCAAATCATCAACTGATAGTGGATAAAGCAAAAAATCCACTTGATCAAAATTTATTACTATTTTACTCCACATATTATATATTGCTAACGTCTACATTCTATATATGCAAGCTTACATAAATAAATAAATAAATAAATATATATATATATATATATATAAGAGTATAAATATAAAAGTTAAATTTTAGGAATTGGATCCTCTGCAGTGGGGACTCCCACATCACCATATGTTGTGGTATTAATTTTGGTAACAAAATTAATTTATGGTGAAAATTTTAATGATTTGTTTTTATAAATTTAAAATTTGTTTTACTTTATTACTTTGTATTATTATGTAGATTGATACATAATTTTTATTTCTTAGAATAATAATTAATGATGATAAAATTACAATTAAAAAGTAGTATTATTATTTTTTTGCTAATGTAAAATAATAGTGATTTGATGAAATTGAAAACTAAAAAACGTGTACTTTTGGGAAAAAAACTTATAACAATAATTTTATAAATTTAACCGGAATTCAATATCTCAAAAATTTGTTCTTCAACTATTTTTTTTGTTTATTTAATTTTTTTAAGTCAAAATAATTAGAAATTGTTAAATAATAAATTTTATGAGGATCAAATTAAAGCTTATAATATTTAAATTTTAAATCATTAATTTAACGTAATAGAACTAAATTATATATATTAATATAAATATATATTAGTTCATATAAAATAAATTTTAAAAAAATTAATATTAAATTTACCCGTAAATTAATTTTTTAATGTCATGCTAATCATTAATTTATCAATTGTAATATTCTATCAACTTAGTAATATAATTTTTGTTACTAATCTCCATATACTAAATTTAAAATTTGAATAATAAATCATTTAAATTATCAGATGTGGAAACATAAAAAATGTTAATAAAACCAAATTTTAAACATTTGTCATAAATTAATTTTGTTATCAAAATTATTGTACCACAGCATATGGTAGCCCCACTGTAGAGGATCTAAGTCCTAAATTTTAGTGTTTTTTTAACCTAAGTTAAATTTTAGTTAAGACATATGAGTAAATATATATACAACGTTTATGGCTTTAAATCCAATTAATGGATGGTTTAATCCCATTACACAATTATTAATACTAGATAATTGCCCCATCGCGATCTCCAATTCAACCCTTCCTCCAGCTTAATTGGGATGGAGCGTTTTCTACTTTTCTGTGGGAATTTTAAATAGATAAATAAAATGTCTAGTTAAAAATTTATTATTAATATATGAGATAAAATATGCATAAATATTATAAAAAAAATATTTTGAACATTAGATAGTAATTAGAAACTACAAATATATATGATATCATATTACGATACCCTGGGTGGATTGGACCCGGAAAGATGGTATTAGCGTCTCGGGACAGCGGAGCAGGTTCTAGCCCGACTATCTTTAGGAAGTGTGATGATATCACATACCCGGAATGACGATACCCCGGGTGGATTGGACTCGAGAGGATGGTATAACCGCAACATATTAAAGAACCCGGGACTGGGGGGCAGTAACCTGGGATCTGCAAGAAAGGCTTAACCTGGGAGGCCTTAGCACCCGGACCGATACAGGAGATTGAAAGGAACCCGGGTAAGGGGCCTGGGAGCTAGAACCTCCCGGAGTAAGCCTTCGGAAGTTAGGAAAGGAAAGGAAAACCAGTGGGGCCCCGGCCTTTCTATTTTTAGGGCCAGAAAACGGCCACATTTATTTGAAGTATGTCAGGTTCAAATCACAAATCCAATCATTACTAAACACGATCCAAAGGAGTGGGCTCTGTTCAGAAATTATGGGGGTCTAAATCACACGTGATAACCATCTTATCACCCTAAAAGTTGTCAGTAAGGCCATACCCAGTAATCATTGAGGACCCGGGTGGGCGAGTATAAAAGCCCATCCTGGGGGGCAAGGTAGGGCATGGACTGGCTCTCTAAAAAAATATTGGTATAACTTCGTCTCCAAACGAATAAGATACTCATATATTTTGTATCTTCGCCTACCTTTTCCGCTCGGGAATTTACCCATCCCCGGGTAGTCATTTTGTGATAATCGCATCATTGGCGCCGTTTGTGGGAAATTGAGTCTAAGGCGTAGATATGACCATCATCGATGATCCTGAAAGCTCTCGTCGAGCAGTGGCCGCAATCCAGGAGCAAGTGGATGCTATGGTGGACGCGGCTCTACAAAGAATCATGGCGATACAACAAGGAGAAAAGGAGGGCCAAAGGAAGGATAATGAAAAAGAAGTAGAAAGGGAAGGAGAGCCAGGACCGAGGCCCGAGAAAGAGAAGAGTAAAGGCATACACGTGGAGGATGAGGGAAATTCACATGCAGGATCGGCAAATGTCACCATGGCAGGGGAGCTGGAAATGTTGAAGCAAAAAATACAAAAACTGGAGAATACTGACCCGCGGGAATCCGCGCGGGTCAAAAGTTTGGGCTGTCCCTTCTCTCCGGAAATCATTGGGGAGCCATTGCCAGTCTATTTCAAGTCCGCCAAAATCAAAGAGTATGATGGCAGCGCTGATCCCGAGGAGCATGTAACCCGGTTTGAGAACGTGGCAATGTTGCATTGTTATGGTGATCAAATCAAGTGCAAGGTATTTCTAACTACCTTGGTGGACTCCGCCCAGAGATGGTTCGAAAATCTGGAAGAAGGAAGCATTAAGACTTTCAAAAAAATCCAGGATGTCTTTTTGCAACACTTCAGCAGCAGCAAGCAATACAAGAAAACCACTCTCAGCCTCTTTGAGATGAAGCAGCTAAACGAGGAGTTTCTAAGAGCTTATATTAAAAATTTCAATAGAGTGGCCTTGGAAGTGCCTGCATGTGCACCTGAAACCAAAATCACTGCTTTCACGCAAGGGCTTAGAGAAGGAGAATTCTTCCGGTCTCTGGTCAAGAGGGCCCCCCGGTACTTCAAGGACCTCTTGGCTCGAGCCGAGAAATATATCAATATGGAGGAGGCCCAGCGACAAAAGAGGGAGAAGGACAGGAGGGAAGAGCAAAAGGAGAGAGGAAACCAAGGTAGTCAAGGAAGAACAAGGCAGGATCAACCAGGGAGGCTTGCTGCTTTTGCTCCTCACAGGGTAGCCCGGGATCGGGAAATCCACCTGTGTGAGGAGAATGTCCAGCCGTTGCCTCCAAAAAGGCCGGAAAAATACTGTTCGATACACTGGGTTAACACACATGACACTAGCGAGTGTCGGAGGCTCGTCATGGAGCCAGGACAGCCTGTGCTCGAGGAAACAAAGCATGTGGAGAAAAAGCAGAGGGGACGCCCCTGGGTACCCCGGTTTGACATCTCGCGAGACAATAGGCCTGACCCCTCGAAAGCCGGGAGGTGATACAACAGTCCGGGTCGGTGATGGCCATTGAAGGAAGGGAAGAAGAGGCCTCGGAAAGATCCTGGATGGCTCCCCTTGTAGAGTACTTGCAGACAGGAATCCTTCCTGGGGAGGAGGCACATGCCCGGAAGCTCAGAAGGCAGGTAGCTTGATTCACCTTGATTAATGAAAAGTTATACCGGCGATCTTTTCAGGGTCCCTTGCTAAGGTGCCTAGCCCAAGGAGAAGTGAGGTATGTACTTCAGGAAATACACGAAGGCTGTTGCGGAGATCACGGAGGAGCTCTGAACTTGGTTTGGCGTACCCTATTGGCGGGATATTGGTGGCCCACCCTGCAGCAGGATGCCCGGCAGGTAGTCAAGACGTGTGAAGGATGCCAAAGGTTTGGGAACTTTTCTCACAAGCCAGCGGCGGAGTTACAACCGATGTGGGCATCCTGCCCTTTTGATCAGTGGGACATGGATATCGTGGGACCATTTCCTGTGGGCCCCAGACAGAGAAAGTTCTTACTGGTGGCAGTGGATTATTTCTCTAAATGGGTGGAGGCTGAGCCATTAGCGAGAATCACTGAAGAGGCGGTGTTGGGATTTATTTGGAAGAACATTGTCTGCCAATTTGGTTTACCTCGGAAGTTTGTCTCGGATAATGGGAGGCAGTTCCAGGGAAAGAAAATAAAGGATTGGTGCACATATATGATGGTAAAGCAGGTATTCACTTCCGTGGCGTACCCCCAAAGCAACGGACAAACGAAAGTAACTAACAGGACTATCATCCAAACTTTACAAACCCGACTCTTTGGTGCTGGTAAAAGTTGGGTGGAGGAGGTTCCCGGTGTGCTATGGTCTTACCGCACTACCCCCCAGGACGGCCACAGGAGAAACACCCTTCACCTTGGTGTATGGGTCCGAGGCCGTGATCCCAGTGGAAATCGGACAGAACTCCCCCCGGGTGAGAGCTCACCAAGAGGGAGAAACCATGGACAGGACGCAAGAGTTAGACCTGATTGAATAAAAAAGAGAACGGGCCGCTATTCGAATGGAAGCCTACCGAAGCAGGATAATCAAGGCGTTCAATCAAAAGGTCAAAACCCGGGAATTCCAGATAGGAGATTTGGTACTGAAGAAAGTTAACCCGGCAGGAGGGGTAAAGAAGCTAGAAGCAAAGTGGGAAGGACCTTACAAAGTAATTCGGAGGATAGGAAGGAGCGCCTGGTATTTGGAGGATAGCCGGGGCAAAGTCCTACAGAGGCCCTGGAATACTCTGCATCTTAAGTCTTATTATCCTTAAAAGTACATATGCGCCTGTAAATTATGTTTCTGCCGTTTGTATAAATAAAAGGTATGTTTTGATCTATTGTAATCGCAAAAGTACTCAAAGGCCCGTGGTAATTCACGAGCCATGTAAGTCCAGGTGATCTGCCACCCTGGCACCAAAAAACCCAGGTGATCCGCCACCCTGGTACTCAAAGGCCCGTGGTAATTCACGAGCCATGTAAGTCCAGGTGATCTGCCACCCTGGCACCAAAAAACCCAGGTGATCCGCCACCCTGGTACTCAAAGGCCCGTGGTAATTCACGAGCCATGTAAGTCCAGGTGATCTGCCACCCTGGCACCAAAAAACCCAGGTGATCCGCCAACCTGGTACTCAAAGGCCCGTGGTAATTCACGAGCCATGTAAGTCCATGTGATCTGCCAACCTGGCACCAAAAAACCCAGGTGATCCCCCACCCTGGTACTCAAAGGCCCGTGGTAATTCACGAGCCATGTAAGTCCAGGTGATCTGCCACCCTGGCACCAAAAAACCCAGGTGATCCCCCACCCTGGTACTCAAAGGCCCGTGGTAATTCACGAGCCATGTAAGTCCAGGTGATCTGCCACCCTGGCACCAAAAAAAACCCAGGTGATCCACTACCCTGGTACTCAAAGGCCCGTGGTAATTCACGAGCCATGTAAGTCCAGGTGATCTGCCACCCTGGCACCAAAAAACCCAGGTGATCCACCACCCTGGTACTCAAAGGCCCGTGGTAATTCACGAGCCATGTAAGTCCAGGTGATCTGCCACCCTGGCACCAAAAAACCCAGGTGATCCACCACTCTGGTACTCAAAGACCCGTGGTAATTCACGAGCCATGTAAGTCAAGGCGATCTGCCACCCTGGCACCAAAAAACTAAGGTGATCCACCACCCTGGTGCTCAAAGACCCGTGGTAATGCATGAGCCATATGAGCTCAGGCGATCCACCACCTGGGACTTGAAAAGGACCCAGGATTCCTGGCGCTCGGGCATCGAAAATGCCCGAGGGAGTAGGCCACCCTCATGATATATCAAAACAGAGGATTTATCCAGGCACACAGAAAAAATCATTCGAATAAAAAGGCGAATCAAGAACAAAGTTTTTTCCTTAACAAACAAAATATACATGTATAAAAGTTAGGATCCCAAGCCTAAAGCTCCGATGAATAGCCTAAATCTAAGAACCCGAGGGGTCGGTTCCCTCTTGAGATTTCTGCTCTTTGCTGGCGTCTACCCCTTCCTGGGGCCCTTCTCCTTCATTTTCAGGACCGGAGGATAAAGAAGCAATGGCCAAATTAAGATCTGGAACTCCTTCCTACATCAGGCCAGCTGCCTCGTACTGAGTAGAACAGAGGTCAAAGCCCTGGGTGAAGAAATCGAAGGACTTATCCATCACCGTTTGCTCGAACTCCTTGGAAGAAAGGAAAGAATTCCGCCATTCAGCTTCGGTACCAAAGCGCTCCTCCAAAGCCTGGGCAGCATCCAGAGCTGAAGAATGATGCATATCCGCCTCCGTACGGGCGATTACCAACTGGTTCTGCATCACCTCCGCGGAATCCTGAAGCCCACTCACTACGTTCAAAGCCAGGTCTTTTTCCTGCCGAACTTGACCAAGATCCCGGGTAATTTGCTCTATTTGAGCCTCCAGAGATTGAATCTCGGAAGAGCGGCGATCTTGGATCTCAACTAGCTTACGCTGCCATCTTTCCTCCACTCGCGCCACATCTGCCCGGAAACCCTCCAGCGACTCTCGGTGGGATCGAACCTCCACTTCATGAGTCTCTCTTAGGGCGGCTGCCTGCGATTGAAGCAGAGTGATATTCTAATCAAAAGAGCTGCACCTCTCGCTCTCTCGGGCGAGACTAGCGTTCGCCTCATCAAGGGCATTGGCCAGCATGCATAAGTCCTGCATCCAAAGCAACCAATGGATTAAATAAAGACGTGCACAAGCACCTCTTTTTTTTTCAGGTATCTAAAGGGCAGAGTTTACCGTATAAGCATGGGAAACACCCTCCGATAGTTTGGAGGTGATACCACGAGCTGCCAGTAAAGAGTGATCTTCCGGGGAGAGCAAGCTTTGGATTTGGGCAACTTTGGAGGAGGCTGTCCCTGATAAGAACAGAGGAAATCGAGAGCCCCAGGAGGTAGAATCTACTCGGTCACCCCAGGCGTGAGAAGTGGGGTCACCTGCAAAGACAGAAGCGTCCCAGCCCGGGGCCCGAAGGGCCATAGAAGAAGTAGGAGCAGATGAGGCCAGGTCCTTGGACAGCAGGACGTCCTTCGAGTCCGTCAGGTCGATCATCTGGGATACCTGGCCGATTTTCGTCTTACGATGGGAAAGCGGTACCTCATCTTCCAAGTCCTCCGATGACAAAGACAGCTGGGCTTGGGAAGCAAGTCGAGATGGGCATAGCGCCATGATAGAAGTCCCGGCAACAGCAGCACTTGAAGGGGGAGAGAGCACAGCTGAAAGAATCGGCACTGTAGATGGAGGGACTATCACGGTGGGTAAACGCAAAGGACTTTGCGGATGAATAGGACTCTTTTCCTCCCTCCGGGCCTTTTTCCTTCGCTCGGCTAGGGCTTGGGTTTTCTCTTTAGCAGCCTTCCTCTCGGCTGCCCGCCGGGCGAACTCTTCCCTGATCATATCTGATGGCTCTGCACCAAAGGAACAAATGTGAGTACGTGTACGTATTAATAAATAAAGCAGTGTAAAGAAAGTCAGAGAACAGCCATTACCAGGTTGAGCCCCCGGGTCACCGTATGCATTGATCACCTGGTCAAGGAGATCTTCTGTAACACCCGGTATTTTTAAATACGTAAATTCGCATGCATAATTAGGAAATTTATTTATTTAAAATTTTATATTTATGGGTTAAATAATTATGTGAAATTATTTGTGCATGTTTTAACTTATTTTTAAGCATTTAACCCATAATTAGTGAGTTTTACGATTTATGGAAATTAATTGTTTTTGATCGCGTAAACGGGACCGTGGACGGACGAGATGACAACTTTCTATCCAATTTATTTCATGAGCATTTTTAGAGCCCAAAAATATTATTTTGAGTTTTATTTCCTCAATATTTTTAGTATTTAATTTTATATAATTTTAGGAGTCCGTTTTTATTCAAAATAAGCCAAAATAATGACTTTTTAGTATTTATAAAATTCCCTTAATTATATATTTCGGGATTTATGATTTAGTATCAGATTTAAATCTTTTAAGTGGATTTTTAAATTATATATTTTGGTATATTAATTAAGTAAATTATGTAGTGTAATTATATTTAAAATTTTTAATCCTAAAACTACCCAACCCTACGCCCAAACTCTCCATCAGCCGCCTCACCCCCCATCTCCATCATCTTCTTCGTCGATCCAACAGCCAAGGAAGACTCCATAGCCACGTTTTTGAAGGTCCAAAGCAAGTTGTCATCGTCCCGTCGTCCCGGATTCGTTCTACACGCTCCTATCTCGTCCTTTAACGGTGCAAGGCATGATTCCTTCTTGTTTTTTTGTGCAATAACCGAGTATATGCGGGTGTGTGCGTGTGCATCAGTCCTCTTCAAAAATTTTCAGAAAAACGAGATGGGTTAAGGTTTTATGTGTTTGTTCTTGTGATTCTTGATCATACTCACGTTTTCCTTAGCCATGGTCCATACGACTGCTGGTCAGGGTCCCTAGGTCGAGAGGGGGTGGTCTGGACTCGAGTGGCTTGAGTGGTTCGAGCCAAACGAGCCCAGGAAGTAAGCTAGGCTCGATCGGGTTCTTGGACGCGCAGAATAGGGTTTCGGGAAGGGCCTTCGGCCTCGGCGGTTTGGGCTGCATGGGGCTGAGGGCTGGTGCAGGTTAGGTTTGCCCAGACGTGGGCTACGTCTGGGCGGCGGTGCTCCGGCCAGGGGCGGCCGGAGCAAAGCCGGTAGCAGCCTGGGAACGGCTGCTGTTCACAGCCGCAGCAGAACGTGAATGGGGGGCGACGGGTTCTAGGGTTCGAAGTGGGTTCCGGATCGGGTTAGTGGTCCGGGTCAAGTCCATGGGTCATGGGTTAAGTTAGTTGGGTCCGGGTCCGGGTTAAGTTAATTGGGCTCGGGTATTTTTAATTTTAAGTTAATTATTAAGTTTAAGTGTTTTATTGGGCTAATTAGATTAATTAAATTAATGGGCTACATTTAAGTTTATTAATGGGCTTGAATAATTAATTTAAGTTAGTCCACTAATTTTTATGGGCTTGAGAGCCCATGGGAATTATTGGGCCAGTCTTTGGGCTTTTGGGCCCATTGGGCCGGAATAGAATGTTAATGGGCCAAGAATATTTTAATGGGCTTTAATTAATTAAGTGGGCTTAAAATAATTAATTATTGGGCTTAAGTATGTTAATGGGCCAGTCTCAGTGTTAGTGGGCCAGAATTTAAGAAAATGGGCTGGAGTGTTAGGGCCAGCAGTTCAGTACAAACCATGAGAAATTGCATGTGTCCTAAATATATATTTAATTATTTTATGCATGAATGTTATTTTAGTATTTATATGTTAGTATAAAAAATAAATTAAATATATATGAAGGACACACATTTTATTTAAGTACATGCATTCATGAAATAATTTTTATGCATGATTTAATGTTTAAGGTTGAGCAAAAGAAATAATTTTATGTTGGAAGTTGAAGTAGTGTGACAATTTAAGGGGGATTCGTCCCCATATGTGAACTATTGAAGGGCAGTTTACTGCCAATTTAAGAGGTGATTCGTCACCGCCACGTACGTTGGTTTCCCACGCTAATCAGTATTTAATGTATGATTTAAGGTTACACTATGGATACAACCATGCGATGTTAGAAAATACTTTGCTCAACAATGTTTATGTATTATGAATGATTATGATATTTAAGTTAATTTAAGTTATGTTATGTCATGATATTTTTAAGCATGCTCATTCATGTATATGTTATATATTAGTATTAAAGTGATTTAAACTATTTTTAAACTCTTGTTATGTTAGCATGTTGGGCCTCTAGGCTCACTACACTGGTATGGTGCAGGTGAGTACGTAGAGGAGGATGTGGTACCCACCGGCGGCGAGGACATATGAGCGGACATGCAGTGACCCCGTGACCGTGATAGTCGTCTGAGTCTTTATGCATGTTTTGAATATTTTAGCATTTTATACATTTATTTATTTATTTTCAGTGGTTGACAGTATGGAATATTTTATTTAAATATTTTCAGTGCATGCAAATTTTATTTATTTTTGCTTATGTCAGTATTTTATTAAATGTTGGACTCAGATATTTAATTTATTAAAGGTTGCATTTTTATTTAGTTTATTTATTTTTAAATTTATTTATTCTGTGCATATATGTATGAGCATGTATGTACATATCTTTACTTAGTAAGTATAAAAAAAAAAAAAATTTCCGCATATTTATTTATATTAGAGAGTTAGGGTCGTTTCAGTTGGTATCAAAGCACGGTCCTTGGAGGGGTCATTACTGCTATGCGAGCTCAGAAATCCACGCTACCGGTCTGTAAGTTTTAAGTGTTTATAGCATGATTTACTTTTAAGAATTTAAGTTAGCATTAATGTTAAAACACTTAGTTATGCATGGCGATTTACGTAAGGAAATATGTGGTGGTGCAGAATGCCTCCCAGACCGATGAACAGACGTGGGGAATCTACACCCACACCTCCACCTCCACCTCCACCTCCACCTCCGCAGAACCCACTTGCAGCATTGTAGCAGGCCAATGCTACTTTGATGGCAGGGGTTACTGCTCTGTTAGAGCAGCAGGCTTCACGTCCTAGAATGTCCCATGAGGAGGACGTAGCTGAGCGGTTCCTGAAGAAGGGGCCGAAGGAGTTCACTGGTACCACCGATCCATTGGTGGCTGAGGGGTGGATTCGTTCTTTGGAGTCCATCTTTGCATACATGGGGATTACTGATACCGACAGGGTGAACTGTGCGACATATATGATGAGGGGAGATGCAGCTCTTTGGTGGGAGGGTGCTGCCAGGGGAGTACATTTTCCTACATTGACTTGGGCGGAGTTTAGGCGTATCTTCTACGCCAAATATTTCACGGAGGATGTGCGCAGTTGCATGATCTGGGAGTTTATGAGTCTCCGGCAGGGGGACAGGTCAGTGGTTGAGTATGTGAGCCAGTTCGAGAGGGGCTGTCATTTTGTGCCTCTGATTTCAAACAGTCCACCGGAGAAGATGAGGCAGTTTGTGGAGGGACTGAGGGCGGATATCAAGCATGACGTACGTATGATGGACGTCGCTATATATGAGGCGGCAGTTAGTAGAGCAATGAGGTCAGAGGAGGGTAGGAGAGAGATACAGCGAGAGCAGCAGGGGAAGAGACAGATTCAGTCTGGGTATCAGCAACCATCTTCGCAGCCTCCTGAGAAGAAGCAGTTTACTGGGCCGTCTAAGGGCCCGAATCCGCAGCAGAGGCCACAGCAGTTGAGGGGCGGGGCCCCTAATTCTATAGGTTTTCCTACTTGCCCGAAGTGTCAGAAGATGTATTCGGGACCTTGTCTGTTGGGAGCAGGAGTTTGTTTCCACTGTAGGGAGCCAGGACATCAGATAGCTAACTGCCCGAGGAAGAAGAACACCGCTGGTAGAGTGTTCGTAATGCAGGCAGAGGAGGCAGACCCAGACACCTCCTTGATCACTGGGAGAATTCTAGTTGGAGGCAACTCTACGTTTGCATTGCTAGATTCAGGGGCTACGCATTCGTTTATCTCCCTGGAGTTTATCATACGGATAGGCATTACACCCAAGATTGTTGACAGTGGTTATGATGTCACTATGCCGTCAGGACAGATTATTTCTACCTCTAGTGTCATTCGAGAACTGGAGTTGGAGCTTCAGGGGCACTCCATTCGCGCAGATGTGGTGGTTTTGCCATTGAGTGGATTTGATTTGATATTGGGTATGGACTGGTTGACAGTCAATGGAGCTTCGATTGATTTTTGTCGGAGGACAGTGTCAGTGAAACTACCGGGAGGCGACCCGTTTACTTTTCATGCATCTCAGAGCAGTGATATTCCTCAGGTGATATCTCTTATTCAGGCGAGGACGTTGTTGAAATGGGGTTGCCAAGGTTTTCTAGCAAGTATTGTCACGGCCACAGAATCACCTAGCAGATCATTATCAGAGATAGAGGTGGTTCGTGACTTTTCGGACGTCTTCCCGGAGGATATTGCAGGAATTCCACCAGTGAGAGATGTGGAGTTCAGCATCGACTTAGTGCCAGACACCGTGCCTATCTCTAAGGCACCATACAGACTTGCTCCTACCGAGATGAAAGAGTTGAAGGAGCAAATACAGGAATTATTAGAGAAAGGCTTTGTTCGTCCTAGCTTTTCTCCATGGGGAGCTCCAGTGTTATTTGTGAAGAAGAAGGATGGCAGTATGAGACTGTGCATCAATTATCGAGAGCTCAATAAGGTCACAGTGAAGAATAAGTACCCACTGCCGAGGATAGAGGACTTATTTGATCAGTTGCAGGGAGCTTCGGTGTTCTCCAAGATCGACCTGCGATTTGGTTACCATCAGCTGCGAGTTAGAGAGGCAGATGTGTCCAAGACTGCTTTCCGGACACGTTATGGGCATTACGAGTTCTTAGTGATGCCATTTGGGATGACCAATGCTCCAGCGGTTTTCATGGATCTCATGAACCGGGTATTTCAGCCGTATCTTGATCAGTTCATCATAGTCTTCATTGATGATATCTTGATCTACTCTAGGAGCATTGAGAAGCATAGGCAGCATCTACAGACAGCCTTGCAGACTTTGAGGGAGCATTGTTTGTATGTCAAGTTCAGCAATTGCGAGTTTTGGCTCGAGCAGGTGGCATTTCTTGGCCACATTATTTCGAGAGATGGGATTGCAGTGGATCAATCGAAGGTTGAGGCAGTGCAGAAATGGGGTATTCCGAAGAATGCTTCAGAGATTCGCAGTTTCTTGGGTTTGGAAGGATACTATAGGAAGTTCATCAAGGGTTTTTCCTCTATTGCAGTACCCTTGACTTCCTTAACCAAGAAGAACGCGAAGTTTATTTGGAGTTCAGACTGTCAGAGGAGCTTCGATCAGCTGAAGGAAGCACTCACTACTGCACCGATTTTAGCGATGACAGTACCACACGAGAAGTTAGTGGTGTACACCGACGCGTCTAAGCTAGGTTTAGGCGCAGTACTTATGCAGTGTGGTAAGGTTATTGCTTATGCGTCGAGGCAGTTGAAGATTCATGAGCAGAACTACCCGACACATGACTTGGAGTTAGCGGCAGTGGTTTTCGCTTTGAAAATCTGGAGGCACTATCTGTATGGCGAGAAGTGCAAGATTTTCACTGATCATAAGAGCCTCAAGTACTTCTTCACTCAGAAGAAGTTGAACATGAGGCAACGGAGATGGTTGGAGTTGGTGAAGGATTACGACTGTGACATTAACTACCATCCGGGTAAAGCTAATGTAGTGGCCGATGCTTTGAGTCAAAAGTCGTCAGTGGTATCATGTTTGTCAGTGCAGCTACCACTGCAGAGTGAGATTCAGAGGTTTGATTTGGAGTTTTACTCGAGTGGTCATGCACCGAGCTTGTCAGTGTTGACGGTGCAGCCAGTTCTGCGAGATCGGATCAGGGATGGACAGTCTACTGATGAGGAGTTGCAGCGATGGAGACAGAGAGATGAGGCCAAGGGTAATCTTCTGTATACAGTTGTGGATGGCATTGTTCAGTACCGTGGTAGGATGTGGGTACCGAACGTCGATCAGTTGAGAGCTGAGATCTTAGCAGAGGCTCACAAATCTCCGTACTCCATTCACCCCGGAAGTACGAAGATGTATCGAGATTTGCAGCTATTGTATTGGTGGACCGGGATGAAGAGAGACATCGGAAGAGTTGTGTCAGAGTGCTTGACTTGTCAGCAGGTCAAGGCTGAGCATCAGCGTCCAGCAGGACTTCTTAGACCTCTTCCTATTCCGGAATGGAAATGGAAGAATATTACGATGGACTTTGTAGTTGGCTTACCGAGGAGTGCCAGAGATTGCACAGCTATTTGGGTGATCGTGGATAGACTCACCAAGTCAGCTCATTTCTTACCGGTGAGGACTACTTACTCGTTGACACAGTATGCAGAGCTTTACATCAATGAGATTGTTAGACTGCATGGCATACCAGTGTCGATAGTATCAGACAGAGATCCGAGATTTACGTCTGCGTTTTGGAGGAGTTTGCACACTGCATTGGGGACTAGACTCTTGTTTAGTACAGCGTTCCATCTCCAGACAGATGGTCAGTCTGAGAGAGTGATCCAGGTTCTCGAGGATCTACTGAGAGCTTGTGTCATCGACTTTCAGGGCTCGTGGGAGACTAGACTGCCATTAGTGGAGTTTACCTATAACAACAGTTTTCAGTCGTCTATAGGTATGGCTCCTTATGCAGCATTGTACGGGAGGAGGTGCAGATCTCATGTGCATTGGGATGAGGTCGGTGAGAGGATTTTACTTGGACCTGAGATTGTGCAGCAGACAGCTGATATTGTGACACAGATTCGGGATCGCATGAGGACTGCTCAGAGTCGTCAGAAGAGTTATGCAGATACTCGACGACGAGATTTGGAGTTTGCTGTAGGTGATCACGTATTCCTGAAGGTGTCACCTATGAAGGAAGTAGTGCGATTTGTCCGGAGAGGCAAGCTTAATCCGAGATATATAGGGCCATTCGAGATCTTGGAGAGAGTTGGCACGTTGGCCTACCGTTTAGCTCTACCACCAGGGTTAGCGGCAGTGCACAATGTATTCCATGTATCCATGCTTCGGAGATACATCTCGAACCCGTCACATGTGTTGGATTTTGAGCCTCTTCAGTTGACACCGGGGTTAGCATTTGAGGAGAGGCCTATACGGATCTTGGCTAGGGAGGAGCGCAGATTGAGGACACGGGTTATACCGATGGTCAGAGTCCAGTGGTTGAATCACTCGGAGGAGGAAGCTACTTGGGAGACCGAGGCAGATATGAGGACTCGCTACCCGGAGTTGTTCGGGTAAGTACTTTAATTTCGAGGACGAAATCCAATTTAAAGGTGGGAGAATTGTAACACCCGGTATTTTTAAATACGTAAATTCGCATGCATAATTAGGAAATTTATTTATTTAAAATTTTAGATTTATGGGTTAAATAATTATGTGAAATTATTTGTGCATGTTTTAAGTTATTTTTAAGCATTTAACCCATAATTAGTGATTTTCACGATTTATGGAAATTAATTGTTTTTGATCGCGTAGACGGGACCGTGGACGGACGAGATGACAACTTTCTATCCAATTTATTTCATGAGCATTTTTAGAGCCCAAAAATATTATTTTGAGTTTTATTTCCTCAATATTTTTAGTATTTAATTTTATATAATTTTAGGAGTCCATTTTTATTCAAAATAAGCCAAAATAATGACTTTTTAGTATTTTTAAAATTCCCTTAATTATATATTTCGGGATTTATGATTTAGTATCAGATTTAAATCTTTTAAGTGGAGTTTTAAATTATATATTTTGGTATATTAATTAAGTAATTATGTAGTGTAATTATATTTAAAATTTTTAATCCTAAAACTATCCAACCCTACGCCCAAACTCTCCATCAGCCGCCTCACCCCCCATCTCCATCATCTTCTTCGTCGATCCAACAGCCAAGGAAGACTCCATAGCCACGTTTTTTAAGGTCCAAAGCAAGTTGTCTTCGTCCCATCGTCCCGGATTCGTTCTACACGCTCCTATCTCGTCCTTTAACGGTGCAAGGCATGATTCCTTCTTTTTTTTTCGTGAAATAACCGAGTATATGCGGGTGTGTGCGTGTGCATCTGTCCTCTTCAAAAATTTTCAGAAAAACGAGATGGGTTAAGGTTTTATGCGTTTGTTCTTGTGATTCTTGATCATACTCACGTTTTCCTTAGCCATGGTCCATACGACTGCTGTTCAGGGTCCCTAGGTCGAGAGGGGGTGGTCTGGACTCGAGTGGCTCGAGTGGTTCGAGCCAAACGAGCCCAGGAAGTAAGCTAGGCTCGATCGGGTTCTTGGACGCGCAGACTAGGGTTTCGGGAAAGGCCTTCGGCCTCGGCGGTTTGGGCTGCATGGGGCTGAGGGCTGGTGCAGGTTAGGTCCACCCAGACGTGGGCTACGTCTTGGCGGTGGTGCTCCGGCCAGGGGCGGGCGGAGCAAGCCGGCAGCAGCCTGGGAACGGCTGCTGCTCACGGCCGCAGCAGAACGTGAATGGGGGGCGACGGGTTCTAGGGTTCCAAGTGGGTTCCGGGTTGGGTTAGTGGTCCGGGTCAAGTCCGTGGGTCATGGGTTAAGTTAGTTGGGTCCGGGTCCGGGTTAAGTTAATTGGGCTCGGGTATTTTTAATTTTAAGTTAATTATTAAGTTTAAGTGTTTTATTGGGCTAATTAGATTAATTAAATTAATGGGCTACATTTAAGTTTATTAATGGGCTTGAATAATTAATTTAAGTTAGTCCACTAATTTTTATGGGCTTGAGAGCCCATGGGAATTATTGGGCCAGTCTTTGGGCTTTTGGGCCCATTGGGCCGGAATAGAATGTTAATGGGCCAAGAATGTTTTAATGGGCTTTAATTAATTAAGTGGGCTTAGAATAATTAATTATTGGGCTTAAGTATGTTAATGGGCCAGTCTCAGTGTTAGTGGGCCAGAATTTAAGAAAATGGGCTTGAGTGTTAGGGCCAGCAGTTCAGTACAAACCATGAGAAATTGCATGTGTCCTAAATATATATTTAATTATTTTATGCATGAATGTTATTTTAGTATTTATATGTTAGTATAAAAAATAAATTAAATATATATGAAGGACACACATTTTATTTAAGTACATGCATTCATGAAATAATTTTTATGCATGATTTAATGTTTAAGGTTGAGCAAAAGAAAATAATTTTATGTTGGAAGTTGAAGTAGTGTGACAATTTAAGGGGGATTCGTCCCCATATGTGAACTATTGAAGGGCAGTTTACTGCCAATTTAAGAGGTGATTCGTCACCGCCACGTACGTTGGTTTCCCACGCTAATCAGTATTTAATGTATGATTTAAGGTTACACTATGGATACAACCATGCGATGTTAGAAAATACTTTGCTCAACAATGTTTATGTATTATGAATGATTATGATATTTAAGTTAATTTAAGTTATGTTATGTCATGATATTTTTAAGCATGCTCATTCATGTATATGTTATATATTAGTATTAAAGTGATTTAAACTATTTTTAAACCCTTGTTATGCTAGCATGTTGGGCCTCTAGGCTCATTACACTGATATGGTGCAGGTAAGTACGTAGAGGAGGATGTGGTACCCACCGGCGGCGAGGACATATGAGCGGACATGCAGTGACCCCGTGACCGTGATAGTCGTCTGAGTCTTTATGCATGTTTTGAATATTTTAGCATGTTATACATTTATTTATTTATTTTCAGTGGTTGACAGTATGGAATATTTTATTTAAATATTTTCAGTGCATGAAAATTTTATTTATTTTTGCTTATGTCAGTATTTTATTAAATGTTGGACTCAGATATTTAATTTATTAAAGGTTGCATTTTTATTTAGTTTATTTATTTTTAAATCTATTTATTCTGTGCATATATGTATGGGCATGTATGTACATATCTTTACTTAGTAAGTATAAAAAAAAAAAAAAATTCTGCATATTTATTTATATTAGAGAGTTAGGGTCGTTTCATTTTCCACCCGGGTGCCCAACCCGTAGGCTATGATGTTATCGTTCGTTAATAAGGCGGGGGAGGAAAATGTCCTATTCTTGACTAAGGTCAAGCTACGAGTATAAGGCTCCTCAACCTTATAATGTTCGGGAAGCTCAGGTTGAGGAGGGAGACTAGATAAAAACCCGGTCCTAAAAGTGAAAGGAGCCGGGGGTTGAATAAAAAAATACCGCTCTTTCCATCCCTTTAAAGATGAGGGGATATCGGAAAGAAAACAAGCATTCAGCCGTGCGGCCAGGGAGAAAGCTCCTTCGTTGAAGCGGCAAGAAAAAAAGTAGTGCAAAATCAGAGGGGTGATGGCTAAGTTGTGCATTTTAAAAAGGATATAGGTTGAGGCCATTATTCGGAAGGTGTTCGGGTGGAATTGATTAACAGGAACTTGAAAGAAGTCGGCAACAGCTAGGTAGAAAGGAGGAATGGGAAATCGAAGGCCACTCCGAATTTGGTCTCGGAAAAATGTGTAGCAACCGGGAGGAGGAGTATCAGGAGCACTCCCAAGTAGAGGACGGAATAAGGAGTAGGATAAAGGGATTTCCCCTGAGCCACGAAGTTCCTCCGCGGCCCCTTGGGAGAGGGTGCTAGGAAGGTAAGTGTACCAGCCCAAGGAAGAGGGCACAGAAGATAGGGGTTTTGGGTTCTTCACTTTTTGTTTGCCTTTTCCCTTGGGGCGAGAGGAAGAACCAGCGGAAGGCTTTGTCGGGAGTCGGGAAGCTTGCTTAAAAGAAGAAGGTCGGGAAAGCTGCGCAGAAGCGGAGCAAGCATCGCTCGAGCTACCGCTTGGCTCCTCGTCTCTGGGTGAGCCTTTGGCGTTCGCTCCAGAGGTAGATGAGGTACCTGTAGACATTGAAATAAAACTTACAGAATTAAAGCGAATTAGGGATGCAGGGAAGCGAACAACGGAACTGAAAGCACAGTCGCTGAAAACCAAAGGGTAATGAGTTCGAGAAGAAAGACGATGAGAAGAAGAAGGAAGGGTCGCGAAGGATTAAATACTAAAAGGGGCCAAAATAATCTGAGCCGTGTATTTTGAAATGAACGGTAGAGATACGCAAAGCGTGCTCAAGAAGCTGAAGCGACGTCTGACAAATTCTCTGACCGACGCACTACAAAGCGTCTAGGGCTGACGTAAGGGTAGCGACTCCCGGGTAGATACCTCGGGAGATAGGACCCGGGATGACGATACCTCGGGTGGATTGGACCAGGGAAGATGGTATTAGCTTTTCGGGACAGCAGAGCAGGTCCTAGCCCGACTATCTTTAGGAAGTGTTGTGATATCATATTACGATACCCCGGGTGGATTGGACCCGGAAAGATGGTATTAGCTTATCGGGACAGCGGAGCAGGTCCTAGCCCGAATATCTTTAGGAAGTGTGATGATATCACATACTCGGGATGACGATACCCCGGGTGGATTGGACTCGAGAGGATGGTATAACCGCAACATATTAAAGAACCCGGGACTGGGGGGCAGTAACCTGGGATCTGCAAGAAAGGCTTAACCTGGGAGGCCTTAGCACCCGGACCGATACAAGAGATTGAAAGGAACCCGGGTAAGGGGCCTGGGAGCTAGAACCTCCCGGAGTAAGCCTTCGAAAGTTAGGAAAGGAAAGGAAAGGAAAACCAGTGGGGCCCCGGCCTTTCTATTTTTAGGGCCAGAAAACGGCCACGTTTATTTGAAGTATGTCAGGTTCAAATCACAAATCCAATCATTACTAAACACGATCCAAAGGAGTGGGCTCTGTCCGAAAATTATGGGGGTCTAAATCACACGTGATAACCATCTTATCACCCTAAAAGTTGTCAGTAAGGCCATACCCAGTAATCATTGAGGACCCGGGTGGGCGAGTATAAAAGCCCATCCTGGGGGCAAGGTAGGGCATGGACTGACTCTCTAAAAAAATATTGGTAGAACTTCGTCTCCAAACGAATAAGATACTCATATATTTTGTATCTTCGCCTACCTTTTCTGCTCGGAAATTTATCCATCCCCGGGTAGTCATTTTGTGATAATCGCATCATTGGCGCCGTTTGTGGGAAATTGAGTCTAAGGCGTAGATATGACCAAATGAAATTAATACGATAAAGAAAATTTCTTAAAATCAATATATAAATATATTTTGGTCGAACTCAAATGAAATCTAACAAACTGGTTGCATTATACAAGATTAAAGTTAACCTATATTTTACAAAATTTGAAATTTAAGTAGTTTAATGTGTTGGCATCTAAACACGAATTATACATGTGCATGTATATATAATATATATATATATATATATATATATATATATATATATATAAATAATTCAAAGTTTAAACAAAAAATTCAACTATATATATATAATTTCATTCGATCATTTTCGGGGGCCAAACATCGTCAATGAATGGCTCCTAGCTAGCATCTTTATCATCGATCAAGAATCTAAGCACGATGAGGGTCCCCATCCAAGAACAGGCCTAGACCTGGCATGAGGCGAGTGAGTCCACCGCCTCAGGCCCAGGTCCAAAAGAGGGCCCAAAAAATTAATAAAATTATTAGTATATGTGTGCCATAATTTTTTTTTTAAAATTTCATGATTTTGCTAAAAAAAAATAGTATTATTGTACCTTTGTCTTTTTCATCAGTCATATTTTTCTTTGAATCTGAAGTTCTAATCACATCGAGTGATAATTAATGGAGAACGACTCTTGGATTTTAAAACCTTCACCACTCTCTTTCATTATTGATTCTTGGATTTCATAAAGTGACATATTATTTTTATTTTTATTTTCTAATTTTTTTGATTTTTTAGGAATTTTTTTGATATTTTTTATTCGTGGCATGATTAGGTATAGTTTAAGAAATTTATTCAACTGGTGCATTCATTTTTTTCGAGTTTTGTATTTTGTCAAATAATTGATTTTTTTGCTGATAAAAAGCAAAGTATAATTTAAGTGATTATTTATAATATTTTAGTTTATTATTTAATGACATTATCTTTTTTAGCCGTATATGTTTTCTTATAACAAAGTCTATTGAATTTTTCATATTTAGTTTTCAAAAACTCTCTTAAATAACTTTAAAAAAAGTTGAAAAAAGAAAAATCGTGGCCACGTGAATATATATATATGGCTCAGCATGCACCATGAATAAAGTCATGATATCGTACACAAACACAATTATAATCAATAGCGTACCCTATATAAAAAAATAATGATGAAGCACCGAAATGGGGTTTTTTAAATAATTATTAGAAATTTAAACAAAATTTAAACTATTATAACAAATATATATTATTTAAAAATATATCATAAAACGGGGTCTTATGAGAGGAGTTGGGGTTTGAGACCCCGACTCCTCAACTTGTGTCAGAAGAGAAAAATGACACAACTAATTATAACATTAATTGTTTGCAGCTTTGATCTTTAATTAAAAAGGAAGGATGTGCAAAGTTGATGTCGCACAATTTCAATAAAAATATTTAATTATTTTGAAAAAAAATTATTAAATACATATTAAAATTAGTGTTCTAAAAATGCGAAAAATGTCAATTAAAACGTAAGCAAAAAACTTTGCTTTATGCAAAATTGTAAAAAAAAAAAAAAAAAGAAAAAAAAAAGGTCATTCTTTTGGTTGACTAATAAACGCAAAAACGAGAAAAATATAATTTTTTAAAATAATATATAAATTAATCTTTTTTATTTAATATATATTTTTAAAAAATTATTTTGAATAATAAATATTTAATAATATAAGTTTTTTAAACTCGAAAAAAAAACTTAAATGCATTAAAATTAAATTTGCTTCGTGCATTTTCTTTTCTTTTCTTTTTTTAGAAACACCGTAGGTAGTAGGAGGGTTTGGCAGATCCCTACCCTCATCAATCAAAAGTCTCACCAGTAGTGTAGTTACCCTGCATGGAATCACCTACTAATTGGCAACTAATAGCATGCATTAAACTTAATACAACAAAACACTTAACAGAGTAAAAACGTGCGGAAACTTAACCATAATTTACATATCAGCTTAGTAACATAACCCAGACTTAAATCTTTAGTGATACAACCAAATCGAAACCTTAAATAGTAAACATTATACAGCTATATCGAATCCTGCTGTATAATAAAATCCTCAAGGCTCCTGCTCCCTAGTCCTGCCTTGAACTACCAGCTCCGTCCATCCTGCGAACTTCCCCATGGAATAGGGTGTCCAAGATAACAACTAGGACGTGAGCGCTAACGCCCAGTACATAGACATGAGTAAACATATGTATATAATGCATGCAACATGATGACTGGTACAGGGTCATATGAAAAATCATGCTCAGAACCGGCGCCACATGAGTGCTGCCACCGCACGGATCAACCTCTGGGTGCAACCACACTCGTCTAGTACACCAGAGTAGACAGACATAAATGCCCCCGCCGTCACGGTACTCTCTGTGACAGACTATCGAGTATAGAGCTGAGCGGGTCTATAGTCAAGTATAACAAGGTATAGGCTCAATGTGTATATGCACATGACATATGAATATAGAAAGCGGTAAATCATATATCATGTCATATAATAATACCAAATAAATGCAACATATAAACATGTATACTCGCTGATAATCTCAGTCAATGTGTACATACCTCTAGGCTAGTTCAAGTAAAGTAGGATCCTAGGTTCCAAGCCTATATTCAAAAGTTCACTGTATCACTACATAAATTCTATAAGCTTTAACTAAGCTAATAAGTACTCCCAAAACTTAAATAGATTCCCGGACCATACCTTCGTCCGTAGTTAGCCCTTTGGAGTCGCTAGTCCCGAATGACTGTAACCATAACTTGGTTATTCCAGAACCTCTATTATAATCGATAGGGCCCTCAAGTGTATATCTCACACTATATAACTGAAAAAAGAAACTCGGAAATTCGTATTTAGAAATGAATCTGAGAAACCCTATTTATAGGCAAAATTCCCGGCTAGGATCGAAACTTCCTATTTTAGGATCGGAGCTTCCGATCCAGCTCACTGCGTGCATGTGTGACACGTCGTGATCGGAACTTCCGATCGGGCGATCAGAGCTTCCGATCTTCTCTACGTTCAACACTTGTCAAAACTCGCGGCTGAGTCATCGAGCATTGCTGGCAGCTGGAGATCGGAACGTCCATTTCAGGATCGGAGCTTCCGATCTCGATGCTTCTACTGAGCTTCCGAAGTGGCTAGGATCGGAGCTTCCGATCTGGGTTCGAAGCTTTCGATCCGGCCCAAATTCAAAAGCCCATATTCCCTTCCGAAGTCCAATAACACTCCAAAATTACTAACCCTTAATCATGTTTAATATATTATTATCTTAAAATGGAATCTGGGTTACTACATTCTCCCCACCTTTAGATATTTCGTCCGCGAATAACATCTAAAGACAAAATCAAGATAACAATATGAAACATCAAACCATGTTTTATTACAACAACTGTAATAACATCTTACATGGTAAATCAAAAGTACAAAGCAAACAACTCAGGATATTCCACTTGCATACGACTCTCAGTTTTCCAAGTTGCTTCTTCAATGCCTCAGCGCTGCCACTGTACCATCACAAGTGGTATAGTCTTGTTCCGAAGAACTTTCTCCTTCCTGTCTAAGATACGGATTGGTCGTTCAACAAAAGACAGATCTGGCTCTAGCTGAATATCAGTAGACTGAATCACATGAGATTCATCAGCTATATACTGTCGAAGCAACGACACATGAAAAACATTATGTATACTAGAAAGATTTGGCGGTAACGCCAGACGATATGCAACATCTCCGATCTTCTCCAATATCTGGAAAGGTCCAATAAAACGAGGAGACAACTTGCCTTTCACGCCAAATCTCATCACCTTCCTGAAAGGTGATACTCGGAGAAACACTTATTCACCAGGCTCAAACTAAAGTGGCCTGCGACGAATATTAGCATAACTGACTTGTCTATCTTGAGCAACTTTGATCCTATGCTTGATCAAATCTACCTTGTCTATAATCTGCTACACCAATTCAGGACCCTCGACTTGTCGTTCCCCGACTTCATCCCAGAATAACGGAGTACGACACCGTCGATCGTACAATGCCTCGAAAGGTGCCATATCGATACTACGATGATAACTGTTATTGTAGACAAATTCGATCAAAGGTAACTGATCCTGCCAAGATAAGCCAAAATCCATGACAGAAGAACGTAGCATATCTTCCAGCGTACGAATCGTCCGTTCTGACTGCCCGTCAGTCTCCGGATGATATGCAGTGCTCAAACTCAGAATGGTACCCAATGCCTCCTGAAAACTACCCCAAAAATGTGAGGTAAATCGCGGGTCTCTATCACTGACTATGCTCACTGGAATCCCATGCAATCGCACTATCTCCTGGATGTATAAACGTGCCATGCGATCATAATAATACTCCCGGTTATAAGGAATAAAGTTTGCTGATTTCGTCAAACGGTCAACGACAACCCAGATAGCATCACACTGACGTGTAGTCATAGGTAAGTGGGTAACAAAGTCCATAGTCACGTGCTCCCACTTCCATTCGGGAATCTCAAGATTCTGCAGTAATCCACCTGGTCATCGATGTTCAGCCTTGACCTGTTGACAAACCAAACATCTCGAAACAAATTGATACACACTCCTCTTCATCCCTTTCCACCAGAATCTAGTTCGCAAATCCTTATACATTTTCATGCTACCAGGATGAACTGATAATCGACTCCTGTGAGCTTGAGAAAGAATATTATTCCTGAGCTCCGCATCATTAGGTACAACCACTCGATTAGATAAGCACAATAAACCATCTGCCTGAAAATGAAATCCAGATGTATTAACTCCATTGGCTAGACGTGCCAAATGCTGAGTCTTAACATCAGATATCTGAGCATCTCTGATCCGAGAATACAATGTTGGCTCAGATAGAATAGTATACAATCGAATCTCATTTCTCCCTTTCTTGTGCTTGAGTGTAAAACTCAATGAACAACACTCTTGAATCACATGAGATATTTCATTAGTCTGAAGTGCAGAAAGTCTCACCTGCCGACTCAAGGCATCAGCAGTAAGATTAACAGAATCTGGATGATATTTGATTTCACAATTATAATCCTTCAGAAGATCCATCCAGCGTCTCTGTCGCATATTCAACTCCGCCTGAGTGAATAAATAGTTCAAACTCTTGTGATCCGTGAATATCTCAAATATTTTGCCATAAAGATAATGCCTCCAAATCTTGAGCTCAAATACAATGGCGGCTAACTCGAGATCATGCACTGGATAATTATTCTCATGCGTCTTCAACTGTCGAGAAGCATAGGCAATAACATGTCCATGTTGTGTCAGAACACATCCTAACCCCTGACCAGAGGCATCAGTATAGACAATATAACCTCCTGATCCATAAGGTAGAGCTAGCACAGGTGCAGTAGTAAGACGTCCACGCAGCTCGTGAAATGAATCCTCACAATCCGAAGACCATATGAAGGAAACATCTTTCCGAGTAAGCTGAGTCAAAGGCCTGGCCAACTGTGAAAAATTCTCGATGAACCGACGGTAATATCCAGCTAGACCCAAGAAACTACGAATCTCAACAACCGTCGTCGGACGAGACCAGTTCAGCACTGCCTCTATCTTACTAAGATCAACAGATATCCCTTCATTATAAATCACATGACCGAGAAACACTACCCAATCAAGCCGTAATTCACACTTGCTTAATTTTGCATACAGCTGCTTATCTCGTAACGTCTGTAAAACAATCCTTAGATGTTGTGCATGCTCATCCTTGTCATGAGAATAGACAAGAATATCATCAATGAAGACGATGACAAATCTATCCAGATACTCTCGAAATATCTGATTCATCAGATTCATGAAGACTGTCGGTGCATTCGTCAAACCGAATGACATTACCAGAAATTCATAATGCCCGTATCTGGTCCTGAAAGCAGTCGTAGATATATCTGAGTCTCGTACCCGCATCTGGTGGTATCCAGATCTCAGATCTATCTTCAAGTAAATAGAAGTACCCTGTAGTTGATCAAATAGATCATCAATCCGCGGCAAAGGATACTTATTCTTGATGGTGACACGATTCAACTGTCTGTAATCAATACATAATCGCATCGATCCATCTTTATTTTTGACAAATAAAACAGGTGCTCCCCACGGAGAAACACTCGGACGAATATATCCCTTATCAAGCAGATCCTGTAACTGCTGTTTCAATTCTCTCATCTCTGAAGGTGCCAGACGATAAGGTGCTCGGGATATAGGCATAGTTCCTGGTACTAAATCAATACCAAATTCAACCTCTCGCACCAGAGGAAAACCAGGAATCTCATCAGGGAATACATCAGGAAACTCGCTGTCAACCGGTAACTGATCAATACCCGTACTACTCGTGGACATATCAACTGCATAGATGAGGTAGCCCTCCCCACCTGACTCCAAGACATGACATGCCTTCAGATCCGAAACAAGTGGCATTGGAGGTCGCGCACCCTCACCATAAAAATGCCAGCTATCACCCTCAACCGGATGAAACTATACCAGACGCTGATAACAATCCACAGTAGCATGATACAAAGTCAGCATATCTATTCCCAAGATACAATCAAAATCTGTCATCGCTAATATCATCAAATTAGCTGCTAACACATTACCCTCAAACACCAGAAGGCAACCCATCACTAGACGCTTAGTTACTATCTCTTGCTCCAATGGAGTAGATACAACTAAATCCATATCTAATGATACATAAGGTAATCTATGTCTCTTAACAAAGCGACTAGAAATAAAGGAATGCGATGCTCCAGTATCAATTAATACAAGTGCAGGAATACCACATAACAGAAAGGTACCTGCCAACATGCGATTGCTTCCCTCTGTAGCCTGCTCCTGAGACAGAGCAAACACCTGCCCTTGAGTCTGGGGATGATAACCAGAAGAACTCTGTGGTGCTGGCTGCTGACGTGGAACAATAGAAGCCTGAGATCCAACCTGTGATCCCGATCCACTAGCAGAACCCATGCGCTGAGGACAATCTCTCCGCAGATGTCCCTGCTGACCGCAAATATAACAAGCCCCAGTAGCTCTCCGACATGAAGCTGCAGGATGCTTCCCTCCACAATCTACAAAACTCCTCCTTCTTCTTCTTCTTCTTCTTTCCAAAACAGAACATACCTCATGAACCACGAGATCCAGATGAAGTAGTAGGAGTAGAAGAAGACGTAGGTCCAGATTGCACAACAGATTGAGCTCGAGGCTCAAAAGATCCACTAGGCTGTGCTGGCATCATCAACTGTGCCCGCCTGTTGCTAGTCTCCACAAGACGGCAACGGTTCACCAAAGTCTCAAAAGATACCGGGTCATCACAGACGACAACCTGAGAGTAGATATCTTGGTTCAAACCTTGTAGAAAGATATCATACTTTGACGCATCACTCTCATTGATATGAGGACTGAAAGGTAGCAGATCAAGAAATCGTTGCTGATATTGATCAATAGTCATTGATCCTTGCCTCAGAGTAAGCAACTCCATCGATCGTGCTTGGCGAACAGCCGGAGGAAAATACAGTTTCTGGAACTTCCGACAGAAATCCCCCCAAGTCACCTGTCCACTCTAAGTACGTGCCTGAGCAGCTTTGGCATCCCACCAAAAACGTGCTCAATATTCTAGAACAAATTCTAGAACTTCCAATTTCTGATCCTCAGCACAATCGAAAGCACGAAAAGTACTCTCGAGTTTAGACACTCAACTTCTCGTTTGTTCAGGATTCTCACCTCCCACCAAGGGTTTCGGTCCTACTTGCATGAACTTATTGATAGAGTAGCGACGTCTACCCTCATGATGACGATGTTGATCATCATGATGGCGGTGACGATGATGATGATGACCACCTCCCTGGCCAATACTACCGTGACTCTCGTCAGCCATATCCTGAAAAGAATTGCACATTAAAATCCCAAATGCGCAAGAATTACTCAAGATTAAACTAAATCCCAAGTACTAAGCCCAAAATCTAAGCATGCTCTGATACCAAAAATGTAGTGACCCTGCATGGAATCATCTACTAACTGGCAACTAATAGCATGCATTAAACTTAATACAACAAAATACTTAACAGAGTAAAAATGTGCGGAAACTTAACCATAATTTACATATCAGCTTAGTAACATAACCTAGACTTAAATCTGTAGTGATACAACCAAATCGAAACCTTAAATAGTAAACATTATACAGCTATATCGAATCCTGCTGTATAATAAAATCCTCAAGGCTCCTGCTCTCTAGTCCTGCCTTGAACTACCAGCTCCGTCCATCCTGCGACCTGCCCCATGGAATAGGGTGTCCAAGATAACAACTAGGACGTGAGCGCTAACTCCCAGTACATAGACATGAGTAAACATATGTATATAATGCATGTAACATGATGACTGGTACAGGGTCATCTAAAAAATCATGCTTAGAACCGGCGCCACATGAGTGCTGCCACCGCACGGATCAACCTCTGGGTCCAACCACACTCGTCTAGCACACCAGAGTAGACAGACATAAATGCCCCCGCCGTCGCGGTACTCTCAGTGACAGACTATCGAGTATAGAGTTGAGCGGCTCTATAGTCAAGTATAACAAGGTATAGGCTCAACGTGTATATGCACATGACATATGAATATAGAAAGCGGTAAATCATATATCATGCCATATAATAATGCCAAATAAATGCAACATATAAACATGTATACTCGCTGGCAATCTCAGTCAATGTATACGTACCTCTAGGCTAGTTCAAGTAAAGTAGGATCCTAGGTTTCAAGCCTATATTCAAAAGTTCACCGTATCACTATATAAATTCTATAAGCCTTAACTAAGCTAATAAGTACTTCCAAAACTTAAATAGATTCCCGGACCATACCTTCGTCCGTAGTTAGCCCTTTGGAGTCACTAGTCCCGGATGACTATAACCACAACTTGGTTATTCTAGAACCTCTATTATAATCGATAGGGCCCTCAAGTGTATATCTCACACTATATAACTGAAGAAAGAAACTCGGGAATTCGTATTTAGAAATGAATCTGAGAAGCCCTATTTATAAACAAAATTCCCGGCCAGGATCGGAACTTCCGATTTCAGGATCGGAGCTTCCGATCCAGCTCACTGCGTGCATGTGTGACACGTCGGGATCGGAACTTCCGATCGGGCGATCGAAGCTTCCGATCTGCTCTACGTTCAACACTTGTCAAAACTCGCGGCTGAGTCATCGAGCATTGCTGGCAGCTGGAGATCGGAACGTCCGTTCTAGGATCGGAGCTTCCGATCTCGATGCTTCCGCTGAGCTTTCGAAGTGGCTAGGATCGGAGCTTCCGATCCGGCCCAAAGTCAAAAGCCCATATTCCCTTCCGAAGTCCAATAACACTCCGAAATTACTAACCCTTAATCATGTTTAACATATTATTATCTTAAAATGGAATCTGGGTTAGTACAAGTAGTAATCCTGAGCAGCTAAATATCAGCAACATCCACGACTCAAGCTAGACAAAAGCCGAGCAGACGCTGAGGCGCAAATGAAGAATTGTCAAAATCCTAAACTGGACCAGTAAGTCAAATCTAAGCGAAGTATATGTCCAGAAAACCACGGTCAACTGGAAAGTCACTGTGCAAAAGAAGTCGTCAGGTAAAACTAGTAGAGGCAACTGCATTTCCTTTCTTTGAAACTAAAAGATGAAACTTAAATTAACACAAAAATTTTACTCCAGATCATTTGTTATTTTGAGACTTTTTTTTTTATTACTTGAAAATTTATTTATTTATTCTTAAAACAATTAATTTTATATTCTATTTATTAACTTAATATAGTAAAAATTACACAAAAAATGAACTTTTAAATATTCCGGATGAAAATTTCAAACAAGTTAACATGTTACTAATGTTAAATGATTGTTATGTATATATATATATATATATATATATATATATATATATATATATATATATACAATTTTGTTATCTTGTCCACTCACCGTGCCCATCTAATGTGCCCACCATGAGGTGGCACTCAACTATTGGATGTGATGAAATGTGCGTCCAAAAGTTGAGTGTCACCTCATGGTGGGCACATATGTGGGCACGGTGGGTGGGCAGAATAGCAAAACTATATATATATATATATATATATATATACATATATACAGTTTTGCTATGGTGAGCACCCACCGTGAGCACTTCTGTGAGCACCGTTGATGTGGCATGTTATGCATCTAATAGGTGAATGTCACGTTGATAGATGCTCACAGAAGTGCTTACGGTGGTTGCTCACCATAGCAAAATTCTATATATATATATATATATATATTATCAAAATCGTTTGGTGAATACGAGTCCGTTCGAAAAAAAATATAGTGATAAATATATTTATAGATTCGATTCTAACATGCAATAAATAAGCATTCATTCTTTTAAAAAAAATCAACTTATCAATTTTATTAATATGAATTTTTAATATGACAACTTGTATTAAAATAAAATAAGTAAAATACATAATTAGACATTTTTCTTCCCTATACAGATGATTTGTGAAGTGTATCTAAGTTATACCACTCACTTTAAAAAACAAAAAAAAAAATATTTCTATTTAATCCTACGATCGTCTCACCGAAATTTTTTTTGCTAAAAAATTATATAAACTATATTAATTATAATATGGAAAAATTGCATTTTTGGTCCTGTATGTTTGTCACTTTGCGATTTTAGTCCTTTGTATTTTCAGATTTCAGTTTTAGTCCGCTATATTTTCAGATTTCAGTACTGATGTGGAGCTGACGTGTACAGTGCCACGTAAGCATTTTTTTAATAAAAAGGACCGAGAACATGTAGGACTAAAACTGAAATGTGAAAACAAAGAGGACCAAAATCGCAAAGTGACAAACATACAGGACGAAATTTGCAATTTTCCCTTATAATATTTTCATTTATTTTAATTAACATAATAAAAAGTATTAATGTTTTTCGTATATATAATTAATTTATTTTACTTAAGCTAATATAATAATCTAAAAATTGTCAAATTAATTGATCAAAAAGTGGTTTCGTCACGATCATTTAAATAATTTTATTATGAACTCATTTAAAATTTCAAGTTTATTAACCAATTTTTTTGAATAATATTATCGTTAACTAGTTGTTTTTAGTTTATTTCTTTTCTTATTTTAAAATTTATTATTATTTTTTGAAAACTAATTTAGAATATTTTTTTTACTATTATTTAAATTTATTTTGTTTAATTATTTTTATCAACGTGATTATCTTGTTTGGATTGTACAACTTTGTGCAGTTGCACTCAATAAAAAAATGTTGTGGCCGTGTACCGTCGTGATTTTTGTCTATGCTATCCCAACTCTTAACAGCAAATAAAACGGGATCTGAGACCCCGTTTTATTATATTTATTTAAAATATATATATTTGTTATATTTGTTTAAATTTTTTTAAAATTTATAATAATTATTTAAAAAGTCCCCGAAATGGCACAGCATATATATAAATGATAATTTATTTTATCAAAAGTTTGGGACCCCTCCCCAGCTCAAAAAACCAAATAATTATGATAAATTATTTTATGTCAATTATTAAAAGCAATTATATTTTGTCAAATATCAAGTATCGACGTGCTTTATATTCCTAGTCAATAGTGACAATTAAATATTAATACCACGTGTTCAACAAGTAATAAAACTATATTTTTTAATAGTCTACTAATCTCTCTATATAGTACTAATTAAACCAAAAATTTTCTGGCAAAATCTATACACGGGGATATAAATTAAAATTCTAGTTTAATTTCTATTGCTTTGGGCGAACAATATTTCGATTTGGTTTTTTTTTTTTGGTGATATATCAAAAAGATCCTTAATTCGGTAATGAGTTTTTGAAGCCTTTGGTTTACGATTTTACGTGATCATAAAAATTAATGGGATAAAACATGTGCCTCTCACGTGGCCAGTTTTCTTCCAAAATTTTTGGTTATTTTCAGTTGAAATAATTACGATTTTCATTTCTATTTTTTGTGACCAAAGTCGTTTTGATCCATGCATGATACATATTGTTTTCCCATGCACGCACCTTTTTATAATTGTTATATATATATATATTCTATTTCTATTCTATTTCTATATTATAAATATGTGAGTTTAAAATGTGAGCTTACTATTTTGACATTTTAGTTGCTCATTGTATATAAAGTTATTTATGTCCTTTTCGAAAAATTTCATCCTAACCCATGAGTTTTACCCCATGTGATAGGTGAAAGCACATGATTAGTCAAATTATGCGGGCCCCACATGATTGATGTGGGGCCCCCATGATTTGGACCAATGAAAGAGTTCCACCTACCCCATGGGGTAATGCCCATGGGATAGGATCGAAGTAACCGTCCTTTTCTATGTTAGTTTAAAAGAGTCATTAAATATTATACTTAATACTAAATATTAATAATATAGTTAACTATTTTGACCTTTTAGTTGCTCATTGTATATATAAGGTTATTTATGTCCTTCTCTATGTTAGTTTAAAAGAGTCATTAATAATATACTTAATACTAAATATTAATAATATACTTAATACATAAGAATATCAAAGATCATTATTCATGTTTTCTCTTGGCTTCCAATTGCAAAATTTTTGTATAAAGTAATATTTAGTTTATTATAATAAATATGTGAGTTTGAAATGTGAGCTTATTATTTTGACCTTTTAGTTGCTCATTGTATATAAAGTTATTTATGTTTTTTTCTATGTTAGTTTAAAAAAGTCATTAATAATACACTTAATACTAAATATTAATAATATACTTAAATAATTTGATATTTTAGTTGATCATTGTATATAAGGTTATTTATGTCCTTCTCTATGTTAGTTTAAAAGAGTCATTAATAATATACTTAATACTATCTATCTATATCTATTATTATATTATAAATTATAAATTATAAATTATAAATATTATAAATATGTGAGTTTGAAATGTGAGCTTACTATTTTGACATTTTAGTTGCTCATTGTATATAAGGTTATTTATGTCCTTTTCTATGTTAGTTTAAAAGAGTCATTAATAATATACTTAATACTAAATATTAATAATATACTTAACTATTTTGACCTTTTAGTTGCTCATTGTATATAAGGTTATTTATGTCATTCTCTATGTTAGTTTAAAAGAGTCATTAATAATGTACTTAATACTAAATATTAATAATAAACTTAATACATCAATATATCAAAGATCATTATTCATATTTTCTCTTGGCTTCCAATTGCAAAATTTTTGTATAAAGTAATATTTAGTTTATTTTTTATAATAAATATGTGAGTTTGAAATGTGAGCTTACTATTTTGACCTTTTAGTTGCTCATTCTATATAAGATTATTTATGTCCTTTTCTATGTTAGTTTAAAATAGTCATTAATAATATACTTAATACTAAATATTAATAATATACTTAACTAATTTGACATTTTAGTTGCTCATTGTATATAAGGTTATTTATGTCCTTCTCTATGTTAGTTTAAAAGAGTCATTAATAATATACTTAATACTAAATATTAATAATATACTTAATACATAAGTATATCAAAGATCATTATTCATGTTTTCTCTTGTCTTTCAATTGCAAAATTTTTGTATAAAGTAATATTTAGTTTATTATAAAAATGATATTATTTTACTTAAACTTATTTTTTTTATTAATTAGCATCTATATATTATAGAAAAAACTATCGTATGCTATTATAACAATGATATTATTTTACTTAAACTTTCTTATTATTTCTTAAAAATATTTGAATAAAAATGTTGTGAAATGTTAAAAAAAAAATAGTGCCAACGAATATTTACAAAAAAATTATCTATTTTTTATTTCTATTTCTATTTCTCACCAAATATATTTATTTGTACAAAGTAACTCATCCATTTTACACGTAACGGTAGTAGTTCTATTAAATTAATTTTTATTGAAATAAAATAATTTATTTACCTTGGTCGTGGTGGTGGTCACAACAATGTTGGAAGCACCGTGTTTAATTAATATTAGGTTCAATTGACTAAATATGTTAAAAAATACCCTAATATGGGACTTTATTTAATTTTTAATTTTAAAAATTATGTTTTTAATTAATCTCTCATTGAGTACGCAAAGCTTACAGTACTTTTCCACAAATTCACTTGAAAACCTTCAATAAATTTCCTCTATTTTTTAGGAAAAGCTGAAATTTTGTCATGCACTTTGCGATTTTGTCCCTCTATGTTGTCAAAATTTCACATTTATTTCTATAATTTTTTTATTTTTCTTACAATTTTTGTCATTTTTCATTGGAAGTGCTGAGATGACACAATATACACCAGCATAACATCATCATTGTATTGCTTTCATTTCAGCTTCCAGTCGAAAAAAGACTAAAATTTTAGCAACAAAAAAAATATAGCGGAGTACTACACCAGATATTTGATAACATAAAAAAACCAAAATTGCAAAAAAAAAAAAAAAAAAAAACAAACAAACTTAAGATCAAAAAACAATTTTCTCTTTTTTTTAAAAAAAAATACCTATACAATGAAACTGAGCATTAAAAAGATGAATATTTAGTACTCTTTTGTAAATTTTTCTAATTTTTATTTATATCATATAATTTGATTAGTTTTATTTAATTTAAATTTTATTCATAAAAAAAGAAATTAACGAGATATTTAAAAAAGAGATGAAATATTAGTATCTAGAACTTAATGTATGAGATAGTTTTTATAATAAATATAAATTATAGAGATAATTTATAAGAATTATTATAGATTAATTTTTTACTTTTGATCATTTCATCTTTAAAAAACACATATAAATTATTTAGTGTATTAACTTTTATAAATATGTGTTTTAGTACACTTATTTATTCGATTCATAACATGTTCAATGAAAATTAATATTCGTCAATATTAATTTACAAAAGAAATATTTTTATACAAAATTAGCTATATAAAATGTATAATATGTCATCTCTATG
Source organism: Henckelia pumila (assembly GCF_033568475.1). Lineage (NCBI taxonomy): Eukaryota > Viridiplantae > Streptophyta > Magnoliopsida > Lamiales > Gesneriaceae > Henckelia > Henckelia pumila. The sequence continues at coordinate 40,444,818 of NC_133123.1, read as the reverse complement.
TTAGCTTAGAAGAGTCATTAATAATATACTTAATACTAGGTATCCCAAAGATCATTTTTCATGTTTTTTCCTGGCTTCCAATTTCAAGATTTATGTATAAATTAATATTTTTTTAATTATTTTTTTTATTTAATAATCATAATTTCTTTTCATTCTATTTCTGATGTTAAATGTTAAAAAACTTAATTTTTTAATTATTTTTTTATTTAATAATCATAATTCTTTTCCGTTCTATTTCTGATGTTAAATATTAGAAAACTTAATTGATTTTTAATTAATTACTATCTATTTATTATAGCAAAAAATATTGTATACTATTATAAAAATGATATTATTTTACTTAAACTAATTTTTTTTATTAATTATTATCTATATATTATAGCAAAAATAATTGTATACTATTATAACAATGATATTATTTTACTTAATTAAACTAAAATTTTCTTTATTAAATTTGTCTTTTAATTGTTTCTTATTATTTCTGAAAAATATTTTCATAAAAATGTTATGAAATGTTTAAAAAAATATTAGTGTCAAAGAATATTTACAAAAAAATAATCTATTTCATTTCTATTTATATTTCTCACCAAATATATTTATTTATACAAAGTAACTCATTTCATTTACACGTAATGATAGTAGTTCTATTAAATTAATTTTTATTGAAAGAAAATAATTTATTGACCTTGGTCGTGGTGATGGTCACAACAGTGTTGAAAACACCGTGTTTAAATATTTGGTTGAATTAACTAAACATGTTAAAAAATACCCTAATATGGGAATTTATTTAATTTAAAATTTATGTTTTTTAATTAATGTCTGTTAGAACTTTCAATGTATAATATCTAAAAAACTATTCGTTCAAAAAGTCACCAAACTGAATTCTGCAATTCACATATATCAAGAAAAAAGAAGGCAAGATAAAAACTGATGAGTTAAACTGAAATTTCAAATTTACCAATGCAAAAGATATTATTGCACTCAGTTGAGGAAGAATCGATCTTAATCAATCATCGGAGCAGTTGAGTAGAGTTCAACAGAATGAAGACAACTCGATTCAGTTTAGCAGAGATAAACTGAATCAGTTGGGCTTAACTAAAACCTAAGCCGATCAAGGTTTTTCCATATCGGACAAAAGCACTGAAAGCAGAAATACATCAGTGTACGATGTTGCTAGAGAATGTTGCGGAAAAGACAAGCTAACGGCAAAATGATTTGAATTCAAAATAGAGCCGTTATCCGTTGGAATATAAATACCCATCCTCGGGATATTTCATAGACATCCGACATCTTGAAAAATCACTCGCAAGTATACTCTCACTATAAAAGGTAAACTGAACACATTTAGTTTACCCATACACAATCAGTCGTGGAAAAAAATGTTTACTGAAGATAATACTCAAGCGAGCCGAAAAACACTAGCAAACTTCTGTGATTAGAAGATCAATCAAGTGCTAAGTGTTCTGTTGCAAATATTGTTGTATCATTGTGATCGGTTGCTGCAAACTTCGTTGTAACAAGGAGAATTCGTGAACTGTGTCATTGAAGTGTTTCTAGGAGTTTTGGGATAGGCAGTGTGTGTAAGCCCTGGTTTAGGAGTCGGCTGTTACAAGTTGATTGTAATAGTCAAAGTTTTCTAGAATGAATTTTTTCGATGTGGAAAAAGGGGTAACGTACGTAGGAGTTGTTGAAATTTTCGAAAATCCATAAACAAATTTTAGTGTTCTTACTTTTAGGTCATCATCACGTACAGTCCATAGCAGGTTCAATATGTTAATCGACCTCATTCCGCACTTACCTAAGTTGGTTGATTAATATAGACACACGAGAAGAATAGAGTTCAGTTAATCAACTTCAAATGAACTCATCTAGAAAAATTTCGGTGTCAACTGCTACAAGGACACAAACACTATCATTTTTTCAAGCTTACCCCCCTAAACTAATCCTATCAATGTCTCATTCAGTATGCAAATCTTACAATAATTTTTCAGATGTTCACTTGAAAAACTTCAATAAATGTCCTTAATTTTTTTAGGAAAAACTGCAATTTTGTCATGTAATGTTGTCACTTTGAGATTTTGTTCCTCTATGTTGTCAAATTTCACATTTATTTATATAACTTTTTTATTTTTCTTATAATTTTAGTCATCTTTCATCGGGAGTAGTGCTGAGGTGACACAGTAAACATCAGCATGACATCATCATTGTATTGGTTCCATGTCAGCTTTCAGTCGGAAAAAAGATAAAAATTTCAACAACCAAAAAAAAAAAAAAATAGCGGACTACCCAGATATTTGATAACATAAAAGACAAAAATTTCAAAACAACAAACATATGATCAAAAAATAATTTTCTCTCTTTTTTCAATGTCTATACAATGAAACTGAGCATTGAGAAAATGAATTTTAAGTACTCTTTTGTAAATTTTTTTAATTTTTATTTACATTATATAATTTGATTAATTTTATTTACTTTCAATTTTATTCATAAAAAAATAAATTAACAAGATATTTAAAAATATATGAAATTTATATTACTATCTAGAACTTAATGTATGAAATAATTTTATAATAAATATGAATGAATTATAGAGATAATTTATTAGCTTTATTCGAGATTAATTTTTTAATTATGATTATTTCATTTTTAAAAAAACATATAGATTATTTAGTGTATTATCTTTTATAAATATGTGTTTTAGTACACTTATTTATTCGATTCATATCATGTTCAATGAAAATTAATAATCGTCAGCTTGTAAACATCAGCATGACATCATCATTGTATTGGTTCCATGTCAGCTTTCAGTCGGAAAAAAGATTAAAATTTCAACCAAAAAAAAAATAAAAAATAGCGGACTACCCAGATATTTGATAACATAAAAGACAAAAATTGCAAAACAACAAACATATGATCAAAAAATAATTTTCTCTCTTTTTTCAATGTCTATACAATGAAACTGAGCATTGAGAAAATGAATTTTAAGTACTCTTTTGTAAATTTTTCTAATTTTTATTTACATTATATAATTTGATTAATTTTATTTACTTTCAATTTTATTCATAAAAAAATAAATTAACAAGATATTTAAAAATATATGAAATTTATATTACTATCTAGAACTTAATGTATGAAATAATTTTATAATAAATATGAATGAATTATAGAGATAATTTATTAGCTTTATCCGAGATTAATTTTTTAATTATGATTATTTCATTTTTAAAAAACATATAGATTATTTAGTGTATTATCTTTTATAAATATGTGTTTTAGTACACTTATTTATTCGATTCATATCATGTTCAATGAAAATTAATAATCGTCAATATTAATTTACAAAAAAAATATTTTTATACAAAATTAACTATATAGAATATATAATTCTAAAACACAAATAGAGAAAGATCCATAAGAGGTTACAAATTTAGCACAAACATAAATGATATTGAATTCAATAAAATTTTAGTGGTTTTATTTTAACATTTGTATGAACATATTTTATAATCATGTTTTCATCCGATAGTCACCCACGTATAGTGCATATGCACCTTTCTAGTGTATATATATATATATATATATATATATACATATATATATATATATATATATATATATACACGACCGATTAACGGTTAACACATGATCGAAAATGTCATAGATTCACAAGTCTAAAGTGAACGAGAAGGATTCAAAATTGTTTCGGCCCCAAATTAATAATAGAGATAAAGCTTGCAATTATCCCTTTAACTACAAAGCATAGATTATTCACAATTTATTCCTTCATCTTCAACTTATATCTAGCTAGAATTAAGTTTTGCATCATTCGATAAGAAAGGTATGATTTATGTCTTTGTCTCATCCATTACTTGACTCGAATACTAAAATAATTGAAATTAAAAACAGTAATATATATTATCATACGTAAGAATTTATTATCCCTATATTATACATGTTTATGTTTATTATTTTATCATAAGAGTCAAAACGAACCTAAATTTGCTGCTTAACTAAGCACAAAATGTCATTGGGGCCATTTATATATGCTTACGTTTAAGCATCACGTCATCGATGATTGCGTGAGCAATTACCATGACAAAAGTAAAAAGCTTGGAGAAATTATTTTTTGGCATAAATGTTAGTCCTGGCGAAAAAAGAAAATCAAAAAAAATTTAAAAATATAACAAATTTATTGGACAAAATCCCAAATTTGAATATTTACAGGACTAAAATACAAGATAGATCAATGCAAATTGACTTGTTAACCGTTTTTTGATATTAATCCATCACATGAAATACGAATTTGAAATCCATTTTTTGTGATGAATGGAGCAAAACAATTAAATATCAAAGCTATATAATTCCAAACCCATGAATTATAAATACAAAGAATTTAGATCAAGCGTTTGAAATACAAATCCACCCATGCCAATTAGGCAATTAATATTCTTTCTACCCAACAATATAACCATTAACAAATTTTGAAGTACTTTCCAATATTATTAGGAAATCAAATGCAATTCAACAACCAATTCATCGACCTTGAAAGTGTCACTCACGTTATTCACCAATCCTGACGCCAAAATATTTTCCATGATATTACTTAAAACTCATGTGCATCACATTTGTACTTGTTTGATTTCGTGAACCTTTGTAAAAGCTTTTAGGAAGCTTTCTTCGATTAATGCTTTGGGATATCTGAAAATATAGAGAACCAAAAGCACAATATAATAAACACACATGATCAAATAAGCAAGTTTTTCTTTAAATAACGAAGGTTAATTTAGGCAATATACATTTGATCTCAGAGCCTAAGAGGTTTTTTTTAATGACTTTTATGGAACCTGCGGCCGCTAGTATTCGATACGCACTGGATAGACTCTCAAGCTAACACAGTTGCCTACAAACAATGCTAGCGAAGCAAATTGCACTGAGCAAATAATGTATGACAGGCTCGTCCGAGAATATATTATTGGAGAAATCAAACTCATGATTATCGGTCAGGTGCTCACGCGTACTCTACCGATTCCTCTCGCGGGCTTCTTTTTAATTTCCTTGATATGATTATAAATTCAAAGGTAGTTACTGACTAAAAGGCAATATATAAAAGATTAAGATTTTTTACAATTAACTAATTAATCAACCGTGTGTACACAGATGACAGGACGTACACATGCATGAGCATGATGTCCCCATCAATTATATATATGTACGTAATATTATAATAATTCACATTTAACTACCCTTAATTAAAACAATTAAAATGCATCACTTATAATTGGAATTAACATATATCCACCTATAAATAACCCACTGCCTCCTCCTCCTTTTATCAAAAAGAAAAGAAGCTAGAACATTATTAAAGAGAAATTATATAAAAGTAAGTTCTCAAAGATACATAAATCAAGAATAACTGATATTAATGGAAGTAATGCAAGTGCTTCACATGAATGGAGGTTTGGGGGACACCAGTTACGCCAATAACTCCTTGCTTCAGGTATATATGATATGAATCTTCATCCAAAATCCATCGTCCCCATAATATTCTCTGCCTAAATAGCCATTGATATTCATTATTAATGTTTCGATCGGCATGTGCACTATATATATAAATTAGTCTCGTAATCTCAAATATGGATCTCATGTAGCAATTAATTAATGACGAGCATTTAATCTAAATGGCTTGTGATATATTGATTTTGGCATTTATGAGTGCAGAGAAAGGTGATATCCATGACAAAGCCAATAACAGAGGAAGCCATAACTGAACTTTACATTACCATGAATGCCCCCAAGAGCTTGTGCATGGCTGAACTGGGTTGTTCCAGTGGACCGAATACGATGTTTGTGGCGGTGGAGCTTGTCAAAATCGTTTGCGAATTATGCCGGAGACTAAGCCAGCAGCCTCCTGAGATTCAGATACATTTGAATGATCTGAATGGGAATGACTTCAACTCCATTTTCCAGGACCATTTGCCTATGTTTCAGGTGGAGTTACGAAACGAAACGAGTCGGGGTCGAGTCAGTCCATGCTTTGTGTCTGCGGTTCCTGGATCATTTTATGGCAGGCTTTTTTCTTCCAACACTCTGCATTTTGTCCATTCCTCTTATAGTCTCATGTGGCTTTCCAAGGTAAGTACTTCAAGTTTTTGTGATATACATATGTGAAAAATGCAAACTTTATGCACTAAGACCAAAACACATTTGACTATATATTTTCACCAAAGAGCTAGCTAGCTTCTAAGGCTAATTGCAATACATTTCTCTAAATTATGGTTCAAAACGCAGAAACAAGAAACTCGAGGACTTAATTCTGTTTTCTTATCAGATTCCAAAAGAGGTGGAATTACTAAACAAAGACAACATTTACATGGCGAGTATGAGCCCACAACGGGTCATCGACGCATACTATAATCAATTTCGAGTAGATTTTTCGACTTTTCTCCGGTGCCGTTCGGAGGAAGTGGTCTCCGGTGGAAGAATGGTGTTAACTATTCTGGGAAGGAGAAGTGAGGATGCTTGTAGCAAGGAGTGTTGCTATATTTGGGAGTTGTTGGCCCTCGCGCTTAAACAAATGGTAGCCGAGGTATCCATACATACATATACCAAAATAAATTATGATTACTCATAAAGAAATAAAAAAACGTGCAATCTTATTCAAGAACCATAATAAAAATATATACATGTATATAGGGAGTGATAGAAGAAGAAAAGCTGCATTCTTTCAACATCCCTCAGTACACACAAGGTAGCTTCGGCATCAACCACCTCGAGACGTCGGAAATCTCGTGGGCCGCTTGGAGCAAAGGCTTCCATGCCGCCGCCGCCGCCGCCGAACCTGATGGGCACAACGTGAGCAGTTGCATGAGATCCGTGGCGGAACCGTTGTTGTCTGAACGTTTCGGAGAATCCGTAATGGATCGAATATTTGACAAGTACAGCAAAATTCTTTGTGATCGCTTGGCTAAGGGAGAGGAGCCAAAATTTGTCAATGTCACTGTCTCATTGACGAGGAAGTACTGAGAGTGATTAATTAAGATGCATGCATGGGAAACAATGTAATTGTAATAATATATTAAGTGTGTATTAATTTCATGCATTTCTAATTTGGTGTTGTTTCTTTGATCTCTGTCTTAAGCATATTCTAAAATGTATTGTTTTGTCCATTGTTGGAAAAACTACAATCAATTATTGAATCGAATGGGGTGTTTATGGCAAAAGTATTTGATATTGTCTCGATCTCTATGAACTCATATTTCCTTAATGCTAGTAATATATAATGAAATCAAACTCAATTTACCCTATAATTAATATTGTTTTGTTAATTGTTGTGCGTTACAATATTCAATATGTGTTTTGTCCATTGTTAGATATTTCGTTGAAAAAATAAATAAAAAATTAGAAAGCAGCGCAAACTAGCAATTGAATTTAGATTGAAATTTGACTAACCAAAATTACAGTTACACCGAATCCAGCTAATTCACAACTTTTCCTGATTAGTTATTAGGGAAAAATGATTTTTTTCCCCATTAATTTGTCCATCTTTTGATTTGTTCCATTAAATTTTTAAAGTTTGGTTTTGGTACACTAACTTTTAATTTTTGATTATTTTCCCTAAGAAAATATATAAATCAAAAGCTAAAATTTTCATATCGGCACTTCTGCGTAGCCTAGGCGGTTTAGTACATGATGCCCGCAGGGCACTACCTTGCGGGTGATGTGAAACCCCATGATTGATCAAAATTAATGAATCTCATGTGAGACCCACTGATTTTAACCAATCATAAGCCGTCACGTCACCCGCATGACACTACCTTGCGGATAGCATTTACTCAATCCTGCGTAGGCATGGAGACACACCATGAACCCGCGTACAACATCTTTCGTCATGGAGCACTGAAACTTATCCTGAAAATTAAAGGGAAACTGATAAAGATTAAAGATATATATCTCGTTATGTACATGACTCCACTATTGATATTTTATATTCATACATTGCACTTTGGCAGCAACTAGCATGTGCCAGTCTTGTGATGGTAAACAAAGAGCTTTCAAATCAAATCATTGAATTATATCAAATATTAATTTCCACTCACTCAGTGGACAAAACGTACAATATTATTACAACATAGAAACATTCTCAACCACTTGAAAGCTAGGCATATATATGCAGAGAAAAAAGCTGCCGAGAGGAGCTAAAGAAATGGATCATCACACACCAACACACAGGCCGTTCCTTTAGTGATTTAAAAGAGTCCATTGACTTAGGCCCAATAAATTTGGGGGCCCATAATTTTTTTAAAAATCTAGTAGTATAGAGAGAACTATTATAGCTCAATCAAAATTTATTTATCCAGGCTTTTTCCAAAGCTAAACGGAAGTCAGCGATTCGGTAGAAAAAAATTAGATATTCAAATTTCACGACATGAATTAGATTTCTTTCGAGGGTTTTTTTTTCTCAATTCTCTCGTGCTTTATATTTTCCTAATTTTTTTGTTTATTTGATTATTTCATAACTAGATTTAGATATAGAGATATTTTAATCGATTAATGTATAATTATTTGAATGAAACGTTTGAATTATTGTACGTAAATTTTTTATGAAATGTTTGAATTAGTTTTATGGTAACAATGATTATATTTTTCATAAAAAATATGATAATTGAAAACTGTGAATTTGATTGTTCATATGTACCATATAGTCACTCAGATTCCAAAAGAAGTCATTGACAAAATTTGGTAAGAAATTTTTTTTTTCTTTTTCGGTAATACACTGTCACAAAGAAAATTGAAGAATAGTTGTGGTATTTTAGTTCAACTTCTGATTAATTCTCTAATCACATGATATAAATGATGGTTAGGAAATCTGATGTGAGTTGAAAATTATGATTTATTTTTTCTAAATTTTCAATGAAGAAGAGGTGTATATAATTTCTCTGTGTGATTTATTTATTAAAATTTTCATTGAATTGTTAAATTCTTAGGTTTATGATGCCTCCTAAGTACATGTCGGGGTTTCAAAAAAGAAAAAAAAAGCTAAATATTAAAGAACAAATTCGAAGTCAAGCTGAAGATATCAACAAGTACTTTGTTTCAAACAAAAAAAATAGTTTGAATTAGTATTGTTTAGTTATTTATATTCTCTTAAATGTGTTGATTTAAATTGAAAAGATTAACATGAAACTAAAAAAACGTTAACACATATTATGCTTAATTAAGTCATTTAAGTGCCCTTTTTAAAAAAGATCGTCTCAAGTCTAAAAACCTTTAAGATCGGCCTGCCAACACATATTATATCATATCATTAATGCATGCACACACTCTTTAATTAATTTCTTGTCATGGAAACAGTGACATTGACAAATTTGGTCTCCTCTCCATTAGCCATGCGATGGCAGAGGATTTTGCTGTACTTTTCGAATATTTGATCCATTGTGGATGCTCCAAAGTGTTGGACTAGCAACGGTTCCGCCACGGATCTCATGCAACTGCCCACGTCGTGGTACCCGTCCTCATGATGCCCCGCGGGGTTGTGGCCTTTGTAGCAGGCGGCCCACGGTATCTACGACGTCTCTAGGCGGTCGATGATGAAGCTGCCTTCCTTTTCGACCTCCTTCATCACTTGTGTGGGGATGGTGTGTATTGAGGGATGTTGAAAGAATGCAGCTTCTCTTCTTCTATCACTCCCTATAGGAGATTTCCATATTTCATGTGGATGAGGTTAGAGTACTTTAGACAAAACTTAGCTAGCTCTCACATTGATCGATGAGTGAAATATTGTTCTTTGCATTTAGGAAAAATAAGTTTTTTGGTCTAATAACTTTATTTTCTTAGGGTTTTGGTCTATTAACTTTTACGATGTGGGTTTTGATACACCAACTTCACATTTTCAGTGTTTTTTGGTCCAACAACATACGTGTCAGCTTTTGATTGGACCACGTCATCATTTTGGACCAATCAAAAATTGACACGTATGCAGTTGGACCAAAAAACACTGAAAATGCAAAGTTAGTGTACCAAAACCCATATCGAAAAAATTAATGGACCAAAACCAAAACATGAACAAGTTAATGGAGTAAAAAATTTATATTCCCTTTTATTTTTCAGCTAGCAATTATATATATATATATATATATATATATATATATATATAACTATTCTTAAAGTGAATATATGTATATATATAGGATTAAGAATTTAATTGTAACATATATATATAAAAATAATAATATTAGATACCTCGGCTACCGTTTGTTTGAGAGCGAGGGCCAGCGGCTCCCAAATGTAGCAACACTCGTTGCTACAAGCATCCTCGCTTCTTCTTCCCAGAATAGTTAACACCATTCTTCCACCGGATACTACTTCCTCCGAACGACACCTCAGAAAAGTCGAAAAATCTACTCGAAATTGATTGTAGTATGCATCCATCACCCCATCATGGGCTCGTACTCGCCATGTAAATGTTGTCTTTGTTTAGTAATTCCACCTCTTCCGGAATCTGATTATATATTAAAGAACTTATAAATATATGTAACGTACGTTCTCGAGATCTTCATATATAATTCGGAGTTCTCGTATATATCACATACAGAAACTTTTTAAGTACTTACCTTGGATAGCCACATAAGACTATAAGAGGAATGGACAAAATGCAGTGTGTTTGAAGCAAAAAGCCCGCCATAAAATGTTCCTGGAACCCCATACACAAAGATTAATGGACTCGTTCCAATATCACTCAACTCCAGTTGAAACTTGGGCAAATGGTCCTGGAAAATGGAGTTGAAGTCATTCCCATTCAGATCATTCAAATGTATCTGAATCTCAGGGGGCTGCTGCTGGCCTAGCGTCTCGCATAATTTTCGAACGATTTTGACAAGCTTCTTTGCCACAACCATGGTATTCGGTCCACTGGAACAACCCAATTCAGCCATGCACAACTTCTTGGGGGCATTCATGGTCATGTATACTTCAGTTATGGCTTCCTCTGTTATTAACCTTGTCATGGATATCACCTTTCTCTGCACTCGATCATACATGCCAAACTTAATATATGTATATCACAAGATATTTTTTAATACTATAAAATTGATTGAGTTTATATGAAATATTATTTAACGGTTAATTAACGAGATATATGCTATAATAAGATATCATGTACTCTACTTCAGATCGATCTAATATTCGTCATTGGTTACATGAGATCATATTTTTAGATTACGAGATTAATTTACATAGCCAGATGCCAAAACATCTAGCTACTATATATCAGTTTTCAAATTTCGAACGAAATTACATTTTTTTCAGTCGAGATAATTTATAGAAAAAAATTAAGTAGAATATTATGGGGGTGATGGATTTAATTTGGAAGAAGAATATATACATATGTCATACCTGAAGCAAGGAGTTATTGGCGTAACTGGTGTCCCCCAATCCTCCATTCATGTGAAGCACTTGCTTTACTTCCATTATTAATTATATTCTTGATTTATTATATATCTTAATTTATATATGACCCTAATTTACATATCATTTGATATATACTTTTCTTTCTGATAAATTGTGTGCAAAGGGGGAGGAGGGAATGGGTTATTTATAGGCGGGTGCTCCATGGTGATGGTGGAATAAGCAAATGAAAATCAAATTGTCAGGATTTCAAAAGTTAATTGTAATCAAATTGTCAGGATTTCAAAAGTTAAATTGTAATCAAAATCATTAAATTGTAATAAGCAAAAATGTAAATTAATTAAGGGCATTCATTAAACGGTGTAATTAAAATAATTTTTTTTGTTTTAAAAAAAAAACACAGAATCAACCGTAAATTTTTTTTGAGGGTTTTACTTTAACTAATTAATAATATGATTGTTTCGAACTTAATTAGAAGTATTCATCATGTACTAATTACCTTGATTATGGACAGACCAATACCTGAGGTGAGGCTCATGAGCAGGGGCGGAGCCAGGATTAAAAATTACTTGGGGTTGGCTCCGCCCAACGTTAAACTATTAATTATATAATAAATTAAATAAAAAATTGATATATGCTCTTTTGTTTAAAAATTAAATTTATGGTTTGTTTTTCTCTTAATTTTATGATTTATCCAGTTGTAAATTCAAAAAAAAATTCAACAAACAATTATTTTCCAAAATTTGCAATTATTCAACTTTCGGTTTTTTTAACTGAAAAATCTCAATACAAGCTCAGTATTAATTTTATATCAATATTTTCAAATATCGCAACTAATAGATTATTTTATCAAAATTCGCAATAATAGATTTTTAGACTAAAAATTCAACCTCGGAAATTTATAAATACACCACATTATATTTAAAATAAACAAATACATTGTGTTCCGAAAGGTGTAAATTATTAATCAAATATATATTTAAATAATCTAAAATTTAAAATCTTTTTATTTAAAATAATTGTTAATTGATTTATAATAGGTTGGTAGCTTAAAACCTTCTATTAATAAATCAAAAAAATAAAATACAAGCCTCAACAAGTAAATTTAAGGAGATTTCGGTCAAATATGTGAATAAAGTGGCAAAAAACTAACAAATAAATGTTTCAAGAAATAGTGTATTCAACTGAAAATCTGAAAATTGAATGTTTTATTAGCATATTAATTTAATTGAAAGGATTTTATATTTCTTTTGCAAATTATGGAGGAGCTAGATGAAATTTTCATTTTTTTAACATAGGGCTACAAAACACAAAATAAAAAAAAATCAACACTATTTTTTATTTTAAATTTAGGTGGGACTGGAGGCCACCCTAACCCAAGGGTGGCTCCGCCCCTGCTCATGAGTGGGTCGACTCAGAGCTCATACTTAGACCATGATTGATATATTAGAATTACATCAACATTGGAATGGAATGAGAATGAGAATTGAATAATAAATCGTTGATATCAGAAAAATAAAATATGAATGAAATAAAATTATTTTTAATTATATAATAATTTCTTATCTAAAATTCAAAATAATAATAATAATAATGATAATAATGATAATAATAATAATATTTTAATTATTAAATAATAATAATAAAAATTATGATTACTAAAACATTATTAATTATATAAAATTAGCATAATCGCATGCACGCGCTGCATGTGTATTAAATCATATAATATATTCAGTATTATAATTTATATCAAATTTTTTTTTCCATAATTTTTAAAATTAATATTTTTTTCATTTCTATAATAATATAAAAATTAAAATTAATCTTAATTTTTACTATTATTAGTAGTATTTTATGTGATGCCCCTATCTTACATGAAAAGAATTGAAGATTTAAAATGAGTTTAAAATGGGCTACAATGGACTTTTATAACAATTTGGGTTAATCATTTTCGTAAATCGAGAACGAATACGAAGTAGTTGCTATAGGGGCCCACTGTGCAGTCGCGCAAACCCGGGCGAGGGCCCGGGGCGTGACAGATTGGTATCAGAGCCGGTCACCAGCCGCTGACCCCGAGAAGTAAGTGCTATGCGGGGCAAAGTACGTACTACGTGCGTGGGAAGTGGGAACCACCTGAACCTGCGGGAAAAAGTGTTACATAGAGCCGTCAATTTGGGTTAGGCCCGCCGGATCGGTCCGCTCCGCCACACAATTTAAGTGGGTTGTGTTGAATTTTTTCAACACAAATAAAGGTGGGCCAACCCGCCTATGCCCGCGACCAGCTCTAGTTGGCCCGCGGGCTGGAAAATTATTATTTTATTTTTATTTTTATTTTGATATATGTATCTTTTAATGAAATTTGTGAATTTTTTTGCATTAATTACTTTATATAAAATTTACACATATGAAATCAATAATTAAAATTTTTATTAATATGTTTCTATTAATATTTATTTATGAAATGAAATTTATAATTAATCATAATGATTTTTATTTATTTTTATTTGTAGTGAGCCAACACGCTGGCCGACCCGCCTAACCCGCAACCCATCTTGGGTTGGGTTGGGTTGAAATTTCCAGCCCGTCGGGATGGTGGGCCGGCCCGCCCTTGACCCACCAAAAGGTGGGTTTTTGGTGAGCCGGTCCGTCCCGCTATGTGTTGGCCCGTCTGACAGCTCTAGTTATACATGACGGGAACCACCTCTTGAACCTGTAGGAGCCACATCTAAATTTTCGGTGCTGGTGGATCGAAGGGTCAGGTCGCGACGAGGACGTCGCGTTTTGAAGGAGGGGAGATTGTGATGCCCCGGAAAAATTGAATATTTAAAATGAATGGACTTCTATAGCAACTTGGGTTAATTATTTTCATAAAGTAAGGACGAATATGAAGTAGTTGTTATAGGGGTCCATTGTGCAGTCGCGCAGACCCGGACGAAGGCCCGAGACGTGACATTTAATTTATTATATTAACTCTCTTTCTATAAAATATTATAATAAAAATTTTAAATTTTTTTTTATTTTATTGTATATTTTTATATCATTATTATTTCACTATTAACTTAATATTTTATTTATTAAAATTATTTATTATTATTCGTGAATATTATTTTAGATATTTTAATTTTTATAATAACAATAAAATAATAATACTATTATTATTATTAAATATATATTTATATTATTTAAACTAAATATGGGAAATATTTTTTAAATATAGAAGAATTGAGAGTGAAATGATTATTTTCATCCAAAAATAGATGGAATGATTATTTTCATAAATATGGGAATGTATGAGGATGGCCACTCCTTTTGAAATTAATGACAATTTTCATTTTAAAGTTGTTTGAAGGATGGAGATAAAGAATGAGATGGGAATGATCATTCATTCCATTCCTAACTCGTTTTTTCCTATCAAGGACGAGGAGTTAAAAAAAATTATATAAAATATATAGATATATATAATATTACATCAAATACATACATAAAAAAATTAATTCTATTACATAAGATCAACCGTTTTAAAGAAAAATAGACTTCACTTTTCTAATTAACCATATATTGGAATTTAAATATTTTAACAAAATTTTTTGTTCATCATCTTATTCGGAATGCTCTCATATAATCCAATTTTAATATTATACTTTTTTTTTAATGATTAAAATTATATATTGATCAAAATTGTACAAGTAAACATTCATATTAATTTTGCAAATGCATTTCAAAATTTTAAATTATATAATTTATAGCTATAATTGATTGATTTAATTTTTTTTTGTTAGAAACGGTGAATAGTGAATTACAATAAGAAATTTTTTCGGTAGAAAAAGGAAGAAAGCTAATAAAGAGAAGTAGTATTCAGAAATAAATAAATATTTTAGCGATAACAATAATAAAATAGTGTGAAAAAATAATTGGTATATTTTACAGATGTGGAACGAAAAAACGAACACAACAGCAATGTTAAAAAAGTATATTCATCTATAAATTATCAAAATGATAATAAAAGGTTATTCAAACTCCAATTATGAAAAAATTAGAAGATAATTATAATATTATCGAATATGTTTAACATGGAAATATGAATTTAGAATGTTAATTCGCCTATAAATGTTCATGACCACATAATTGAGAAAAAATGATAAAAATATTAGAACAATCTTAATTGAAAAATAATCCAAAAAGAGATGATGTTATCGAATTTTCTTACAAAAAATTAAATTAACGACCTATTATTGTTAGCTGAGGCTCGGTTTTTTAATTCGACTTAGGCTTCGAAATCTCAAGTACAGTATTGATTATGGAATCGACAATTTCTTGTGAATTGCGTTTGCATCAGTAAAATATTTTATTGAATTGTTCATGATTTTATTTTGAATTTCATACATATGTTGTTTACGAGAAATTTTGTTTATAAAAATGGCATAAATAATTTGTGATGTGAGATAAGATGTTTTACTTCATAAAAATATTTTAAAATTTCAAAATAATAGACTATTTTAAATTGTGGAAAATAATTGGAATAGATTCCGTCCAATAAAATTTGGAATTTAATTTGATGAATAAAATTCACACATGGCTTGACAGCATGGAAAATATGATGCGGACTGAACATTCCCAATATTCACCATTGTAGAATATGGGAAAGCGTGCAAATTTTGTTACTGGTTACAATATTATAACCGGAGACAAAGTTTTAATTTTTTTTTAGATATACATGAAATGCTAATTTTTTTTATGAGGAAATCCGCAGCCGCTACTTTTAGATATATGAGATGTTGCATGTAGTTCATGCTGAATGCTCTAGCGAGTAGCTCCGCAGCATCTGGCGCGCGTGGAAGTGGGTGGGCTGGCAATTTACCTTTAATTTTTTAAATTTTTAATTATTATTTAATATTAATATATAATCCAACATAATTTTGAATCCTGAATTCTAAAAACGATGTTCTGATAATTTTATTTTGAACATTGTGTCAACATACATAATTTTTTTTATCGTTATTTAACATTAAAAATTAAATTATAAATACATCATTTTTCTAACAAATTTTTGGTGTTTTTCGTTCACGAGACCCTTTTCAATTTTTTTATAAAAAAATTGAGACCTTTTAATTGAAAAACACATGAGACAATGGGTAGTAAGTAGCATGTGCTTTTCTTTCAAGGTCTGTTCAATTTCATAAAAATAATTTAATTTATTTTTTAATATTATTAAAAAAATTAATACAGGTGTAATTAATTAAAGTATAGATATACATTTATTTGAAAAAAAATGATTTTATTAAAATAAATAATAAATATAATATTAGAGTAAAAGTGATATAAATAAATATTTGGTATTTGAGATATTTGATTGTAAAATGTGAGATATTTGAGTAGTGAGATATTTTATTGATTATGTGGAGCAAGGACCCGTAAATATTTGGTAGAAATACCCTCTTTATTGTGGATGTTCTTAGGATTAGTTTGTGAAGAAAAAATATTTTCTAAAAATTAATAATCTCAAACACTACTTATTTAAAAAAAAAATTCTATCGAGATTCGAGTCGAAATCATGTTTATTCAGATTTGATAATACTACCCTGAGGATAGTGTCCTCAAAGTGATCTGGACGGACCAGATCACATCAACATATCAACTGCTGATGTGTTCTGATTCGTCCAAATCAAATCAAGATAGCTACCCTGAAAGTAGCATAAATTGATCCGTTTATTCGATAGTTTGATACTTGATAGACATCAATGAGTTTAATACTTACATATTTAATTAATGAATAATTTAAAACCATTATGTCCTTTGTTTTCAAATAGTAGTTCAAACTTCAAATAGCATATTTGATTATTATAAGTCAAACTTGAACTCGAACATTAATCCGGATTCCGGACCGAGATCAAGTCATACTCATACATAGGAGCTCGAATTCAAGCTTTATAAATTTTGTGATTTTCAGTTAGTTTACACACAAAGATAGTATTAAAACAAACTATATATCCGTTTGGAGATGATACTTTAAATGGTGATGTTATACGTACACATAGGGTTACATGTTGGGTTATATATTATACTTGAAATTACACAACTATCCTTAATGTATTTTAATAATATTAAAATATTTTTATAGAATAGTTGTTCAAAACATATTTTTTTTAAAACATTTTATAAAAAAAATTAAAACACTTTTATAAAATTTGTTCAAACGAAATTTTAATATTTTTCTTATCTCAATCAACCATTATAAACTTGAAATGAATTTAAGGGTTAAATAAAAAAATAAAAGATTGACAAATAATTAGAGGGATATATTGGTAATATGGTGTTAATTTTGACGATTTTATGAACTCCAATTACACTCAAGTGTTGGCCAATACGCTAAAATTTCTTAAACCCTTTTGCTCCGCTTTTTCTTGATCCTCAGTTCGGCCCCGTTGTCACTTTACTGTCTGCGATTTTTAAGGTATTTAATTTAATTGCATTTTTCGATTAATTTGTTGATGTTAATTTGATCTGGGATTTCGTTTTCCATTTTTTTTTCTCTATTCCTTCCCATTTTGTTTGTTTGTAGTGCATTGCTTTTTGTTGAATATTTATCGTGATCATATATGAAATCGGTGCAGTTAGTTTAATATTCTGATGTGTTTGGAGAGATTTGATTGTGGTATACACTACTGGTGTCGTTTTGTTGGGTTTTCTCGTCGCTTAATGCTCAGATGTTGGTGGATTTTGCCATTACTGTATACACGATTGGGTACAAGTACAGGAGTACAGAAACGAAACAGAAAGGAAAAAAGCACGGTTTTTGTTGGGGGGAAATGAGAATTTTGGCTGTTCTTGAACGAAATTGGTGAAAGGCTAGCGTTGTTATAAAAGTTGATCTCGAATTATTGGTCCATTCAGTAGATCTCTATACGGAAATAAGTGATTTTTCTGTATTCATGTGGCCTATCTTAGTCTTTCTGTCCTGCACCGGTAAAGTTGAGAATCATACATCTCCACAGAAATGATATTTCTCCACTAATTTAGCACCAGAAATCGCATGCAACCAGTAGCATCTTGAAGCTACCTGTGGAATAATGACAATTTCATGTTTATGCATTTCATTGTCTTTATCTGAGTGGCCATCAATTGGCTTCGCGCTGTTGTTGCGTGCGTTAGTGTCCCCTTTTGCGTTTTCTTGGCTTCCCCTTTTTCGATATAGAATATCTCAGTATCTAAATTCTTGTTGCGTGTGATAAGAGTGGTCATCGGGGATTATTAGCTAAACTTAGCTGCAACCTGTCCACTTGGGAGAGACTTGTGATTGTGTTATACAGGATTAAGCTTCAATGGAAAGTAACTTTTGTGAACGAATTGTATCAACTATATTGTACTGAGATGCCTCAGTCCTAGTGCTCCCCCAACTTTAGGGAAGAAGGGAAAAAATTCAAAAGGTTAGTTTCTTAAACAAAAGCACTTCCCTATGATGTCTGATTCTCCTCCATTGTTATTCATGTACTAATCAAATATGCTTCTCTCTATGTGCTCGGACCTCTGGAGGATAGGTTGTTTGAGTTTTTAAACCATTTTAGTTTTCTGACTGAGTTAGAAAAGTTAAGCTTAATACTTATTTTATTTCTTTCAATTCCAAATGTAGCATTGATTGCCTTATTTGTTTTTTTTTATTTTTAATTTAGATGCTTTAATTGAAACCTGACTTGATATCGTTAAAATTTATGAAGTACTGAATTGATTGTTCCTTTGTTGCTATTCTGCAATGAAAGCAGTTGGAAACAAAGTCCTATCTCGTTTGATGTATGCTAAGAGTCTAGCATGTCTGGTAATGTTGCTTTCATAAATGAGGATGCTTCTTCTGGATCAGGAGAGGACACAAACATGTTAGACGGGAACAGTAAACATCAGCCTGCAACTCCAAATTCAGGGCATCGTAAGAGAAGTCGTAAGGTTACAGGCGATGCTATTGTCGATGCTATGCTTGAATTAGCAGCCGCTTCAAAAATGAGGACAGCTGCAATACTGAGAAACGAGGAGCGCTTCACAATTAGCAAATGCATAAAGGTATTGGATGAGACACAAGGAGTTGATCAAACTCTCTATTTCTATGCTTTGGAATTATTTGAAAATCCCTTGGCAAGAGAAACTTTCTTGTCTCTAAAGGATGAGAGACGATTACCGTGGTTGCAGAGAAAGTTTAGAGCTTCCTCAGGTTCAACATCCTGAGGAATTTCATGCCTTTTATAGGCTTATTTCTTTGAGAGTGTTCGATTTTTATCGAATGTGTAGTTAAGATCCTTGTCTACAATTTCATTGTTGGACTTTTTGGTTCAAGATTTAGTGATTCAATAGTGTTTTTGACACCATATATGTCCCAAAAGAACCACCGTGTCCACCTGGGAGTGCTTGTGATTGAAAGCTATGAATTGATCCTGCATTTCATTATTCGGAGCTACTTGTGAGTTTTAATATGTTTACGTAAATTAATACAAGTCATTGTCTGAAAACTGACAAATCTAGTTAAATTTTTTTAAAATCATTTGCTTTCTTGATGCAGTTTACTTCTTAAAATTATATTTCAATTATTTGATCGCCAGTTAATAAATTTATACATTAAAAATGTTTAATGGGTGAATTTTTTTTGAATAATAAGAAAAAAAATGGTAAATAATTAATTTCAGCTTTAATTTATTAAGTACAAATTACAATAATTGTAACGAATAGTTTTATTTGTGGGTAATACAATGAATAATTAATAAAAATAATTATACTGAAAAAAAAAATCGAAAGTCTTGTTGAATAGCTATTTAGTTTAGAGAATACGAGCTCGAACAATTTATAACCGATTTTAGGAAGCTTAAATGCATTCAACAAAACACTCTCTTACAAATCCTACAATTAGATATATATATCATATATTGTAGGTTAAATGCCGATTTTTTTTAAAAATCGATTTTCAGTTTGCAAGTATTTTTTTCTCAAAAAAACTTGAAAATATTGAATTAGAAAACCATAACACCAAACAAGTATTAACAAGGGCATCCTATGAAATTGGAATGATACGGAAAAGACGGTTTATAGGAGTTGAGCATGTGCTACATCTGAAGTATCACTTTTCATATATTAATTATATGACATGCACAATTGAACATCTGAATTCAAAACAAAATTATGTAGGCACTAAATGATCAATTGAACATGTAGTATAATTAAAATTATTTCAATTGATCATATGAATAGTTGAACACTAGCTAGATCGATGATCAATTGAGCATCACAAAACTCCTACGATATGATTTCATAGCTCATTGCTCGATTTTATGAGATGACTCTTCAATTCGATTCGAACTAACTTTTACGTCAAAAAGATTTACTTACATTAGGCATAGCACAAACTGCCGCGTAGAGATACCGAAGTTTCCAACAAACTTATCATATATTTTGTTTTGTTAATTAGGTGTCCTCACTCCCCAATGGCCAGCGCTCGTTCAAACCAGTGTGACCGAAAGTTAAGTAAAAAACGTGCCACCCAACCTACAGAAAAAACACACCTAATATTTTCACTCATCAATCAATATGATTAATTTTAGTTACATATATGCCACCAAAAATATATATATATTTACCCATAAAACAAATTACACAAAGTATTAAATAAGTATATGAATATGGAAGGTGGCCACGGCCGTGTCGTATGTGTCACCGGAGCCGCCGGATTCATCGGCTCCTGGCTCGTGATGAGGCTTCTTCAACGTGGCTATATAGTCCGCGCAACCGTTCGCGATCCCGGTACTTATTATCTATAAATTTTTAATATGATACAATATACAAAAAATATCAAAAGTAGTTATTATGTACGTGGAATTTTAACATTATTCATACGATGGTACTATTAATTTGCATGTTTTGATAGAGAATACGAAAAAGGTGAAGCATCTAGTGGAACTCCCCGGAGCCGGCGCGAACCTGACGCTGTGGAAAGCGGACATGATGGTGGCGGGGAGCTACGACGAGGCGGTCCAAGGTTGCGAGGGAGTGTTCCACATGGCGACTCCGATGGATTTCGACTCCGGGGATCCGGAGAATGAAGTGATAAAGCCCACGGTGGAAGGTGTTTTGAGCATCATAAGATCGTGTGCCAAGGCCAAGACTGTGAAGAGGCTCGTCTTCACCAACTCGGCCGGGACTTTGAACGTCGAGCCGCAACAGAAACCGGAGTACGATGAAGACAACTGGAGTGATCTCGACTTCATCTACTCCACCAAAATGACAGGATGGGTACTATATATATACGTACCTTTTTGCCCATGTTTCCATCGTTACAAACTTTTTAACATAGTTTCGTCACCTTACGAAAATGGTTAACTCGTGTCAGTGTTTTACTTTACTAACAATTAAAATTTTCATTAATGTTTTGATTTTCTTGATGTGTGCAGATGTATTTTGTATCCAAAATCTTGGCTGAGAGAGCTGCAATGGAAGCTACTAAAGAAAACAGCATAGACTTCATTTGCATTATACCGCCAGTAGTGGTTGGACCCTTTATTATGCCTACCCTCCCCCCAAGCCTCATCACTGCACTTTCTCCAATAACTGGTAATGCAACATATACACATATATATATATCGATCGATCAAAACATGTATATCTAATTGGTACGAATTAACACATGTTGTGTACGAACTCGTGAATATCTTGATTGATCAGGGAATGAGTCGCACTATTCGATCATAAAACAAGGCCAGTTTGTGCATGTAGATGATCTATGCGAGGCACACATATTCTTGTTTGAGCATCAAAGGGCACCAGGAAGATACATTTGCTCATCTCATGATGCAACAATTTATGATTTAGCCCAAATGATCAGAGACAATTGGCCAGAATATGACATCCCAACTGAGTAAATTAACCACCTTCTCTATATACTGATATCTAATATAGTATAACATTTACAAAACTTAATAATTTCAAATTAAAATTCCTATTTTTTTTATAGCATTTAAAAACATTACGTTTAGTGTTAACATGATGTTAATTACACATATCTTAATTATTCGAGGTCATGTCAGTCAATATGTGACACTAACTAAATGTTGAAAAATAATAAACACCAATTAACTTACAAAATCAATTTTTTTTTTTTTTACTTTTTTACCTTAATCTTGGTTTGGAAAAGTAATTTAAAAAATGGTATGCTACTATATATGTCCAAATGTACATAATTCTGCTTAGCCTAAACTCACTCGTGATTTTATATATACAATGGCAACATTGGTATAGATTTGAAGGGATTGACAAGGACACACCACTGGTTCGTTTCTCCTCCAAGAAGTTGACGGGAATGGGTTTCACATTCAAGTACAGCTTAGAGGACATGTTCAGGGAAGCGATCGATACGTGTCGCGAAAAGGGTTTGCTCCCATACTCCACCCGAAGCTGCGGAGTCGAAGTAAACAAGGGAAAAGAGCGACTTCCGATTTTGAAGGAGAAAGTTGCCAATGGAGGAGTGAATAATGGAGTGCATTCGGAAATTAAGTAGATGTTTTATGAGAACATTGGCAAGATCAAAACTATGAAAAGAATTTGTAATTTGATCAATTTCATGTTGCTTTGTGATCCAAGATCAATTTCATGTTGCTTTTTGATCCAATATTTCTTGAAGGTCTGTTTTGGCTATTGATGTAATTAAAGAGTGTTGCACCTGATTAAGATCGATGTGAAGTTGCCACATAAGTATTTTAAGATATATTAATATATATCTTATATATACAATAA
This sequence comes from Henckelia pumila, assembly GCF_033568475.1. Taxonomy (NCBI): domain Eukaryota; kingdom Viridiplantae; phylum Streptophyta; class Magnoliopsida; order Lamiales; family Gesneriaceae; genus Henckelia; species Henckelia pumila. The sequence goes on along the minus strand of NC_133123.1, from coordinate 40,421,652 downwards.
ACAAATGTTCAAGTTGGTAGAGTAGGTAAGCAATTGGTCAGTCCCTACTAATACTTTCTTCTACTAGTCTATCACATAAAACTTTCTGACTAGTTTGGTTTGCAGATTATTGCGTGTGCATCAATGTCATATAAATAAATAAAAAATGAAGCAAGCGCACATTTCATTTTAAGTGTCCAAATTAGTAAAATATGTGAGCATATGTTTGATTTTATTTACTTGCATGTTTTCGAGCGAGCCATTGAATAAGGTTTACACAATATTGGTTACCTTAGTTGACACGGTTAGAAGTCTAACACGTTGAGTCGTTGACCTGAGAATTTAAATTTAAACAATAAGAAATAAAACACTAGTGGTTAATAGAGCTTTCAAAATAGTTTAGTTTAAAACGATAACAAATATTACATTCTGACTAATCATCGTTAGTCAAAGTAATTACGTAAAGTACCCTACCTAAACAATAAAGTATCCCACTAAACTCATACTCCAATAATTTTTGGAACTGATTATCCTTATTGATCAACTAATAATAAAAAATCACGAGTATATAAAATATTTCTAAATTGCTATAAATTATTAATTTAATACAAAACACATTATACCAATATTTTCATAACCGGACCGGTGATTGAACCGGTTTACTTTTAAAAAATGATCCAATCGATCAGACCGTTTTAACCAAACGATCAGACCGAAAAACCGTTTATATAATATAATATAATTAATAATATATTTAAAATTTTTTAAAACCTAAAAACTGTATATAAATAAAAAATATATATATATTTATAATAGTTTGAAAACTAAATAAACATATAAATAATTAAATATATTCAAAATATTAATTATAGTTATATAATTTTTAAAAATAAATTAATTAATTAAAAAACTCTAATATTACTAAAATAATATTTTTAATGAAGTACAAATTCTAAATAATTTTGTGTATATATAATAAATATTAAATTAAGGTTTTAAAATTAAAAAGCTAATTTTAAAAAAAATTAAAAAAATTTGAAAAATCGATTGAACCGGTCCTTGACCGGTTTTTGGCAGGTTTTTAATTGGTTCGACCGATTTTGATCGATTCTGACCATTTGAACATTTTTTAGAAGTAATTTGAACCTGATTGATGATCGGTTCTCGATCGAACCGGTTGAACTGACCGATCCGTTCCGATTTTGAAAACATGGCAGGATTAGGATCCGCTTAGAGCAATTAGCGTAGAAGATGGGAGAATTGTTATTTCTCATAAGAAAAATAAGTATTATTATTATTTACATAAGAAAATAAAATTAATAGGGGAATACCAATGGATAAAGGAAGACTTGGTCCCAATACCAAATAGTAAACGCCAGCTGTCGGTGACGTAATAAGAAAAAATACAGTGTGCTTCCTACGTTGTACCTGGGTTTTCAAATACGTTTCATAGCCACAATGTTTGATCCATTCATAATTCAACGATGAAAACAAAAATAAAACTATATACTATCCAAAACTTTTGGTCAACTTCATTTTTCCAATTGCACCAATAAATTTGTTTTATATTAAAAGTGAATATAATCATAATCTGGAAATATAATATGAGAAAAAAAATCTATCTATAAAATAAGTTGAAAGACCAAGTATTAAGCCAAATTGATAATACGTCAAATGAATATGCCCTCTCGCTTACCTCAAAGGAAGTATTCAAGTTGATGAAATAAGTAAACATTTGGTCCATCTTTAGATATTTGATTCTCCATAACAACATTTTCTTGAACTAATCCGTCATACAAAATTTGTTCTAACACACGTTAATACGAAATTTTATCCGATACGTACGAAAACATGACGAAACTTGGTGACCAAATTGACCGCAGATACGTAACCCAAACGGTGAATGACCCAATTATAAGACATCAATGGAGCATTCTAAATTTCTAAGGCCCAGGCTTCTCACATTGTTCACATGCTTCAGGGGCCAAAAAGATAAATAAAGATAAGATAAAATAAAATAAAAAGTAAAGGCCAAAAATAATAATAATAGTAATAAAAAAATAAAAGGATCAATATAATAAGTCAGCAGTCTCTCTCTTTCCTGGAAGCTCTCTTGCATTTCTTCTTCTTCTTCACCATCTTCACCCCAATCCAACTGTAAATTCTACATTCACAGAAGAATACCCCATAGCCATGTCCAACTCAGCTCCACCAGAATCACACAACCATAGGCCCACCAATGAAAGCGAGAGTGACAAGAAACCCAGACCCGATGCCATCAAGAAACCAACTTTTCTTGCCCAGCGTCCGCCGAAACCCACGTGGGTCCTTCCCCAAAGAACCGCTTCTCTCGAGGGACTCTACACCGTGGGAAAGAGGCTGGGGCAGGGCCAGTTTGGGGTCACCTTCCTTTGCACGGAGAAATCCAGCGGCATTCTCTACGCCTGCAAGACTATACCTAAGAAGAAACTGATTTGCGCCGAGGATTACGATGATGTGTGGAGGGAGATTCAGATCATGCACCATTTGTCCGAGAATCCTAATGTGGTGAGGATAAAGGGCACTTTTGAGGATGTGTTGTCTGTTCATATAGTGATGGAACTGTGTGCGGGTGGGGAGCTTTTCGATAGGATCATTCGGAAGGGGCATTACAGTGAGAAAGAGGCCGCCAAGTTGATCAAGACTATTGTTGGGGTTGTGGAGGCTTGCCATTCTTTAGGGGTTATGCATAGGGATCTTAAGCCTGAGAATTTCTTGTTTCTTAGTTCTGATGAGGAGGCTGCTCTCAAAACAACTGATTTTGGTCTCTCTGTCTTTTATAAGCCAGGTTTCTTCAAGCCCTACAGTCTTTTCTTTCTTCTTGGAATCTTTGTTTTCAAGAAAATTCTTATATAAACTGAGGATTTCGTGTTTATTAGCAACCTACTTTCTTTAGCATACAGGTCATCTTACAATTTGTTATTGAAGAAATTGGCTGTCATACATATAGTTGTTACTCATTTGAGAGAAATTATGAGCACTCAACTCATTTACTTTTTTTTTTCAAGCTATGTTCAGATATTGTATATGTATGCTGTTCTTCTGTGTGTGTGATGCTGTATCTACTAGTTTTGAACGTTATCTACTTTAGATGGAGTTCTGCATTTTGAGAAGTCGGGATAAAGACCTCTAAGAACCTAAACTTATTTTGTGTTTCGACCTATGTTAGCCGAAAATCCATTTAATCCATTATTATCAATAAAAGTGTTGTTTGTTTGCGTTGATACTATGTACTCAAATTAGGCTGCCAATCTATAATTTTGAATGATTGATTCTTTGATCGTATGCGGTTGTAATTCTCTCTCAAACTATGTTATGCTGAATTGCCAAGTGCTTCAAAGTTCCTCATTTGGCTAAGATATCTTGCTGTGAGATTTGGTGGGAGAGAGTCTCCCATTGACGACCCTCCGGATCGCTTGATGCCTTACACTACATCCACAGGGGAAGCTAAAACTAAATAAAAAGGGAACAAAATTCAGTTGTTTGTTACACGGTTCATATTTCTTGAGAAAAACACCCACGTTCTGATTTCATCTTTCATGGCTAAAGGATCCCTAACCTCACTGATTAATTATTGCCAAGTTCAAGAAAAATTGCATGCCTGTTTGAAAGAACCGAATAGTTAGTATGTTACCTAGTATTTTGCTGATAAAGAACTCGCAAGTCGATCGCAAAACTTGTATTTCTTTAACTTCAAATATGCATGAAAGCTATGCTTCTGATACTTTTTTTTTTAGTTTGTGATTGGTTTTTTACTAAAAGTGCTTAACTAACAGGTGAAATGTTCAGCGATGTTGTGGGAAGTCCATATTATGTTGCACCAGAGGTTCTTCTTAAGAATTATGGACCCGAAGCAGATGTATGGAGTGCAGGAGTTATTTTATACATTTTACTCAGCGGTGTTCCGCCTTTCTGGGCAGGTACTCATATCCCCTTATTCGGTTTTCCTTCCTTTGGATCAAATCTTCTCATCCAATGCTTAAGATAGCAAGTGTTATCTTTGTGCTTCTTTTGACTTCAGAAACCGAAGTGGGAATTTTCCGCCAGATATTACGAGGAAAATTAGATTTCACTTCTGAACCATGGCCTGAGATTTCAAATCTTGCCAAGGATTTGATAAGAAAAATGCTGGATAGGAATCCAAAGACTCGGTTAACCGCGCATGAAGTTCTGTGTAAGAAATTTTTGTGATTGTAATTTGAGTTTTTCTTGGTCTCACTTTGAAGGGGCAGATCTTTCTAAATGGTCTTGTGGCTTGTCGTTTTCCTGTTAGGTCATCCATGGATTGTCGACGACACGTTACCCCCAGATAAGCCTCTTGATTCTGCAGTTATATCACGCCTCAAGCAGTTTTCTGCAATGAACAAACTGAAGAAGATGGCTTTACGTGTAAGGATTTCCCTGGTCTTTGTGTGTTATTTCTTTGTGTGTTATTTTGCTTCTTGCCTTTTTATTTAATAATTGCGTGTCATCACTCTGTAAATCGAATGAACTTCCAATTTTTGTTTCCCAACCAACATTGCAAAACAATATCACAAATTATTTCTCAAGTCTTATGAGTTAAATAGATTTGAAAGCACAGCCAAATGCCATCTCAGTGTAGTACTTCATTCTTCAAATCCTGTAAACTGTGTGGAAGCGGGTGAGCTATTTTTTTATTGGTGTACCACCATTTTACATGTCAACGGGACATCTGTTGTCTCTAAGCTATAATAATTGTCAACTTTATGGCCGTTGCAGGTCATTGCAGAGAGATTATCCGAAGAAGAAATTGGTGGTCTAAAAGAGTTGTTCAAAATGATAGACACGGACAATAGCGGAACCATAACTTTCGATGAACTCAAAGTCGGTCTACGGCGAGTCGGCTCCAAGCTTATGGAATCTGAAATTAAAGATCTCATGGATGCGGTAAGAACTCTCTATTTTACCGTGTTTCTTTTCGTTTCTCTTTTTGCCTATTTTTAGTATTCACAGTCTGTCTATTGCCTTCTCAATTGACTTGGCAGGCAGATATTGATAACAGTGGAACAATAGATTATGGGGAATTTCTTGCAGCTACAGTCCACTTGAACAAGCTAGAAAGAGAGGAGAATCTGGTTTCAGCTTTCTCTTTCTTTGATAAAGATGGTAGTGGTTACATAACCATTGACGAACTTCAACAAGCCTTCCAAGATTTTGGTCTGGCTGAGACTAACCTTGATGAAATGATCAGAGAGATTGATCAAGATAATGTGAGTTTCTACAAAAACTCCCTTTTTTTCCCTAAAGAAGTATGTTACCAATAACACATTAAGGAACGTTATCGAGTTAGTATTAAAATTGTAGATCTATGTGTGTCCTTGCACTAGTTAGATTGCTGTCAAGTAGGGCGATGGCAGAGTTCTTGGTGTTCCAATACATAGGTAATTGAGTTCTATCGCTTAAGTGTTGATTGAATAAAAAAACAAATACAAAAAGAACTGTGTATACCAAGCATATTCATGTTGGATGGGGCGAATCAAAATCTTTTACTCAGTTCTTGATATCTATTTGAATTGTTATGCTTAGCATATATAGTGGTGCTTTAGCTAATTACTTGTGCGCACGTAACTCGCCTTAATCTTGCAGGATGGACAAATAGATTACAGGGAATTCACGGCAATGATGAGAAAAGGAGTTGGAAGTGGTGTTGGGAGTAGAACCGTGAGGAATACCATAAACTTGGGAGAAGCCTTCGGACTAGGAGTTAAAGATCAAAGTGAAGGATGCAGCAGCTGACACCTGGGGGTTGTTACAGATGAAATTGAAGGATGCAGCAGCTCACACCAAGCAACTGGATTCAAATTTGTAGACTCTTATGTGAAACCGGGCTCTGAAAAGTTCTTAGGTTGTAATTAGAAATTGATGCTGATTCATGTTACTTGTCGGAACTTTTACTGCCAATCAGAACTTTCATCCAAAGTCTGTATAGAACCAGAAATGGTATTGCAAATGATAATGAACATATCACTATATGTTATGCAAGAGTACAGACAAGAGTTGATACCACCCGAGGGATTTGATAATAAATTGTTGCTTTTTTGTCTGAAATATCTCTACTGGTTTATACATGCAAGTGTACCCGGTACAAAATTTCTTCTACAGAGAATATACATAACGGTACAATAGTTTCAACCGTTCCAGCATCTAAGCATAAGGAGAACTTTCCGTTACTGGCACAAATAATAGTTAATAGAGACATAGACTCGTGATCACATCTTGCTGTGAACTACAAGATACTTGGTATGGCGCCCCTGAGCAATTACTTTTCCTGTTTTTTTGTTCCTAAGCTCCACGCTCACGACGGCTATAGACTTCCCAGCATGCAGCACCTTTGATTCTATCTCAATCTCCTCCTGCACAAAGCAAACGTTCAATCCTAGTTACTATCAATCCAATGCAGAAACTCAACTCCATACATGCAATCTCAGAAAATGTGACACTTGAAGATAAGTCAACTTAGCTAGCTACTTCACATTTACAAATAACTACAGCAAGACAGGCCAAGCTGCTAATATATAAGAGATTGATTTCAGAAACAAGGCTGTTAAAAGAAGGACAGCATACATGAGCACACATCTCTAAAGTTGAAACATCCAAACTTCTCAAATCTTCAGTGCAAATACTATTAGAGACATCTAATAGCTATATCATGCACTTTTCTATCGATTTAATTCCATCACGAGCATATGCCATTATGCCTGAAAATCTTCGACCGAGTAAATTTTAGAATTTTCGGAGCCTGTAGTGTTCACTCCTTTCCTTTTCTTTGCTTTTTTTTTTTCAGAGTAATGTCATTTCCTTTTCTATATTGACCAAGACGGTGAAAAAAGAAAGTTATCTTCATACGTTAACCATTTTCGCTAGAGGGAATTGGAACACTATTACAGGCACCTTTCCTTGACAAATATAAGCCGTGACTACAAATTACAGTAACAAACTCTGTTTATTTTCTGGATCATAAAGGAAAACTGTTCAAACAAGTGAGGAAGTGTCTGAACAGAAACTGGACTTAGGCTGCAATGTTTTGGCAATATAAATAGCAACTACAGCTCAATTCTTGTTCACCAATGCTCCGCTCATGTAGCCTAGAAATCTGAAATCCCACTATTGTCTAAAGGAATAATTCACTAAAGCAACAAATACAATTATAAAAAGAATGGTCGGATCAGAACAATAACAGATTTTGTAGCGACAGGGCACCAGTGAAAGAAATGAAGGGGAAAAACAAATTACACCGACAAAAGCGCCATCCAAGTAGGAAACGTTGATCTCCACAGAAACTCCACAGTAGGGAAGCCCCACGGTGAAGAGAGTAGCCGATCCGACTAAATCAACAAGGGCCGCCGTGGCGCCGCCGTGCAACGAGTTGCCAGTATTCTTGAGCCACGACAGATAAACAAGTGAATCATTCAAATAAAAAAAAGAAAAAAAAGTGATCAAGGGAAGGAAACAGAGGAGGAAAAACCCACAAGAAGGCGAGGAGGAACAACGAAGGAACACAGGACAAGTCCGTGCTCGATTCGATCGACTTTGAGGCCTTGCATAACAATTGGGTCGATGAATTTTGCGGGCATGGAATCCACAGTGAACTCATACGGGATTCCTTGTTTCTCCACCATCTTCTTCACGCACTCCGCCTCCATCCTCCCCGCTTCCTTCTCTCACCACCAAAACTTCAGTCTACTGCTGATCAACACAATTCGTCCAGCGAATGAAATTCAATGTTTTGTAGTTACAAAGGCTTTTCTTTTCTTTTTCTTGTTTTATCTAGAGAAAGCAATTATTTGTAATTTCTTTTAAAGCCTGAGAAAGCCTGAGTTGGAGACATCGTTTATACATGTACTTTAAAAACATTTTTAGTATTTTATAAGTAAAAAACTAAAAGTATGTGTTTGGATAAAAGTTTGGTAAAATATTTTTAAAACTATTTTTTTAAAAGTGTTCTCCAAATATAGTTTTTTAAGAACACTTGAAACGTGTTTTTATAGCAAGGAACCATGGAAAGCGAAGATGAAAAACATGACTTTTAAAATGTTAAAATATTTTTACAGAATAGTTGTCCAAACACATATTTATTCTTAAAACAACTTTAATAATATTTTATAAAAAGTTTTTAAAAAACACTTATATAAAAACGTTTTATAAGTACATATCCAAACGGAGCCCTCCTTTCGACGACAGGAATATAACTATAGGGATGTGAATGAGTCGAGTCAAGTCGAGCCGAACAGTATCAGACTCGGATTCGGTTCGTTTGACAAAAATCAAGGCTCGAGCTTGATCCAAGTTTTTATTATAAGATTCGGATTCAGCTTCTTTAGTATATATAAAAGTTCGGACTCGGCTCGAGCTCAGATCGGGCTCTGTTCGTTTATCATATTAAACGAGTTTGGCTCGAGTTCGACTCGTTTAGAGGCTCGTTAAAAGCGAGCTCGTTAAGGAAGCTCGTTCTCATGCTTGTTAGTGAGCTCGTTTTTTTGGCTCGTTAAGGAAGTTCGTTTTCAGACTCTTCAAGTGAGCTTGTTAAGCACATTCGTTATCGAGTTACTATTAAAATTGTAGATATATGTGTGTCCTTGCAATAGTGAGATTGCTGTCTAACCAGATAGTGAAAAACTTTTAACCATGTTTTTGTCAAGTAGGGCGATGGCAGAGTTGTTGGTGTTCCTATACATAGGTAATTGAGTTCTATCGCTCAAGTGTTGATTGAATAAAAAAACAAATACAAAAAGATCTGTGTATACCAAGCATATTCATGTTGAACGGGGCGAATCAAAATCTTTTACTCAGCTCTTGATATCTTATTTGAATGCTTATGCTTAGTGTATATGGTGGTGCTTTAGCTAATTTACTTTTGCACGTAACTCGCCTTAATCTTGCAGGATGGAAAAATAGATTACAGGGAATTCACGGCAATGATGAGAAAAGGAGTTGGAAGTGGTGTTGGGAGTAGAACCGTGAGGAATACCATAAACTTGGGAGAAGCCTTTGGACTAGGAGTTAAAGATCAAAGTGAAGGATGCAGCAGCTGACACCTGGGGGTTGTTAAAGATCAAATTGAAGGATGCAGCAGCTCACACCAAGCAACTGGATTCAAATTTGTAGACGCACATGTGAAACTGGGCTCCGAAAAGTTCTTAGGCTGTACTTAGAAATTGATGCTGATTCATGTTGCTTGTCGAACTTTTACTGCCAATCAGAACTTTCATCCAAAGTCTGTATAGAACCAGAAATGGTATTGCAAATGATAATGAACATATCACTATATGTTATGCAAGAGTTCAGACAAGAATTGAGACCACCCAAGGGAATTGATAATAAAAATTGTTGCTTTTTTGTCTGAAATATCTCTACTGGTTTATACATGCAAGTGTACACCCGGTACAGTAATTTCTTCTACAGAAAATATACATAACGGTACAATAGTTTCAAGCGTTCCAGCATCTAAACATAGCATCTAAACATAAGGAGAACTCTTCCATTGCTGGCACAAATAATAGTTAATAGAGACATTGTACTCGTGATCACATCTTGCTGTGAACTACAAGATACTTGGTATGGCGCCCCTGAGCAATAACTTTTCCTGTTTTTTTGTTCCTAAACTCGACGCTCACAACGGCTATAGACTTCCCAGCACGCAGCACCTTTGATTCTATCTCAATCTCCTCCTGCACAAAGCAAACGTTCAATCCTAGTTACCATCAATCCAATGCAGAAACTCAACTCCATACATGCAATCTCAGAAATGTAACACTTGAAGATACGTCAACTTAGCTAGCTACTTCACATTTACAAATAACTACAGCAAGACAGGCCAAGCTGCTAATATATAAGAGATTGATTTCAGAAACAAGGCTGTTAAAACAAGGACAGCAAACATGAGCACACATCTCTAAAGATGAAACATCCAAACTTCTCGAAATCTTCAGTGCAAATACTATGCGAGACATCTAATAGCTATATCATGCACTTTTCTATCGATTTAGTTCCATCACGAGCATATGCCTGAAAAGCTTCGACCGAGTAAATTTTAGAATTATCGGAGCCTGTCGTGCTCTTTCCTTTTCTATATCAACCAAGACGGTGAAAAAAGAAAGTTATCTTCAAGTTTTAACCATTTTTGATAGAGGGAATTGGAACACTATTACAGGCACCTTTTCTTGACAGATATAAGCCGTGACTACAAATTACAGTAACAAACTCGGTTTATTTTCTGGATCATAAAGGAAAACTGTTCAAACAAGTGAGGAAGTGTCTGAACAGAAACTGGACTTGGGCTGCAATGTTTTCGCAATATAAATAGCAACTACAGGTTCACCAATGCTCTGCGCATATAGCCTAGAAATCTGAAATCCCACCGTCGTCTACAGGAAGAATTCACTAAAGCAACAATTATGACAAAAAATGGTCGGATCAGAACAACAACAGATTTTGAAGCGACAGCGCACCAGTGAAAGAAAGAAATTAAGGGGAAAAAACAAATTACACCGACAAAAGCGCCATCCAAGTAGGAAACGTTGATCTCCACAGAAACTCCAGAGTAGGGAAGCCCCACGGTGAAGAGAGCAGCCGATCCGACTATATCAACAAGGGCCGCCGTGGCGCCGCCGTGCAACGAGTTGCCAGTATTCTTGGGCCACAACAGATAAACAATTGAATCATTCAAATAAAAAAAAAGTGAAATCAAGGGAAGGAAACAGAGGAAGAAACCCACCAGAAGGCGAGGAGGAACAACGAAGGAACACAGGACAAGTCCGTGCTCGATTCGATCGACTTTGAGGCCTTGCATGACAATTGGCTCGATGAATCTTGCGGGCATGGAATCAACCGTGAACTCATACGGGCCTCCTTGCTTCTCCACCATCTTCTTCACGCACTCCGCCTCCATCCTCCCCACTTCTCTCACCACCAAAACTTCAATCTATTGGTGGTCAACCCAATTCATGACAGCGAACGAAAATCAAGAGCTTTTTGGATGAGCGCGTTAAAATCAGCAATTACGTTTAATTTAACGGTAATTTATAATTCAATCTCAAAATCTTAAATTAAATTGGTAATCAGTCTATGTCTGAAAAAACTTTGTTTAAACTAACTCCCTAGGCCCACATGTTTTGTTTCGGATGAAATTTGGTACAAAAAATGAAAAATATGGTACAAATACATGATATTTGAGTATCAAATGTATTAGATCTAGTATAAATATATGATTTTCGAGTACTAAAAAATATTGATATTAATAACACATTTATCTTATTTGGATGAAAATAGGTACAAAACATTGAAAATATGGTACGCATATGTGATTTTTGAGTACCCAATGTGTTAGATCTGGTACAAATATATGATTTTTGAGTACTCAAACACATATTGCAAGTTAACATTAATAAAAATGTTTAGATTTTATACTCAAAATTATATTTTTTGTACTCGATCTTGAACAATTAGTGCTCAAATATCTTGTATTTGTACCATATTTTCAATGTTTTGTACTTAATTTTATCCAAGAAAAATAATGTGGGTCCAGGGAGTGCAAACAAATTTTTTTTGACAAGGGACTGATTCTTAATTTGCTTTTGGATTTAGGGACTGAACACCAATTCACCCTTAATTTAAATGGGGTTGACCCCGAAAGTACCTATCATACACACTTGTTGGGGGAAATTCTATGCCACCCTCTCGGTCAGTGCCGGAGGGTGACCTAACGGTATCGAGCCGTGACATATCATCATGATGTGATGTGCAAAATGGCCCGGGGCCATTGGATCTTGCAGACCGGGCAGTACCGGTCTGTCAGCATAGAATTCCCACTTATTGGATCGATGTGTACAAGGGAGGAGTCTATGCTATCCCAACCGGGTAGTGCCCGGATAGGGTAGCAACGGCCCGAATCATCCGGGAGATCACATGATGTGATCTTTCGGATGATCTGGGCCCTTGAAGCTAGCAGATCGGGCAGTGCCCGACTGCCAGCATAGACTCACCCGTGTATGAGTGACAATGACATGAAAAAGGGAGTAATATGGCCAATTTACAGAGCATATTTAACTATATTTCAACACGAATATGCTCCACACGAGCATCGAACCTGCAACGCTGGAAATTTTTTTGTCACAACTCGCCTATGGTTATACATTTGATATTATAAAATTTTTTTATTATCGAAATTATTAAAAAAAAGTAAAATATTATGAAAATAATTTAAATAGTAATATACATATAAAATAGTTTTAAATTTATCATAAATGTTAAATATATATTAAAAAATAAAATTATTTATAATTTTCATTTAGGAAAAAAATTTGATAAATTATGTGGATAAAATAAACAGTACGTGGTTAGAATTTAAAAAATATATAGAGATAATATGGAGAATAAAATATCAAATAAGATCTTTTTGAGTTTGTTTCAAAAAAAAATCTTTTTGAGTTGGAGTTGGAGATATCCTTTTAAATTAAATTAGATTTTAATTAAATAAAGGGAATAATGGTATAACTATTGTAATAATTAAACTAATTATTTGCTACAAATTATTGAGAATATTTAATTTTAATTGAAATTTGTTTTTTGTTTTATTTTGTGTTTTGTGTTTTTTTTTTTTAATTTAGATTATCAATATTGCCAGGTTTCAATCCAAACTTTTTTTCTTTCTTTTTTTTTTAAATTTCAATATTCTTTTTGCATGACATGCCGCTGACATATCTAGTGTCTCCCATAAATTCAGGTAATAATAACGAAAATTACAAAACAGCATCAAAATTGTTTATAAATGTCAACATTAGTTTCAGCAGCCTAAGTCTTGAAAGTTCAAACCACATGATCAACTCCTCAATATCTGCTACGACATATCAGAACCATCCAATTCGAGATCATCTTCACCGGATAAGGTTTCCTCCTTTCCATCCAAAGAAGTTTGGTTTTCACTGAATGAAGCAACTTCAACGTTTGCAGAACCACGGCGATTGTGGATGAGATAATGTGCCACTGATTTGTAACCAAGACTCATCACCTGAACTCGGAAAATCATATATTGGTTAGCGAAGAAACACCAACAATCCAACAACCCAAACTGTTATCAAATACCATATCTGAATATGGCTAAATGGATGACCTATCAGCACATAAAGGTGAATAATGATGAATATACCCTCCTGTAGATTGCACCAGTAGGAGTCCATCCTTTATCTCTTCTGCAGCGACTGCAATTGCATATCCCACGACAAACCGGACATCTCCAGTTTGAGTTTGCATTCACTTCAAGTACATGCTCCCCATACCTGCAAATTTTTATGTATAATCCAAGTCAGCATTCCAAACAGAGGGTCACAGGCTTCATTTAATTTGTATCAAATTTAGCTTCCCACTAAATGAATGTAAAATTCCCGTTTATGCCGAAAAAAATTTACTATTTCAGCCAAGGAACGTTTGTTTTTTGCACCTTAAGAAATAATCATTAGAAAAACATAAACAAAACCAGAGTCTTCAATGTTGAAGGGAGGAAAATCAAATTTCCTTCTGACAACTTCTTTCTAATGCTTTCACTTTCACTGAATTATGTGTGGGGCAACAAAAATTCATCAGTTGGAGATTAGAAAACAAAAGTCAACCAAATAGCAAGAATAAAGTAAATAGTAATGCTGGCATTGTTTCACAATACCTCATGTAAAGACAATCTCCACAAAACTGCCCCGTGACCATCTTGCACTTGCTGCATTCGGTGTGGTGTCCTAACGTTTTTTGCCTGCAAAAGCTCAATCAATATCATATGCACCCAATGCAATTGACACAGGGGAGAAGGGCCGGAAACCAGAAGAGAGGAGTTGCAGAAAACCAATGGGAAAAACAACCCATCAAATGATTGATGACGTTATCCCACAAACAAAATAAAAGTAAAACAGCAAAATTAGAAATCTTATATTGATCCGAACATTGAATGTGCTGACACGCCTGCTGTCTTACTGGTACCAAGTGTAATCAAGCAACCCTTGAAGCAGTTAGAAAAGGAGGAACAATTTCAAGGTAGTGAGTAAAGGCTCAGATTAAAGCAGAGATAAGTAAGTTAAACAGAGATAATGATTTAAACCAGACGCTAAACATTCACACATGCTCAAATAGTTCTTTTTACCTAAGAAAACTCTTCCCTTGACCTGTCAAATGCGTGGGAGTCGAACCCCACAAAAGTGTCGCAGATGGGGAAGAGTCGGGGACAGCAAGAATATTATATAGCTTGAGCAAGACAAAAATATGAACATAGAAGGTCATTTATCTAAAGCGCCATTGAAGTAAAGCAAGGCCCAGAGGTTCATAAAGGAGTTGCGTCAAGCTTATTATGCAAACATTTCGAAGCCCCTCAAATGCACTACACGTATACGAATCATGAAAAAATTAGCCTCTATGAACAGAAAACATCATATTTCCCAAAAACCATCTAAAATTCTTGTTGCTACAATATAATCTTCGACAGAACAAACAAACAAAACAAACCCAAAGCTGCGATACCTGCACTGATGGCAACTCTTCCCCTCAACAGGGTCATATATGCGCTGCCCGTCTTCATCGTACCCATCAACATTGAGAGTCCAGTTGGCCACAGAATCCCCCAACAGCTTCTCGTCCTCCTCTGTGTAAACCTCAGGGTTTTCGCCTTCTGGTATAAAAATTTCCACATTCTCAACTACAGGCTTCTCCTTCTTCGGGTGTTTCTCTTCTTTGTACATCACTCGAGGGATATCTTTCAACCTAAACGCACGCACCCATTCACAAACCCACATCAAAAACCAGGATTTCCAATCAGTAACAACCAATAAAAATCGATGGTTCATCTTCACTATCTTCACCTCGAAGAGCGCCTGGGAGGGTCAGTAGACAAAGGCCGCGGGGCCTTGATCGCGCGCAGAGGAGGAGGTTTGGAGGGCTTGAGGTTCTTGGAGAGCTCTAAAATGCCGAGGCTCTTCATCCTCGCCGTGTTCTCCTTGATTCTTTGGGCTCGAGACTCCTCGTATTCCCCTCCTCCTCCACCTCCATCTTCTTCCGCAACTGGGTTGGCGTCACTTTTCCCTCTTGTTCGACCTCTCACCATTTCTGCGTGACCTTGATTCTTGAAATCTCTTGGAACGGTCGCGAAATGCGATTACAGAGAATCCCCACGCTGGATTTTGGGGAATGGGGTCTCGCAATTCTCCCGCGCACAGAAAGCTTCAGCTCCACCTCGAGTGTGCACTTCGGACTAATAATATTTTTTAAAAAAATATATACTAATTTCTGTTATTTTTCGAAAAATTTAAATGATATCGTACGTACTCCTGCACTCGTACTATTGGCATCTTTGCATCTGTTTTGAACCGAACCAATTGCAAGACGCCAAGACCAAACCAATTTTACATAATTTTTGTTAATTTAGTTTGATATTTTTGGGGTATAAAAATGTTATTAAAAACTCTTATTAAACGGCATTACGAGTTTGTTGTATAAGACATGCGTCCAATTTGGTCAGATCCGTGCAAAAATATTTGTTTTATATCAAAAAATATTATTTTTTATGATAAATATAGATTTGGTCAATCCGTCTCATTGATATAAATATGTGAGACCACATCACGAAAGACACAATCGAATATATTCAATTTGATTTTATTTTTATTTATCTTTTACTATTTAATAAAATACTAGGGTGGTATATATAGTAACTATTTTTTGATATTTTTATGTGAAATTTCAAAAATAATACTATCAAATAAATAAATAAACTATTTAGCAATTTCAATTTTATTTACATATAACTTTTCCATCATTTTATACTTCACGTTTGACATATTTTCCAATTTGAGATTGGTTTCTTTTTAAAAAAAAAAAATTAACAGTTTTTATTCATAAATTATTTTTTTAATCTAACAATTTGATAAACACGTTGATTGATATGTTACCTGCTTGAGATTGGTTTTTTATTTTTTTAAAAAAAATAAAAAAAAAATTAGGGAAAATTGCAAATTTAGTCATATATGTTTGTCAACTTTGTGATTTTGATCCTCTATATTTTCACATTTCAGTTTTAGTCCTGCTTGTTTTGATTTTTGGCAATTTCGGTCATTTTTATGGAAAAAATGCTTACATGGCACTGTACACGTCAGCTCCACATCAGCACTGAATTGGTGTCACGTCAGCGCCACATCGAAAAAATGACTAAAATTGGAAAAAAAAATAAAGATAGCGGACTAAAACTGAAATCTAAAAATATAAAGGACTGAAATCGCAAAGTGACAAACATAAATGACTAAAAAAACAATTTTTTCCAAAAAAATATTCATAAATTATTTTTTAATCTGATAATTTGATAAACACACGCATTGCATGTGCAAAACGCTAGTATTTTATTATTAGCAAGCTTTGTAAATACTCCAATTATATTGAGTATCTATTTTTTCATATTTTAGCTCGAATAAACATAACCACAACAGTAAAAAATTAGAGTTTTTTTATATAATTTGCAAAATTATGTAGCTTGCACACGTATTTTAATTTATAGTATTTTACTTATAATCATTATAAGATTCGATCAAATGATATTCACTAAACTTCTATCAGGTGTAATAGTTACCTTTTCAAAATTATAATTTCTCATTCATTAATTCGCTATAAAATTCAGGTTTTAAAAAATTAATAATCCTTTCAAAAAAAAATTTAGTAATCAAACCAGGCCAATTAACCGAATTAACCATTAGTTTTGATTTTTGTTTTTTTAGTGTCAAGAGCTTGTTTAGTTGTATCTTGAACCCTAGCTATAGTTCTAAATTTGATGTATGTTGTATGTAGCGATGCAATTCCCATTTTTATGAAAAAAATAATGTATTGACTCGAGTGACTCAGATTATTGAAACGCCATTGCACTTAAAAAAAAATATTTACGTATTATGATAACAAGGTTATCTTACGATTCCACAACTTGGAGACAGCTAACCCAATTTTTCATATGGAGTGAACACTATGGTCCATCGGGAAATTGACTATCATAGCATAATATCAATACATCTTTGTTGTTTGTGAACATCTCTCGATTTAACTATCGCATGAGCCAATAAACATCAGATTCATGTGGTATAAGGCCCCCTTCGTAATCAACTCTTTCAGAGATATAAAATATGTATAATATAATAATGATAAATAAATATGTTTTCGATAAATGATGGTGTGTGTCATTAATCTTTTATAGAACTTGATTAAAACATTAGAAAAAAATAAGTCATTGATCGATATATTATTATCCACATCAAGTAATGTCTTGACAACTTAAAGTATATGTGTTTGGACATGATTTTTATAAAATATTTTTGAACAATATTTTTTTAAAAAAGTATTATTCAAGTATAGTTTTCAAAAAACAATTAAAAAATATTTTTATATGGAATTAAAGAAAGCGGTTATAAACAATATTACTTCACGGGTCAGTTTTGTCATTTGTGATACCATGAAAAATTTTATATTAAAATAAATTTTATTGTAAATATAGACAAAGGTTGATCTATCTCGTAGATAAAGATCTATCATCCTATCTTACCAAAAACTTATTCATATTCAAATATATATATATATATATATATATATTTGAAAAATTACTATTTTGGTGCCTACAAATTAAAATAGAATCAATAGAGGGCGTGAAAATTTTACATTAATTATATATATATATATAATTATATATGTATTTTAAAATTTACTATTTTGGTGCCTACAAATTAAAATAGAATCAATAGAGGGCGTGAAAATTTTACAATCATTTTGTGCAAGATCATTTAATGAAGAAATCTGAACACTGGATTGTGGGGACACACGTGACCCCTATTTATTCATTGTCGTAATAGAAACAAATTTGGTTCGACGAAAAAAAAAAAAGAAGAAGCAAAAGCTGTATTTTTGTCATTTATTATTATCAAAATACGTAATGGAACAAATATATTCATAATGTAGACTCATGTCGTAATTAGTTTTTAATCGATTTGGCGAAGTACTATTTAAAATAAATTACATATTTATTACATAAGTTTATTAATTTTTCTTAAAATATTTCAATAGTATGGTTGTTTATATTTTAAAATTTTTAGATATTACTCTTAATTTAAAAATATATAAATGCCATTAATTTGTAACTAAAAAAATTGTTATATCTATTCTATCTATTCTATTTTATAATAGTTGAAGGTATCATACAAACTACTTTGGTATGTCCAAAACATACCAAAATATTTTTCCACAATTACTCTTCATGTTTTACATTGATTTCTCTTTTTTAAGTCTAAATATTTAAAAAAAATTCTATATTACCTTTCTCATCCCCAACCACTAATAAACCAAAAAACACAGCTCCCACTCTGACTTCTCTACTACTTCACGTCTCAGTTTGATAAATTAGTTCTTCAAATACTTATTGATTACAAAAATCAAATTTTAATTTATGATAATTAATTTTTCAATACACATACAAAGTGTGTGCTCCGGTTACTAGTTTAGATAATTATTACAGAAGCACACAATGCATGTGAAAAGAGCGCTAAGGAAAGTGATTTGTTTGATTATCATTTCAAAAAATATTATAATTATTATTTTAAAAAATCCAAGTAATAATAATAATAACAATAAAAATAAAAATTGTAGAATTTTACATAATTTAAAGGCATGTTTGCCAAATATTTATTATTTTTGTAAAACCAGTAAATTTATAGATTACGAAAAAAATGGAGAAAAAAGAAAAAATGATGGTGATTGAAAAAAAGTGAAAGGATGAAAATAAAAAATGGGTAATGTTTAAGAAATATGTCATTATAATACTAGTATTTTATCATAATCACTTTTGTAGAAGCAACCAGGTTCTGAATTTCAATGAAATTAAAAGAGTATTTTGGAGAGCTTATAAAAACATTTATTAAATTTTAGTTGTATGTAAGTATTTTTTTGGGTTTGTAAATCAATTTTGGAATATGTGGTTTGTTTTAAAAACTCCCTCAATTAAATGGCATATACCATAGTGATATCCTAGTAGGATATCCCGGGTGGCTATACCCCCGGGTGATACCCTACAACCCGGGTGGTCGGGACAGCGGAGCAGGTCCTAGCCCGACTATCTTTAGGGAGTGTGGTGATATCCTAGTAGGATACCCCGGGTGGCTATACCCCCGAGTGCCAGGAGTATCTCGGATGATGATATAACCCAGGGAGTCTAAGCACTCGGGAGACCCCGGGAGGTCTGGGGAGAACCCGGGTAAGAGCAAAAGAAAGCAAAGCTGGGGGGCCCAAGTTTTCTTTATTCTCAAGGCTAGGAAACAACCACGTCTACTTAGAGTGTGTCAGGATCAAATCCCCGACCAAATCATTATGGACCACGCTCCAACGGAGTGTGCTCTTTCCTTAAACTACGGGATGTCTAAATCATACGTCATGGCCGTCCCATCACCCTAAAAGCCATCAGTTAGTCCATATCTAGTAATCATGGAAGGCCCAAGTGGGCCATTATAAAAGCTAAGGGAGGGTTGGATAACAAAAAAGGACTCACTCTCTCAAATATATTCACCTATCTTTTCCGCCTGAGAGTTTACTCGCCCCCAGGTAGTCATTTTATGATAATCGGATCATTGGCGCCGTCTGTGGGAAAGTGAGTTCAAGGCGTAGATATGACCATCATTGATGATCCAGAAAGCTCTCGTCGAGCAGTGGCCGCAATTCAAGAACAAATGAATGCTATGGTAGACGCCGCGGTACAAAGATTCATGGCAATGCAGGAAGAAGGAGGAAAGGATGGCCAAGGAAAGGAGAATGAAAAAGGATTAGAGGGAGAAAAAGAACAGGAGCCGAGGCCCGAAAAAGAGAAGAGCATAGGTATACACTTGGAAGAGGAGGGAAACTCACATGTCGGGTCCGCCAATATCACCATGGCGGGGGAGCTGGAGATGCTGAAACAAAAAATACAAAAACTGGAGAACACGGACCCGCGGGAATCTTCGCTGGTCAAAAGTCTGGGATGTCCTTTCTCCTCGGAAATCATTAGGGAGCCATTGCCGATCCATTTCAAATCTGCCAAAATCAAGGAGTATGATGGTAGCACTGATCCAGATGAGCATGTGACCCGATTTGAGAACGTGGCAATGTTACATTGCTATGGTGATCAAATTAAGTGCAAGGTATTCCTGACTACCTTGGTGGATTCTGCTCAAAGGTGGTTCGAAAACTTGGAAGAAAATAGTATTAAGACTTTCAAAGAATCCAGGGAAGTCTTTTTACAACACTTCAGCAGTAGCAAGCGATATAAAAAGACCACTCTCAGCCTTTTTGAAATAAAGCAGTCGAACGAAGAGTCTCTGAGGGCTTATATTAAAAAGTTCAATAGAGTGGCCCTGGAAGTACCTGCATGTGTGCCGGAAACCAAAATCACCGCTTTCACACAGGGACTTAAAGAAGGAAAATTTTTTCGGTCTTTAGTCAAGAGGGCTCCCCGGTACTTTGAGGACCTCTTGGCTCGAGCTGAAAAATATATCAACATGGAAGAAGTCCAGCGGCAGAAGAGGGAAAAATACAAGAAGGAAGCACACAGGAAGAAAGGAAACCAGAGTAATCCGGGGAGAAGAAGGTCGGATCAACCAGGGAGGCTTGCCACCTATGCTTCCCACAGGATAGCTCGGGACGAGAGATTCATCTATGTGAGGAGAATGCCCAACCGTTGCCTACAAAGAGGCTGGGAAAATTTTGCTCGATACATCGGGTAAACACCCATGACACCAGTGAGTGCCAGAGGCTCATATCAGAGCCAGGGCAGTCTGTACCAGAGGAAGCAAGGCACGTGGAGAAGAAGCAGCGGGGACGTCCCTGGGTGCCACGGCTCGACATCACACGGGCCAATAAGCCCGACCCTCCAAGAGCTCGGGAGATGACGCCTCGAAAGCCAGAAAAAGAACCCCGAGAGGGATCTTCTAAAGGAGTGATCAACATGATTTCGGGAGGATCCACTGATGGGGACTCTAATAGGGCTCGAAAATCTTGGAGTAAAAGAGAAAGCCTGGGAATCGAGGCCCAGAGAGTGGACCCCAGCCCAATCATTAAATTTGGGCCGGGGGATTTGGAAGGGGTGTGTCTGCCTCACAACGACGCTTTACTTATCTGGGCTCGAGTTGCTAACTATGACGTGAGAAGGGTGTTTGTGGATTCGGGGAGTTCTGTAAATGTCATCTTCCAAGAAGCCTTCGAGCAAATGGACTTACAGGGGTGCGAGATCCATCCCGTGAAAAACATCTCTATATGGGTTCGCAGGACATACCGTTCGGCCCAGAGAAGAAGTGTGGCTACCAATCACCCTGGGATCGGGTGATATAAAGAAGACTGTTATGGCCCTCTTTACCGTGGTGGAAGCCCCATCTTCCTACAATATCATCCTAGGAAGACCGGCCCTGAATGCTTTTATGGTTGTCGCCTCTGCATACCACCAGAAGATCAAATTCCCGGTGGGAAATCAAGTGGGCGAGGTAAAGGGAGATCAGCATTCCTCTCGGCAATGCTATGCGGACACCATCCGAGTGGACAATAAGAGGGCCCGGGGAAAGAGAAGGGATGATCCGAAGCAGGGGGAGGTATGTGCAGTGGAGGAATTAAAGGAGGAATATGAGGAGGTGGAGGTAATGCCTGGACAGTCAGGAAGGATTGCTCGGATGGCTCGGGGTCTGGAGTCTGCTTTGGCTGAGCAATTGAAAACTTGTCTGGCCCAGAACGCGGATGTATTTGCCTGGTCTCCCAAAGAGCTAACGGGAGTCCCGACTCATTTGGCTGAGCACAAGTTGAATATCCTCCCGGGATCCCGGCCTGTCAAGCAAAAGAAGAGACACTTCGGAACAGAGAAGGACAGGGTCATTGCCGAACAAGTCCGGGAGCTGCTGGAAGCGGGGCACGTCAAAGAGGTACAGTTTCCTAGTTGGTTGTCTAACGTGGTGCTGGTACCCAAGAGTACAGGGAAGTGGAGAATGTGTATGGATTTCCGAGACTTAAACAAAGTCTTCCCAAAGAACTGCTATCCCCTGCCCCGGATTGATCAATTGGTGGATTCTACCTCCGGTTATGAGCTGCTTTGCTTTATGGATGCCTACCAAGGATACCATCAGATTCCCCTGGCTAAGGAGGACCATGATAAGGTCAGTTTTGTTACGTCGGGAGGAACGTTTTGTTATGTGGTTATGCCTTTCAGGTTAAAAAATGCAGGAGCCACATATCAAAGGATGATGGATAAAGTATTCCAAAATCAATTGGGCCGGAATGTGGAGGTGTATGTGGATGATATTCTGGTAAAATCCAGGACCCGGGACCATTTTATTCCTGACTTGGAAGAAACCTTTAGTACCTTGCGAAGGTATGGGGTGAAGCTCAACCCGGCTAAGTGCGTGTTTGGAGTAAAAAGCGGGAAATTCTTGGGATTTGTAGTGACCGAAAGAGGAATAGAGGTAAACCCAGAGAAGATAAAGATCCTGAAGGAGATGCCGTCACTCTCCTCCATTAGGGAGGTGCAGCGGTTGACCGGAAGAATCACTGCCCTATCTCGTTTCATTGCTCGGTCTGCCCATCGGAGTCATCCTTTCTTTCAAGTGTTGAGGAGGGCTCAGAGGTTTGGATGGAGTGAGGAGTGTGAACGAGCTTTCCGGGAGTTGAAGGAGCATCTGGCAAATCTGCCTATCTTGGTTAAGCCTGAGCCAGAGGAGAGGCTATGGGTTTATATTTCCACGACAGAGTTTGCTGTAAGCACGGTGCTAATAAAATAAGAGGAAGGAGATCAAAATCCAGTTTATTATGTAAGTCACGCTCTGAAGGGACCTGAGATGCGGTACAGTGAAATGGAAAAGATGGCCCTGGCCCTCATCTTGACTGCCCAAAAACTCCGGCCTTACTTTCTATCTCATCCAGTCACTGTATTAACCAATAGCCCTTTGGGTCGGGTGATGACTCATCCGGATGCCTCAGGCCGGTCAAGTGGGCAGTTGAGCTAGGAGAGTATGATGTAGAATACAAGCCTCGGGCGGCTATTAAGGCACAAGTTTTGTCTGACTTTCTGACCGAGGTCATCACCTTTGGTCAGGAAGAGGTATGGAAAGTATTTGTAGATGGGGCTAGCAGTTTGGAAGGAAGCGGGGTGGGAGTAATCCTCATTTCTCCCACTCACGAGAAAACTAAAGTTGCGATAAGGTTATCCTCTTTCAGATCTAATAATGAAGCAGAGTACGAGGCGGTAGTCTCAGGTTTGAAGTTGGCCCGGGAGGCAGGAGCAGGGCACGTAATTGTGTATTCGGATTCTCAACTGGTAGTGCAGCAAGTCCAGGGGGTCTTTAGCATCAGGGAGAAGAGATTACAAGAGTATGTGGGGCTTATCAAGCAACAGGAAGAGGAATTCTCTGGCTGGAGCATTGAACAAATTCCCAGGGAGCATAATACTGAGGCGGACGCCCTAGCCCGAATGGCATCATCTCTGACTAGTATTGATAGCCAGGAGGTGATATAGCAGTCCGGATCGGTGATGGCCATAAAAGGAAAAGCAGAAGAGACCGAGGAGGAATCCTGGATGACTCCCCTCACCAAGTACCTTCAAACGGGGATACTTCCTGAGGATGAGGCACATGCCCGGAAGCTCAAGAGGCAGGCAACTCGATTTAGCCTGGTTAACGAAAAATTGTACCGGCGATCTTTTCAGGGTCCCTTGTTAAGGTGCCTAGCCCGGAAAGAAGTGGGTTATGTACTTCAGGAAATACATGAAGGCTGCTACGGAGATCACGGAGGGGATCTGAGCTTGGCCCGGCGTACCTTGTTAGCAGGATACTGGTGGCCCACCCTGCAGCAGGATGCCCGACAGGTAGTCAAAACGTGTGAAGGGTGCCAAAGGTTTGGGAACTTCTCTCGTAAACCAGCAGCAGAGTTACAGAAGGTGTGGGCCTCTTGCCCTTTTGATCAGTGGGGCATGGACATCGTGGGACCGTTCCCTACGGGCCCTGGACAGAAGAAGTTCTTACTAGTAGCGGTGGATTATTTCTCTAAGTGGGTAGAGGCTGAACCTTTGGAAAGAATCACTGAAGAAGCGGTGTTGGGATTTATTTGGAAGAACATTGTCTGCCGATTCGGCTTGCCCCAGAAGCTCGTCTCGGACAATGGAAGGCAATTCCAGTGAAATAAAATGAAGGATTGGTGCACAGAGATGAAGATAAAGCAGACGTTCACCTCCGTAGCATACCCGCAGAGCAATGGACAAACGAAAGTAACTAACAGGACCATCGTCCAATCTCTACAGACCCGGCTCTTTGGTGCTGGTAAGAGTTGGGTGGAGGAGGTCCCCGGTGTGCTATGGTCTTATCGCACAACCCCCCGGACGGCCACAGGGGAAACACCTTTTAGCCTGGTGTATGGGTCCGAGGCCGTGATCCCAGTAGAAATTGGACAGATCTCCCCCCGGGTGAAAGCCTACCAGGAGGGAGAAGCCATGGACCGGACGCAAGAGTTAGACCTGATTGAAGAGAAAAGAGAGCGGGCCGTTATTCGAATGGAAGCTTATCGGAGCAGGATAATCAAGGCGTTCAATCAAAAGATCAAACCCCGAGACTTCCAGATAGGAGACTTGGTATTAAAGAAGGTTAACCCGACATGAGATGTAAAAAAGCTAGAAGAAAAATGGGAAGGAACTTACAAAATAACTCGGAGGGTAAGGAGGAACGCCTGGTACCTAGAAGACAACCGGGGCAAGGCTCTACAGAGGCCCTGGAATACTGTGCATCTTAAGTCGTATTATTCTTGAAAATGCAAGCTCTCCTGTAAATTATGTTTCTGCCGGTTATATAAATAAAAAGTATGTTTGTATATATTGTAAGCATAGAATTTAAGTCCAGGTGATCCGTCACCCTGGCACCCCAAAAACCCAGGTGATCTACCACCCTGGTACTCAAACACCCGTGGTAATTCACGAGCAATATAAGTCCAGGTGATCCGCCACCCTGGCACCCCAAAAAACCCAGGTGATCTACCACCATGGTACTCAAACGCCCGTGGTAATTCACGAGCAATATAAGTCCAGGCGATCCGCCACCCTGGCACCCCAAAAAACTCAGGTGATCTACCACCCTAGTACTCAAACGCCCATGGTAATTCACGAGCAATATAAGTCCAGGTGATCCGCCACCCTGCACCCCAAAAAACCCAGGTGATCTACCACCCTGGTACTCAAACGCCCGTGGTAATTCACGAGCAATATAAGTCCATGTGATCCGCCACTCTGGCACCCCAAAAAACCCAGGTGATCTACCACCCTGGTACTCAAACGCCCGTGGTAATTCATGAGCAATATAAGTCAAGATGATCCACTACCCAGGAACTCAAGAACTGGTGATAGTTTTAGGCTAAAAGACAAAATGTTTTCCAAAGCATTACAAGCCCATAAAAAAGGAGGAATGCAAAAGTAAAAAGATTCTAAAATAAAGAAAAGTCTGTCATTCCTTAAATAAAAGAGTGCTTACAAAAGGTAACTTACAAAAAACATCTACTGGAAAAGAAAAATAAAATCCTAAAGCCCAAGATCTAGGGCAAGGCTGCTCTCTCCCGAGGTTCCTCTCCCTCGCCCATTGACCCGGAGGGCAGAGAAGCAATGGCCTGGTTAAGATCAGGAACCCCCTCTTGAAGTAGCCCGACCTCTTCGTATTGCGTCGCACAAAGATCAAAGCCTTGTGTAAAAAATTCAAAAGACCTATCTATCACTATTTTCTCAAAATCTTTGGAAGACAGGAAAGACTCTTTCCAGTCAGCCTCAGAACTCGAGCGTTCCTCCAAGGCTTGAATAGTGTCCGAGGCCAGAGAATAATACAGATCCGCCTCTGTGCGGGCCACGGTCCGCTTATCCTGCATTTTCTTTGCAGAGAGTTGGAGTCTTTCCGCCCTTTTTTGAGCCACGCCTTTTTTTTCTCGGGCCCAGCTTAGGTCTCCCGAAGTCTCCTATAGTTAGGACCGAAGGGATTGAATTTCCTTCGAGTAGCGGTCCTTGGCATCAGTTAGCTTTTTCTTCAACTCCTCATGCGCTTGAGTAGCCTCCGCCCAGGAGCTCTCTAAAGCAGAGCGCATCTCTGCTTCATGCATCTCCTGTATGCTGGCAGCTCGTAGGCGGAGTTGGGCCATGTGCTCCTCGAAGGCATCAGTCTTTTCTCTTTACCGGTTAAGGGTGGAGTTCGTCTCCTCTAGGGCGCTGGCCAGCATGCATAAACCCTGTAGACAAGAATAAAAATAAAAACCAAAGGAAGAGAAGGGTGGTGATAAAGCACGAGACCTAGACTCACCGTATAGGCATGAGAGATGCCTTCCGAGAACTTGGAGGTAGCGCCCCTCACCGATAGGGACGTTCGTTCGTCGGAGGAAAGTAAACTTTGGACAACAGCCTTGGAGGAGGTGGTCCCTGTCAGGAATAGGGGAAACCGAGAGTTCCAGGTAGAAGGGCTCTATTCGGTTTCCCCAAGCACAGCCCAAGTGCTCCATACTGGTCGATTAGGTATCCCAATTCGTTACCAGGGGCCTGTCTTGCTTGGTTGGAAGAGTTAGAGAGAAAGAGCCGGGGGCAATAGCGTCTTCCGCATCACTTAAAATGATCATATCTGGCTCCCGGGTAGCTTTCCTCTTGCGCTGGGATAGGGGTATCTTGTCCTCCAAGTCCTCTGCGGACAACGACAGCTGCGAGTGGGATTCCAACTGGGGAGAAGTCAATCCCATAGCTCGGCCTTCTGAGACTCCCTTGGCCGTAAGAAGAGACAGAGCAGCGGGAAGGGTGGTTTGAATCGGGAGAAGGGTTGGAGGGATCGGCAGACGCTGGGGGCCGGAGAGGATAGCGCGGCTCTCCTCTTCATCCCTGGCTTTTTTCCTCCTTTCAGCCAAGGCCTGAGTTTTTTCTTTAGCGGCTTGCCTCTTCGCAGCCCGGTGAGCAAACTTCTCCCTCATCATATCGGACGAATCTGCAGCAAAAGAAGCATATCAATATCAAGATATCTAGAAAGGGATCAAAACAAATAGGAGTAGGAGAATCACAAGTTACAAGATTGAGCTCCCGGGGCACCGTATGCGTCGATCACCTGGTTAAGGAGATCTTCCACCCGGGTACTCAACCCGTAAGCTATCATATTCTCGTTTGTTAAAAGGACAGGAGAAGAAAAGTTTTTATTGCCAACTAAGGCCAGACTGCGAACATAAGGCTCCTCGACTTTATAATGGTCAGGGAGCTCAGGTTGCGAGGGGAGACTGGACAAGAACCCGGTCCTAAAAGTAAAAGGGGCCGGGGTACGGATGAAAAAATACCTTTCTTTTCATCCCTTCAAAGAAGAGGGGATATCAGAAAGAAAGCGGGTGTTCAGCCGGGCAGCTAGGGAAAAGGCCCCTTCGTTAAATCGACAGGTAAAAAAATAGTGAAGCACGAGAGGGGTGATAGCTAAATTGGAGGCCATAATTCGGAAAGAGTTTGGGTGGAACTGGTTGACAGGAACTCTAAAGAAATCGGCAACTGCCAGGTAGAAGGGAGGAATAGGAAATCGAAGATCACTGCGGATTTGGTCTCGAAAGAAGGTATAACAATCTGCTGGAGGGGTGTCGGGGGTGCTCCCTGGTAAAGGGCGGAATAAAGAATACGACAAAGGGATTTCCCCTGAGCCGCGCAGTTCCTCCGCAGCACCTTGGGATAGGGTGCTGGAAAGATAGGTATACCAACCTAGGGCTGAAGGGGCAGATGCGAGGGGTGTAGGGTTCTTCACTTTCTTTTTTCCTTTTCCCTTCACGTGGGAAGACGAAACCATGGAAGTTTTAGGACGAGAGG
This sequence comes from Henckelia pumila, assembly GCF_033568475.1. Taxonomy (NCBI): domain Eukaryota; kingdom Viridiplantae; phylum Streptophyta; class Magnoliopsida; order Lamiales; family Gesneriaceae; genus Henckelia; species Henckelia pumila. Next base: position 40,393,778 of record NC_133123.1, on the reverse strand, counting down.
TTTTTCTAGAAAAACGGGGCCGGGAAGGAAGAGCAGAGGCGGAGCAAGCATCGCTCGAGCTACCGCTTGGCACTTCGTCTCTGGGCGAGCCTTTTGGCATTCGCCCCTGAGGTAGAAGATGTACCGATAGACATAAGGGAAGGAGGAACTTACAGGTTAAAGAGCAAATAAGAGAGTGCAAAGGAACGAGTGATGGAATCAGGAGAAAGGCACAGGAAACCAGAGGACAATCGTGCAAGGAGGAAGACGGTGAGTAAAAGAAGGAAGGGTCACGTGGATTAAATACTCGAAAAGGCCAAAGCAATCTAAGTCGTGTATTTTGAATTGAACGGCACAGATACTCAAAGCGTGCTCCAGAAGCTGAAGCAACCTCTGATAGAATCTCTGACATACACAGTACGAAGCGGTTAGGGCTGACGTAAGGCTAGTGTCACCACCCGGGGGGTTTCGAATACCGGGGTGATATCCTAGTAGGATACCCCGGGTGGCTATACCCCCGGGTGGTACCCTACAAACCGGGTGATCGGAACAGCGGAGCAGGTCCTAGCCCGACTATCTTTAGGGAGTGTGGTGATATCCTAGTAGGATACCCCGGGTGGCTATACCTCCGGGTGATACCCTACAACCCGGGTGGTCGGGACAGCGGAGCAGGTCCTAGCCCGATAATCTTTAGGGAGTGTGGTGATATCCTAGTAGGATACCCCGGGTGGCTATACCCCCGGGTGATACCCTACAACCCAGGTGGTCGGGACAGCGGAGCAGGTCCTAGCCCGACTATCTTTAGGGAGTGTTGTGATATCCTAGTATGATACCCCGGGTGGCTATACCCCCGGGTGATACCATACAACCCGGGTGGTCGGAAAGCGGAGCAGGTCCTAGCCCGACTATCTTTAGGGAGTGTGGTGATATCCTAGTAGGATACTCCGGGTGGCTATACCCCCGAGTGCCAGGAGTATCTCGGATGATGATATAACCCAGGGAGTCTAAGCACTCTGGAGACCCCGGGAGGTCTGAGGAGAACCCGGGTAAGAGCAAAAGAAAGCAAAGCTGGGGGGGCCCAAGTTTTCTTTATTCTCAAGGCTAGAAAACAACCACGTCTGCTTAGAGTGTGTCAGGATCAAATCCCCGACCAAATCATTATGAACCACGCTCCAACGGAGTGGGCTTTTTCCTTAAACTACGGGATGTCTAAATCACACGTCATGACCGTCTCATCACCCTAAAATCCGTCAGTTAGCTCATACCCAATAATCATGGAAGGCCCAAGTGGGCCATTATAAAAGCTAAGGGAGGGTTGGATAACAAAAAAGGACTCACTCTCTCAAATATATTCACCTATCTTTTCCGCCTGAAAGTTTACTCGCCCCCGGGTAGTTATTTTATGATAATCGCATCACATAGTTTTTTTTAAAAAAAAATAAAAATTGAACCATCTATTTACCACAACATCATCACTACTTTAAACTATTTTTAAAAAAATTTGTACTACAAATAAAAATGATATATATATATATATATATATAAGATAATGTGGGCTTAAAGGGGGTGTTCAAGTTGGTGGAGCAGGTGAACTATTGGCCAAAGATCAGAAGTTCGATTCCCCCTGCCAACACTTTCTTGGACTAGACTGTCACACATGGTTTGCCCAGTATGGTTTACATGCGTAGTTTGCAGGTTATTGCGTTAGTTCGGGGGTTTATCCAGAGCGCGCCTAAGGGTAGCGGCTGCGGATTCCCACGTCATTAAAAAAAGAAGTGAAACTTAGCCTTTGATATTTATGTTTCTTATTTAACTATTGTACTTTTTTAAGGTAACCCTTTTAAAATAATTTGTAAAAACGGTTTATTATTCACAACAAATATTCATACGTTTTAAATCCATTTATATTATTTTATAAACTTTAAAATAAATTTACATAAATGTAAAATTAATAAGTAATTTAATAAATTTATAAGATTATGCGAGAAATAATAAAAGATGGTCTTAAATAAAGCAATGCTCCATTGTTTTCAATTATATAGTCATATTTTTTTCTTCACACAGACCAAAAAAAAATTATTGATAAAAAAAATTATGTATACACTTCTTATTTTATCCATGTCTAATCCATTCAAAAATTATTGCACGATTTTCAAGACATAGATAATATGAGTATATTGGTAAAAAAATATAAAAAATTATTACTAAATATATGTATGTCTATACTATATATTTGGGATAAACAAAAAAAAATATGACCTATATAATCGAGACGGAGAGAATAAAAAAATTTTGAAAAATTTGAACATGACGGAATAAATACATTTGATTTTCTGTGTTCGATGAAAAAATACACTACTTAAATATAAAATCTGTACAAAAAATAAAATAATCGGTCAAGTCGTCGTATTTGATGGAACAATTATAATAATTTAAAATAAAATCCCTAAAAAATAGCATAATAAGTTGGGGACGGATTCAAATATAAGAGCAATGTTACATGTACAACCAAATTTGTACAACAATTTTTACACCACAAAAAATTCAATACAAAAGCTTAATTTATCAAATCTCACGATACCTTGAATGCAAAATCTCACGATATCATATCAAAATCTCATGAGATAATAACAAAATATCACCAGATAATTATTGTAAATATCTACCTTTAGCATTATTCCAAATATAATGACATTAATCCAGCTCATTCCCAATCACCAACCTAAATTGGTATTTTTCTTTATTTGTTTTGTTTTTTCAAAAAATTAAATCTGGTAAATCATCAAATTATCAAAACCCTACTGACTTACCAATCAGCATTTACTTCTCTCCTTTTTATTAACCGAATTGAAATCCAATTTGGAATCCACTCCTTCACTCTATATAACAGCGTTTCAGTACACTCCCCTGTTAAGTTTCTTCACTCCGACTCCGATCGCCGTGGCCCGCTGACGCGCCATCGCCGCCGCGAGGTTTACCGTCTTCCTCGTGCCTGTTTCTAGCACTCACTTTCCGTTTTGAGCGTACATCGATTTTACATTTTCGGCCGTACAATCTTGATGCTGCATTCTATTGTTGTGTTCGATGATGATGTATTTGTGCCGTTTATGTTGTGTTTTCGTTTGAATCGGTGAATTTTTTTTTTTGGAAATGTTGTGCGTGCATTGGCTCTGTTGTTTCTTGTGCCATTTATCGTCTTCTGCGCCCTTGTTTGTGTACGGTCTGTGATGAACATCGTTACTGATTATTTTGACTTAAGTTCGACGTTTTTGTATGGATACTGTAAAATAATTTATGGGCTGGTAGAGGATTCTACAAATGCCGATTTCCTTTGATTTTTATTTGTTATATATAATTTTTTGGGCACCCTTCCGATGATCACGGTGATGTCCGTGTCCATGGGCAAAGCCACCGTTTGACGAGGAATCAACCCTTCAACTTTAGAAAATTAGAAAATTTTCTCCTTAAAAACTTCAGATATATAAGCCTATTTTATGTTAATTATACTTTTGGTTTTTGTTGTAGATTTTATATTGTCGACCCTCTGGAAAATATGATAAAATTGATAGAAGAGGTCGAAATTTACTGGAATTAAAATCGACAGTTTTAAACCAATTTTTATATCTGTAAAACTAAATTCCAGTACATATGCACATTATTAAATTTTTTTTACGGCAAATCTCGTAGAAAATTAGGAATAAGATGTTTTCATTTCCAAAATGCCCGGGCATATTCAATCTTAAAAAAACAGTATTTCAATTTTTATACTACAATTGCCAAATTTCATGATTTTTGTTTCCTAAATATCCCTGATAATTTTTTTAAAAAGACAATTAAATTTAATGAAATATATCATTAATAAATTCAATGATAAGAATAATCTTTAGTTAATTTGCTGATTGAAAACTCGGAAAGAAATAATGTATTTGAAAGTCAAATATTACCACTAGTTGGTTAAAATGTAAGTTAAGATTGAGATTTTTGGCGTGAATAATTGCATGGTTGCAAGTCAATATATGGGATTTTTAGACATGAAAAATTTTGGGATGGGATTTTGAGAAATTTTTCCTAAATTATAAAGAAAAAGTTATGCACAGATGAAAATTAATTATTCTCAGTCAATCTTTCCCAAAAAATCTGCATTTTTATCTAAAATAAACTGGCTTGGCATGTATCTGACGTGTGGGAACATGACTTAATTTTAAGAGTGTGCAATCTGGTTTAGTAAACAGGTGGTTTGTTTTATTTTGTTTCTGCATTTGTAAATCTTAATCGACGGTGCAAGTCATGCTGTGTTAGATTTTGCGTGTACGTGCACACAGAAACATAGACTTGCATGGTACTCAGTCAAGCAAAAAGTTTTAAACATTTACAGCTAATTATATCTTTTGCTAGTTATCTTTAACTCCTAGGTGGAGGGACGTTTGTTTACCTTGTGACATCTTTTTTCTGTGATGAAATTGAACTCTAACACTCAAATCTTCCGGAATTCATTCTGCAATACTTGACCAAGACGTGCCATGAACATTTTGTCCTTGCACACTTTGTTATCTGTGCTATATCAGTTTCTCATTTATGTTCTTGCTTTCAGTGAGTGTCATTCTGTACAGACTTTGTGTTCTTGCACAATTAATTGCATCTTTAATGTGTAATAATCATTTATAACTAGTTTTGGTTGGTTATGGGTGCATATAAATTTATCATACAGTTGAATAGTTGTAAATGCATTTTAATAATGTGAAATATGGTTTTTCTTTTCCATGGTATACAATTGAGGTATTTAATCTCTAGAACATGTGCTCGTTTCACCTCTTATTCGGTTGCTATCTGCCAACCCTTGCTGTGAAACATGTAAAGTTGTATATGGCTCATTCTTTTTCATGTTTTGAATAAATTTATAGCATCTTTTTTTCTCTGGCAACTATCACAGCTATTGCTGCGGCCACTTAGTATTTTACCATTTTTACAGGGCGGCTGGAGTTTTTTATATGGGAAAGGATGGACCTAATTTTCTTAATTAATGTTTTTATCTGATTTATGGACCTAATTTTCTTGATCCATGAACTTGTGATTACTTTACTTCCTTTCTCAGGGTAACTTTAGGTGAAGAGACAAGGACCTAATTGTGTCTCCATGACTTAAATCATGTCATTTAATTTTTATCAATACTCAGAACTATATTCTTGTTTACTTGTATGTTTCCACATTTTATCACAAATTTTCTTGTGCACAAGTATATCTTTGATTATATCATGAAAGTTAAAATGCTGGGTGCTAAATGATGATCTCTTATAGCCATGATAAGTTATTACAGTAATAATCCTCTGACTTTTATGCCCACGGTTGCAATAGCGCTTTCCCCCCACACTTATTCTCATTTTGATATCCCAGGCATGAACTCCAGAAAAGTAGGTGGGAATCCTTCCAGAGATGGTATCTCTGATCCATCATTTAAGGGAAAAGGCACCTTGAATGTTTCTGGTCCTGGTATTGATCAATTAACCAGTGGTATCTCAAATATGATTCTGGATTCTGCACAAGATGATGGATGGGAAGTGCGTGGCAAGAAATCCAAAAACAAGAGTGGGGGCAATGCTTCAAGGCAATGGGGACCTCATCATTCGAATTCTGAGACATTGAGTCCTCAAGATAATATACAAAAACAGGGAATGAGAAATCATGGTGGATCATGGAGGGGCTCAGGCTGGCCGACACAGCCTTCCGATTCAAGAAAACCAGCTGGCAGAGGTTATTCTAAACCCCAATCAACTTACCCAAATCCTGACATGGTACTTCCTCCTCCTTTGAAGAATGGATGGAGATGGTCCGACATAGCCTCCCAGTCTTCAGAAGATAGCTTGAACCTGAAGCAGCATGTTCAATCTACTAACTCACCTGATGACCATGAATCTAAGGCTAATGAAGTTGATGACAGTGGTGACAGCGATGAAGAGTTGGACGACACAGATGATGAACTTCTGGATGATGATTTTGAGTCTGATGGGAGCCAAAAAAGCCATGAGACTAGGAAGAAGCACAGGCGGTTTAGAGAATTGTTCAAGTGCCTGGATGGATTGAGTGTTGAGCAGATCAATGATCCAGAAAGACAATGGCATTGCCCAGCATGCCATGGAGGTCCTGGAGCAATTGATTGGTATCATGGTTTACAGCCCCTTATTGCTCATGCTAGCACCAAGAGATCCAAAAAGGTGAAGCTCCATAGGGAGCTTGCTGAACTTTTGGAGGAGGAACTTCAAAGGAGGGGAACATCAGCAGTGCCAGCTGGTGAAGTCTTTGGGAAATGGAAGGGTCTTGGGGAAAGAGCTGACAAAGCAATTGTTTGGCCGCCTATGGTTGTCATCATGAACACTAGATTAGAAAAAGATGAAAATGACAAGGTTTATGACATTTTTGTTGAAGTCTACTCAGTTTTTAATGTATACAGCTTTATATATTTATTTTATGCTAAATCCTGTTTGTTTCTGAACTGTGTTAGCAGTGGCTTGGGATGGGAAATCAAGAGCTTCTTGAATATTTCAGCTCATACTCTGCAACGAAGGCCCGTCATTCATATGGACCACAGGGGCATCGTGGAATGAGTCTTCTGATTTTTGAGACATCAGCAGTTGGATATTCGGAGGCTGAACGTCTAGCCAAGCATTTTGAAACCAATCATAAAGATAGACAAGCATGGGAAAGGAATAGAGTGCCATTCTATCCTGGAGGCAAGCGCCAACTTTATGGATATATTGCAGAGGAGCAAGATATGGAATATTTCAACCAACACTCACGAGGTGCTCTCTCTCTCTTTCCCTATACACACTTAACATGCACATGAATGAACACACTCATTCTGATACATTTATAATTTATTATTATTATTATTATTTGGCATCATCGATTTATCCCTTTGTGGCTGCGAAGGAACTCCGAATTGCCATTCGTACATACTTATGATTAGTTTATATCATGCTGCCTGCATAAATACTCAGGCAAATCTAGGTTGAAGTATGAGATGAAATCTTACCAAGAAATGGTGGTGAATCAAATGAGGCAAATGAGTGAGGATAATCAACAGCTCACTTGGTTAAAAAACAAAGTTGTCAGGGAACAGGTGAGTAAGAAGGCTCTTGTAGAATCTAATAGCATGTTATCTGAGAAGTTGCGGCAGACAATGGAAGAGAACCGTGTCGTAAAATTGAGGACCAAAAAGCATCATGAACAAAACAAAGAAGAGGTATGGCTAAAACTGCATGCATGTCTTGGAGCAAAAATGATGAATTGATGTATGATGGTGTTTGATAAACTTGACTGCTCTTTTCATGGATACTTGGCCTACTTCATTTCCTTGATACTCTGTCTTGAAGCCAGTGATTTTGGAATTGACTTGTCAATTCTCTCGTGGATTAAAAAAATCTCATAAATTTTAGCATTTCTTATTAAGAAGTATGTATATCTAACTGTATTTAGGTTTAGTCTGGAACCTCAATCCTTTTAAAATCAAATGGCCTGTAGCTGTATATCTTTAGGTGTAAATTCTGCCATCATTTACCTTCATCTCATCATATATTTAGGTGGATATTTTGTTGTTGAATGATGGTGCATCGTACTGCGGTTATTTCCATCCTTCTGTCTAATGTTTTTGATCTTGGTCAGGTTGTTTAGAGCTCTGTAACAAAATATGTGGCAGATTTTTTTGTTTTTTCTGTTGTGAAACTAACACACGCTGTTCTTTTGTGTGAAACAATATCACGCGGAAAAAGAGTTGCTAACCTTTTAACTGGTGACTTGATTAGTTGAGGTGATTGATTACACATCGGGAAACTTGTAAAAAAAATGAAGGGGTTTCTTTCAAAGTCAATTTTCTGTACTTCAATAAGTTATATTGAATTCTAAAGTGATATGATGTCTTTCATATGAGTTCTCCTTTCATCTCTTTCGCGAGTAAGAATCTCTCTTTCTATTGAACATGTCTCACTTGGCAGCTTTTTTCGCTGATGTCTTGGTTGAACTTGCTCTTTTAATTACAATTTTCCTCTTGCACTTAACTTTTATCTTCACCTGATATCCTTTAAGCTTAATTTCTTTCTCTGCTGCCCTTTTTTTTTTCTTCCTCTTATTGATATCAACCACGTTTTTTCTTGATCTCGAACATTAGATGGATTACCAAGAGTCGTTTTTCAGAGATCAAATGCAAAAGTTTTATGATGACAGAAATGAGAAGGAGGAGAACTTTGAAAGAATTATGCAAGATCAACGTGAGAAAGTGGCTTACTCTGAGGAAAATGTGTATTCTGCTGAGGAACGTCAACACAGGTGACATGACTTATCTCTAAAAGCGCTTTGACACATGTTGCCTAGAGTTTCATCAGATGATTGTTTGTAATTTGATTCAGGCTGGAGGAGGTTGCGAAATTCATCAAGTCACAAGATAAAGAAATGGAGGAGTTCGAGGAGGAGAGGGGAAAGTTGATGGAGGTGCATAAAAAGCGGATGGCTGATTTGATGCGCAAGCAGCGGGAGGAAATGACGACTCTTGAGGAGGAATTCGACAGCGAGTTTAACAGGTTGATGGAGAAACACACACCCCTCCAAAATTAATCAACAAAACAATTACCTAATATCCATCTGGAGGACATTACAACAATTTCTGTGGGGATCTGCCCACTTATCATCGAGCTTTAGATAATGCTACAGTTTCATTTCGTGACCCATTTCCATTCTCAATGGGGAACTAGACTTTGTTTAGAACTACATGCTTTCTTGACTCTGCAGCTTTTGCCGTCCAAAATCGTCACTTGAGTGCAGATTTTAGAAAATATTTCAAATCAATTGCTGTTTTATGTCATTTTGCCTTGATTGGTGTCTGTCTGCTGGTGATGTTTTTTCTTCTTTTTTTTTTAACAAATTTTTTTTGAAACAATAATGTTATGTTTTTCATCTTGGTTCGAGCAAATCAAACCCTTTAAGCTTTTCTTTTAAAATCAAAATTAGTTGAACCCGATATCGGTTTACAGTGAATACTCTTCACTCTTCGGTTTTTCTTTTCTTGGATAGCATTATAGCAATGGAATGGATTCCTCGGAAATACTTCTGGCAAGGTGGACAAATTTTCGAAGTATTCTCGTTCATTTTCTACGAAATTCCAATTAAGTCAAAGGGAAATATAGGAATTTCACCCGAGGATATTAATAACTAAATTAACTATTTTTCAAAAAATAAAACTAAATTAACTATTAGTCTTTAGGGACAAGTTTTTATAATTTTGGATGATGACTGTTAACATAGTTAAGCAAGGTTTATTAAATTGCTGAATTAGGTGAATGCACGGTTTTTTGTGTTTTCATATGAAAATTATGAGTTATTTAAAGATTTGTTTTTGTTGAATAATTTTAAATCCACGGTTTTAATATATTTTAGTTATATAGTTATTTATATTAGTTCTGATTAAAATAAATTTTAAATTCACCACCTATCCATTTTTTGTAATAATTATAATGGTTTCGAATTCATCTAACGATGGCGTAATTTAAAACTCATTGTTCAAAATCGTTGTTGATCAAATACATTCATCCAAATCAAATAATTATGTACGAACACAACTACACAAGTACACAACCTGAACATTTTTATATTGTGGTGTAAGTACATTTTTCAAAAGAGTTAAATACATTTCGCACGAATTATTGATAGATTGATATATAAACTATTGTACTTGACGTAATTAATATATATGATCCACCTAAAAATTCAATTTATCCATAACTTTAATCTGTTTTCAATTCCAATTACGGTTATCAAATTCAATTGGGTACAATTTTTTATCATTATTATTCCCAAACTCTCGATAAATCGACAAATTTATATATAGATTGTTGTAAATGATTAATTAGCAAGTGAGCTAAAAGTCAATTTTTATATATTTATATTGTTTGTAAAGTGTAAGTCCAATTACTGTCAATAAACTTAATTAGGTACACATTTAAAAAAAAATATTATATCAATTTAAATTATATAATGATAAATAATATCTTATTTTTTTGTATTAAACTAGAACTACTAATCAATAAAAATATATCTCAATAGATAAATTATATGATAAAATGTTTGCAAATATTTGTAAATATATTTGATAAAAATAAAATAAAATAAATATTTTCCATTGGAGCCTGAATGTACTGCCTGCCTTCGTATGGTCAGAGCATGCCCAATCACCAACTCACCATTTTTCATATTTGAATAATTTTAGTGTGGAATAATTCATTAAAATTCTGTTTAATTTCAACCGAGTCTTGATTATATCATTAAAATTTTCCGAAGCCATTTATGTTCCTCTGATTTTACAAATTGTCCCAAATTAGTCATTTATGTTGTTTTACAAATTGTCCCAAATTCATCCTCATCGTCAACGCTACATTTTGTGTTTAACAAAATCTATCATGTGAGATGCGCGTGAGCATCTTGGTCGCCCAACTTAAAAACCCGCTGCTCTATTCTATCAACCATAATTTCTAAATCATCCAATTCGTTGAATCTTTACTCCTGAAATTCTCTCTGGGCCATCGATTTTCCACTTTCTCCGATTACGGTGGCACCGTGAACAAACACCGGTAAGTGATTTATTGATGCGCTTTGATATTTTTTCATTTGATTCGTTTAATGCATCACACTGTGCTTCTTCGCCTAATTCAGTCCTACTGATTCTCTCATAGCTGCCGACTTTGCCGCCATCACGGGCAGCGGAGCACAAATTGGCAAGTGTCGAATGTATTTCTTATTTTGCGAACCAAATTTGACGGGGTTTTTTTTTAACATTATATTTTTTATTTTGTTTGAAGAATTCTTATTTGTATTATCCTCCCTTCAATTCGGTTCTTTAATCATTTTTTTCTCTGACTGACTGATTGAAATATTTTTATTGTAAAATTAGGGATCTAATCGAACCGAGTCAAGTAGAATTTTTGAAAGTTTGGGCTTAGTTCGTTTATAATCTAGCCGGGCTCGATATTTTTAACAAACATATTCAAGGCTCACGATCTTGTGTGAACTTTTATGAAACCTAAACTTAATAAATAAAAATTATATATTTAAATACCTATTAGATTTATTAAAAACTACATTTGATACTAAGAGAAAATTATGATATTTTTATTAAAATTTTTAATTTTATTATAATAATAATTATATATATATATATATATATATATATATTTGTGATAAGTAAAAGTAAAATCAATGAATCAAATATCAAAATTGTTATTTTTTCATCTAAGAAATGATTTATGAGCCTACTAACGAATATGTTTACGAGCTAACGAGTCGAATATTATAAAGTTTGAGTTTTGTTCATTTATCTTAACGAAGCTCGTTAAACGAGCTCAAATGAGCTTTTATCGAATCGAGTTTCAAATAGCTCACGAGCACCTTAGTTCATTTACATCTCTATGTAAAACTAGTAAATGTTTTGTTATTTGTTTATGAAAACACATTTTGGAATTTTTTATTTTTATATTAAACAGTAAAGATAAATTCTACATCGAGTTTTATTGGTTAGACGAAATAAATGTTTTTTGCAATTACATGAGTAATGATTCAACGAATTGGATGATTTGGGATTTATGGTTGATAGAACGCATCAACGGGTTTTTAAGTTGGGGCAAGATGTTCACGCGCATCATGATAGATTTTGTGACACACAACAACCGAGTTTTACTACGGGGATTGATTTAGCATAATTTATAAAACACAAGGGACATAAATGGGCCTGAAAAAACTTTAAAAACATAATCGATACTAAATTTAATTACAATAATATTTTAATGAATTATATCATTTTATTGCCGAAAAGTTTATACATTTGTGGTTGTTTAATTTATATTTTAATTTAAAATAGTAATCTATTTATATGAAAATTGACATGCATAAATAATTTATATTATATCTATATATACATTAAAATTCTATTTATTTTTTGTATTAAAAAATAAATATGAAAGATGATAATTATAAGTGATTACAAATAAATTTATTTAAATATGATCTAGAGGCATTCACATTTTTGTCTATTTATTAAAATGACTACTACAAGAGATTGATGCATTTTTTATTATTATTATTATTATTATTATTATTATTATTATTATTATATATATATAATAAGATATTAATATAATTATTTTTAAAATCCTTTGTCAATAGGTTTTAGAGTGTCAATGATTTTTTTACTAAATTATAATATAGATTGAAAAAATTATAAAATTTTATCAATTAACTAAATATTTATATTTTTATAATTAGAGTTTTGAACTCAATATCTCGTTTTTATCAGAACGTTGATGCCAATAGGCTTAAAAAACCTATGAAATCAAATAACATAGTTGGATGTGGGAACAAAGCAAATATTCAGAAGCTAGATACGATTTTTAAAAGAATTTTTTTTCATCTATTGAATTAATTAAACTCTTTTAAATTTCAGTTTAATCAAATGCAGTATGATCAATGTCTGATAACATGATATCATAAACTCTAGATACAAACTAATATTGCCTACATTAATTTCAGTCAAATAAAAATTTAAATTCAATCTAATTATAAAACTAATCTAGATTTGTAAAGAAAACAAATATATCCCGTATCCTTCTAACTAACAAATAATAATAATAATAATACAATAGATATCGATAATATTATCGGTAGTATATTAATATCTGTGAAAGGAACGTATGAGTGAGGTGTCCCTTCCGTACGACGTAATAGATCAATCCAACTAAGCTTACTATTTTCCTTTTTATTTATGGATATAAATATCCAAAATAATTGGAAGATGAAAATACTATGTAGCCCATACTTTGACAGCTGGCATTGCCATTGAATGTTTCAATTTGGTCTGACACCAAATTCGGATGCAATTTCTCCCCAATCTTTCCAAATATTCAAATACCAGAGGCCCATTTTCGACAAATCATATTCCCACCTATACTTCTCAATAATTCCTATTAAATCAATTATTGCCTTTCTTCTTTCTTCCACATTTATCAAAGATGTTAAAAAATATATAATAATGCCTTTTTTAATTATGTGGATTAAAAATTCTGTCACGGTCCGTCGAACAATAAAAGATACAATCGATCCGATTTTAGTTATTTTTTTAAAAAAAAAGAATCATAAAAGTCTGTTTATATTATATTATATTATATATATGTCAATAAATATATTTTGTATATTTGTATTTCTATTATTATTCTTATTATTATTATTAAACCGACTTTAATTATCACGAGAATCGAGGGGAAAAGAAAAAGAAAATTATACAAAAGGACAGAAAAGCCCTGAAACTTCTCATCTTCCCTCCCAAACACCCTCGGTTTCCACCTACCGCCCCCAATCCCCCCCTCCATATTTTTCTGTACGCTTCTTTTTTCTTTTTTTCCCCAATTTATTTCTCTTGATTTATTCTTGATTTTAATCTCACGCTCTCCAAATCCGGCCGTCCGATCTGATAAGACCCAGATCCGAGACTTTGGTGCGAGGAATCGTGACTCACGCGCCGAGATCTGACCGGAGAAAGCATGGTGGTGAACGGGAGGCCGATGAAGAGGGCGGTTAAGAGGAGGGTGACGGCTGACCTCAGCGATTTTTTAACCTTCCCGACCGCCGCCGAGAGAGCCTCGCCGGCGTACGGCGCTCCCTTCAGGGCTGCGGTCAGGGAGCTGCTGACGAAGCACGCGCTCCTGCCGCCCCCTTCATCTCTCTTTCCCCACATTCTGACGTGGCAGGTCCTCTTCCGCGTGGGAGACCTCGTCGCCGACGACGGAGGACCGGCCGTCGTCCGCCTCGACGTCGTGGAGGAGGACGTCGCCAGATCCAGATCCGTGTACTGCGACCAGTGCCGTGTTGTGGGTGAGTCTCCACACGGATTCGAAATTTCTCGATTTCTCAGTATAGTAACTATTAATTATTCTATAATTTAATTTCCCAGATAATTTAACAGAAAATGCATAATTGTTAGTATCTAATTTCAAAATAATGAGACAAAAATATGCAATAACAAATTATTGATATATTTTTAACTAAACAGTAACAATAATAATAATGTGTTATATATATAATTAATTAATTAATAAAAGAATGTTGTAGTTATTTTTTATTTTTGTTATTTATGAAATGAGATATGAAGATTGAAGTAGAAGGTTAAGAAATTGCCTTTCTGGGGCCCAATCATGTTCTTGTACGTGGATTGACCCTTTTACCCTCCTAAATTTAAGAGGCATGTGACCTGACTAGTGGGTTTGGAGGAGGTTATAGGGGTCTTTTCACAGGCTGTCGCATCCGTTGGATGATAACATGAATAGCTTGTCTTCCACGCCTACTCAACTATGTCCAATCTTTGACTTTTTGTTTTCATCACGACAATGACTAAATATAATATTGCATATATATTATTTTATATAATAGTAATAATGATTTTTTGTTTTTAAATTCAGGATGGAGCACTAACCCAGTAAGTGCAAAGCGATACCATTTCATAATTAAAGCAGATGGGAATTCGATCGCTGGCTATAATAAGACGTGTGCCGGCTGCGGGGATGCTCTTCTTATGACAGATTCAAGGTTGAAACCCTGCCCGTTTCGATGTTGCCGACAATTCTTGGAAACATAGTTCTTGTGAAAACTGCTTTATCATAATTAATTCGAATGGGTTTTTGGAGTTTGTTTTTCTAATAATATGACCCTCGTGGAGTTGGTTTATAATCTTGATTACTCCCATGATGTGGATATTGTAGGTTTTATTTTTAGATACAATGATTTGGTTTCGATTATTGGGTGATGTTTCTTGCCATCATTGTGTTTATTGTGGTCATTCGGGATATTGATTTGGTCCTGGGTTATTCTTCCTTCAGGTGTAAGTCGTGCAGCCATGTAATGACTACTGAAGATGTTGAAGACTGGATGTATCACCAGTTGGAGAATACCTCGCATCTGTTACATGGTGTCATTCATGCAAACGGCTACGGGCATCTACTTAGAGTCAATGGTAGAGAAGGTGGCTCCAGGGTGCTTTCAGGCCGTCGTATAATGAATTTTTGGGATCGGCTCTGCGGGATGTTGGGTGTAAGGTTTGAATACCCACCTTTCATCAATCTTTATTAAAACAGCATTTTGAAAATTGTTTTGGTACGACATTTGTAACTTGGTTTCCCTCTTGGATGGACAAGCAGAAAAGTGAGTGTGATGGACGTGTCGAAGAAGCATGGATTAGACTTCCGGCTGCTTCACGCTGTAGTCAAAGGCCATCCATGGTATGGAGATTGGGGCTATCAGTTTGGTGCTGGTAGCTTTTCGCTGACTATGGATGACTATAAATTGGCTGTTGGCCACCTTTCATTTTTGCCTCTATCCTTGTTTCAATCTCAAGGACGCAAACCTCGAACACGGCTGCAGGATTTGATTGCATTTTATCAGTCAATTTCAGAGCTGGAGCTTGTAAATATTAGAGATCTCTTCTGTTTTTTGATTAGCTTGATCCATGATGGCAATCATCCTCTTCATAAAGCCGACGATTTTCCTTGCAAGAAGCCCAAAACTATAGACTCTAGGGCTCTATGTTCATGGACTATTGTTGACATTAGGCGTGTAGAAGAAACCATGTTCAAAGTGTTGCGTGCTGTTACTCCATCAACTTGGGTGAGTTGGCGGGCTCTTAGAGGCGCTGTTTGCAAAGTGGGCAGTCCAGAGCTTTTGGATTACTGCCTTAAAGAGCTCAAGGGAAAACAGGCCGCTCCAGGCATGGTTGTCAATGCCCGGAATATCGGTAGTTCTGGTGTCATGGAATACAGGTTAGCATTCTTCATTTTCAGTTTTTTCCCTGTTCTGGTATTGTTGTGGGTGCTGTATATGGGTTTGGCAAATGAGGATCAACTCACCCTCTTTATTTGATTCAGGCTGGAGCCAGGAGCCCCGCCCGTTCTTGACGACAACACAGCCTTGGGCGGCTACCGAATTGCTAACCAACCCTCGAAAGAATGTCTTTTGCGGGATCTCAAGTATTTTTACGAGTGTGTGCTGCACCCTGAAACAATGGTGACTCATTTGCCTCCAGCTCGAAGAATCCTTGCATGCGCATCAGCTACAAAGATTCTCGACTGCAAGCAGTTTGTGAAAGATTATATACCAGAGGGTGTCCTATCTGTTCATAAACCAAATACAATCATGATTTTATGTGAGGTGGACCTCATTGAAGAAACCGAGGAACAGAACCCCAATCCTCCACCCGAATTACTACTACTCTCTTCTGATGCCACCATTGCTGACCTCAAGCTAGAAGCAACCAGAGCCTTCCAAGATGTATATTTGATGTTCAGAAGGTTCCAGGCTGATGAACTTGTCGGGTATGGTGGTGTTGATGAATCCACCCAAATCAAGCTATTGCTAGGATCTACTCAGTTTGTACGGATTCGAGGGCATTTCCATGGCAAAAGCGGGTTGAATAGGTTCAGGACAGAAAAGGGTGTTGAAAGATGGACGGTGGACTGCTTTTGTGGTGCTAAAGATGACGATGGGGAGAGAATGTTAGCATGTGATGTATGTGGAGTGTGGAAGCACACCAGATGTTCAGGGATTCCAGACTCAGATTGCGTTCCCGCCAAGTTCTATTGTCACAGATGCAGACTTTTAGCCGGAACTTACAGAACAAACGGATGCCAGGGCCAATTGAAGGAGGTGGTGGATGATGTTGCGTTCAAGACAGTTTGGGATAAGCTTTAACAGACACTGGAGTTTTGTGACTTGTAAATTTATGGTTCTTTTATTCCTTTACTCGTGGTCTGGTGAAAATTTGTACATACGGAAAGAACAGGGCCTTGAGTAAGAGAACACTAGGTGAATGTTGGCTTTTCCCCGTGACATTATTCCCCCCCACTCATGATTTTGTCTATCCTTATTGTTTGCCCGTAAAAACAAAAACAACAATACTCAAGCAGATGCAATCGTCGTTGACAACAAAAACTTGAACTTAATTTACGTATGTTATAGGACACCCACAGATAACTTAACATTGTGTCGAACAGCAAGAAACAGAAATGGTTTATGGTTTGTGGTGGTGATGACAAATTTGAAACTTGACTCAAAACGTACCCGAGAAAGCGGTCATCTCACAGGCGCTGAATGTATATGCGCTTAAATTACATCTCTAAAAACGCCATATGAGGTTCTCTTCATGATCCTCATAAATTCCTCGGCACTAACTTCGCCATCACCTGTGCGTTTCACAATTCACATTAAATAAACCCATATATTACCTTCCAAGAAGAAATTAAAGGCGAAAAAGGGAAGTACAGAATACAACAAAAACTTAAACATGAAGTCTCGACCAAGAGCAGAGATAAAATATTCATGGAGGAAAAATGCAGTTTCTTTTTTTCCCCTGAGGATCGTTCAGACTCTTCAGAGAATTATCAAATACACAAGTAAATCCGTATGCGTGTGAGAGGGAGGGAGATAGAGATACAAATAGAGATGAACCTATAAAAGTAACAAAAATCAACAGCAAATCAACAGCAACACATTCATCCAAGGCGCATACCACATAAACTTACATGAAACCAAAAATTACCTTCCAATTATGAATTACCCCATACCCTTGTGCTACCGTGGACATAAAACAGCTGAACTAGATGCTTAAATTTGAAGCTTGACTTAAAAAACTGTGAAAAGCAAATAATACGGGAGAGTGTGCATGTATTGACTCATATAATTGACGCACAAATGATGTGGAAAAAAATAAAAAAAGAGGCAAGACTCTACATGGGCAAAGAATTGAGATACCCAAACCATTGAAATACATTTCTGCAATGCAAGTGGAAATAAACCAAACTTACGGTCTCGATCAGCTTCATCGATCATGCCCTGAATCTCGTTCTCTGTGAATTTTACATTCAATTCACCCCCTATACGCTGAATATCCGCAAAAGAAATCTTCCCCTGCATCCAGATAATGAATAATTAGTTCTTAATGAGAAGAAGTATCACATTGTAAAAAACCTCAGCAACTCACGTTTTTATCTCGGTCAATTATATGAAAGACCTTCATGAGTTCTTCTTTGATGTCCCTTTCCATATATAAGGATGTCATCATGTGAAAGAATTCATCAAACTCGATTGCACCACTTCCATCCTTGTCTACTTCAGTTATAATTTTGTTAGTTTCCTGAAAAAACACTCAACTGTTAAACAATCTGTTCTTTTTCAAAAATGTTTAACATTAGGAGAACTGTCGTTTGGGGGTGGGAGTGTTGTATCAGTAAAGATTAAGAGCACATTCAGAAAATTAACGCAAATCCGAAGGCCACAACAAACTTTGTTTCTTTATCAGGAGGGTCAGTTCGTAGACACACATCATGTAATGGTTATCCTCTACTTTCAAACTGAAACAAATAAGTATTTATCCTAAAAAACATAATCATTAAGTCAAGTTTTCATATTACCGATTACCTCTTCTGACATTTCAAAACCAAGATCCCTGAAAAGAACCAAGTCAGTTTATTATTCACTTCCAGCATATTCAAAGTATTTTTACGTAAACACTCGTACCTCATCGCAACATTCAACTCTTTGGCATCAATGCTACCTGTAGAGTATAATGTCCATAAGAAAGTAAGACAAAGACGAAAAACACTGTGTATTTCACTCTTAATACTTTAGTTACTTCATTACCGGAGCCATCGGTATCAACATTGACAAAAGCTTTCTTTATCTCCTCTATTCTCTGTGGAGTCACCCCGTGATGGGATCCTCTGAGTTTGTCTTTCCTGGACATCCCTTTGTAATGTGCTGACTAACGGAAAGGTTACCAAATAGAGTTCAGAAATACATGAAAGCGTGCGGTGAGAGAGAAATTGGGAAGAAGCGGTGATGAAACTGGGCAACAAGACCCTAAGTTACCAAATGTACATAAGTATGAACTACAAGCGGCAAAGAAAACTTGAAGAAAACTATGGCAGTTTGTATCTATCTACCTATCTATACATCGAAAAACCTCCATCAGATGGGTGACCCATCACAAGCCTCAATAATTAGTTCACAGCTCTCGGAGTAATTTCGTTTTTCCGTTTCTACAGAGCTCAGAAAATGACAAATTTTTCAATAAACATGGATGGCTTTTAAATTTCTTTTAGTATTTCACGTAATCGAATCCACATTCCACATCCATTAAACCTAATTCCCATCACCTGTATAATATTCCATAGCTGCCAAAGTGAACTTAACAACTTAGCATTAAAAATCATCACAAAATAACTATCCAATCAGTGAAACATCACTTTCATGGAGGAATAATAAATTACAATCAGATTCGGTTAGTTCTGGGAAATCCACAAAAAGAAAAAGTACAGGAATAACAGCGCAATCAGAATAAAGGACTGTAAAATAGAAGCAAGAACCACATAAATTTGAAAAATTCCATAAACCCTAATCGAGGGGAAAAAACACGATTAGATGAAAATTGACCGAAAACGATGCAGCATGAGTAATCTATTCTGCCATGAAAGATCGCAAATGGTATTGATGTGTTACCATATCTATCCGCACTGCAAGAAGACGATCTCCGATGGAGAAACTTAGTGCAAGGCTTCTTCGAAAAATGATCAACGATCGAGGAGAGGATCAAAACCGTGTGGATTGGCGCTAAGTTTGCAAATGGCAGGTTGGGCTCGGCGCTATTATTTTATATAGTAACCAAGGTTTTGTTGGCCTTTCCATTATTATTATTATTATTATTATTATTATTATTATTACACATGTATATACAAGATTCTAAAAAACGCTACCTTCACAAATTTAGAAAGTGTTTGCAATAGATTGTGCTTTTGTAGAAGTGATTAATTTATAAATTATAAAAAAAGTTAAGAAAAATCAAAAGTTAGTAGTGTTTGGAAATAAATGTGAAATTCTAAAAATCAAAGTTGGGTAGTGTTTGATAAATAAGTGATTAGATTGATTTTAACAATGACCTTCTTATTAGAATCACTTTTGGAGAATCATAATCACCACATGACTAGCTTTTGGATTTCAATTAAGTTAAGCATAAGCTCACACATAATCTAGGTTTAAGAAACACACAAAAATAATTTTTTTAATCCAAAAGCTAACAATCACTTTTTTTTAGTGATTGCAAACACTCCCTTAAGCCAATTTAGATCAAATTTAAGCATTAAAAAACATTTTTTATTTTTAATATAATTTTAGTTATATTAAATTAATTGATAGTAACTTGAAAATTTATGTAGTTATTCTTAAGCGAATTTACAACAAATTTAAGAATGAAAAAAATATTTTTTATTTTTTAAATATAATTTTAGTTATATTAAATTAATTAATAGGATAAATAACATATAAATTGAATGTATCGTGAAATCTCCTCTCAAACAATTTTGACATCGATTTTCATGCGTTATAAACGATCGTTTGTATTATGAACACAAAAAATTATGAATGATGCCCCAGGAGGAAATTAGCTCAGCTCATCGATAACCCTAAGCTCGAAATTCTCTTGTTATTCAACCAGGAGCTCGACCAAGCTCCCCCACCATATTTGGCAGGTTAGGTCATGAGCTCGGGAGCTCAGCCCAGCTCCCCCACCATATTTGGCAGGTCAGGTCAGGAGCTCGGCCGAGGGATAGCTCATCCCAGCTCCCCCACCATATTTGGCAGGTCAGGTCGGGAGCTCGGCCAAGAGAGCTCGGGAGCTCGGCCAAGGGAGCTCGCCATATTTCCCAGGTCGGGTCGGGAACTTGAGAGCTCAGCTCAGAAGCTTGGGATCTCAGCTTTGGGATTGGACCAAGTTTTCTCCCTAACATGGCATCAATTGTGAGATCAATGCAATAATGCAGAGGCTTGGGAAGCTCGGCAAGGCTCTCCCATTATTTTAGCAGAAGGTTAGCTCGGGATGAAGTTAGTACAACTTCAGGAGGCTAACTAAGATGTTAGGATCAATTACTGGTGTGAATTCAGCTCGGACCAAGTGTGTCAATGTTTCCTTATTTAGATAAGATTCGGGCGAGATCTTAGCCGAAATATACGGGAATGTGATCCCGAAAATCTTGGGTTTTTGATAAGGAAGGTAGACGTAAGATTCGGAACTCTCTCCTATAAATACCAGGTTCACTTTCATTATTTGGGCCCAGTTTTTTTTTTCTTTCGATACGCATACTTCACTCACTATATTTTGCTATCCTAGCATCTGACTTGAGCATCGGAGGGGATACGCCGGAACACCTTTCGGCCTCCCTTAACACTCTTGTTAGTGGTTTCAGGTCAGCAACAGCTCATTATCCGTTGGAGGAGTTTTGTTAGCTTGGCTAGTCAGCTCATCCAAGGAGATCATGTCAGCTCATCCAAGGAGATCATTTTATTGAGGTATATCAATGAAGTTTCCAAAATTTGTTTTACAAAAACTCATATGAAACTGTCTTACAATCAATTTTTTGGAAGCATATCTTTTACTTGGGTCATCTATGAAAAGTATTACTTTTTATATCAAAAATATTATTTTTATTGTAAATATGAACCCGTCTCATGAATATTGATCCGAAAAACTGTCTCACAAGATACGTACTCTTTATTTAATTATTGATTTATATTAACGGGTTGTGTGTATTTTTAACCATATTTTTAAGAATAATATGGAATTAATTATTTTTATATAAAAATGTAAAATTCATATTAAATTTAAATATTACAAAAACTTTTTGATAAATAATTGTCCAATGGAGTAATTTCATGAGGACCGTCATTTACACCTTTTTTTATTTATTTATAATTGTTGCACTCGCTTGAGGCTTTTTTTTTTTCCATACAAAATAATTATAATATACTTGAATGATTTGTTCATATTCAAATGGAGAACACACACGCACACATTCCATTTAGATACAGATACTCGAAAGTTAAAATGCTGAAATTAACATGTTTTCATATTCAATAAAAAAGTTGATTTATCTCGTTTTAGTTTAGAGCAGGAAACTTCTTGTTATTTATCCTTTTTATAGGATAATTAAGATTAATTTAGAACAATAACTCCTTTTTAGCTAGAATAAATAAAGTAAGAACATCTGAGACAGGTAGATTTATTTTGAATGCCTATTTTCTTTATTTACTTAGCTATAAAAATCTTATATACAAAATGCATATATATATACATATTTCTTAAACATTAGTATTGTTATTTAATCGAATAAAGATGGTCACAATTACAATATTTATTGATCAGAGTCAGTTATAGTTTTAGTTACATATTGTTATAAAAGTTTTAATTATATATTTAATATGTTTCCTTTTCATTTGTTTTATGAATAATACAATACTCAATACTTAAGTGTTGGCTAATAGTTTTTAATTTTGTCCCATTTGAAAATCAATGGAATATTCAAATGGAAATATAATGAAATTTACAGATAAAAGGATTTATTTTATTAAAATTTTAATAATTCAAAATTATCATAAAACTCGTGGTAAAAAAAAAAAAGAAGTAACAATAAGAACTAAAATATTTCACTTTTTACGGCTTAAGCTTCAGTCTTCGATAATTATTTATGACTTGATCAATTTAAGTTCTAATATTTACTTTTATTGTATATCAATTTGTTTCAATATTTTTGGCACCTAATGGCAAGTTGATACCTAATGTAATTAATCTTCATAAACGTTAAAATGAAGATGATTGAAGTTGAACAACTTTCAGTAAGTATAAATGAACATCATTTTGAATGTAAAATAATTTTAAAAGCTAACAGATAAGAACATTTGTATGTTGATTTCCTTTGAATTAAAACGTCGTCATGTCATTCCAAGTATTCAACGTGACACCAAATGAACTGTGATGTTATATTGAAACTAAAGTTTTTGGTATTTGTTACCTTAAAATTTTGCATCAAACCACATCGGCATATTGATTAATTCATATGTAACTATTTTGGGTCTAATTAATAGTATGACGTAAACGATTTTTGATAAAATAAAACTTCAATAAAAATTTGGAAGGTGAATGAAATTTTTATTCGGTTTTATAACAAATAATCATGGCAGAAGGATATACAGTATTTCATATTTGTAAACTGGAGCTGATCAGAGCAGGAATATAGTAGTAAGATCAACAAAAAAGGACGGTAAATTAATACTGAATACAGAAAAGAAACTACAATGATAATGGAAAAATGAACCAAAAATCGACGAACAAATTCTTTCCCACTGTGTAAGCAGCAGATTAGAGTCGGTAGACAACAAGGCATTGAACAGAGCAATCAGATTTATGAAGTGGTACAACAGAAAGAAAAGAGGAGTTCCTGAATTTAATTATAAAACAAATTTAAAATAAAAATACAAAAGAGGGACACATGTCATCTTCTCGGTGGCTTAGGACAGTACCCTTAAGCCAGCATCGACCGAACCGAAAAGAAGTTAAGCTGCCCAAATTACATGGAAGACTTCCTGAACCCTAAACAAAGAAAGAGAAGCCACCTAAAATCACAAAAGACCAGTGGTTCTTACCTTTAAGTTTTCTCCTCTTATCATAAGTCCAAAATTTGAAAATAGCTCAAGAAAAAAAAAAAAGCTAATTCTCGAAAAATTGCAAAAGAAATTACTAAAAAAAAACTAGGACGTACAAAAGAAGTTAAGATGTCACCCCACAACTTTCTCCCAATCTCCATTGCTCCTTATCAATTTTTTGCATGCTTTTAACTATAATCTAAATGCAGACTGAAATAAACAAATTTTGCCATATGCCAAATTAATCACTTGCTTAACTTGTTTTAGAGCAATTTGGAGGAAAATTTGTTGATGTGCCTAAAAATGGAATTTAAAAAATGTGGATGGATGGCAAGCAACAGCATTGCAAATACTTTATCAGTGAGATTCTCAAACAACTTCAACAGTCATCCCTTCTACTTTTCCACCTCCGACGTCCCAAAATAAACCAAGAATAATATAAAGGAGTGTAATCACCAATAATACAAAGAAATACTTGAGCGCAACTTGTATTTTGGAGTGAGCTATCTCTGAAAATCACTCCTGTGCCCTTATAGACGTCTGCTCTGGATTCATTATTCTCTTCAAGTGGAGATGTTCAAGGTAGAATACTTTGATACCTGGTAAAAAGACTTTCCTGAATGAATAGTTAGTGTTGAATCACACCACACGGATTGTGAATTTTCAATTTCAAGGTAGATGAAATTAAATACCTGATACTTATGAACTCATTAGTTGTCTCTGAAAGAAAGGAAAGACAGAATAATGAGTTCATTCATTGGTTCAAGTTGACTGAAGATACGGTAAACAACCATATGGTTATGGATGATTGAGAAATGGAGTTCACGCAGTTGAAGTTTGAAAAGAAGTTAAAATCTCATCCTGGGTCAATCAAGACCAAAACTCAATTGAACCAAGAGTAAAGTAAACCGCCAAGTGCCCATTCCCCTGTAGGTGAATGAATCGGACAGGGGAAAAAAATGGCACGATCATTGGTAAATATAATCTGGAACCTTAACAAAATAATCACACCCGCTCTATTTTCCTTCTCCAAGCTATTTAAGTCCAGATGCAGCATAAGATCTAAGTTTCTCGAGGATCCTCCTCTCAGAAATCCGGAGCATCAGAGAATGATGCAACTTATGCTCTGTGGCTAGACAACTCTCATCAAACGACTTTATATCATCCTGCAAAGAATTAGGACCGTAAAAGTGTTCTCGAGCATCTGCAAGTGACAAAAGAGCCTGGCAAACATTTCGTGTTAGTAACAACTCCTTGCTTAATTTCGCAGCTTTTACAATTAGAAAATTATATTTTTCCAAACCGTGTCTACTTGTAATTTGTTTCGAGTTTCCGACAGACAATAATGCAAGCTCAAGTTCATGAAAGACTTCCTCGGGTAACAAGATTATGTTGAGTAAAACTAACAACTCTACTTGTGGCTCCCCATGGAATGTTATTTCAAAATACACAGAGTTTTGACCGTCACATCCAGAATAGCCCAACTTCCTCCATAAAGACAACCTTCTTCTGCTATGGCGACACGAAAACACTGATGAACTCCACTGAAGCACAATTTCAAGATCCATGTTCAGAATGTCAAATGGGTTATTGGGTTCCGTAAACCCATATCTATGCAAAAGCGCAGCATTGCTCAAAGATCCATAGGTATTAAAGACCTGAAATGCAGTAAATAGAGCGGCATCATAAAGTAAGCAAAATCCCAGATTACTATAAATGAAATACACACACATAAAAACTGCCGCATTCCCAGGTTTGAATTTGGATGGACACTGAGTTGAGTAAAAAGTAAACAAATGTGTGGACGAGGCTGAGAAGCTGGCCGGTGGAAATTTTATGGTTGTGGTATACAAATTTTGGAAGTTCACCTTCAGCCTCAAAATAAACGTATAAAAGACCAAAAGAGAACAGCAAGCAGCAGGAGTCCCTACCTCAGCTCCAGAATTTACATCTTCACAAATGATCATTTGCATAACCATCACGTCATTTCCTGAAGCTGAAGATGATTCAAATTCTAGTCCACTCCTAAAACCACCCATTTCTGAATGAAAATCCTGAGCCATGTGTTCATCATCTCCATTCTTTTCATCATCTGAATCTCGCTTTTGATTATCAGAGTCGATATCAGATTCTGAATAATAAGATACAGATGTAAAATGTACATCCTCAGCAGCTGTCTTGTGATTGAAGCTGGTCATGGCACATAACAAACTCATTCCATCAACAAAGAAGGAGATAAGATAACACAAAGTTCATTCAGCTTTCAAGGCAATTCTAATTCTAATAGAAGAAAGACCTCACTATGCGTATAGAATTTAGCATCGGGGATAGAACAAGAGAACAAAGAAAACACTGTCTAGAAAAGCTGTACATTAACTCAACAAGCTCTAATCTTTAGGTATTCCTTTTATCGATGTTAAAGTATTTTGCTGGTTCAAAATCAATTTTTCTTTACATGAAATTAATCCAGTAAGATGAACGGATTTGGAGAAATCTCATAGATCGAATGTTGTAAAAATCATTTATGTAGACATTAGAACTTGGTGAACATGATTGCAATAGCATGGTTAGATTCTTCTGAAAGTATATAAATAGATATCAATTGGAGCTATATGTTGGTTCTGTGTTACTGAAATAAGTTATTGAAAGATATCATGAACCGGTTGTTGGACTAGATGTTATATTCTTTTATTCCACTCAGCATCAAGTGACACCATATTCTATTTTAACATACAAAACATTGGAATGTGAAATTTATTCTTTAGAACAAACCTTTGAAAACAAGGCTAGCAGACTCACCAAAAAAAAATTTCTACATGTAATTCATAGCTTTATAATATTGTATCCAGGCGTGCTAGCAATTGTTAAAAGAACTTACAGATCTGCCAAAGGAACCATTCCATAACCATGGTACTCATCTATCTGGAAGGACCTTGAAGCAATCAGGCTCTTCGCAGCTAAGTATTCATCCACTGAGAAAAACTCTGGATTCAGTTTCAGGGAAGCTGAACTCAGAAGGGGAATAATACACTCCTTCCAATCTTGATACACCAAAGCCTTGTCTTCTTTAACTATCTGCCAAAAGTATAACCCCACAGTGAAATCGGTAAACCGAGGAGCACGTACGCACGATGGAAAGCAGGAGAGGTACGGCAACCGACCTTGTGTATCTCGGTGCCACAGAGGAGGGAATCGATTTCCGGGAGGGACCAAAGCAGCGGAATGGGCTCGCTGGAGGGCAGTATCTGTAGGTATTGGAACCATTTGGACTGTGGACCGAGGCTCCTCTCGTACATCAGGGCCACGGACAGGCCCAAATAGCCGCCGAGCTGAGCTTCTTCGATGATGTGGCTGGCGGCGGAGGTCCTGACGGTGAGGCAGCTCCGCTTCGGGATGGTGGCGACGACGTCGCCCTCCGTCAAATCGCACAATGCCTTGACCGAGATTGACGGCGCTCCTCCGCCCTCGACTGACAAGGAGATGTGGAGTGCGTCGCTGCATTCCACGTCCTCGCGCTTCATCCACCGCTTGAATCCTCTCATCCTTCTGCAATCAAATGATTTTGGTTTGATAAGCAGTCATATGAAGATGGTAATAGCTCCAATGTACAAGGAACACCATCAGTTTACCTGGCGGCCGCCATAGCAAGCGGGGAGGTACGGCAGAGCCAGCAGCAGTTGACTGTAAGGAACGTTTTGGGGGGAAGCCTGCGCCTATGCAACACAGACCCTTATACGGTGAAAATGAGGGATAAAGACCTAGTATTGTTTTTAATTCAATAGACTTGATCAAAAAGACTATATTGCTTTTGCTTTAAGCGTTTTTTCTCTACTTCTTCTCTTTTTTCACGCTCACTTTTAACTGTTTTCTCTCTTTTCCTTCTCTTCTTTCACGTCTTTGCATTTTTTTTTTGTCTTTTTTTCTCACTCACCTTCCTCATTTTTCCTCTTCTTCTTTTTTTCTTTTATACACCAAGCGGTCGACCGCCTTGGAAAGTCTAGTAGTTAGAGTCCAAGAGAAGAGAGGGGAGTCAAGTTCGAATCCTAAAAAGGAGAGAGGGAAGGGAGAGATGAGGAAAAATGAGTGTTGGACATAATTTTTTTTTTTCAAAAAAAAAAAGATCAAACTATCCTTAATTAAGACCCTTTGACTGAATTAAAAAGTCAAAAGTCTCTTTTATTGAATTGAAAATAAAACCAGACCTATATATTTAAATGGCCCCCTTACACGCACATATATACTCAACAACTTATGTAGGTATAGCCTTTTTAGCATAGAATAATTCCTTTCAATTTTTACGATTAAAAATTAAAAAAAATTTTGATTTTTTTGGTCTATATGTTCGCATTTTTGTCATTTTGGTCTTATATGTTTTTATATTTCAGTTTTAGTTCGTTATCTTTAATTTTTTGATAATTTTAGTTTTTTTTCCAACGTAGCGCTGATGTGACGACAATACGACGTTATGTGGAGTAGACGTGTGTACTGACACATCATCATTTTCGATGAAAAAAAATTAAAATTGCAATAAAATCGAAACATACCGATGAAAAATTGAAATCTAAAAATCTAAAAACCAACATCACAAAGTGACAAAATTATTGGACCAAATTGTCCAAAATTAAATTACATAACATGAATAGTTTGTAATTTTATCAAGAAACATGATATTTAACAAAGAGATGTCAAAATGAGTTATGAGGTGGGTCAGGTTAAAGATGTTGTAATCCGTGTTTGACGGGATGTTGCCTGTTGGGACCGTGTGGATCGTTCGTCTTTAGTTGATGGACAGGTAATCCCAATTTATTTTAGGAGGTGAGATGGACCAATCCTGTTGGGCTAACGAATTTTTTGTATAATTTGACAGTTGAGATAGAAATGTTTGATTTGTCCAAGGAGTCTAGTTCATCTTTATATTTATATTGATGAGAAACATGAGAGTTATGGATGTTAATTTGGATTTAATTCGTCGAATCAAGTGAATCAACCCACTTTCAATTTTAGCAACTCATTCGAGATGAGTCAAAACAGGTTAGCTCACTTGAGTCATGAGTTAAGACAACTGGGATAATTTTTTAAGATAAACTTAAGTTATATATCAAGCTCTTTTGAACCGTGGAACCAGTGGTTTTGAATAGGGGTGCAAACGAACCGAATCGATGCGAATAATGATAAAATTTTAAGGTTCGAATTCGGCTCGATAAAAGTACATTCGAGTTCGAGCTCGATAATTTCAAATATTTTGGTTCGAGCTCGGCTCGAAATAAAGTTCGAGTTCGGCTCGAAACATTCGAACATATTCGTGAACTATTGCTCGGATATTATGGTTCGAAAAGCTTGAAATGTTCGAAAAGGTTCGAAATGTATATAGATTTATTATATAATTATATTATATTAATTAAATATTAAGATTCGCGAACTATTCGCAAACTATCGAACAAAATAATTTTGGCTCGAAAAAAAGTTCGAACATGTTCGAATTCGGCTCGAATTTGATAAGCTCGAATACGAATCAAATATTTATCGAGGGGTTTGTAAAGCTAATAAACCAACTCGATTCGTTTGCACCCCTAGTTTTGAACCAGGTCATCTTTAGGATAATATGATAAATTAAAATTTTAAATTTGAATTAGGTAAAATTTGAGCCAAGCCTGTATTTAACATATATATTTTTAATATTGGTGGCTAAATGCCTAATTTGTCAAATATAAAAATTGGAAGCAAAATCCAACCATACACACACGCCGACAAATCTCTTCCATCTCCTTGTGTTGACTACACGTACACGTCTTCCAGTTTCCTCGCAGCTTCTGTAACCCAACGACGCACCCATCAATCGCCGCTCGTCGCATCGGCCGTCGGATGATTTCCCAATTTCGCGCCATTGATACGCCCCTCCTCCTCTCTTACTGTTCCTTAATCGGTAGCGTATGGTCCTGCAAATTGCTTTTCTTTTAAGATTCTTCCATTGTTATTGCGTTCAATTTCTCGCTTTGGAAGACACCTATAGTTTGTCCTCGCTTCTGAATTCCTAGCGTATTATTATAATCATTTTCCTATTTATGTTATTTGATTGAGGGTGCTTCATCAAAAGTCCACGTCTTTAGCGGCTAACTGTTGTATGTAGACGTCGATGTGCGTATGATCGGTAGATTAAGGAGATGAGCGTATCTTCTAGTGAAAGCCATGCGAATGGCAGTAAAAGAATATCCGGTTGGGCCCAATTTGACCTTAAGCAAAGGCGGAGGCAGCAAGGGTTTGGATGTGAAGTCGATGCTGAGCCTTATCCCTTACTAGGTGGCCCTAATCGTGTGGGAAGCTTAGTGAACAAAAAGAAAGCCCTCCTAGAAAAACCCTTTTCATCTGTAGTCACAGCTTCCAAGAATTTTGCCTCCTTAACTGATCCAGATAATCACAACCCTATAAGACCGACAGCACTTAGCGATTTGCGTGATCAGAGCCGTGAGATTTCTTTCAAGGATGACAGTTATCATAGATTTGAAGCTTTTCCACCTTTGATGGATGAGAGCTTGATTGAGGATTTATTGGCGGGTGTAGATAATAATATTAATGAATTGAATTATGGGAATGATCACACATCTTCTGCCTTTCAAGATGTTCCTTTTGGTGAGAGAACAGATTTGAGCTTTAGTAATGATGAATTTTTCAAAGACAAGAATATAGGATGTAAGGGTGATGCTTATTTCTGTCAGTCTCTGGATTTAACCAAGTTTTTACCCATTGAACCTGAGACTGAGCTGGAAGAGGATGATGTTTATATATTTCATAGAAAAGATGCAGTAAGAATGATAAGGTAATTCTCTCATCTGATCCCTAATTTTTTTGTTATATAATGTTGGTTGCACATCACGAATTGGCTATTAGTTATAGGGTTTACAGCATATGTGAATATGAGACTCAGAACCATTTTTTAATTTGTAGTAAGGATATGTACCCATTCTTTTCTTATCCTATATCGGACAGTTTAGCACCTATAAAAGTTCCTCATCAGCGAATTTTGTTTTCATCTGCAGTTCAAAGGTCATCTTTTAATATTCCACCACTTGTGTGGTGCTCCTCTCTATTGCGAATCTGTTATAGTTCAAAATATGATGAATATTTAGCTGTTTGAAGTGCAAGGCCAACTACGGCTATGTGTATCAAATTCATAGAACCTTGCGACAAGGCGAGACACACACTGTGCTACAGTGAAGCCATAGAAAACATGATATTCTAGAATATAAATATTGAAAGTAAATTGCATACATATAATCCATACACTCTATAGACGATAGTTAAATGAGTGCGCATTATAAGCAAAATATAATTACTCTATTTGTATTCACATTGAATTTACTAATCCCTATTCTTGTCCCGAATCCAGACCCTTTAAAGCATATTAAGACTTGGGCTTTAGGATTAAATCACATGTTATTGTACACCTCAGCTTGTGTCAAGGTCCCGAGGCACATGAATTGAGCCTTGCTGAGCCTTTGGCCTCTGGTACTAGACTTGTGAAGTTTTCTTAACCATGAAATGTAAGAATAGAGCCTTTCTGAGTCTTAGACCTTTGGGACAAATCTTTTAGATTTTTAATAACCACAAATATGTTGACGACTAAATTTATTGACCCCATGATGGTCCCTAGTCAGAAATCAATGCTGGTTACCCTCGTCTTATTTTAACTCTGAGGGATATATGTGTATGCACGTGATAAGTCTTCCCTTGTTTCTGGCCCACGTTGCTATAAAATTGTATTTTGAAGATCGTGAGTTGCAAGATCTGGGATGACATCTGTCTGCATGCAATGTGATATTTATTTTATCCTTGTGGACTACCATCTCCAGTCATAAGACATAAATAACTATCAAAATCCAATGCATTGCTTTTAGTTTGCCTACTTTAACATAAAGCAAATGTGGTTTAAGTGACCCTAAAAGAGTTCAGAAAAAAGCTTTTACTGATTTGACCATTATTGAGTTTTTAGTTACTTTTACCAAATCGTTGACTGCCCTGTACAGTTTTGATGTGTTTTTTTTAAAGAATAAATTAACATATAATAGCTTTGATGTAATGGAATGCTGGAATTACCCATACAATGTGGCTAAATTGACTTGAAAATTAGTGTGAATAATGCACGTTGTTTATCAATGTATGCGAGACATATATTGCCAATTATATTGACACAGAGGCTGAATTTTTTTTTTGAGTATGGGAGAACTTCTACAACCGACTGGCTTTAAATGTATTCCTTGTTATGTTCATTGCTCAAAGTTACCTTGTTTTTTTTAATCAGATCAGCATCTCATTATTCTAAGGCTGCGAACGATGCATACCTTAGAGGAGATCATTTATTCGCACGACATTTCTCCCTTAAAGCTCAAGAACATTGGACTGCTGCGGAGAAGCTTAATGCCAAGGCAGCAAAGGAAATCCTAGCGACCAGGAATTCTAAAAATGATCCATGGACGCTGGATTTGCATGGTCTTCATGCAACGGAAGCTGTTCTAGCCCTGCAGGAGCATTTACAGAGTGTGGAATCTTTAGTGTCGTCAAATTGCTTAGCCACTCTGACTGATGTCAACAAGAAGTCAAGCCTATTGCTCCCTGAATCTCTGCAATCTTTAAATCATGTGAAGAAGGAAAAGTTTGGTATGCAGCACCAGCCATTGAGGCAGAGGCCAGTATTGTTACAAGTGATAACAGGTATCTATCTCTTCCTGGGGAATAAATGATTGGGGTCGCTACTGTTTGGTAAAAGAAAATTTCTGGATTGTATTTCCATGCTGCCAAATCTATTGCAAGCATATACAGTCATCTTTTTTATAACCACGTCTGAGAAATGGAATTGTATTTAAACATTGATTTTCGCTTTTTCCAGTAGTTCTGTTTGTCAAAACACCTTTTACAAATATGCCCTCAGGGAAATAAAGCATTGTCTTGAACCTTCTGAAGTGACTTATTTGGCATGAAAATTACTTGAAATCATGTAATCCACGATAATAAAAGAAAACTTCCAGGCTTTTTGTCAGGGAAAAGTTTGTGTTTTCGCTCATGACCACATGTTCTGTCTGAAATCTAAATTGAAAATGCTCATGACGTGTTTTTGATGTGGAGGAAATCATACCCTCACATAATTTCAATGTCAATTGATATCCTTAAAGAAGTTATCATCTGTTCTTTTGTCACCAAGGACAAAGTGTAAATCCAGTAGCCATCTTCCCTGTAGCTTAGAAATATTGGTTTTACAGTGACATCTATGGCTCTTGTTTTATTGCTTTTGTCAATCAATCATCATATACGACTCAACTTCGAGACAAAAGTGTGTTTTGATATACATTATGTTTTTAAACTCTTCTTCGTCATTTAAAAATCTAAAAGCAACATGCGTCCAAAATAATTATTTCTATTGCAATCTTGGTCCAAAATTTGATTGTGACCTACATTGATAAGAGTTAACATTGCCTTGATATTTCTTTAATTTTCTTTCTAATGAATTTTGTGTTATTTCTGGTGTGCTATTTGTTGATTGCATATTCTGGGTTGCTTGGAGATTTTGTTCCCACTACTACATAGATGATTGGAACCAATTTATTTGAGTCATGAAGCTTGCATGTCTCATTTTTGTGTTGCACTAAGAGTTATGCCATGAGCTTGTAGATGCACTACAGTATAATTATGCGTCTAAATTACCATCTCTACTTTAAGTTGAGATGAACTTTCCGAAGGCATCTCGAGATGATTTGTTTATGCCAACATATGTTGCTTGTTCAAATATTGATGATATGTGGATATATCGAAATCAATTACCCAAGAGCAGAAATCAGCAACCAAGTTTTTGTCTTTTTTTTTTTTTCTTTTTGAGTGTTGTTTGCCATAAAGGGGAACTAATTGTGTAGCTCAAGATAAGGACAAGACTGTAATACAAACACTAACACTTCAGCACTTATACCAGGTAAGGGTAATCACAGCCGGGGAGCAGCTGCTCTCCCGTCAGCTATCAGAAACTTCCTCGATGAGAACAGGTGAAACCGCTCTTTCTCTTTTATATTGTGATCTAAGGGAGTTTATGACGCGTCAGCTTCTGCTGAACTCTTGATGTCTTCATTGTGCAGGTATCATTTTGATGAAACCAGGCCTGGTGTGGTGACGATAAGACCCAAGTTTCGGCAACAGTTGGCTACTAGTTCACTGAAGTAAGAAGTCCCTGCAGTTTTACTTTTCTTGTGTGTATATATGTATTTTCCATTGAATTCAATTCCTACCCTGATCCATTTTCACAAGCTTCTTCACTGTTGCGTAGGTTAGGCGGCAAACTTGTTACACTTTTTTTCTTTTTTTTTTACTTTCAAGTTGTATTTATACGTGGTTTCTCATTCCTCTTTCATATACCTTCGCGTAAGTTAATTGGTAAGTTTGGCTGTTCAGATATGAGAAAATATGTTAAATTTGGTTGTGAAAGAGCTTCCGTGTATTTAAAATTTACTGGTAATAGCTAACATTAGACTATTTAAATTTCTGGTGTAGACTTGTACTTTACTACGGATAAACCCGGTAAGACGTGATAAATAATTAATTATTTGATTGATTGATGTAAATCAAAATATAAAATTGTAACCAAACTAGAGATGAGACTAGATTAAATTATCCAATCCCACTTTTATATCGCCAAGCAACGACGATGAATTTGAAATTGTGTTTTTTTATATCTTGCTAAATTTGATGTGCATCAATTGCGACGGAGTTAAAATCAAGGGATGCTGTCTTTATACAAAAGTACTATTAACTTTTTTTTTTAAATCTAACTTGTTTATTTGATGACAATATTAATTTGTTTTAACTTTTTTTAAAAAAAATTAATAATAATATAACATATCAGTTAATTTATGATAATTTTTCCCTGGTACCATTGTTGTTTTTTACTATTTTAAAAAACTATATTTATATCTCGTGAAAGATTTGATTGAAAAAAGTATAATTTTATTATACGGGACCGGACCCTCGCACAAATTATACAATATGGCATTCAGAACCATGTATCGTATACAAAAGAATTATTAAATATTCTATAAATTTTTATCTTTACTAAAAGAATACTATAAATACTTTAAAAAATGCTATAAATATTTTTAAAAATATTTGAAAAAATTGTTTTTTTGGTCTTATATGTTTTTCACTTTGCGATTTCAGTCATTTATATTTTTAAATTTCAGTTTTAGTTCGCTATTTTTATTTTTTTTGGTAATTGTAGTCATTTTTTCGACGTGGCACCAATTTAGTGCTTATATGGTGCTGATGTTGCAGTATTACGTAAACATTTTCGAATAAAAAGGACCGAAATTGCCAAAAATCGGAACATGCAGGACTGAAACTGAAATATGAAAACTTAGAGAACCAAAATCGCAAAGTGACAAATATACCGAACCAAATTTACGGTTTTCCCAAAATATTTTATTGATCAAAGTTTTTTAATATTTAGATCAAGTATAACATCATTCTAATTAGGATATGCACAAAACTCAAAATAATAATCAGTTTATAATAAATATTTTATCAAATAATACTTGAAATAAATTGACCAATCGGTTTTCATATTATTATTATTATTATTATAATTAATTTTTGGGTAATGCTAGGTGTACTCTTACATGTTGGGTTATACATGAGACTTAAAATTACATGATTATCCTTGCACTTCATTTGAAAAAAATCTTTCAAAAATAAATGTACGATAATCATGTAATTTTAAATCTCATATATAACTCATCGTGTAAAACTCTGTGTACACGTAGCACTTTATGTTTTCTGAAAAATATATATAAAAACACCACATATACTAAACAAAGAAGAGAGTTGAGTCAGGCGATGGTAGCAGGCCGCTTGGCCTCTCCACATGAACTCATGCAAACTTGTACGTTTCATTCTGCAACGCGTGTCTCTCTGAATATGGTCCCACCCACCACCTGCAACAATCAGATGAATGAAATCCAAAGCCTTTCGATCTGCTGAATTATCGGTTGTACATGAATTGCAGTAATTGTTCTTGAATCCAAATTTTGCTGATGATCATGGAGCTCGATCCCAGCATCGAGCAAGAAACCCAATACTTCTGTTCTTATTCAGAGGAAGAAGACGGAGACTCGAGTGAGAAGAGTACCAAAATGGGTTATGTTTTGGACAAAGGACTCAGCCTCGGGAAGAAGCTTATGGTGACGGGCTTTGTGGTTTCATCTGTTCCGCTGCTTCTTCCTCCTCTTCTTGTTGTTTCTGCACTTGGGTTCACTTTTGCGCTGCCTTTTGGATTCGTTTACGCCAGCTATACCTGCACTGAGAAGCTCATGAGCAAGCTGCTTCCGACTCGGGTCATGATAGACTCTGCTGATGTTCCTTTATTGCTTGAAGGAGATAGTACTGGGCCAGAAGAGCTGAAAAATGCAGCAACTGTTGAAGAAATATGGGGTCTTGAGGCTGTAGAAGAAGATGTGAAAGTCGGTATGCCAGTTGTTGAAGTGAAGGATGTTGAGTTAATGGAGAAAGAGAGTGAAAATCCAGAGGATCTGGACAAGAAACATCGAGATGATATAAGGGGAGATGTGGCTGGTCCAGAGGAAACTGACAAGGGAGGGAAAAGGAGAATTTGGAGGAAACTGAAACCCTCTAGAAAGAAGAAAGCACACTCAGGGGGAGATAAGAATGTTGAGGATTGCCCGCAAGAATCTAAAGCCAGCTCTTCTGATATTGCAAGTCCAGAAGTTGTTGCAGAAGAAAACACTGCAAATGAGAGAATGGAAACTTCAAGAGAGGAAGAGCAAGCTTTTGCCGGGGACCCTATCAAGTCTAAAGTTACTGGTACCGATACCGGAAGTCTTGAAAGCCCAACAGCAGTAGGAGAAATAAAAGTAGATGAAGGAGGAGAGGAAGAAAAACAAGAAAAGGAACCTTTGGTGTTGAAGGCAAGTTCAGGTATGCTTTACAAGTGAAAGGACTCTATATATGTTGTTTCTTTTCAATGTCATATTGGCTTAATCTGTTTGTTGATTTGTTCGCAGAAGACAGTGAGCAATCCAAAATGGTATTATCAGATGTCAGCAAACATTCTTCGGATGAGGCAGCTTTAGTTGACAAGCCTGAGTTGAAAAATGAAGAAGCACTTCATTTGGAAGGAGATAGAACTGTTTCCGATGCAGAGAGTGTTGAGGTCAGATTATCAATACTTTTTAGTATAAGAACTTCAGTGTTATATAATTGTTTGCATTTACTATCTACTGAAATATTTGTTCTATCATGAATTGATGAATCGATGATGATTTAATGAAACTATTCTCGATAATATATTTCTATAGAAATTTATAGATACTCTTGTTTCTTGATAAAGTATTTTGAACTGGTATATTTTAATCACTTATTGTTCCTGGATTACTTTTTATTCAACTTTTATTTATCCTTACATGAATTATTCGACTTCTGGTTCACTTTCGTCTGGGGTCTAGCACTGTGTGAGTAGATGTTGTAAATGGAGTTGGTCTTGATACATACGGGGAGACGTGTTCTGAGGCTTGAATGCTTTAGCAAGCCAAAAATTGTGGATTCTACCGTGCAAGTGCGGTTAGAATGAATATTATACACCAATTTCTCAGCCAACTAAATGGCCACTTTGAAGAATTGTGTAATTTGAGGATAATAGTGTGTTAGCATGATATTCCTACGATTTTCTTATGGTAGTGCTTGATTTGCAAGTTCCTCCCGTGGATTTTTAGCCCCGACATTTTTGTAGAATCAGAGACACATAAAACAAGGTATAGTTTTACATTGATTTTTAAGGAGAGCATGTTTCAGTACATTGTTTTCACCTCAACACGCCGCAGAAGTTTTGGAGTCGTGTGATTTGGATGTCATGTAAAGATTTGTGCATTCAAAAGGTGTCTGTTTAAATTGCTTCGAACTATGTGTGATGACTTGGTCACCAGTCTTGATGAAGCAGCACTCTTCTTTTTTTATGATGCACCAGTAAAATTCACCTAAGACATGGATACCGGTGCACTTAATAGAGTACCTTTGTTGGATTAAATCTTTTACGCAATTGGAATATTGGGAAGTTGAAGTATTTGGCTTTTCCCTTCAAATAGATGAATCAAAGTTCTCTCCCCGATTTTTTTTTTTTTTTTTTTTTTGGGCTAGTCTTTCAGGATCTTATTGTCATTTACCTTTGGGCTAGCCTTTCAGGATCTTATTGTCATTTACCTGTATTCTTATTTCCAGGGACCATATGAGGATGAAAAGATTTGGAGAAAGATTGATTTGATTAGAGCAATAGTTGGGTTCAAGACCCCACGACATCCATCGTACTTCGAAGAACTCAAGGAGTTGTATGCATTCACAGGGATTGAGTGGCCACCATTAGTCAGGGATCCATCAGAACTCACGGAGTTCAACAATAAGCTTCGCTTTCTCATGTCTGTGATTGGTGTAAAATAATCAACCCCTCTCTCTTTTCATGTGGTACATAGCTTTGAGTCGCATTGCGTTCTGTGTGCTTTCATACTTTTATAGTTTTATACATGTACTTCAATTTTATGTCAAAGTATCGCATGAGCAATCGTTTTAATTGCAGAAAGTCCGAATCCATCGTGCTCTTGATTCATGTGAAAAATAGTTTTGATTAACACCACTTTGCCTGCCTTTGGAAGTGAGCATTGTGTACCTTTTGACCTTGCGAGCTAAACTTTGTTGAAGAAAATTTGCATTCAAGCACTCAGGGTCATTATTCTGCCAATCACAAACATATCATTTGGAGAAAACGCTGGAAGAGAAAAGAGTTGAGAAAAAAAGAGGCTAAACAGTGTTCATACACGAGTGAAAACCAAAACAATAAATCCAAAGTTCAACAATTTTACACCATAAGTTCTCCGACATCCGACACCAAATGTTGATCTTCTTCATACGGTATGCCCCACCAAGAATGAGCTTGTACCTAGAACAATAGTTGCAGGGATGGAACCAGTAGGAGGCAAGGGTGGGTGGTAAATTGAGGTATGATGCCAACTTTTTCGAAATATTCGAGTTTACCATCTTCTCCCGATCTGGTTCTGCTCCCCAGATTCCTGGATCCGTCTCTATATAGCCGCCGTAGAGCGTAGGCTATTTCTAGCTTACTCCCTACTTCTAGTTTACTACGTACTACGAATGGTAGAAGTTGCAACAAATACACACATTTTCCATGGAAGAAATCAGTAAAATGTAAAATTCAAGTGGAACATTTTGGGGGAAGGACTGAATGTGTTGTGAGCAAGCATTATAACACAGGTAGAATAAACAAAAAACACGGTGCACCTTCTACAATTGGATTTGTCACAACCTGGATACGTAACGCAAAATCAAACTGCCTGCAAAATCCTCCAAGCACCTTCGAACGCCATTCAGCTTACAGTGTCAAGTTGGATGTAAAGCTAGCTCAGCTGTCGGTTTTCTTGGTTCCATTACAGCTGGATGGATTGGTATCTTTTCGATGAATCCCCAAGGCATTAGCAAATAATCTCTTTGCAGTTCCCACATGCTCGTTTCTCAAGTTTCTTTCTGGAGTTTGATTCTCTATTCTCCCAACTGCAGAACCTTCCTCGGTTTGTACAAGTTTGTTTGTTTGCAGCGACACCGTACTCATTGCATCTGATAATTTAGATCCACTCGATTTTTCAACTTTTGACGTTGTCTTTGGCCTTGGATGTTTAGCAGACGGTGATTTTGTTTCCAGCTCAGAGCTAGAATGGACGACCCCCACCCCATTGTGTTGGCTTTTCACATCCTTTGCTGCACGTTCAGACTCCGCATTCAAACTGAAATC
The DNA here is from genome assembly GCF_033568475.1 of Henckelia pumila. Classification (NCBI taxonomy): domain Eukaryota; kingdom Viridiplantae; phylum Streptophyta; class Magnoliopsida; order Lamiales; family Gesneriaceae; genus Henckelia; species Henckelia pumila. Next base: position 40,354,420 of record NC_133123.1, on the reverse strand, counting down.
ATGATTAGCTGCCTTATTTGTTTGGCCAAGCGCACGGGTTATCATACGGCGAGCAACCACAGGATCCTGTCGTGGTCTATTCTTTGCCAATTTCACGTCACACGCATCTTCTGAAAAAATTCTTTCCCGGGCAGCCAAATAAGCTGTTCTTCTATCCTCAAATGAAGACTCCATCACAGCACAATCCCTCTGATCTGAGTGTACCAAAACAAGCATTGCCAATAATGTCAAAAAGGATACTGAATAACAAGCATAAGGAATGAATGATGACTCGACAAGAGCTACGGGAGTGGTATCCCAGGCTAATTGTCTATACGACAAAAGGAAAGACAAACCTCTACTGTAAATGATATCTCATGGATTCATAATGTGGAAGCTACAAGATTCCAACTTTTCAAAAGAAGGTAAATTTTTCTCTTGGCACCACCACCACCACCCTCTGTCCTTTTGCCAAGTTTAACTTGATGCATACCATTTGTATAACTTTGGAAGCGATTCACTCATTATTCCTCTTTAGCACAAGTGCAGTCATTCAAACTCTAGCAATTATGAGTTTTAGAGAATTTTATCAGATAAAATAATTCAAAATTCTCAACACCTCAAAAACTTATATTTTTACTTGAAATTTTCTTTCTTCCGAAAGTATATATCCTGTTTGAACAGACGAGAATTTATTACAAATTTAAGATCAAAGTTGTAAAAATCAGTGGACTCGAATAACTAACACCTTTCACAGAATTTCGGATGCAACCCAGCCCCAATAAATCTCCCATGTTTACCAGTTTGAAGAATCAGATGCATTTGGGTGGGTGTTATCTACAGATACTTATTTGGGATCTAGGGGATTTACATGCTTTTGGCATATATTTTAGATGAACATTTTCATTTGTAGAAAACTTGGTTAAACTTTAAATCTTGCAAATTTTACTAAACTGAACTATCCACATCCCAATTGATAGTGCTCGAGTACACTGTACTTCCAACAAAAGTGCAGCAATGAGATATCCAACTATCCATATTTTTTAAAGTTTGTCCAAGATATGGTTGGACATTTCAGAAGGAAAGATGCCACTCAAAAGCCAAATCAAACTAAGAGTCAGCTTTTGCTGAGAGAAACAAATACTTCACCTTGTATAACATCCCTCTGTTTTAATACGTCCAAAACCATTGGAGACTGCACTTCATTGGACTGCCACAACAAATCACTTACAAGGATGGAAGGTCTGCAATTAGTTAAATAGAGCACGAGCAAGTAAAAAGGCTACCCCATACAAAGCCATTACTCCGAATAATCAAGTTTTGCAATCTACGTATGTCTTCTTTGTCATTAAGAAAATAAAACTATTGTCAACACACACTTTCACTAGACAAAACAAATTATATATTCAATTTACCTGACCACAAATCATCAATAGTTTTATCATAAACCGAAGAATGCAAATAGATATACTGGAATCCTAAGTTTGTTTATAACTACTTTGTCAAAGAAGAAGCAAAAATGAAATCTAAACAATATATGATAACATGTGTCTCTATCAGTATCCCAACCACCACCACCAAAAAGAAAAATCGCCTCACGATTAATTGGTACAAATCTGGTGTCTAGTTTTTAGTTCAGGCAATGTTAAGGGTCATCACTTGTTTCAAGTCTTCAATAGTAAAATGGATTTAATTGCAAGAAAATAAAAAGATTACAGCATAATTTTCATCCAAGATTTTAATCAACTAATGCATATATTTACATTTACACTACTCAAAAGTTCAAAAATGATGTCAAAATACGACCAAGACAAATTAAAATGAGCGCACAAAAGATGAACATTTCACTTCACCTACATTGATGTCTCTGGGCAGCGCTCCAAAATTAAGTGCCTGTCTTCCCCTTCACCGATAGATTTGTGAGAAAATCTGACATGGTAATGTAAATTATATTATCCCCTATAATCCTAAACTGATGGTGAAGTTAATTATCTCTAGCACTCAAATAAGATGCCCAACAAGAAAATACGAATAGAAGGATGATTAAAACATTCAAAACTAGATACAGAAGTACCCGAAGATCTCAGCAAGACGGTGTACAAGCAGGCGGTTATAAGAATTCATTGGTTCCAGCTCAAGCACCCCATCTAAACTGCATACAGCATAGTTCACTCTGCTAACTATTTCTGAATAAAACCGAAATTTCATGCAAAGATTGCACAACAGCGTGTGTACGAGATGAATAGGAATTGCAACATGTGGGAGACGCTCTCACTTTGATTTATGAAGAACAAAGAACTATAAGTTTAGCAGCTTTCAGGAATGCCGATCTCTCAAAAATTCTTGGTTGAAACACAACAGCAAGTTCAAGAAATAATAACTCAATGATCTTCATATTCTTCAGGGCTAGAATTTTCATTTAGAAGGAGGATGCTGAGGAAATGAATTGTGCAAGATTCAAGAAGTAAAAGTAACTTGGGAAAGAGAAAATTAGGAATGCAGATCATCACATCTTTCTCGCTCTATGACTTAAGAAGGAATTATATTCACCAAATCTTTTGCTCAAGCAACTTCAACTATGTCGAGATTCATCTTCCAAGACATCTTGAAGTAAACTCAAAGGAAATTTGATCTATCAATGCTAACATTGATTTCTGTTTCTCAAAGTATCTACTAAAGACATCAACTTATTTTACCTTGTACCATCATCCTGAAGAAAATTGACCAGCATCTCTTCCATCGACAAAATAAGATGTTTGCAAGGAATATTATCTCTAACGAGAGAAGCCAACTCTTCTACCTACATTTGGGCTATTATAAGAAAACCAAGCAGGAGGGCAGAAGACATTTCAACGCATGCATGTAAAAGTAAGTATCTTAAAGCAAATTGTTTGAGACGAGATAAATCACTTGGTTAATCTCCATACATACGCTCAAATATCACGCTCACTTATGTTTTAACAACTTTTAAATCACTTAGTTAATCTCCATACATACACTCAAATATCACGCTCACTTATGTTTTAACAACTTTTCAAATAAATACTTTTAACCACAATTCTTACAAACAGCTGCCTTTTAATTTATTCTCTTTATGAGATTCTGTGCTCCCAACGTTCATAGGCATAGTTTCCAGTATCTTTGGATTTTGAATATTAGGAACGTCAGTGCAAAGAAACATGATACAAACTTCAATCGAAATCTGTCTATAAGGCCTCATCCATGAAGAGGATAACCAAAAGCAGAAAGTAGTGATTGATTGTTCTCAATGAGTTTAGAATGCAATCATTATTTCTGTATGCGGGTGTGAAGATAGACACGAATAAATTCCCCAGGCACATTGGGTTGGCTAAAAATTGAAATCCTACTTCAAACAGCACATTCTCAACCTCAAGATTATTCATTGAATCCAAATTATCAAAACTAGTCCTAAAGAAAAATAAACAAGAAAAAGTCTCCAACAAAGCAATGTGAAGAATACCATGTAACCAAGTAAAATAAGCTACAGATCACAATACCCACAACTTAAAAACGAAGGGAGAGCAAGGCATTCATGTGAGATATTGTTCGTAATGAAAAAAACAGCGCTGACCATCGCAAATTGGGTGACACTCATCGAATTGAACCTCTGGAACTCTACAGGTATATTTCAGCTGGAAGCTCCGCCAACAACTCAAATTCCGACCGATCAAACAATTTCGATCACCGGATGAGCATCAATTTCAGTCGATCAGATTCCGTAATCGAGAAAATTGGATTAGGTTGGTATCCTCTCGGCTTGGGGTTGAATTTGATTTTACTGCTTCCAAGTCAAAATATGTTCGAACGTTGATAATAAACTTTACCCTCACCTCAAAAAAAAAAAAAAAAACTTTACCCAATAATAATAATAAACTTTACCAATATTTATTTATTGGTTTTTTAATTTTTTTTGCAAAAAATGATTTTATGTTTGATAATGGTAGTTAAAAATATATTTATATGACATTTGAAAAAAAGAAGACTTTTTTTTTTTTACTTTGAAATGGTATGAAAAATATTAAAGGATGTAAGTATGATCATTTTGTGTTTTGATTTTGTAAGTATTTAATATTGGATTTTGGTCCTATAAGTTAAGTTATAATTGGTTTTTAGTACTTTCTTCATAGAGTATTGACGTGGCATCAGAAAATGCTGACGTAACAGTTAAAAATGCTTAAGTAATATTTAGAAATGATGATGTGTCTGTTGTGGCATCAACAATTAAATGCTATGTTTTCAAAACTGAACTGTACCGAATGATTCAACCAGTTTGATCTGGAATCGGTCACTGATTTGATCCAAAACACTTCCAAAAAATCGTTTTAACTTTTAACGGTTGAACAGGCAGAACTGATCAAGAACCAAAAATTGGTTTTTCGATTTTTTTTTTTTGAAAAATAATTTTTTTTATTTTAAAACCTTAATTTAATATTTTCTTATATATATACATGATTATTTAAAAAAAAAAATTCGTTAAAAGACTTTATTTGGCACTCTCAAAACAAAATAGACTTTATTTGGCTAAATGTATTTAAAATATTTCGTTGATTCATATATTTTGTAAATTTATTCAAAAAATATCAAATCGTAAGATGTTAATTTAAAATAAAAATTTGAATAAAATAAAGTGTGAGAGCTTAAAAATGTTGATATTATATAAGGTAGATTTCGGGATATAATAAAATTCATCTTAATGTAAGGTCGACAATTATCTTTAAAGCCCAAAAAAAAAAGGTCGATGCTAAAATGTCAGATTCGAAAAATAAGTTTTAGAGGTTATAAAGGTTAAATTCTTTCTTTTACGGCATAGACAAACGAGGTTTCAAAGGTAAAAAATAACAAGTATAATAAATTACACAAATTTTGGATTAAAAAAAATGCGAAAATGGAAAATTGTAGCTTTATATATACTTGAATAGTTGATATGAATATAAAATTAATATTCAAACTCAACTGGAGTACATTTGAACATTTGCACTTCACTAGGAACACTACAAAAGTGCATTCATGTGTAATTCAAACTCAAAAGTTCAAGTTTTTGTCCGCAAAATGTAGCCTCTGGTTTGTGCTGAACAACACAGAGCAATCACTCCTACATAGAAACTTACAATTGCACTTACACAAAAAATCCATACTGATATCAGTGCTCGCTCGTTTTCACCAGAGAACGTTTTTCTTGGCGATGTTGCAAGGTCTCGCTCCTCGCACCCACCATCAGAGGTGGACGACACGACGCACAGGTCAGGATTGCCACCCAATGCTCCAGGGAATCTCCAATACCCCTGCCTCTTCGTGACTATCCCCGACAGACAATTGTAGGACAGATTCAAGAATGTTAAGTTTCCAAGACTGGTTATGTTTTCTTGGATAGGACCAGAGAAGGAATTGTGTGATAGATCCAGGGCCTTTAAACTCCGCATCTTCTCTAAACCGAATGGGATTTGACCATCGAGATTGTTATACGACAAGTTAAGGTATTCGAGACCTTGTAATCCAAATAGGCCAGGAGGGATTTCTCCATGCAGTAGATTATCTGAGAGGTCAACTCCAATCGACGTTGAAAGGTTGTAGTTGAAGCTCAGTTCGGTTTTATCAGCCATCGTGACAGAAACTAGCAAGTCAAGATCAGTCATCGAAACAGATGGCTGTATAAAATCTGCTTTAAACAGGCCACCGGTATTAAAATTTGAACTAGTATTGAGACTTCCATTTGGGATTTGGCCGAAGAATTTGTTACCCGAAAAATCAATTGTTCTGATGGATTCAAATGTGAACAACCAACTCGGTAAACCTCCATCAAACTTGTTACTAGAAAGGGAGAGAAACCTGAGGTTAGACCATTTGGTTATAGCGTCGTTTAAAGGACCGGAGAGGTTATTCGAGCTCAAATCTACAACTTCTAGTGACCTGCATCCAGCTAAAGTGAGAGGGATCTCTCCAGAGATTTTATTATTACTCAGAACCAATATTTTCAAACAATTTAGTGCGTCTAGCTCCGGTCGAATTCCACCAGAGAGATTGTTGTTGTTCAGCTTCAATGCTAATAACTGAAAACACCCCACAATGTTCAAAGGGATGGATCCGGATAGCATGTTGTAGGACAGATCAATCACTTGAAGATAGGTCAAATTTCCGATACTCTCTGGTATCTTCCCGGCAAGAAGATTATACGAGAGAAGCAATGCCTGCAAGTTATTTAATTCGGTAATTGTTTCGGGAATATCACCTGTTAACTGGTTATGAGACAGATCAAGGAGCAGAAGCCCCGAATTTTCTGGCATCACAACAATATTTCTCGGAAGATTTCCAGACAATCTGTTGAAACTCAAGTCCAAAGCTAACAACTTGTCTGAAAAAACTAATCTTGGGGAAATCCCATATTGCAATTCATTGAAGGACAGATTGAGCTGAGTCAGTGCATGACATCCAGAAATGCAAGACGGTATTCCTCCCACAATCGAGTTATTGGCTAACTTAAGCACCGAGAGACTCTGTGACGAAGCGGAGAAACATGGTAGAGTACCAGAAAACAAATTGAACTCGAGGTTCAGATACACCAAACCTTGGCGAAACTCATCAAGAATACCCGTCAAGTAGTTGTGGGACAAATCCAAATACTTCAATGACATCAAGTAATACAAATTCGCCGGCATCTCACCACTAACATGATTGAATCCAAGATCAAGTTTCTCAAGTTGTAAAGAAAAATTCCCAATCCAAAAGGGAATTTTACCCGTGAACTCATTATGGCTAAGATCCAACTGAACCAGATTTTCGAGCATTGCAAGTGCTTGTGGGACAGCACCACCGAAGACATTATAACTAAGATCCATAGTCTTAAGGTTCCTCAAGAGGCTAAAACACAAGGGGACAGAGCCACTGAATCGGTTGCGCGATAAAACGATGGTTTCAAGAAAAGAAAGGTTGCATAAAGAAGGGTGAATCTCTCCAAACAAGTTGAGGCCATAAAGATTAAGAGCAGTGAGCCGCCCACTCTGGCTGGAGATGGTGACACCAGTCCAGTTACCATCAACAGAAACTGAATCATCCCAACTAGACAAGCTGCGAGAAGGATCTTGGAGCTCAGATTTGAACTCCAAAAGCGCACTTTTGTCTCGCGGGTCTAGCCCCAGACCCACCATCTTCCCGCTAACACTATTTACAGCAGAAACTGTACAGGCTACTAAATGTAAAAGGAAACAAACCCACAAAAACAACAGTAAAAAGGAGCTTCCAGCACGGGTAAAGATTCCTATAGCCCGCCGCCGTTTACTGACTCTCAGTTTCATGGGCTCGTGAGCGAGATTCAAGAGAACAATGGCAGAAAAACGAGTACCTCAAATCAGCATAGCAGCCCAGTTCCAGCTGGAGAATGATGGTGAAAATGGAGAATCTTTACCCGTCCGGACATTCTTTCTTGTTTCTTGAATTCTTTGAGAAAATGGGGGGAAAATGGAGATAATCAAAAGGGAATATCGCAAGAATCAATTAAAGGAGGGCATAGGAAATCGTGTGCTAAAGCGAACTTTGCTTTATTTCTTAATTATTATTCTTGTCCCTTCTCTTTATTGATCCCTTTTTTTAACTTTTCTCATTCTCTTTTTGATTATTTGCATTCTTTTCATGCCATCAAAAAATACCATTTTTATGTTGATACGATACGAAATCTTGTGGATGGTTCATTAAATTATGAAGACAAGATTTTTATATTTTTTTATGAAAAATAAAAAAATTTGATTTTTAATTATTTATAGTTTTATGCGGCCTCTATATTCTTTAGCTACACTGCTACAATATGTTTTCCTATATGTACACAAATGATAAAACTACATATTCTCCCTCAATCCTTAATAGAGTCGTTTTGTTTCTTGATTATAATGTAAGACGACGGTCGACGTGGTTTATTCGATACTCTTTTTTGGAGGATGGTTCATTCGATAAATGTGAATACGAATGGTGTGAATCGATTAAGTTGGTTTCTGTGAACTTATTAAACCAACTATATATTACGAAAATGAATCAGTCAATATGCTCTAAAAACAATCTAATGGCCAAAACAATCTAATGGCCACCATTTTCTCAAAAAATGTTTATGCGACGTTAAACATGAGCTCGATGCTAAATGAGATACTAAATGTGCGTTTACTTGGCTTGATAATCATAAGATGAGTTTATTAATCCATTGTTTACTTACAAAAAATCATTTTTCTTCAAATATCAAGGCCCGTAATTATACATTGATTTTATGGGATTTCTCATCCTTAATTACATGAGGTATAACATATCCTTCACAATATTTATGAAAAAAATTCTATAGAAATTCTAATATAGCCTTCTATAATTCTTTTGTTTTTCTCTCAATTTCTCATATTTTTTATGACTCATTTTATCAATTTTATCTATTTTTAAAAAATACATAATTTTATACCCAATAATTTTGATAAGTGAAAATGACTCACATTTGAATCAATAATAATTTACAATATTCAACAATAATTCAATCCAAATTATATGAATGCAAAATTAAACATAATATTATTTATCATAGGTGGAGGGTAAAACTATAATTCATCCATCAATCAGTATTTCAATCCCAAATTTAATAACTCAAAGTAAACATGTTATTGTGTATCCATCATTATTCAACATCCTTTAAAATCATTTTAATAGTCCTAATATGATTTATCCATGTATAATCAAATCTCATAAAGTAAACGCAGTCTAATTGTACAGGTACTGATTCAATGCACATTCAAGTGTTGAAATTTATCAATACATATGAGTGATATTATTTTTTTAGTAGATCTCACAAGTATCGATAATTTTCGACCTTAATTACATCAAGACCTACAACTACAAGGAGATCTCGAAGATATTACTCAGATTGTAAGCCGTAGGGTCTCACTTACTCTCGTTTGGATGGAAATATTGATGTTATCAAATTATGAAGCTTTAGAAGAAAATAAAATAAAGTAACTTTGCTCGCAAATTTTATCTTTTTCGGTACCATTGATGATACGTATAAGTAAAACAAATAGATAAATCTTAAGTGGAAGTGAAATTGAATCAACCCTCCCAAACAAATTAAATTTTGAACTAATTTAATATATATATATATATATATATATATATATTTATTTATATTTGATATTCAAAATACACTTAGCTACGTTTATATTAAATAATTTGAGTGGATTTAATTTCTAAATTCAAATCCACGCTTCAAATTCATTAAATTTAATTCGTTAAAAATTAAAAATAATAATTTGAAGTATCTTATATCAGTTAAATACATTTTTATCCTTTAATTTGATTTCAAATTCAGTCGTCAATGTCGTCATTTCAATCCAAACATGTAAGCGAACGGTCGATAAAGTGGACTGGTCCATTTCAATTTGGGCTTGCGAATCATTTCTTTTGTTCCCACATGATATTGTATTCTATTGAAGAGAAGGACAGCCCATCACTGATTCAATGTGAAACAAATCAAGTGTTTCTTAATTATACTTCCCATCCAAACGGGAAGTTTTGGATCGGGCACAAAATTAAAAGTTTTATGCTAATTTTTAGATATAAGCATCCGTCCAGTTTAACCGAATAAATCGATCGAAATAAATTAAATTGGAAATTAAGTTCGGTTAATCGAGAAGTTGTGTTCATTTTATTTTTTTAAAAAAATCGATTATTTAAGTTAAGTTGATTCCTAAGATCGGTTGTACTGATATTTTAAAAAATTAAAACTTTAAGGGCCTAAATTTAAAAGTTTTTGGAACTTGCCTTTAAGTTTTGATATGATAAAATTGAAAAGGAAAAAAGCTCACAAGCTTCATTAATATGTTCCCTCGTCTAAGAAATATTATATATTACTATTTAATAATGTATAAGTGCACATGTTGTGTGCTTGCATAATATTTTTTTATCAGAGAGTGTTTGGCTAAACTTATTAAAAATAGTTTATAAGCTCTTATAGCTTAAAAACAGTTTTAGAAGTTTATAAGAGATTAAAACTTATTTTAAAATAAGTATTTGGTTAAACTTATTTTAAAGAATTCAAAGATGTTGATGTGTTTGATATTATGATATCAAAATTAATAAAAAGAATATAATGCTATGAAGATAATGTAACGAGTTATACATACCTATATTTTAAAAAATATAACTATTTTAATATTTTAATGTAGAAAAAATTATGTCATTTGGAATTTTTTTAAAATTATATTTAAAATTTAATGGTAGGAGGATATGATGGAGATTTATAAAAATATGAAAGGATAATTAATTTGGAGAAATAAAATGTTAAAATAAGATATTTTTTAAAAAACAGTAAGGGTGACCATATTTTTTAAAAAAACTTATAAGTTGTCAAACATCTCATTTTGATTAGAGGTGTCAAAATGGGTTAAGTCTGTCCCGCCATACAAAATTGATTGGTTGACTTGGCAGTTTTTCAACCTGCTTAAAAGGTGAGCCACCCCGACTTGCCTAATGGTGGGTTGCAGGTTGGCCCGCAAAAACCCGTCAATTTTCATGTGGGCTCGTCGGGTTGACCCGCCCTACCACCTAAAATAGTTGGGTTAGGTTGGTGTTTTCCTAACCCGCCTAAAAATGGACCAGGCGGTCCCGCTTAATGATGAGTTGCGATGGATTATGGGCCGGCTGTCCCGCTAGCCCGTTTTGACAGCTTATAATAGGGGCGGAACCACCCCAAAGGCAAGAGTGGCTTTAGCCTAAGGTTGATTTTTTTTAATTATTAGTTATTGTCTATATGTAATTTTAGCCCAAGATAAATTTATTAATTATCATAATACTTGATCTAACTTATTTTCTAAAATATATTTGTGAGACATGTTTGGTTTGATTTATATATATATAAAAAAAATATCTAAGAAGGAGAAATCAACTCTTATTCGAGTCATTTTCTCATTCATGTTTCTTTCCACTTGCTCTGAAATTTCAATTTTTATCATGATTTTTTGTATTTTATAAAATTAGATTTTGTTGTCTTTTAACTCCTTGATTTTATTAATGTGTGCAAACATGTCTTTCTTGTAAATAACTGTGAAGTAGACTTTTTGAAATGATTTAATTTCATTTAGTTTCTATGATTTTATATGCCATTTTTTATTTTTTTAATTGAAAAATGGAAATGATCTTTATTTTCAAGTGGTTTATTTGTAGGATTTCTAAATTTTGTTGATTTTATTTAGAAAAT